>NC_142609.1:48997141-49615141 GCF_041222555.1 Hakea prostrata | reverse complement strand
TGTGGCTTCTTGTTGTTGGGCTGTAAGGAAATCCCCTCGCAGAGACTGCCATGCTAGAAAATTCTAATTTAATTCTTGGTTAGTTTGAAGTTTCAAGAAATTCTTTGAACATGAGGCTTTTGGATTCTCATAGATGCCAAGGCTTTGGAATTCACTGACAGTACTGCCAATGAGATGATAACCGTGATGGGTGGAAACTGGTGGGGAGGTGGACTAGATTTCTGCCTCTTCTAGAATGATCATAAGTGTCTTTCTCAATGGGCTTCATTGCACATAATTGTTTGCTTTGCGTGGTGTAATTCAGAGATAACCTATCAATGTTAAAGTAAAGTACCTTGATGGGAGTCAACATTTTCTCTTGGTTGCTCAATGGTTTGAGGATGGTCTTGCTCATATGGAAAGGACATTAAAATGTTCTATCATTTGTTTTTCAATGGGTGTGGTACTGAAGCTCTCATTCATTCGTGGAATGACTTGTTTCTAAAGTACCATTTCATAGGTTTACTTTGCTTGCTGACATGACAATTCAAATTTATCCATGTTTGACATGTAGATTATAAATTCAACCTTGTCTTTGCAGGTAGAGAAGGCTTTTAGGGAAGGAACAGCCCGCCAAAATGCCCACAGCATATTTGTTTGTCTTGCCCTAAACTTGTTGGAACAGTGTCTTCATGTTGCGTGCAAAGAACTCATCACTTTAGAAAAACAGGTTTTTATACTGGACAAAGATTTGCTTTTCGTATTTAACAAATCCTATACATTCCTTAGGAATCATTGCCTGGTGCCCATTTGCCTCTACAGAACAAGCTTCTGGAAGAAGAAGAGAAAGAAAAGCGTGAAGAAGAAGAGCGCAAGGAGAGAAGGAGAACAAAAGAAAGAGAGAAAAAGTTGAGAAGGAGAGAGAGATTAAAAGGGAAAGAAATCGATAGAGAAAAAAATTATGTCGAATCAAAGCAAAATCCCTTAAAGTCCGATGCTTTTACAGAGGGACAATTGTCAGGTGGTAAGGAGGAGTCAAGTAATACCATCAATTTGGGTGGTTCCATCAGTGACACTGAAGGTAGTTTGAGAGCTGAGTCTTCTCAAGATATCAAAGATGAACAGTTCTCAAATGATTCTGTGGTTTTGACAATGCATAATCATAAAGAGGATTCAGATGGGGAAGTCTTTATAAGGGACAATAAGGGTTTACTTTCAATTGAGCAATCAAAATCTTCTCTGCAGAAGATGAGGTTCAGGAGAGAATTTCAGTCAGATCCAGCTTCCAAATGGTTCGATAGACGACGATCACCAGTTACTGGTGTCAATGAGCCTTACCTTGATGAATTTGATCCTAGATTACATTTTGCTAATGTGGAAAATCCTTCCAGGTGCAGCAATGGGAATCGACAGACAAGAAAAAATCCTGGAAAGTCCAACACCAGAAATTGTGTCCTCAAGTCTGGTGAAAAGTATAACAGGATGCGCGATAGATATGAATTAAATTCCTGTGCCTGTAACCAAAATAATGGCTACAGATCGAAGTACGGCCCACATGTTTCGGTTGTCAGACCATGCCGGGAAGTCAAAGTGGTGAACAAGTTGGATTCTGTGTCAGATGTATCTAGGCCGTTTCATTGCAGTAACAAGTACAATAATGGGTGTTACACACCAAATAATTTTGGAATCCTGAAAAGCAAGGTCATCTCAGGCAATGTCACCCCAAGTGGAGATTTTCTACATACGAAGCAAGTGTGGGAACCTTTGGAATCACGAAAAAAATACCCCCACAGCAATCCAGATTCTGGTGTTACCTTGGAATGTACCTACGAGGTTGATGAGGATGGGGAAGGTAGATATAATGGAGTTGGTACTTTGCCAATGCAATCTGATAACTCTATGGAGTCAACCAGTGAGCTATTTTCATCTGAACAATCTTTTAATTCTGGAAAATCTGGAGGTTTAAAATGCCAAAGTCAAAAAGACAACACTGGGACCGAATGCCAAAATGCCAGCCGGGGTGTAGAGAAGGGCTGCCAGAACGGGTTTAATTCAGGAGACAAATCTCCTTGTTACTTAAAGGATGCTGCTTCCAGTTCGGATAACTGCTCTTCATGCCTTAGTGAGGGAGACAGCAGTTCTTCTTCAAGCACTCAAAATATTGAATCTTTGTCAACAACGGATTCAGAAGATGCTAGCCAGCAGTCAGAAGGAAGAGATTCTTCAGCATGTGATCAAAATGGTTTTCTTAAATGCCAGGACACAGTAGTAGAGAACAAGCAGAATGCTGATGGAAGGGAGTCCCTTTCAAGCATGACAAATCCAGGATTTCCAGTGTCTAACTGCACAGTAAGAGGTATTTGTCCAGAGGATCCACCAGTAAAACATGGTTATAATCATAATAGTGGTAGAATCACCACTGAGATGGGGTCTCAGCAGCCCTGTATGCTTCCTTCAGTCCATAACCAGAGCATGCATTTCCCTGTGTTCCCTGCACCTTCAACAATGGGGTACTACCATCAACATCCGGCATCTTGGTCATCAGTTTCTGCAAATGGGTTTCTTCCATTTTCCCAGCCTAACCGCTACCTCTTCACGGGTCCTCTTGGGTATGGCTTACCAGCAAACCAACCCTCACACTTCTGTATGCAATACAGTCCTCTACAACCTTTAGCAACTCCTGTGCTTAATGTTGGCCAACTCCCAGTGTACAATCATATGAACATTGGCAATGGTTTTCCCTCGAAGGACCAGAAAGGAATAAACAAGTTAGCCAATACAGCAGTAAGTGAATGCCCCCTTGAGAGGACAGCTCCAACTGGACAGGCTCCACTAGAGACGCCTTCACGTGGGGAAGATAGACATTGTGGGAATGCTGCTAAATTGCCTAATGATTGCACAAACTTCTCATTGTTCCATTTTGGTGGGCCAGTTTCTATGGCATCAGGACATAATTCTGATACTATGTCTTTGAAAGAGGAAAAAATCGGGGATTTTCCTCCAAATTCGCCTGCAGATCCTTCTAACATTGATTGTTGCACCAAGAAAGAGAAAACTGTTGAAGAATACAGCTTGTTTGCAGCAAATAATGGAACAAGGTTTTCATTTTTCTGACATAGCATGAAGGTGCAAGGAGCAGTGTAGAGAATTTGGTCCCCGTTGATGTCTTCAATTTAAAAGCAAATTCGAGTGTGTAATTCTGTAGACAATAATCTTTCTTGAGAATCTCAATTTAGCATATATTCTCTTCCATTCACTGTCATTTCAATTGTCTTATTGTTTTTCCCTGTGTAGAGAAATATTGCGATAGTGGTAGCTGCCTGAATGGTTTTTTTTTTAGTACTGGTGAAGGTGTTTTTTGAATGGTTTTCTGTTCATACGAAATCAAGAACCGTTTTCCCTGTAAAACTTCCCATTTTAGGACAAAAATTATTAATATGTTGTACATTTGAGATGATTTGCTTTCTCGAAAGAAAGCAGATTTGGGGGCACTTCTTTGTTTGGGTCCTTGGGATGATGTAATTTAAGATCTTCTGAGCATCTTTCTTTACCTTGTTAAAGTTAATCAAACTATTGGTTTTTATTTTATTATTTTTTAATCCTTGCTTGGATTGCAGACACCAATATTGTATCTTTCTTTGATGTTTTTTGGTGCCTAACTGATCTGTAGTCCCTGATGGTTCACTCCAGTTTCTAGTGACTGATATCTTGAATCTCAAGCAATTTTTGTTCTAATCTCCAGCACACCATATCATTCTGTATCAATACTTTAGCTCTTAATATGTTGTAGCTGAACTTCAAATAGACAACATAGACTACAAAAATATTTCTCTTGTCATAGATGTCTAGCTTTTTTGCAAAGTCATCCACAACACATTTGAGTCATCTCTAAGTAAAATATTAAGAATTGAGAGAGTACACTATTATGATTGTAACATTTACATAAAAGACATGTACAAGATGCATGCTAACCAATGTGAAGTTATTTAACAAAATCAGTCTCCAATTTAACCCATGATCAATTCATTATTCATGTTATCCGACCGAAATGGAATCAGTCCGCTTATAAATGACTGAAACGGAATCAGTCCATTTTCAAAACGTGTGATTACTCTTCTTCCTACGATTACCATCCTTTCTACCCACGCGTTGCCCATCTGAGGGTCAGACAGGCTGAATGGACAAGAGACTTGGATAGAGAGGATTCGATGATGCATACATTAAGGTGTGTTGTCCTCAATCAGAATTGATCTATAAAACAGCATGTCCCTTTGTTTGCATTTTGCAACAATAATTCCCAAAATTATTGCACATTAGAGTTTCAATTGACTGAGTAATATTATAGGATTCTAGCTCTCATGAATTTATGCAAGAGGAGCGCAGTTCTTTTAATTGTTTATCATGGACTCAGGAATGATTTGTGCTTCAATTCAAATGGATCGCTTGAATTGACAAACTAATACACAGAAGTCACAGATTATACAAAGAAAGAAATGATTACTGCTCATAGATTGTATGAAATTGACTGATGGGTTCATCTCTTTTTGGCAGATTCGTGTTGAACAGCCCTCATGAGGAAACTGTCATTCTCCAGAGCTACTTTGAGTGGGATATCACCGATCCCACGAGCCATAGCAAGCAATATTTCCTTCATTTCTGATTTGAACTCATTAAGATCTATGGTTCCACTGCGATCAGCATCAAACTTGTCAAAAATAATATCATAAAGGCTTTTGACCTCCTCTTCCGTCCCCAAATCGTTCCCCAGTGATAATAGGCAATTGAATCCCTTGCCCAGCTCTGAGCGAGAAAGGACTCCATCTCCATTGGTGTCAAGGTTCTTGAAATGCTCACCCACGCATTGATCAAATGCTTCTTTGTCTTCGACGAAATCTGTCAATGTTGCCCCACTGATCACCATTACGCTCATCCTGTCAGCTCTAGTTAAAACTAACCTGCTTGGGGGAGGAGAGGCAGAAGCCAGTGTGTAGCTAACAAAAACAAATGCTTAAGTACTTGTGTTTGTTTTTATTTAATTTGATGTTTCAGGCTTCATCTGCCTTTATAAGTAGGACTCTGGCTCTCTAATATTAGTGGGGTTTGCAGTGGTCTTATTACAGAACAGAATGGCTGGTTAGGAATTCACTGGATATCTACACCTTATGTTTTCTCTTGTTTTTTGGCCAACTACACCTTATGTTTTCTAAGTGTGCCATATGTCACCCTTTAAACCAAGAATTTGATGGCAAACTAACACCCTAAAATAGAGAAGAATGAAGCTGAGATGGCAAATGCAAATGCAAATGCCAATGCTTTGAGAATCCCTTTCCTTCACCCACTTGGTTGATGTTCTCATGAGTAATTTAGTCAACTAACTATGATCAATCTGCTAGGAGAAAAGGGATACATGGCTTGGTTTGTGTTTTGTTATGTATGAGGGTCTGATTCTGCATGACTGTAGGGAATGGTTGGCAACGAGGAAGTAGGAGGAACAAAATCTTTATCTGACAGCACAGATTATCCAGAGAGATGAAAGGTGTTGACTATATCTTGGATTAGGGTTTTGACATAAATATGTAACTCTCTTCTCTCCAGAATATCGGGAGGAACCAAGTACCGATATTTCACAATGAACTGAATAAATTAAATTTTCTCCAATCAAGGGCTCAAGTACGTGAAAAGTAGATTAGAGAAGAAAATTAAAAATTTTGAACAGAAAATGCAAAAAATTTCACAAAATTTGGGGGTTGGGGGACCATGGCCCCTCAAGCCCCAACGTACCTCCTCCGATGCCTCTCTCTGTAACTGATTTTCAAATCTTATGTGTCTGCATTTTTTTTGTTTTGTTTTTTTGCTTATGGCGTTGTATGATTGTTCTTGGGATTGGGTCCTAACATGTTTTACCTTATACATTCGAATATCTGTGAATTTTAGGTTACCCTTTTTTTAACTGTGTTACAGCTAGCTGATAAGACGGATTTACCAGTTTTGTGACTATTCACGGGGTACGCATTGGATGGTAGGTAGCAGTGTAGCAGAGCATGGTTCTTTCCTCATTGGATGTTGGAACCAGGCAGGACCAGAGGACTCAATCACAAGCCATCTTTTGCCACAGATGATATAGATGAATCTGTATATTCTTCTCTCCATTTGGTTTACTTGGTCTCAAAATATTCACTTGACATGAAAACCGACAAACCCACAAGCCCAAGAAAGCACGAAATAATTGTAGATGACAAAGTCTCAAAAGCAAAGAACAGAGGAAACCCATAAACCATAAACCCAGTAGTCTTTCTTTTCCCCTTTCGGTGGCTCTGTCTAGTTCTCTCCCTCTCTTACTCTCAAAGTAAACTCATGGCTTCAGCTTCCAAAACAAGCATTTCAGGTTGGGGCTTATCAGAGAAGAGACTTGTAATGGCAGTAACAGTGCTCCTTGTTTGTGGGTTGCTGTGGTATGTGGTGTACGATGCGATAATGGTTCCAGCAGCAGAGCATATGAAGCGGCTTCTCATGGTTTCACCTCTGCTCTTGGTGGTAGCAATTCACTGGCTCTCTACTGTGCCAGCGGCGAGCCGTCTCAGAATTCCAGTGCCAGGGTCCGAACCAGATGCCATTCACAGAGCAGGAGGATCTGCTTGGGGTGTGGCCTTCCTACTTCTTCTGCTTTGCTTTCTCATCTCTTACCAACCTTCCTTCTACCGTGTGATCAGCTAGCTTCTTAAGTGTATGTATTAAATGACACTGTTAGCTAGCTACTGTAGATCCATAGCCAACCAAGGTGGAATAATAATGTCAGCTTTATTGCTCTCTTGCGTTTTGATTTGGTAAAATTTGTGCAAAATGAACTTCCCCCATCAAATCAACGTAGGCACTAAAAACCTAAAGAAATTGATTTGTAATTATAGAGCTCTATAATTCTCAACATTCCCCTCACATGTAGTTTCAACTTTCAATGTACTTGGTTCTATAATAAGCGAACACACTTAGAAAGGCTTAACTCAAACCTCATATGAGGGTTGATGTAAATGAATGCAAGTACATGAAATTGCACTGAAATTCTTCAATGCACAACCACAAAGAACATGAGTAAAATTTACTTGAAGAATTCCCCGTGGTTAGGGGAAAGAGATATTACTATTTCGTCAAAATTTCATCATTCTTATATCTTACAAAATACTATCTTTGTTTTTTTTTTTTTTTTTAATTACTATTTTTATTTATAGAGAAATTCAAAACCCTAATGCCCATACAATTGCACTTCTTCCCATGTACAAATAATTGACCCAAAACCCATTTTAAGTACAGTCAAATTCTAATTATATAGACATGCAAAATACAAGACATATCCAATATTCTCCATCTTAGTTTGAATTTTATAAATCATCTTGAAGAAGATCTTTGTTGATGTCTAGTCCGCAATCACCTTTGTTATCCGCCGCATTTTACCACATGGCCTGCACTCGTTCCAAGGATGTCTTTCCTGGTTGTCATCACCTAAACCAGCATGAGATACTCTAGGAGTGTACATGCTGTCTTCGAGTTATCATATGTTTCACTCACATATCCAGCATTCTCTCTCCTTGATGCAAAACCGATTCACATGTACTATCAGTAGGGTCTAAAAGATTCCTTAGCCCAAAAAGGTAGCACTGGGAACCCCACTCCAGAAAAAATAATGGGTATATTAGTTGGCAATGAGAGGTCAAGCAAAATCTCTCTAGTACTGTGCAGGTGCAAATTAGACTCTCAATTAAGAATTTGGAGTAGGGTAGACTTGTGTTGAACTTGAATACAGTGCATTAAATGTGCATACCAGCTATCTATGGTCAAGATCGAGATCAAGATTTCGATCTCAACCGTGGACAGCACAGAGTTGCACATTAATGCACAACACTAAAATAAAACCAGAGTCTCAAAGTCTCAATATCTCAACGTATCAGAACACTAAAGAGATTACAGAGCCTGTGACCCTCTATTTTTAATTATGGCCTCATGACCCTTTTCTTCGCTTCTCAGTTCTCACAATGTTACCTTGTGAGAGAGTAAGGTTTGAAAGATAATAGATTATCTTCTGTTTTATGCATGACTGCTTGTTGTCGTGTTTCAGGATTCCTCCAGTAGCATTGAGACGATAAGAAACTTTGTGATTCGGGTCTTGTCTGCTTATTCTTTGTTTTCTTTCTCCTTTTTATTTAACTTTTCTTTGTCTTTATTGTTTGGATTGACCCAGTATCAGAGAATCCCTAAGCAACCTTTCTATTTATCTTTGGCAGACAACCACTTTGTTCATCACTACCAAACAAATAATTACAACAATTTTTTGAAGAAAACTGAGGTTGGGGATGAGATGAGGGTCTTTCATGCATATTTATACAGTAATATAACATAGGATTCTATTTAGAATTAACATCTTCTTAGAAATTTTTGCTTTCTTCTTAGCTAGAAATCAATTTTTCACAGGACAGACACTATTGCATGTCTATCATAGAGCAAGTGGCTAAAGGTATTGTCCATTCGTTGTGATGTTTTTATGATAAAAAGGAAAAAACTTTCTTAAAGGAGAAAAGGATCAGAGGAAAAAAAGAGCCTCATTTGAATCTTTTTACATAAGTCAAGTTGGATTTGGATATGATTATCGATCTATCCAATCTTATATGTTAAGGAAGTGTTTATAACAAGATAAAAAAATCTCAAATTTTATGTCAATAGAGCGAAA
The DNA here is from genome assembly GCF_041222555.1 of Hakea prostrata. NCBI lineage: Eukaryota > Viridiplantae > Streptophyta > Magnoliopsida > Proteales > Proteaceae > Hakea > Hakea prostrata. Next base: position 49,606,446 of record NC_142609.1, on the reverse strand, counting down.
GAGATCATCATCAATATAAGGGTGTATTTACAAAAAGCTGCACCCAATTTTTTGGCTACATACAATGATTTTTACATATGCATGTAATCTCATATAATCACATCTCCATGTTACTCTTCATTGACCCTCGATCAAAAAAACTTATATATCAAATCATCCAACTCAATTCATTTAGACATATCAACTCATTCATTTAGATATATTTTAATCTTTATGTTCTAACCTCATAAATATTCAAATATTTCAAAAAAATAAAAGTGTCAATAGCACCAAGGGGTGGTATTGAGACCCACCAACCTCTTTGTTTTCTTTTTGTTCTGGATCTGTTGGTTGTCCATTTCTTCCTTTTATATTCTTTCCTTTCATTGTTGGTGTTAAGCTTGAAGCACCTTTGTAAGGGTAGCCGAATGGATGCGAATCCAAGACCTCCTCTAACATTTCTGTATCACATAACAGGAAAAAGTCCCATGCAAAACCTACCAATAGTCCTAACAACTATTGTCTGGAGCTACTCACCAAGCCCTTCAACAGTGCTTAAGTTGAAACTAAAGATGAGAAACTAGCCATTCCTCCTTCAAACGCCATAGAAAGAGTTACAAACTTGGGCAAAGGCTACCTTGACCTTTTTTTTATCAGCACATTTTTGTTTGAAATCTTAAAGTATAAAGCATGCATTTTACACACTTAGGTTTTATGTTGTTTTTGTAGATTTTATAAATTTTAAGACTAAACGAATACTTAGAGTTTTAGATATTAAACATGCGATTTTACACATTAAGAGGTCCGTTCAAATTCTCAAGTGTGTAAATGGGCGTAATTTGAAGCATGATGAACTAGAGATGCAATTATGTGCCAACTCTAAAATATCTTATAAAATTAAATTATAATTTTAAATTTATTTTTCTTTATTGTAATTAAAAGAATATATGAAACACAAAAGTAGTCAATGATTAAAATTTTCAATTTTTTCAGAAGATTTCATTTTTTTTAATTTTATTTATTTCTCTAATTAGTTTTCTCTCTCTTCTCACTTTCTATTCTTTTTATTATTTTATTTTATTCTTTTTCCTTACCTAAATTACTTTTCTAAAATTCTCCACTTATTCTCTCTCTTTTTTTTTTTTTGGTTATAAAAAATTACTTAGTCTCTCTTTATTCCTGAGGCTTTTTAACGAATTTAGATCTTTCTTTATTTATTTTTTAACTCTTCTTTATTTCCTATTATTATTATTTATTTCCTTATTTGTGAATCATTCTCCATCCTTAATAAATATACCCCCTCTTAGGTTTAGGACATTTTATTTTCTCTTTAGTTTATTTTAATCTTGCACTTTCTATTCTCTTTAACATGTTTTAAATTTCTCTAATTCTTTGATTACTTTGTAAATCTAATTCTATATTGAATGTTTAGGTTTTAATTTTTTTATGTAATGTAAAAAAGATTGAAATTATATAATTCATTTTATGCAAGTGTATTCTTTTATTTTTATCAGTTCAAGTTTCAAGTTTCAAGTCTGCAATTGCTAAACCCGAGAGAAACGAACCCTCAAACTTGAACTTAAAATTACAATGATAAAAATAAAAGAAATACAAAATAAATTACACATCCTCAATATTTCTTGCAAAACATTAATACTTAAACATTCAATCTAAATTTAGAACCCACAAAGTAATCAAAGAACTAGAGAGAACTTAAAACAACTAAAGAGAATAGAAAGTGAAAGACTAAAATAAACTAAAGAAAAAATAAAGTGTTCTATATCTAAGAGAGGAAGTCATATTTATAAAAAATGAAAATTGATTTAAAAAAGGAAATAGATAAAATAATAATAATAATAATAATAATAATAATAATAAAGAGTAAAATAAATAAATAAAACAAAACAAATAAAGAAGTTAAAATCGTTAGAAATTTTAAAGAATAAAGAGAGAGAGAATGTGTGGAGAGGAAAAATAAAAAATAGAAATAATAGTAGGTGCAGAGGGAAAGCGGAGAGAAGGAATAACTAAATAAAATAAAATAAACTTGACTTCCACATAGAGAAATAGAGAATGTGGAGAAAAACGAAAAAATTATATATACATTTAAAAAAGTGATTTGGGATTAATTAGGAAAAAAGTAAAATAATATAATATAAGGAATAGAAAATGGGGGACAAAGAGAAAAAATTAATTAGAAAAATAATAAAATTTAATAACATAAAATCTTATAAAAAATCCTAATCTTTTGACTATTCATACATTCATTCAATTACGGAAAAAAATCCTAATCTAATTTTATAAAATATTCTGAACTTAACCCATAATTACATTTCTAGCTCAGCATGCTCCAAATCATGCCCACTTCAGAATTTAAACAGACCTCCTAATATAAAATCACATTCTTCATTACGAAAACTTCATGAAATCCTAAAAATTTATAAAATTTACAAAAACAAAATAAAATCCAAAATAACTCCACTCAAAGTATATAAAATACATCCTCAGATTTCACACATAAATGTACTTGGTAGATCATTTTCTTTTTATCTTAAAAACTTCGGACTTGACTTTCAAACATGACTCTTAAAGCTGGAAGAAAAACTTTTTCTCCTTTGACCGAAGGCCCGTTACATATACCATCAAGGGACGTTATATATAACAGACGTCCGATGGGTTTTTTAAATTTCAAAATAAACCTGCAGCGGTGCGATTACCCATGTAATATAAATATAAAATTGATAAAATAAACCTACAGCGGTGCGATTACCCATGTAATATAAATATAAAATTGATAAAAATAATATAAAAAATAATTACAAAAGGGGTGAGGATTCATGTAATAAATGCAAAGTTGAAAAGTACAAAAATAATATAAAAAGTTCTTACAAAAAGTACAAAACGTCATTCAATCATATAAATGTATAATATAATAATATTATTTAAACGAAAATCTGCTTTTAACTCTCTCTCTCTCTCCCACCTTTCATCGTCTCTAACATCTCCGGCCACCTCTGCAAGATTTTTTTTCCCTTTGCAAGCTTTCACTCTCTCCTTTTCTCTATTTTTCTCACGGCGACGCACAGGGCTGCCGGCGGCGGTAATCGGCGAAATCTAACTCATCTCGGTGGCAACCTTCGGTTCGCTGATTAACGGAACTGGCGGTGTTTCGCCGATATTTCGCCCCATGCATCAAGCGCATCAAACCACGGGTCTGAAACACTATTTTTATTAGTAAAAAAATGAAAATGTTAAAGTTCAAACGATAAATCAAGTTCTTCTTGCACTTGTTTGGGTTGTTAGATGTTGATTACGTGATGATATCTTTCTTCTTTATTTAATAAAAACACTTTAAATGATTAAACGTTTCTTTCCCCCTTATCCAACCTTAACATTCATCAGCAAAAAGTACCAGTGATACACAAAAAAGAGGTAGAACTATCAGGTCTCTACTCAAGCCATAGGCTTAGACGTAGAATTCTCTCGTCTAACATTGTTGTCATGCCTGGAGCAAAACCTAACATTATATTTGGGTTGTTAGAACAGCTTTGATCCAACCTAAAGAGAGAATAGAGAGAGGAGGAACAAAAGGGTCACAAATGTTATTTCCCAAAACTTGAACATGTTCGATCCAACCTCAAGAGATAATAGAGAGAAGAGGAATAGAAGGGTTACAAAAAGTATTCCCCAAACTTAAGAAATAAAATGTGTAAGAGAAGACGCTGTATTTCAATCACCTGCCCACTAAGATCATAGGAAAGGTATCGATCAGTTCAATCCTTCCCTTACAGATATCTCATGGGTAAAATGAATTGATAAAAGAAAACATTAATTTGGCAAACGAAGAAATTGCCTCAAAACACTGAGCATAGTTCAGGGACAGAGTGCGTTTGCCTGTCTAGTTTTGATACTTGTTTCAGTTATACAAACAAAAAGTTATAATTTTCTTAGAAAAACACATGTAGTCATTAGATCAACCTTAAAACTCGGATAGAAAATCTAATACCCTGCAACCAGACCAGTAATAGCTACATGAGAAGCTAAGATTCAATAATTTCTTGTGTCTAAAAAGAAAAGTGTCATCAGAACAAAATATGAAAATCTGTTCCGGTGTTATAAGGGCCTGAAAAATCACAAATTCAGTTCCAGGCGAGTGTAACCGCAGATTCAGTATTGGCAAGTTTAAAAAATTAATGTCTGAACCATAGAAAACAAAGATCCAAACAAGAAGCTGACTTGCCTTTGCTAATTTCAGTCGAAACACTTATCTGCTAAGAAAACCAGAAAGTGGAATGGATTAAGGCGTTGAAAAGAAAAAAGAAAAAGCTTCAAGAAACTAAACCCTACTAATGAGATCACGAATGTTCGAGCATCTGAGGCACTCGCCGATGATAAAGCGGCAAATGCAAGTACATCCACTCGATAATCCTTATCGGCAACGTACAGCGCTGTATACGCTATAGCAAAGAGCGCATCAGAGACTCTAATTTGTTGCCTTATCCTCTCTGTTTCTGATATCCATTAGAGCCAACACCAATAGACAAACAACCCTAAGTTCCCCGAAACAAGAAATTAGCATAATACTACTGTTCACAACGGAAGGCTCAGAGAGTAATAATTTTGGTAACATCAACAAGCTTATAAAGCTTTCATAGTTTGATGGTAAAGTAATCGTCGTCATCGCCGCCAGAATTTCACAAGCCGATTAACGAAATTTAAACAAATTGAAAGCAAAATAAAGATAGAAGAAACGAACGATGAGAGATCGTCAAGTCACACCCGTAAATGGCCTCAGAAGCCAGAGGTGGAAGAAAAGCATCACAGAATCTATTGAGAAATTTCAGAAGGTAAGGATAATTGTTATCCATCACCGGCCATTCTGCGGATGTGTTTTTTTCGTAGATCCAAACTATCAAAAATTTGGTCAACAAAACAAAAACATCAAACAGAAAAAACTTGAAACCACGAAAACAAACCGAATAAAAAAAATTCTGAAAAATAATTGGAAGGAACAATAGTACATAAACCTTAAATGCTTGAACTTATCTCATCGAGCCTTGAAAGCATCTACACAAAATTGACAGAAATCAACAAAAGAAAAAGACGAATCAAATCAAACCATAGACGCCAGAAAGCTAGAGAAGCACCGGAGAAACCAAATAGTGTAGCTGTTCGTTGGAATTTATAGAGGCGGAGTTCTCTGCAATTGGCGATTTGAGAACCTTAAGGCTGCCTAAAATTCCATCCAAGATGCGCCAGATGTTGCTTTGCTCCTGCAGAAAAGGAACATAGGAACATATTGTGTTTGTTCAAAGCCACGTTTGAAGAACAGCGATGTTTGCAGGAGCGATACATCGCTGTTCCTGCAAACGTGGCTTTGACAAAGAGAGCGATCAAATCCTCTTCGTCAACAGAGAGCGATCAAATCTTCTTCGTCAACAGAGAGCGATGTCTGCACGAGCGATCAAATCCTTGTCTGCAGAAGCGATCAAATCCTTCTTGTCAAAAACTTCTTCGTCTGCAGAAGCCATGTCTGCAGTGAGCGATCGATCTTTCTGAACGAATCAAATAAGAACATGGACGCCAGAAGCTGGAGAAACAAAAGTAGCGAGGCTGTTCGTTGGAATTTATAGAGGCAGAGTTCTCTGCAATTGGCCATTTGAGAACCCTAACCCTAAACATGAGAAATCTAATTACCAATTCATCCTCGTCGTTTATTATATTGACCGATCAGTACTCTACTGGATTTTGGTCCCTATTAATTTGACCAAGGAAATCCGGTTCGGCTAATCAAATTTTATTGGGTTCATTTCTGATTCATTTCTCTTGGATGAAGCACATCTTTATCAGTCACGTCCAAATGTAAGATTAAATTAAAATAAAATTTTATTTATTTTTTAAATCTTACCTTAACGTTTAGATATGATTGATGGATAAGTCATAAGTGTTCTTCATCTGAAAAAAATAAATGATTTATTTTCTTGTCAGAAATGAATCTAATAAAATTCTTTAGGTACTCAGACTACATTATGAACCTCAAATGGCACCTCATGTGGATTTCATGTCCAATGTAGGGGTTCAAATCTATCCATCTTGGTCAAGAATTCGAAATCCTCTGGAGCCAGGGTCGGAGCCCTGCCTTATATTTAAATTAGATGTAACAACTATCCTCTCGCTTCTCCCATCTTCTCCTAAGATGTAGTCAAGATATGTGTTAGTTGCCCAGATGAAACTCAATTCCTAAAGAAAGCCCCCGCCCAAAAAATATCTATCCATCCTCACATGGTGATAAGCTAGAATGACAAAAGATTTGAGAGTCTAAACCAAATTAGATCACATTATAAAATTTAATGAAGTTCATATGGTATCAGTTGAATGCTAGATGCCACAGGCATCGCCGCATCAAATGCACCGGCCTAGCAAGATCCTAATAAAAATACACTATGGACCTACCAAAATCCGATACCAATATGGTGAACTCTCTTTATCTTGTTTGTTTTTTTTTTTTGAACTCAGTGGAAAGAAAAAGTGGGGAATAAAGATAATTGGCGATGGAGTGAAGATGCTTATGTCATGCATAAAAAAGGGTTAAGTTCTTTTATATATAATAAAGTATTTCTCGTAAAATAAAGAAGTGATTAGACATACATGCATTTCTACCACAAACCTTGGCTCGGGCTGTAAGACTTCTTGAATGCTTCACCGTAACTCCCCTGTGGACTTAAACATTTAGGCTTGTTTTTCTGCAGCAGTCGAAATATTAAATCCCACATCGAAACTTGAGGATTTGGTTCGTATCTAAAAAGTGCACCATGTCATTCATCTATTGAATTTCAGCATCACATTCACCGGATGGGATGGGATTCGATGGGACAAATAACCTATGCTTGACCTTCACCGAATGGTATATATAATCTTACATACGGGACTTGGGACTTGGGGACGTGGGGGTCATTCCGAAATCAAGGAGAGCCTTAAGTTCAACCTAGGAATGAATAAATTAAATAGAGTTGAGGGGGGGACAAATGCATAGTCGGTGTGCATACGAATTTCGCCTTCGAGTGCCCATGTGTGCCGGATGATCGCCTTCGGCACTCCCTAGGTCAATAGTTTTGCCAGCAGCGCGATAGAAATACCCATGTAACGCTGTCGTTAAAATCGTAGATCATGCTCGACAACTTCCGACTTGAGCTTGTAACGCATATCGATGGACCCTTGGCTGCGATCTTCCATCGGAGTTAACCCTTAGATAGATATCGAAAAAAACACCCGGAACCAAAAAAAAGAACACCCCGAAACGAGCTCCGTAGCCTAAGATATCGCCATCCTGCTCGACAACTTCCGACTTGGGCTTGGAACGCATATCGAGAGACCCTTAGCTGCGATCTCGCATCGGAGTTAACCCTTAGATGGATATCGGAAAAAACACCCGGAACCAAAAAAAAGAACACCCCGGAACGAGCTCCGTAGCCTAAGATATCGCCATCATGCTCGACAACTTCCGACTTGAGCTTGGGACGCATATCGCGAGACCCTTAGCTGCGATCTCCCATCGGAGTTAACCCTTAGATAGATATCGAAAAAACATCCGGAACCGAAAAAAAGAACACCCCGAAACGAGCTCCGTAGCCTAAGATATCGCCGCTCATGCTCGACAACTTCCGACTTGGGCTTGGAACGCATATCGAGAGACCCTTAGCTGCGATCTCCCATCGGAGTTAACCCTTAGATAGATATCGAAAAAACATCCGGAACCAAAAAAAAGAACACCCCGAAACGAGCTCCGTAGCCTAAGATATCGCCCGCCCATGCTCGACAACTTCCGACTTGGGCTTGGAACGCATATCGAGAGACCCTTAGCTGCGATCTCCCATCGGAGTTAACCCTTAGATAGATATCGAAAAAACATCCGGAACCAAAAAAAAGAACACCCCGAAACGAGCTCCGTAGCCTAAGATATCGCCGCTCATGCTCGACAACTTCCGACTTGGGCTTGGAACGCATATCGAGAGACCCTTAGCTGCGATCTCCCATCGGAGTTAACCGTTAGATAGATATCGAAAAAACACCCGGAACCAAAAAAAAGAACACCCCGAAACGAGCTCCGTAGCCTAAGATATCGCCGCTCAAAGTTTGGCCATCCGGAGGCGTCGGAAAGGAATGTGGCGATACCCTTCTGACCAATCGTAAGCTTCCGATTAGAATCTCGCGTGGGTGAGGCTGCTCGGCCCTCCACTGTAACATTTTGATTCCGTGTGGCGCCGGTGCACGGGTTGGAGGAACAGCAGTCGTTAGATTGGAATAGGTTACTCGTTCCATAGAACTAACGGCCGGATCTTCCTGTGCTCCTCTACGCTGGCGATGCGCCGAATCAGGGACCACGGAGTTCAGCTTACACCCTCAATCTGAACCCTTGATTCCGATCTGATCATCGAAAGAAACAGTGTGCCCACGATCGGAATCATAAGGGCGTCAAAGCCCTACGCGGCGCTACACTGTATAACGCATCACGATCCTAGCCACGGATTTGGAATCCGAAATAAGAAATAATCTGAACCGCTCGAGTCTTTTCTGGATGCACGACCGTGCACGATTGCTTTCCTGCTCCCAACCCATCACAGGGCCCGAAACGGAATCTTCACCACTGCCCCTCCGTTTCAACTCCGATTCGAGGGCCGATCGCGGCCGTGCGTCCGTGGCGACTAGCCCTACAGATAAAATCCTTCCATGTCGGCAAATCTCCGCCGCCTCACGTAGGAAACCGGAAGTAACTCAAAAAGGACCAAAATGCCCTTCATGATTGCGCGACCCGTAACTCGCCCGTTCGGGCTCCGAATTCAGCGCCGATCGCGGCAGTGCGTTCGCGGCGATTAGCTCTACAAACCAGATTCTTTCTCCGCCGCCTCACGTGGGAAACCGGAAATAACTCAAAAAGGACCAAAATGCCCTTCATGATTGCGCGACCCGTAACTCGCCCGTTCGGGCTCCGAATTCAGCGCCGATCGCGGCAGTGCGTCCGCGGCGATTAGCTCTACTAAGCAGATTCCTTCTCCGCCGCCTCACGTAGGAAACCGGAAGTAACTCAAAAAGGACCAAAAAGCCCTTCATGATTACGCGGCCCGTAACTCGCCCGTTCGGGCTCCGAATTCAGCGTCGGTCGCGGCAGTGCGCCCGTGACGGGCAGAACCACCTACAAGGGTCTCCATACTGGCAAATCTCCACCGCTCCCGTAAGGGGAGCACGGAATGACTCATAGTGACCAAAATGCCCTTCAAAATCCGCAGTTGGATGCTTAACCATAACAGCATCACATTCACCGGATGGGATGGGATTCGATGGGACAAATAACCTATGCTTGACCTTCACCGAATGGTATATATAATCTTACATACGGGACTTGGGACTTGGGGACGTGGGGGTCATTCCGAAATCAAGGAGAGCCTTAAGTTCAACCTAGGAATGAATAAATTAAATAGAGTTGAGGGGGGGGGGGGGGGGACAAATGCATAGTCGGTGTGCATACGAATTTCGCCTTCGAGTGCCCAGCGCGATAGAAATACCCATGTAACGCTGTCGTTAAAATCGTAGATCATGCTCGACAACTTCCGACTTGAGCTTGTAACGCATATCGATGGACCCTTGGCTGCGATCTTCCATCGGAGTTAACCCTTAGATAGATATCGAAAAAAACACCCGGAACCAAAAAAAAGAACACCCCGAAACGAGCTCCGTAGCCTAAGATATCGCCATCACTGCTCGACAACTTCCGACTTGAGCTTGGGACGCATATCGAGAGACCCTTAGCTGCGATCTCCCATCGGAGTTAACCGGGACGCATATCGAGAGACCCTTAGCTGCGATCTCCCATCGGAGTTAACCCTTAGATAGATATCGAAAAAACATCCGGAACCAAAAAAAAGAACACCCCGAAACGAGCTCCGTAGCCTAAGATATCGCCGCTCATGCTCGACAACTTCCGACTTGGGCTTGGAACGCATATCGAGAGACCCTTAGCTGCGATCTCCCATCGGAGTTAACCCTTAGATAGATATCGAAAAAACATCCGGAACCAAAAAAAAGAACACCCCGAAACGAGCTCCGTAGCCTAAGATATCGCCCGCCCATGCTCGACAACTTCCGACTTGGGCTTGGAACGCATATCGAGAGACCCTTAGCTGCGATCTCCCATCGGAGTTAACCCTTAGATAGATATCGAAAAAACATCCGGAACCAAAAAAAAGAACACCCCGAAACGAGCTCCGTAGCCTAAGATATCGCCGCTCCATGCTCGACAACTTCCGACTTGGGCTTGGAACGCATATCGAGAGACCCTTAGCTGCGATCTCCCATCGGAGTTAACCCTTAGATAGATATCGAAAAAACACCCGGAACCAAAAAAAAGAACACCCCGAAACGAGCTCCGTAGCCTAAGATATCGCCGCTCAAAGTTTGGCCATCCGGAGGCGTCGGAAAGGAATGTGGCGATACCCTTCTGACCAATCGTAAGCTTCCGATTAGAATCTCGCGTGGGTGAGGCTGCTCGGCCCTCCACTGTAACATTTTGATTCCGTGTGGCGCCGGTGCACGGGTTGGAGGAACAGCAGTCGTTAGATTGGAATAGGTTACTCGTTCCATAGAACTAACGGCCGGATCTTCCTGTGCTCCTCTACGCTGGCGATGCGCCGAATCAGGGACCACGGAGTTCAGCTTACACCCTCAATCTGAACCCTTGATTCCGATCTGATCATCGAAAGAAACAGTGTGCCCACGATCGGAATCATAAGGGCGTCAAAGCCCTACGCGGCGCTACACTGTATAACGCATCACGATCCTAGCCACGGATTTGGAATCCGAAATAAGAAATAATCTGAACCGCTCGAGTCTTTTCTGGATGCACGACCGTGCACGATTGCTTTCCTGCTCCCAACCCATCACAGGGCCCGAAACGGAATCTTCACCACTGCCCCTCCGTTTCAACTCCGATTCGAGGGCCGATCGCGGCCGTGCGTCCGTGGCGACTAGCCCTACAGATAAAATCCTTCCATGTCGGCAAATCTCCGCCGCCTCACGTAGGAAACCGGAAGTAACTCAAAAAGGACCAAAATGCCCTTCATGATTGCGCGACCCGTAACTCGCCCGTTCGGGCTCCGAATTCAGCGCCGATCGCGGCAGTGCGTTCGCGGCGATTAGCTCTACAAACCAGATTCTTTCTCCGCCGCCTCACGTGGGAAACCGGAAATAACTCAAAAAGGACCAAAATGCCCTTCATGATTGCGCGACCCGTAACTCGCCCGTTCGGGCTCCGAATTCAGCGCCGATCGCGGCAAAGCGTCCGCGGTGATTAGCTCTACTAAGAAGATTCCTTCTCCGCCGCCTCACGTAGGAAACCGGAAGTAACTCAAAAAGGACCAAAAAGCCCTTCATGATTACGCGGCCGTAACTCGCCCGTTCGGGCTCCGAATTCAGCGTCGGTCGCGGCAGTGCGCCCGTGACGGGCAGAACCACCTACAAGGGTCTCCATACTGGCAAATCTCCACCGCTCCCGTAAGGGGAGCACGGAATGACTCATAGTGACCAAAATGCCCTTCAAAATCCGCAGTTGGATGCTTAACCATAACAGCATCACATTCACCGGATGGGATGGGATTCGATGGGACAAATAACCTATGCTTGACCTTCACCGAATGGTATATATAATCTTACATACGGGACTTGGGACTTGGGGACGTGGGGGTCATTCCGAAATCAAGGAGAGCCTTAAGTTCAACCTAGGAATGAATAAATTAAATAGAGTTGAGGGGGGGACAAATGCATAGTCGGTGTGCATACGATTTCCTCGCCTTCGAGTGCCCATGTGTGCCGGTGATGCGCCTTCGGCACTCCCTAGGTCAATAGTTTTGCCAGCAGCGCGATAGAAATACCCATGTAACGCTGTCGTTAAAATCGTAGATCATGCTCGACAACTTCCGACTTGAGCTTGTAACGCATATCGATGGACCCTTGGCTGCGATCTTCCATCGGAGTTAACCCTTAGATAGATATCGAAAAAAACACCCGGAACCAAAAAAAGAACACCCCCCGAAACGAGCTCCGTAGCCTAAGATATCGCCATCCTGCTCGACAACTTCCGACTTGGGCTTGGAACGCATATCGAGAGACCCTTAGCTGCGATCTCGCATCGGAGTTAACCCTTAGATGGATATCGGAAAAAACACCGAACCCAAAAAGAACACCCCGAGCCCGTAGCCAAGATATCGCCATCATGCTCGACAACTTCCGACTTGAGCTTGGGACGCATATCGCGAGACCCTTAGCTGCGATCTCCCATCGGAGTTAACCCTTAGATAGATATCGAAAAAACATCCGGAACCAAAAAAAAGAACACCCCGAAACGAGCTCCGTAGCCTAAGATATCGCCGCTCATGCTCGACAACTTCCGACTTGGGCTTGGAACGCATATCGAGAGACCCTTAGCTGCGATCTCCCATCGGAGTTAACCCTTAGATAGATATCGAAAAAACATCCGGAACCAAAAAAAAGAACACCCCGAAACGAGCTCCGTAGCCTAAGATATCGCCCGCCCATGCTCGACAACTTCCGACTTGGGCTTGGAACGCATATCGAGAGACCCTTAGCTGCGATCTCCCATCGGAGTTAACCCTTAGATAGATATCGAAAAACACATCCGGAACCAAAAAAAAGAACACCCCGAAACGAGCTCCGTAGCCTAAGATATCGCCGCTCATGCTCGACAACTTCCGACTTGGGCTTGGAACGCATATCGAGAGACCCTTAGCTGCGATCTCCCATCGGAGTTAACCGTTAGATAGATATCGAAAAAACACCCGGAACCAAAAAAAAGAACACCCCGAAACGAGCTCCGTAGCCTAAGATATCGCCGCTCAAAGTTTGGCCATCCGGAGGCGTCGGAAAGGAATCTGGCGATACCCTTCTGACCAATCGTAAGCTTCCGATTAGAATCTCGCGTGGGTGAGGCTGCTCGGCCCTCCACTGTAACATTTTGATTCCGTGTGGCGCCGGTGCACGGGTTGGAGGAACAGCAGTCGTTAGATTGGAATAGGTTACTCGTTCCATAGAACTAACGGCCGGATCTTCCTGTGCTCCTCTACGCTGGCGATGCGCCGAATCAGGGACCACGGAGTTCAGCTTACACCCTCAATCTGAACCCTTGATTCCGATCTGATCATCGAAAGAAACAGTGTGCCCACGATCGGAATCATAAGGGCGTCAAAGCCCTACGCGGCGCTACACTGTATAACGCATCACGATCCTAGCCACGGATTTGGAATCCGAAATAAGAAATAATCTGAACCGCTCGAGTCTTTTCTGGATGCACGACCGTGCACGATTGCTTTCCTGCTCCCAACCCATCACAGGGCCCGAAACGGAATCTTCACCACTGCCCCTCCGTTTCAACTCCGATTCGAGGGCCGATCGCGGCCGTGCGTCCGTGGCGACTAGCCCTACAGATAAAATCCTTCCATGTCGGCAAATCTCCGCCGCCTCACGTAGGAAACCGGAAGTAACTCAAAAAGGACCAAAATGCCCTTCATGATTGCGCGACCCGTAACTCGCCCGTTCGGGCTCCGAATTCAGCGCCGATCGCGGCAGTGCGTTCGCGGCGATTAGCTCTACAAACCAGATTCTTTCTCCGCCGCCTCACGTGGGAAACCGGAAATAACTCAAAAAGGACCAAAATGCCCTTCATGATTGCGCGACCCGTAACTCGCCCGTTCGGGCTCCGAATTCAGCGCCGATCGCGGCAGTGCGCCCGCGGCGATTAGCTCTACTAAGCAGATTCCTTCTCCGCCGCCTCACGTAGGAAACCGGAAGTAACTCAAAAAGGACCAAAAAGCCCTTCATGATTACGCGGCCCGTAACTCGCCCGTTCGGGCTCCGAATTCAGCGTCGGTCGCGGCAGTGCGCCCGTGACGGGCAGAACCACCTACAAGGGTCTCCATACTGGCAAATCTCCACCGCTCCCGTAAGGGGAGCACGGAATGACTCATAGTGACCAAAATGCCCTTCAAAATCCGCAGTTGGATGCTTAACCATAACAGGGATCACATTCACCGGATGGGATGGGATGGGATGCGAGGGACAAATAACCTATGCTTGACCTTCACCGAATGGTATATATAATCTTACATACGGGACTTGGGACTTGGGGACGTGGGGGTCATTCCGAAATCAAGGAGAGCCTTAAGTTCAACCTAGGAATGAATAAATTAAATAGAGTTGAGGGGGGGACAAATGCATAGTCGGTGTGCATACGAATTTCGCCTTCGAGTGCCCATGTGTGCCGGTGATCGCCTTGGCCTCCCTGGTCAATAGTTTCCAGTACCCGATAGAAATACCCATGTAACGCTGTCGTTAAAATCGTAGATCATGCTCGACAACCCGACTTGAGCTTGTAACGCATATCGATGGACCCTTGGCTGCGATCTTCCATCGGAGTTAACCCTTAGATAGATATCGAAAAAAACACCCGGAACCAAAAAAAAGAACACCCCGAAACGAGCTCCGTAGCCTAAGATATCGCCATCATGCTCGACAACTTCCGACTTGGGCTTGGAACGCATATCGAGAGACCCTTAGCTGCGATCTCGCATCGGAGTTAACCCTTAGATGGATATCGGAAAACCCCCAAAAAAAGAACACCCCGGACGAGCCCGTAGCCTAAGATATCGCCATCATGCTCGACAACTTCCGACTTGAGCTTGGGACGCATATCGCGAGACCCTTAGCTGCGATCTCCCATCGGAGTTAACCCTTAGATAGATATCGAAAAAACATCCGGAACCGAAAAAAAGAACACCCCGAAACGAGCTCCGTAGCCTAAGATATCGCCGCTCATGCTCGACAACTTCCGACTTGGGCTTGGAACGCATATCGAGAGACCCTTAGCTGCGATCTCCCATCGGAGTTAACCCTTAGATAGATATCGAAAAAACATCCGGAACCAAAAAAAGAACACCCCGAAACGAGCTCCGTAGCCTAAGATATCGCCCGCCCCATGCCCGACAACTTCCGACTTGGGCTTGGAACGCATATCGAGAGACCCTTAGCTGCGATCTCCCATCGGAGTTAACCCTTAGATAGATATCGAAAAAACATCCGGAACCAAAAAAAGAACACCCAAACCGAAACGAGCTCCGTAGCCTAAGATATCGCCGCTCATGCTCGACAACTTCCGACTTGGGCTTGGAACGCATATCGAGAGACCCTTAGCTGCGATCTCCCATCGGAGTTAACCCTTAGATAGATATCGAAAAAACACCCGGAACCAAAAAAAAGAACACCCCGAAACGAGCTCCGTAGCCTAAGATATCGCCGCTCAAAGTTTGGCCATCCGGAGGCGTCGGAAAGGAATCTGGCGATACCCTTCTGACCAATCGTAAGCTTCCGATTAGAATCTCGCGTGGGTGAGGCTGCTCGGCCCTCCACTGTAACATTTTGATTCCGTGTGGCGCCGGTGCACGGGTTGGAGGAACAGCAGTCGTTAGATTGGAATAGGTTACTCGTTCCATAGAACTAACGGCCGGATCTTCCTGTGCTCCTCTACGCTGGCGATGCGCCGAATCAGGGACCACGGAGTTCAGCTTACACCCTCAATCTGAACCCTTGATTCCGATCTGATCATCGAAAGAAACAGTGTGCCCACGATCGGAATCATAAGGGCGTCAAAGCCCTACGCGGCGCTACACTGTATAACGCATCACGATCCTAGCCACGGATTTGGAATCCGAAATAAGAAATAATCTGAACCGCTCGAGTCTTTTCTGGATGCACGACCGTGCACGATTGCTTTCCTGCTCCCAACCCATCACAGGGCCCGAAACGGAATCTTCACCACTGCCCCTCCGTTTCAACTCCGATTCGAGGGCCGATCGCGGCCGTGCGTCCGTGGCGACTAGCCCTACAGATAAAATCCTTCCATGTCGGCAAATCTCCGCCGCCTCACGTAGGAAACCGGAAGTAACTCAAAAAGGACCAAAATGCCCTTCATGATTGCGCGACCCGTAACTCGCCCGTTCGGGCTCCGAATTCAGCGCCGATCGCGGCAGTGCGTTCGCGGCGATTAGCTCTACAAACCAGATTCTTTCTCCGCCGCCTCACGTGGGAAACCGGAAATAACTCAAAAAGGACCAAAATGCCCTTCATGATTGCGCGACCCGTAACTCGCCCGTTCGGGCTCCGAATTCAGCGCCGATCGCGGCAGTGCGTCCGCGGCGATTAGCTCTACTAAGCAGATTCCTTCTCCGCCGCCTCACGTAGGAAACCGGAAGTAACTCAAAAAGGACCAAAAAGCCCTTCATGATTACGCGGCCCGTAACTCGCCCGTTCGGGCTCCGAATTCAGCGTCGGTCGCGGCAGCGCGCGCCCGTGACGGGCAGAACCACCTACAAGGGTCTCCATACTGGCAAATCTCCACCGCTCCCGTAAGGGGGGGCACGGAATGACTCATAGTGACCAAAATGCCCTTCAAAATCCGCAGTTGGATGCTTAACCATAACAGCATCACATTCACCGGATGGGATGGGATTCGATGGGACAAATAACCTATGCTTGACCTTCACCGAATGGTATATATAATCTTACATACGGGACTTGGGACTTGGGGACGTGGGGGTCATTCCGAAATCAAGGAGAGCCTTAAGTTCAACCTAGGAATGAATAAATTAAATAGAGTTGAGGGGGGGACAAATGCATAGTCGGTGTGCATACGAATTTCGCCTTCGAGTGCCCATGTGTGCCGGATGATCGCCTTCGGCACTCCCTAGGTCAATAGTTTTGCCAGCAGCGCGATAGAAATACCCATGTAACGCTGTCGTTAAAATCGTAGATCATGCTCGACAACTTCCGACTTGAGCTTGTAACGCATATCGATGGACCCTTGGCTGCGATCTTCCATCGGAGTTAACCCTTAGATAGATATCGAAAAAAACACCCGGAACCAAAAAAAAGAACACCCCGAAACGAGCTCCGTAGCCTAAGATATCGCCATCCTGCTCGACAACTTCCGACTTGGGCTTGGAACGCATATCGAGAGACCCTTAGCTGCGATCTCGCATCGGAGTTAACCCTTAGATGGATATCGGAAAAAACACCCGGAACCAAAAAAAAGAACACCCCGGAACGAGCTCCGTAGCCTAAGATATCGCCATCATGCTCGACAACTTCCGACTTGAGCTTGGGACGCATATCGCGAGACCCTTAGCTGCGATCTCCCATCGGAGTTAACCCTTAGATAGATATCGAAAAAACATCCGGAACCGAAAAAAAGAACACCCCGAAACGAGCTCCGTAGCCCTAAGATATCGCCGCTCATGCTCGACAACTTCCGACTTGGGCTTGGAACGCATATCGAGAGACCCTTAGCTGCGATCTCCCATCGGAGTTAACCCTTAGATAGATATCGAAAAAACATCCGGAACCAAAAAAAGAACACCCCGAAACGAGCTCCGTAGCCTAAGATATCGCCCGCCCATGCTCGACAACTTCCGACTTGGGCTTGGAACGCATATCGAGAGACCCTTAGCTGCGATCTCCCATCGGAGTTAACCCTTAGATAGATATCGAAAAAACATCCGGAACCAAAAAAAGAGACACCCCGAAACGAGCTCCGTAGCCTAAGATATCGCCGCTCATGCTCGACAACTTCCGACTTGGGCTTGGAACGCATATCGAGAGACCCTTAGCTGCGATCTCCCATCGGAGTTAACCCTTAGATAGATATCGAAAAAACACCCGGAACCAAAAAAAAGAACACCCCGAAACGAGCTCCGTAGCCTAAGATATCGCCGCTCAAAGTTTGGCCATCCGGAGGCGTCGGAAAGGAATCTGGCGATACCCTTCTGACCAATCGTAAGCTTCCGATTAGAATCTCGCGTGGGTGAGGCTGCTCGGCCCTCCACTGTAACATTTTGATTCCGTGTGGCGCCGGTGCACGGGTTGGAGGAACAGCAGTCGTTAGATTGGAATAGGTTACTCGTTCCATAGAACTAACGGCCGGATCTTCCTGTGCTCCTCTACGCTGGCGATGCGCCGAATCAGGGACCACGGAGTTCAGCTTACACCCTCAATCTGAACCCTTGATTCCGATCTGATCATCGAAAGAAACAGTGTGCCCACGATCGGAATCATAAGGGCGTCAAAGCCCTACGCGGCGCTACACTGTATAACGCATCACGATCCTAGCCACGGATTTGGAATCCGAAATAAGAAATAATCTGAACCGCTCGAGTCTTTTCTGGATGCACGACCGTGCACGATTGCTTTCCTGCTCCCAACCCATCACAGGGCCCGAAACGGAATCTTCACCACTGCCCCTCCGTTTCAACTCCGATTCGAGGGCCGATCGCGGCCGTGCGTCCGTGGCGACTAGCCCTACAGATAAAATCCTTCCATGTCGGCAAATCTCCGCCGCCTCACGTAGGAAACCGGAAGTAACTCAAAAAGGACCAAAATGCCCTTCATGATTGCGCGACCCGTAACTCGCCCGTTCGGGCTCCGAATTCAGCGCCCGATCGCGGCAGTGCGTTCGCGGCGATTAGCTCTACAAACCAGATTCTTTCTCCGCCGCCTCACGTGGGAAACCGGAAATAACTCAAAAAGGACCAAAATGCCCTTCATGATTGCGCGACCCGTAACTCGCCCGTTCGGGCTCCGAATTCAGCGCCGATCGCGGCAGTGCGTCCGCGGCGATTAGCTCTACTAAGCAGATTCCTTCTCCGCCGCCTCACGTAGGAAACCGGAAGTAACTCAAAAAGGACCAAAAAGCCCTTCATGATTACGCGGCCCGTAACTCGCCCGTTCGGGCTCCGAATTCAGCGTCGGTCGCGGCAGTGCGCCCGTGACGGGCAGAACCACCTACAAGGGTCTCCATACTGGCAAATCTCCACCGCTCCCGTAAGGGGAGCACGGAATGACTCATAGTGACCAAAATGCCCTTCAAAATCCGCAGTTGGATGCTTAACCATAACAGCATCACATTCACCGGATGGGATGGGATTCGATGGGACAAATAACCTATGCTTGACCTTCACCGAATGGTATATATAATCTTACATACGGGACTTGGGACTTGGGGACGTGGGGGTCATTCCGAAATCAAGGAGAGCCTTAAGTTCAACCTAGGAATGAATAAATTAAATAGAGTTGAGGGGGGGACAAATGCATAGTCGGTGTGCATACGAATTTCGCCTTCGAGTGCCCATGTGTGCCGGATGACGCCTTCGGCCTCCCTAGGTCAATAGTTTTGCCAGCCCGGTATAGAAATACCCATGTAACGCTGTCGTTAAAATCGTAGATCATGCTCGACAACTTCCGACTTGAGCTTGTAACGCATATCGATGGACCCTTGGCTGCGATCTTCCATCGGAGTTAACCCTTAGATAGATATCGAGAAAAACACCCGGAACCAAAAAAAAGAACACCCCGAAACGAGCTCCGTAGCCTAAGATATCGCCATCCTGCTCGACAACTTCCGACTTGGGCTTGGAACGCATATCGAGAGACCCTTAGCTGCGATCTCGCATCGGAGTTAACCCTTAGATGGATATCGGAAAAAACACCGGAACCAAAAAGAACACCCCGGAACGAGCTCCGTAGCCTAGATATCGCCATCATGCTCGACAACTTCCGACTTGAGCTTGGGACGCATATCGAGAGACCCTTAGCTGCGATCTCCCATCGGAGTTAACCCTTAGATAGATATCGAAAAAACATCCGGAACCAAAAAAAGAACACCCCGAAACGAGCTCCGTAGCCTAAGATATCGCCGCTCATGCTCGACAACTTCCGACTTGGGCTTGGAACGCATATCGAGAGACCCTTAGCTGCGATCTCCCATCGGAGTTAACCCTTAGATAGATATCGAAAAAACATCCGGAACCAAAAAAAAGAACACCCCGAAACGAGCTCCGTAGCCTAAGATATCGCCCGCCCATGCTCGACAACTTCCGACTTGGGCTTGGAACGCATATCGAGAGACCCTTAGCTGCGATCTCCCATCGGAGTTAACCCTTAGATAGATATCGAAAAAACATCCGGAACCAAAAAAAAGAACACCCCGAAACGAGCTCCGTAGCCTAAGATATCGCCGCTCATGCTCGACAACTTCCGACTTGGGCTTGGAACGCATATCGAGAGACCCTTAGCTGCGATCTCCCATCGGAGTTAACCGTTAGATAGATATCGAAAAAACACCCGGAACCAAAAAAAGAACACCCCGAAACGAGCTCCGTAGCCTAAGATATCGCCGCTCAAAGTTTGGCCATCCGGAGGCGTCGGAAAGGAATGTGGCGATACCCTTCTGACCAATCGTAAGCTTCCGATTAGAATCTCGCGTGGGTGAGGCTGCTCGGCCCTCCACTGTAACATTTTGATTCCGTGTGGCGCCGGTGCACGGGTTGGAGGAACAGCAGTCGTTAGATTGGAATAGGTTACTCGTTCCATAGAACTAACGGCCGGATCTTCCTGTGCTCCTCTACGCTGGCGATGCGCCGAATCAGGGACCACGGAGTTCAGCTTACACCCTCAATCTGAACCCTTGATTCCGATCTGATCATCGAAAGAAACAGTGTGCCCACGATCGGAATCATAAGGGCGTCAAAGCCCTACGCGGCGCTACACTGTATAACGCATCACGATCCTAGCCACGGATTTGGAATCCGAAATAAGAAATAATCTGAACCGCTCGAGTCTTTTCTGGATGCACGACCGTGCACGATTGCTTTCCTGCTCCCAACCCATCACAGGGCCCGAAACGGAATCTTCACCACTGCCCCTCCGTTTCAACTCCGATTCGAGGGCCGATCGCGGCCGTGCGTCCGTGGCGACTAGCCCTACAGATAAAATCCTTCCATGTCGGCAAATCTCCGCCGCCTCACGTAGGAAACCGGAAGTAACTCAAAAAGGACCAAAATGCCCTTCATGATTGCGCGACCCGTAACTCGCCCGTTCGGGCTCCGAATTCAGCGCCGATCGCGGCAGTGCGTTCGCGGCGATTAAGCTCTACAAACCAGATTCTTTCTCCGCCGCCTCACGTGGGAAACCGGAAATAACTCAAAAAGGACCAAAATGCCCTTCATGATTGCGCGACCCGTAACTCGCCCGTTCGGGCTCCGAATTCAGCGCCGATCGCGGCAGTGCGTCCGCGGCGATTAGCTCTACTAAGCAGATTCCTTCTCCGCCGCCTCACGTAGGAAACCGGAAGTAACTCAAAAAGGACCAAAAAGCCCTTCATGATTACGCGGCCCGTAACTCGCCCGTTCGGGCTCCGAATTCAGCGTCGGTCGCGGCAGTGCGCCCGTGACGGGCAGAACCACCTACAAGGGTCTCCATACTGGCAAATCTCCACCGCTCCCGTAAGGGGAGCACGGAATGACTCATAGTGACCAAAATGCCCTTCAAAATCCGCAGTTGGATGCTTAACCATAACAGCATCACATTCACCGGATGGGATGGGATTCGATGGGACAAATAACCTATGCTTGACCTTCACCGAATGGTATATATAATCTTACATACGGGACTTGGGACTTGGGGACGTGGGGGTCATTCCGAAATCAAGGAGAGCCTTAAGTTCAACCTAGGAATGAATAAATTAAATAGAGTTGAGGGGGGGACAAATGCATAGTCGGTGTGCATACGAATTTCGCCTTCGAGTGCCCAGCCAGCAGCGCGATAGAAATACCCATGTAACGCTGTCGTTAAAATCGTAGATCATGCTCGACAACTTCCGACTTGAGCTTGTAACGCATATCGATGGACCCTTGGCTGCGATCTTCCATCGGAGTTAACCCTTAGATAGATATCGAAAAAAACACCCGGAACCAAAAAAAAGAACACCCCGAAACGAGCTCCGTAGCCTAAGATATCGCCATCATGCTCGACAACTTCCGACTTGGGCTTGGAACGCATATCGAGAGACCCTTAGCTGCGATCTCGCATCGGAGTTAACCCTTAGATGGATATCGGAAAAAACACCCGGAACCAAAAAAGAACACCCCGGAACGAGCTCCGTAGCCTAAGATATCGCCATCATGCTCGACAACTTCCGACTTGAGCTTGGGACGCATATCGCGAGACCCTTAGCTGCGATCTCCCATCGGAGTTAACCCTTAGATAGATATCGAAAAAACATCCGGAACCGAAAAAAAGAACACCCCGAAACGAGCTCCGTAGCCTAAGATATCGCCGCTCATGCTCGACAACTTCCGACTTGGGCTTGGAACGCATATCGAGAGACCCTTAGCTGCGATCTCCCATCGGAGTTAACCCTTAGATAGATATCGAAAAAACATCCGGAACCAAAAAAAGAACACCCCGAAACGAGCTCCGTAGCCTAAGATATCGCCCGCCCATGCTCGACAACTTCCGACTTGGGCTTGGAACGCATATCGAGAGACCCTTAGCTGCGATCTCCCATCGGAGTTAACCCTTAGATAGATATCGAAAAAACATCCGGAACCAAAAAAAAGAACACCCCGAAACGAGCTCCGTAGCCTAAGATATCGCCGCTCATGCTCGACAACTTCCGACTTGGGCTTGGAACGCATATCGAGAGACCCTTAGCTGCGATCTCCCATCGGAGTTAACCCTTAGATAGATATCGAAAAAACACCCGGAACCAAAAAAAGAACACCCCGAAACGAGCTCCGTAGCCTAAGATATCGCCGCTCAAAGTTTGGCCATCCGGAGGCGTCGGAAAGGAATCTGGCGATACCCTTCTGACCAATCGTAAGCTTCCGATTAGAATCTCGCGTGGGTGAGGCTGCTCGGCCCTCCACTGTAACATTTTGATTCCGTGTGGCGCCGGTGCACGGGTTGGAGGAACAGCAGTCGTTAGATTGGAATAGGTTACTCGTTCCATAGAACTAACGGCCGGATCTTCCTGTGCTCCTCTACGCTGGCGATGCGCCGAATCAGGGACCACGGAGTTCAGCTTACACCCTCAATCTGAACCCTTGATTCCGATCTGATCATCGAAAGAAACAGTGTGCCCACGATCGGAATCATAAGGGCGTCAAAGCCCTACGCGGCGCTACACTGTATAACGCATCACGATCCTAGCCACGGATTTGGAATCCGAAATAAGAAATAATCTGAACCGCTCGAGTCTTTTCTGGATGCACGACCGTGCACGATTGCTTTCCTGCTCCCAACCCATCACAGGGCCCGAAACGGAATCTTCACCACTGCCCCTCCGTTTCAACTCCGATTCGAGGGCCGATCGCGGCCGTGCGTCCGTGGCGACTAGCCCTACAGATAAAATCCTTCCATGTCGGCAAATCTCCGCCGCCTCACGTAGGAAACCGGAAGTAACTCAAAAAGGACCAAAATGCCCTTCATGATTGCGCGACCCGTAACTCGCCCGTTCGGGCTCCGAATTCAGCGCCGATCGCGGCAGTGCGTTCGCGGCGATTAGCTCTACAAACCAGATTCTTTCTCCGCCGCCTCACGTGGGAAACCGGAAATAACTCAAAAAGGACCAAAATGCCCTTCATGATTGCGCGACCCGTAACTCGCCCGTTCGGGCTCCGAATTCAGCGCCCGATCGCGGCAGTGCGTCCGCGGCGATTAGCTCTACTAAGAAGATTCCTTCTCCGCCGCCTCACGTAGGAAACCGGAAGTAACTCAAAAAGGACCAAAAAGCCCTTCATGATTACGCGGCCCGTAACTCGCCCGTTCGGGCTCCGAATTCAGCGTCGGTCGCGGCAGTGCGCCCGTGACGGGCAGAACCACCTACAAGGGTCTCCATACTGGCAAATCTCCACCGCTCCCGTAAGGGGAGCACGGAATGACTCATAGTGACCAAAATGCCCTTCAAAATCCGCAGTTGGATGCTTAACCATAACAGCATCACATTCACCGGATGGGATGGGATTCGATGGGACAAATAACCTATGCTTGACCTTCACCGAATGGTATATATAATCTTACATACGGGACTTGGGACTTGGGGACGTGGGGGTCATTCCGAAATCAAGGAGAGCCTTAAGTTCAACCTAGGAATGAATAAATTAAATAGAGTTTAAAGAGTTGGAGGGGGACAAATGCACCACACATCTCGAGTCGGTGTGCATACGCTCTCGCCTTCGAATGCCCATGTGTGCCGGATGATCACCTGCGGCACTCCCTAGGTCAATAGTTTTGTCAGCAGTGCGATAGAAATACCCATGTAACGCTGTCCTTAAAATCGTGGATCAACTCAAACCGTATATCATGCTTGACAACTTCCGACTTGAGCTGGAACGCATATCGAAACCCCCCCCCCCCCCCCCCCCACCCCCCCCCCCCCCCCCCCCCCCCCTCCCCCCTCCTCAAAAAACAAAAAAAAAATAAAAAAAAAAAAAATCACCACCCCCCCCCCGGGGGGGGGGCCCCCCCCCCCCCCCCCTTTTTTTTTTTTTTGTGAGGCAACAACAACTAGGATTTATTATTTCTCTTCTTCTTTTTTTTTTTTTTCTTTTTTTTTTTATTTTATGTTTAACCTTTTTTTTTAGATAAGCCCCCCCCCTTCTCCTCCTTTTTTTTTTTTCCATAAAATAGAAAAGTCCCCCACCAAACCCCCCCAAAGTCCTAAGTAGATGCAACTAGTGTCTAGAAATACTCGCCAAGCCCTTCAACAGTGCTTAAGTTGGGAACTAAGGATGAAAAACTAGTCATTCGTCCTTCAAACGCCACAGAAAGAGATACAAACTTGGGCAAAGGCTACCTTGACCTTTTTTGATCAAGCACATTTATGTATGAAATCTTAGGGTATAAAGCATGCATTTTACACACTTAGGTTTTTTGTTATTTTTGCAGATTTTAGGAATTTTTAGGACTAAACGAATATTTAGAGTTTTGGATATTAAACATGCGATTTTACACGTTAAGAGGTCCATTCAAATTCTCAAGTGCGTAAGTGAGCGTGATTTGGAACATGATGAGCTAGAGATGCAATTATGGGCCAACTCTAAAATATCTTATAAAATTAGATTAGAATTTTTACTTTATTTTTCTTTATTGTAATTAAAATAATATATGAAACATACAAATAGTCAAAGATTAAAATTTTTTATTTTTTCAAAACTTTTCATTTTTTAAATATTTATTTCTCTAATTAATTTTCTCTCACTTCCCACTTTCTATTCTTTTTTCTTAATTAACCTAAAATCACTTTTCTAAAAATATTTATATTTTTTCCCTTTCTTTCCTTCTTCCACTTTTCTTTCTTCCACGTGAAAATCAAGTTTAATTTTTATTTAATTTTCCACTTATTCTCTCTCTTTATTCATGAGGCTTTCTAACGAATTTAGACCATTCTTTATTTGTTTTTTTTAACTCTTCTT
This sequence comes from Hakea prostrata, assembly GCF_041222555.1. NCBI lineage: Eukaryota > Viridiplantae > Streptophyta > Magnoliopsida > Proteales > Proteaceae > Hakea > Hakea prostrata. The sequence continues at coordinate 49,581,103 of NC_142609.1, read as the reverse complement.
TATTGTCTATTATTATTATTATTTATTTCCTTATTTGTGAATGTTTTAATTTTTCTATATAATGCAGGATAGATTGAAATTGTATTTCTTTTATTTTTATCAGTCAAAGTTCAAGTTTCAAGTCTGCAATTGCTAAACCCAAAGAGAAAACGAATCATCAAACTTGAACTTGAAATTACATTAATAAAAATAAAAGAAATACAAAATAAGTTACAAATTTTCAATATTTTTTGCAAAACATTAATACTTAAACATTCAATCTAAAATTAGAACCCACAAAATAATCAAAGAATTAGAGAAAACTTAGAACAAACTAAAGAGAATAAAAAGTGCAAGACTAAAATGAACTAAAGATAAAATAAAGTATTCTAGATCTAAGAGAGGAAGTAATATTTACAGGAAATGAGAAATGATTTAAAAAAAAGAAGAAAATAGATAAAATAATAATAATAGAGAGTAAAATAAATAAATAAAACAAATAAAGAAGTTAAATTCGTTAGAAATTTAAAAGGAATAAAGAGAGAGAGAGAGAATGTGTGGAGAGAAAACATAAAAAATAGAAATAATAGTATGTGAGGAGGAAAGCGGAGAGAAGGAATAACTAAATAAAATAAAATAAAACTTAACTTTGACTTACACATAGAGAATGTGGAGAAGAAAGAAAAAGGAAAGAAAAAAATATATATACTTTTGAAAAAGTGATTTTTGATTAATTAGGAAAAAAAATAAAACAAAATAATGAAAGGAATAGAAAACGGGGGAGAGGAAAAAAATTTAATTAGAAAAATAAATAAAATAAAATCTTCTAAAAATTTTATAGAAAATCTTAATCTTTGAGTACTCATCATCCATTCATTCAATTACAATAAAAAAGTAAAATAAAATTTTTAATCTAGTTTTATAAGATATTCTAAAATTAATCTATATTTACATTTCTAACCCTTCATGTTCCCAATCATGCCCATTTTTGTACTTAAAAATTTGAACAGACCTCTTAATGTAAAATTACATATTTCATATGCAAAACTTCAGATATTTGCTGAAGTCCTAAAAATTTGTAAAATCTACAAAAACAACATAAAATCCAAGATAATTCCACTCAAAATATATAAAATACATGTTTTATGTCTTAAGATTTCACATATAAATGTACTCAATATCACTTTCTTTTTATTTCACAAACTTAGACTTGACTCTTAAAACTAGAAGAAAAACTTTGTCTCGTTGACCTTTTTCATTTGAAGTTTTTTAAATTTATTTGGGTTGTGAGAACAGTTTTGATCCAACCTCAAGAGAGAATAGAGAGAGGAGGAATAGAAGGGTCAAAATGTTATTTCCCAAAACTTAGCAAGAACATGTTCGATCCAACCTCAAGAGAGAATAGAGAGAAGAGGAATAATAGAAGGGTTACAAATATTATTCCCAAAACTTAGGAAATAAAATGTGTATGAGAAGACGCTGTATTTCAATCACCTGCCCAATAAGATCATAGGGAAGGAATCGATCAGTTCAATCCTTCCCTTTCCGATCTCATGGGTAAAATGAATTGGCAAGATAAAACATTAATTTGGCAAACGAAGAAATTGCCTCAAAACACTGAGCATAGTTCAGGGACAGAGTGCGTTTGTCTATGTAGTATTAATACTTTTTTCAGTTATACCAACAAAAAGTTATAATTTTCTTAGAAAAACACATGTAGTCATTAGATCACAACCTTAAAACTCGAATAGAAAATCTAATACTCTGCAACCAGACCAGTAATAGCTACATGAGAAGCTAAGATTCAATAATTTCTTGTGTCTAAAAAGAGAAGTGTCATCAGAACAAAATATGTTCCGGTGTTATTAGGGCCTGAAAAATCACAAATTCAGTTCCAGGCGAGTGTAACCGCAGATTCAGTATTGGCAAGTTTAAAAAATTAATGTCTGAACCATAGAAAACAAAGATCTAAACAAGAAGCTGACTTGCCTTACTAATTTCAGTCGAAACACTTATCTGCGAAGAAAACCAGAAAGTGGAATGGATTAAGCTGTTGAAAAGAAAAGAGAAAAAAAAAAGAAAAAAAAAAAAAGGAGAAACTTCAAGAAACTAAACCCTAAAAGAGTAGATACATCCAATGCCATGTTTAACAGTTAAAACACAAATTTTCTGTATTTGAGTGAGAAACATAAAGTATATAATGGGGGAATGGGGTTAAAAAAAAACCCTATAACTAATCCCAACTAATCCCAGATTCAATCTTTGGATGATTTGTTAATGACAGATTTGTGGATGTGAGGAATGACACCACCACCTGCAGTTGTGCCCTTAATCAGTGTATCAAGCTCCTCATCCCCCTGATAGCCAGCTGCAGATGCATTGGAGTGATAGGCTTTACCTTCAGATCCTGCTTGCATTCCAGCTTCAAACCTCTGCTGTCAAGTTCTCAAGAATAGCAACAGATATAAAGTGATGCACTTGTTCAGATCCTTGCTTGCATTTCCAACTAGTTGAAGAACCTCTGTCAAGTACTCAAGAATGGATCAAAAGTGATAGACTCCCGCTACTGGTGCAAGAACATCAGTTGACTTTGAAGCTTCCAGGGCGTTAAGCGTGAAATACTTGGAGCGAGAGGAGAGGGTAAGATCAAAAAGAGAGAGGGCGACTCTCATTTCATGTCGTTAAGCTCTCACCCGGTGAGCGTCATGCTTGTTGGTCTGCTGTCAAGTACTCGAGAATGGATCAGAAGTGAATAGATTACTGCACTTGTAATTGCTGGTATGGCACTAACACGTCCACTGGCAGCCAGCCTTGACTTTAGCTACCGATGAATTCGGCCCACCAGAAACTACAACCCCTCAAAGGAAACAACCCAATTACACCATAAAAATCCATGAATTTAAACTGAAAAATAGAATGTGACACATGGAAAAGACGTGCTAATATTGAATCAGATAATTTAAACCATAATGAAGCTCAAGTAGTCCCTTAATGTTGAAATAGAATGTAAACCTAAAAAAGATAAAGCTTGCATCACACTCGCAAAGCAAGGCAAGCTGATTCTAGAAAATAAGTGAAGTGCACATAAAAAAAATTCTGGAACGATACCGTTACTAGAGGACCAATAATTGCATTTGATGCGATACACACAGGTGAAACAGTTTGTTTCGACAAGCAAGCAGTAAAACCATTTTTCCAGAAGTGAACAACTTTTGTGGTCCTTTATCGGGTTAAGGAACGGAGCCAGAAAGCAAAAGGATGAATATTAGTCTTTGGTTTACTTCAAAAATAAATGATAGCGAAACTGAAAATATGAACTGTAGTAAGCAACATAAAGGAAAATTAGTAGCATTTACCAAGAGGAATAACTGTAGTAAGCTACATCCAGTTCATCGGGTTCTACTGAACCATGATTGCCAATCTTACTGGATCGTGTTCATAAACAAGCAACAGCCATGGACCACACCTATTCCAGCTGCTCAGAGCACAAGATCTTTTTCATCTGAAAAACTGTTAAACAACAAAGACATTAGCAAGAAATTACCATGAATAAATGCTACAGCCTGCCTTTTTTTTTTCTCAGTGGATGGTTTTAAGTGCCTTTTATTATCATTTGCTTCTGATCCTCTCACATACAAAGACTCTCCAGTAGGTAGGTATAAAGACTGAACTTGAGAGACTGAGAGAGAGAGAGAGAGAGAACCAGGGACCATACCTGAGGCCATATACCCCAAGTCAAAGACAATAAATTGGGAATCTTCTCTTCTTTAAAATGATAAAAGTAAAGCTATTTTACATTGTTAGACTTTTGTATCATAGATTATACTGTTTATATGAATCACAGGTCTCACTTGAAGAAGAAGCTGATGAAACTGAAGACAGTCAGATTGGGAAGTAATTAAAAATCAAGAACTGAAAACTCTACAGTAACTCAGAACAATTTCAGTTCTCAAACTCAACAAAGAAGAAATTTCCATGAAGAGTGCAGATCTTGAATCTTTATGTCCCCTCTTCCAGAATAGACAACAAAAATAAGGGCAACACAGATTTACATACCCCCCCCCCCTCTATGGTAATTGTAGGTGTATGGTCCTTTCACCTGATACACGCACACAGGGAATTGAAACACTTCACATGGCACAAAGGGGGGAAGAAGCATCACAATCCCGCATAGCACTTCCTAAGAGCAAACACTCAACCTCCTTGATCTGCTACCATGTGAGCTGCTGCTTAGCATAGAAGTGCATGCTATTAAATGTATACATCAACAAAAGAAGAAAAGGATAACTTCATACATTCATGACAAGCATAAACATCAAATAATGAATGACACAATTAAAAAAGATTGTGCCATATACCATTTAACATAACTAATTTTAAACATAAAATTCTTGAATATCATAACAACAACTAGATGAAACCCTCGTGGGCTACAATTCAAGTTACAGATCAAATATAGCTATTGGGTATTCTTAAGGTTTGTTGTGGGACACAAGCTGTATATGGGAAAGTTTATTTTTTGGACTCTCTTTTCTGTATGGGTATCTATAAGTTCCTTCTTTCTTGGACTCTCTTTTCTGTATGGGTATGTGATTTCTATGGTTAACCATCTCCAAATGTACCCCACGATGATTCTGATCCAGCAAATACTTCCTAACTACACCAAACATGGTTAAGAGGTCATTAAGAAATCAAACATGAAGTGCTTCCTAAGAATTGGGATTTAGAGACTTCACCAAACCTCATTACAGGCAATACAATTTATTAGTTAGGCTCCTAATAAGTTAAGAAACCACTCTTGAATACTGCTTCCATAACATAGACATTTTATAGAAGGGATAGAAATTATTTCCTTGATATCAATATATGCAGATTTAGTCTTAGTTGTAACCTAGTATTGAATGGCATAATGGTAAGTAAGATACTTCAGAATCAAAGAGTACTTTAGTTCTTCATTTTAATTTGATTCGTGGATTCAATGAACAATGAAATTATTAGCCTGATGATTATGTCTTTATGTTGATAAGAGGTCTAATTTCTATTAAGTCTTATAAGTCTTAAGAAGATATTATAAATAAGTTTTAGCCTATACGTTTGAGTCAATGAAGAGTCCCCACAAGTCAATGGAGAGTCCCACTGTTGGGGGGGGGGGGGGGGGCTTTTAATTTGCCCAAAAAAAGGAAAACCACCCAAACGGGAAAGGGACAAAGTTGGGTTCTGCCAAACCAGAATAGTACAAAAGTGTAGGGAAAACCGGTGGGGGGGGAGGATATCGACCACACACGGGGGAGATGCCATGAGAGAGCTGATTTCTTGTCAATTGTGGATTAAACATAGAAAACATGCAGATCAGTCAAAGATGAAATGCCAAAGCCACCCCTAATTGAGTCATTACGTGACTCCTATTCTTTCTCATACCCTCAGTAAGGGCTAAACTTAGGGAAAAACTTATCTAGATGTTGTTCCTTTAATTATTTACCAGTCCACTCCACCACTTTAGGGCATCAATGGCCCAACCTATCCAGGGTCTTTGGTCCTTGTATTGCCACCAGCACCTTGTAGACTCAGCTTGCACATATTCACCAAAAAAAAAAAAAAAAAAACCCCCAACCATCATTTTTTTTTTTTTATTTTTTTATAAAAAATGAGGGAAGTGTAGGATGATAAACAACTCTCACAATAAAGAACCAAACCTGAATTTTACATAAATCTGTTCATGAGTGCCTGGTTAGTCATGCAAAGAGAAAAGAAATCCCCTTCCATGTATTGTTGAAGATTTGAGCCTTAAATACGAGGGTACAGCACACAGGCTCTTCGAGAAAATAGGGGCAGACTGTGAACCTTGTGCCGGCCCATTATGAAGGGTAAAAAGCAGATAAATTGCTTCTTTTTTTCAGCTAAGATCATTTTCTCCAGACTTCCTCTGGGCGTGCCCCTCTGTTCATTAAGATGGTGGACCCAAACATTTTCACTTTCTTGTTTGTCTTCCCCCTTTCCCCCCCCGGTCGATTGGGTTTTTTACTATCTAAAGGAGGTACCTCCGGTTCTTCAGGAACTAAAGGGATTACCTCCATTGCCAAAATTCTCGGTTCTTCAGGGATTAAAGAAGGTACCTCTATGGAAGTTCCATTGGCTTCTTCCTTTTCTTTACGACATCCGTCAAAGTTCCTTTCTCCGACGTATTCGATCGCGTCGAGACAAACTTAAGAGTTCTAAAGATCCTCTCACGTTCTGGTGAGATATGACGAAACCGGGGTTGGCAAAAAAAAAAAAAAAAAAAAGGCTCTGATACCAATTGTGTAAATAGAGGTAAGATTCTCAACTCAGAAACGATAGGAGTTAAGCAGAGTATGAGAAACAAACGAAGCATTTAAAAACCTTTAATTTGAGTTGGTCCAACTATGTAGTATATACTATTTGAACTAGTGAATCGAAACAAAATGAAAATGTATTTCCACTATGTAAAGAAGAACAATAGTAAAAACCCCTTTCTTCTCTAATCGAAAATCACGAATCTCTCAATTAGGATTCAGAAGATTAACCACTTTTCTTCTCAGAGAATATAGCAGAACCTTGGACCAGGTTTGTCGTCTTCAGCATCTTTGTCGTTCTTGAGACTAATTTTTTTATTGCAGCAACTGGGATTTGGTTCCCTTTCTTTGGAACTCCTATTTTGAACAGAGATCTTCTTCTTCTGTTTCTGTTCATCGTCAAGAGGCTGATTTCCTGGTCGATTGCGTTTTTTACTATCTAAAGGAGGTACCTCCGGTTCTTCAGGGACTAAAGGGATTACCTCCATTGCCAAATTTCTCGGTTCTTCAGGGATTAAAGAAGGTACCTCTATGGAAGTTCCATTGGCTTCTTCCCTTTCTTTGCGACATCCGTCTGCTAAGACGTATTCGCCGGCAAACTTAAGAGTTCTAAAGATCCTCTCACGTTCTGGTGAGATATGACGAAACCGGGGTTGACAAAAAAAAAAAAAAAGGTTCTAATACCAATTGTGTAAATAGAGGTAAGATTCTCAACTCAAAAACGATAGGAGTTAAACAGAGTATGAGAAACAAACGAAGCATTTAAAAACCTTTAATTTGAGTTGGTCCAACTATGTAGAATATATTATTTGAACTAGTGAATCGAAACAAAATGAAAATGTATTTCCACTATGTAAAGAAGAACAATAGTAAAAATCCCTTTCATCTCTAACCGAAAATCATGAATTTCTCAATTAGGATTCAGAAGATTAACCACTTTTCTTCTCAGAGAATATAGCAGAACCTTGGACCAGGTTTGTCGTCTTCAGCATCTTTGTTGTTCTTGAGACTAATTTTTTTATTGCAGCAACTGCGATTTGGTTTCCTTTCTTTGGAACTCCTATTTTGAACATAGATCTTCTTCTTTTGTTTCTGTTCATCGTCAAGAGACTGATTTCCTGGTCGATTGTGTTTTTTACCCTCTTCTGTTTCTATTCATCATCAAGAGACTAATTTCCTGGTCGATTGCGTTTTTTACCCTCCGGTTCTTTAGGGACTAAAGGGATTACCTCCATTATTAAATTTATCGGTTCTTCAGGGATTAAAGAGGGTACCTTTATGGAAGTTCCATTGGCTTCTTCCTTTTCTTTGCGACATCCATCCGTCTGCTAGACGTATTCGAGCCGTATTCGCAGACAAACTTAAGAGTCCTAAAAAAAAAAAAAGTTCTGATACCAACTGTGAAAAATGACTATAATATTAATTGTGATTTAATTAAGATTATAAATTCATCATTGGTATCAGAGCCATTTTTTATAATAAATTAAGATCATAAATTCTTGATTTTTATTGTGTGATTAGTTAGGTGTTTTGTTAATTAAAATTAAGGTTAAAAACTTAATAATTCTTGACTCACACAATATAAATCAATAATTCATAATCTTAATTGTTATAAAAAATGGCTCTGATACCAATTGTGAAAAATGACTCGGATACTAATTGTGATTTAATTAAGATTATAAATTCATCATTGGTATCAGAGCCATTTTTTATAATAATTCAGGTTATAAATTATTGATTTTTATTATGTAAGTTAAGTGTTTTGTTAATTATAATTAAGGTTGGTTAAAAACTTAATAATTTTTTACTCACATAATATAAATCAATAATTCATAACCTTAATTATTATAAAAAAAATGGCTCTGATACCAATTGTGAAAAATGACTTTGATACTAAGTGTGATTTAATTAAGATTATAAATTCATCATTAGCATCAGAGCTATTTTTTATAATAATTCAGGTTATAAATTCTTAATTTTTATTGTGTGATTAGTTAGGTGTTCTGTTAATTATAATTAAAGTTAAAAATTTAATAATTTTTGATTAAGTTGATTTTAGATATGATTATCAATCTATCCAATCTTATATGAATCCCATGTTAAGGAAGTGTTTATAACAAGGAAATTTTTTTTTCAAATCTCAAATTTTATGTCAATATAACGAGAATAATCATCATCAATATAAAGATGCATTTACTAAAAAATTACACCCAATTTTTTGCCTACAATGCTTTTTACTGATGCATGTAATCTTATAAAATCACATCTCCATGTTACTCTTTATTGACCAGGATCAAAAAAATTTAGATCAAGTCATCCAACTCAATTCATTTAGATATATTTTAATCTTTATGTCCTAACCTCGTAAATATTCAAATATTTCAAAAAAAAAAAATGTTAATAGCACCAAGAGGTATTGAGACCCACCAACCTCTTTGTTTTCTTTTTGTTAGGATCTGTTGGTTGCCAATTTCTTCCTTTCATATTCTTCTCCCACCTTTGTAAGGGTAGCCTATTCTGGTCCTCTAAAAGTCCTAAGTGGATGCAATTGTTGCATGGAGCTACTCACCAAGCCCTTCCTTTCATATTCTTCTCCCACCTTTGTAAGAGTAGCCTATTCTGCTCCTCTAAAAGTCTTAAGTGGATGCAATTGTTGCATGGAGCTACTCGCCAAGCCCTTCAACGGTGCTTAAGTTGGGAACTAAAGATGAGTAACTAGCCATTTCTCCTTCAAAAGCCACAGAAAGAGATACAAACTTGGGCAAATGCTACATTGACCTTTTTCTGATGAACACATTTATGTGTGAAATCTCAAGGCATCAAACATCCATTTTACACACTTAAAAGTGAAACTATCTTTTTAAATTTTATATTGTTTTTGTAGATTTTATAAATTTTTGGTATTAAACATGCAATTTTACACGTCAATACATCTGTTAAAATTCTCAAAGTGCGTAAGTGGGCCTTATTTGAAACATGATAGGCTAAAAATGCAATTATAAGATAATTCCAAAATATCTTATAAAATTATATTAAAATTTTTATTTTATTTTTCTTTATTGTAATTGAAAGAATATATAGAATCCACCAGTGGTAAAAAATTAGAATTTTCTATTTTTCTAGAAGATTTCATTTTTTTTAGATTCTATTTATTTCTCTAATTAGTTTTCTTTCCCTCTTCCCACTTTCTATATTTTTCATTATTTTATTTACCTTAATTAACTTAAAATCATTTTTCTACAAAAATATTTTTTTCCCTTCTTTACTTCTTCCACTTTTCTTTCTTTCTTCCACGTGAAAATCAAGTTTATTTTTTTATTTAATTCTCCAATTATTCTCTCTAGGCTTTTTAAGGAATTTAAATCCTTCTTTATTTGTTTTTTTTTAACTCTTATTTATTCCCTATTATTATTATTATTTATTTCCTTATTTATGAATCATTCACCATCCCTTATAAATATACCCTCCTTAGATTTAGGACATTTTATTTTCTCTTTAGGTTGTTTGGGTTGTTAGATGATGACAAGTGATGATATCTTTTCTTCTTTGTCATAAAAACACTTTAAATGATTAAAAGTTTCTTTCCACCTTATCCAACCCTAGCATTCATCGGCAAAAAATACCAGTGATACACAAAAAAGAGCTAGAACTATCGGGTCTCTACTCAAGGCATAGGCTAAATTCTCTCATCTAACATCGTTGTCATGCCTTGAGAAAAACCTAACATTATATTTGATCCAACCTCAAAGAGAGAATAGAGAGAGGAGGAATAATAGAAGAGTTACAAATATTATTCCCAAAAACTTAGGAAATAAAATGTGTATGAGGAGACGCTGTATTTCAATCACCTGCCCAATAAGATCATAGGAAAGGAATCGATCAGTTCAATCCTTCCCTTTCCGATCTCATGGGTAAAATGAATTGGCAAGATAAAACATTAATTTGGCAAACGAAGAAATTGCCTCAAAACACTGAGTATAGTTCAGGGACAGAGTGCGTTTGCCTGCATAGTATCAATACTTTTTTCAGTTATACCAACAAAAAGTTATAATTTTCTTAGAAAAACACATGCATCATTAGATCACAACCTTAAAACTCGAATAGAAAATCTAATACTCAGCAACCAGACCAGTAATAACTACATGAGAAGATTCAATAATTTCTTGTCTAAAAAGAAAAGTGTCATCAGAACAAAATATGTTCCGGTGTTATAAGGGCCTGAAAAATCACAAATTCAGTTTCAGGCGAGTGTAACCGCAGATTCAATATTGGCAAGTTTAAAAAATTAATGTCTGAACCATAGAAAACAAAGATCCAAACAAGAAGCTGACTTGCCTTACTAATTTCAGTCGAAACACTTATCTGCTAAGAAAACCAGAAAGTCGAATGGATTAAGCCGTTTGAAAAGAAAAAAGAAAAAAATGAGAAGCTTCAAGAAACTAAACCCTACAAATGAAATCAGGAATGTTCGAGCATCTGAGGCACTCGTCGATGATAAAGCGACAAATGCAAGTACATCCACTCGATAATCCTTATTGGCAACGTACAGCGCTGTATACGCTATAGCAAAGAGCGCATCAGAGACTCTAATTTGTTGCCTTATCCTCTCTGTTTCTGATATCCATTAAAGCCAACACCAATAGACAAACAACCCTAAGTTCCCCGAAACAAGAAATTAGCATAATACTACTGGTTCACAACGGAAGGCTCAGAGAGTAATGATTTTGGTAACATCAACAAGCTTATAAAGCTTTCATAGTTTGATGGTATAGTAATCGTCGTCATCGCCGCCAGAATTTCACATGCCGATTAACGAAATTTAAACAAATTGAAAGCAAAATAAAGATAAAAGAAACGAAAGATGAGAGATCGTCGAGTCACACCCGTAAATGGCCTCAGAAGCCAGAGGTGGAAGAAAAACATCACATAATCTATTAAGAACTTTCAGAAGGTAAGGACAATTGTTATCCATCACCGGCCATTCTGCGAATGCGTTTTTTTTCGTAGATCCAAACTATCAAAAATTTGGTCAACAAAACAACAACATCAAACAGAAAAAGCTTGAAACCACGAAAACAAACAGAATAAAAAATTTCTGAATAATAATTGGAAGGAACAATAACATATAAACCCTAAATGCTTGAACTTATCTCATCAAGCCTTGAAAGCATCTACAAGAATTGATAGAGATCAACAAAAGGAGAGACGAATCAAAGCAGAACACGGACGCCAGAAACTAGAGAAGCCCAGGAGAAACGAAAGTAGCGTAGCTGTTCGTTGGAATTTATAGAGGCGGAGTTCTCTGTAATTGGCGATTTGAGAACCCTAACCCTTTAGTCACTATTCACTAAACATGAGAAATCTAATTACCAATTCATCCTCGTCGTTTATTATATTGACCGATCAGTACTCCATTCTATTTTGGTCCCTATTAATTTGACCAAGGAAATCCGGTTCGGCTACTCGAAATTTTATCGAGTTCATTTCTAATTCATTTATCTTTGGATGATGGACATCTAACCATCATTCACATCCAAAAGGTAAGATTAAATTAAATTTTGTAAATCTTACCTTTACCTTTGGAGGTGATTGATGAACAAGTGTCCATCTTAAAAAAAATGAATGGTTAATTTTCTTGTCAAAAATGCACATAATAAAATTATTCAGCTACTCAAGCTACATTTTGAACCCCAAATGGCGCCTCTGTGGATTTTATGCCCAATGTAGGGTCAAATCTATCCATCCTAGTCAAGAATTCGAATTCCCTAGAACCAGGGGCAGAGCCTTGCCTTATATTTAAATTATATGTAACAACTACCCTCTCGCTTCTCCCATCCTCCCCTAGGATGCATGTAATCAAGATATGCATAAATTGCCCAAATGAATCTCAATTCCTAAAGAACGCCAAAAAAAAAAAGAAAAATCAATCCATCCTCACATGGTGATATAAACCAGAATGGCAGAATGTTTGGGGTCTAAACCAAATTAGATCACTTTCTAAAATTTAATGAAGTCCACGTAGTATCAGTTGAATGCTAGATGCCATTGACATCGCTGCATCAGATGCACCACCCTAGCAAGATCCTAATAAAAATACACTATGGACATACCAAAATCGGATACCAATATGTTGGAACTCTTTTTTTATTTTTTTTGGAACTCAATGGAAAGAAACAGTGGGGATAAAGATAAGAAGACATCTTTTTCTCCAGATATCCAAAGAAACATCTGTCTTCAAACCTTATAGAGGGCTTAACATCTCCCTCGGACTCTTAGCAGGTTCACTCACAACAGTCATTAGTGTAAAAAGAGACGGTGACAACTTACAATGTCGCGTTTGTTTGGAAAGTTTATGAGTAGAGCATGTTGGTTTGCATCGAGTTCAAAGTTCACGGCTGATTGTTAGGCAGTTTGCTAAGGATAGAATGCTCTGGTTTATGATCACACTCAAAATCAAGATGAACAAATGCTCGCTCAACTTCAGGAAGTTCCTCAATCTTTATTTGCAATGACTCTCCAATTGCGTGGGCTTCTTTTAGTGGTAAATCTTCAGGGAGTTCAATGTCAACCTGTGGATTTTCATTTTAAGTTATCCAGTCAAGACTCAAGATTGCTGAACAATTATAAGCATGGAGATGAGGACTAGCAAAAGAGAAGAGTGGATAATAAAGAGTCATCAGTACTAGAGGTTAATTAATAACTGACCTCTACAAAATAAAGAACACCAAAAGTATAGGCTCGAACTGTGTCAACGCGCTTGATTTTCGAATCGTGCCTTATGACCAAGTATGTCAATTTCTGTAAGACTTCAGGTGGGGCTGACTGCCCCACCAGAGAAGCTGCATCAAGAAGCACAATGATGAACTAGTATTAAAATTCATTTGGAAGTCGGTGGACAAGAGAGGAACCATAACACTGCAAGTAATACTTCTAGCATAAGCTTCATTGATTAAATTGAGCTTAATTTGCATTTGTTTATTCTAGATCATTCAAAGAAACTCCAGCAGAGGTAGTGAAAAGCTAAGTTACTTAAAAAGAGTGGCACCCATACCTGCATTTTCTAGCACAGTCCCTGACCAGTTTGAGATTGTATAGATGGCAAGAATTATAGCACCAATTGGGTCAATCCACCAGTAGAATTTGTCACCCAGAACAGCAGCGACCAATCCAACAACGTTCGTCACCACATCGAAATAGTGATCCTAGACATCAGCATCAATTAGGACTGAACCTTCACAAAGTTCTTTCAAAACTGAACCAGAAAACACAAAAAAAATAGCAAGCTGTTAATTGATGCTGTTAGTGGGAAAACCTTTGCGTAGGCACGGACTATATTGTTTCCTGAGCTTCTGCAATAGATCCAAAGGCCAAGTTTTATCGCAGTAGCAGAAAGCATGATCCCATACAACCACACAAGCTGCTCTGAGCTCATCTTTTCAGAAGGTTCATTTTTTATCAGTTGTTCTACAGCCTGCACCAGTACCTGAAAGCCTGCAAAGATCACAAAAAGGGATTACTATAATTTTCCGACATATAAAAGCTCAAGGGCTTTGTCACATTTCACCAATTGGTTTTCTTCAGGAAGCAAATCCAATTCCAAGCAACAAATTGTTCTTTATGAAGATAATTAACAGGTTCCCGAAAGAAATACCAAGAGTAGCCATAATAGCTGCAAAGATAACAATGCCCACTGGTTGCACCCTCAGCTTTCCAATAGGATACTTATAGATATTTATACTTTTCATTGATAGGTGCGTGAACCAAAGTATTCCACCAGCCATAAGATCCAGGAGAGAATCAAGCGTAGAAGCCGCAATAGCAATTGATCCACTCCTTACTGTAGCATAGATCTGCAGTTTATGTAGGTGAAGAGTTGAGTACAACAAATCCAAGTAGAACTCCAAGAAATAAACCTAACCTTGCAGGTTCTCTATCCTTGAGTTACCTTACATGCCAGCAAAAGAATATTTGCATAGTTGGATATCCTCATTGCTCTTTCATGTTTGGCTTCTTGTTCATGTTCTAAAGCCTCATTGAGGCCATTGTTTGATTCTAAAGAGTCAACTTCCTCAAAGGATTTTAGGGTTGCGAATTGTCTTTCATAGTATTCCTTTTCCCCTGAAACATAGAGGAAGAGTTGGATTAATGGGACGCGTTCATGAAAGAAAACTAATGAAGGAAACAGAAGAATGAGTCTATACTTCTAACTATAAACAAAAACCCAAAACATCTTTTACTTGAACAAGATGAAACTTCACCCAGAACAAATTGGAATGGTCCAATTATGTGGAGAAGTGTTTGATTGATTAAAAAGAGGAAAAAGAGAGGGGAACTTTAATTTTTATGCTATTAAATGCAAAATAGCCAACAGTATGTGAACTCTGCTTGGTGGATTCTGAGCTTAATTGACAGAGGTTCAAGATTGACAAGGGAACTGCCATTTGACTTTAATCCTGGATCCACAAATTGCTCATAAAATGCAACTTCTTCTGCTAATTATTTTCTGCTCTAAGTTTTAAACAACCTCACATCTGTTAGATATAATACAGGGACCTCTTACAATTCTGTAATGACAAAAATGTTATGTTTTCCCTTAGCATTAACTGTAAAGGTAAAACTCTCAACAATTCATATTCCTTGATCAAGACCATACCTCAAAAAGCTGAAAATGTTAAATCTTCTGAGTAGAAGTGGAAAATGTTTGAATTAGATGATACTTGTATGATTAGGATATATGAATTTATTTATTTTTTAACAATAGGCCAGTGCCCAAACCTGTCAGTTTCAATAGTCTGCAAAAACAGAGGAAGAGATGCATAAAGACATTTTAAATTAGCACTTTACTGCTCTCACATCACTTATCCGCGGATCCCAGCAATTTTTTTTAAACTATTTTGCTGATCTTACAATTTAACACTTTTCCTTGATCAGAAATCAAAATCGACAGGGAATTATCATTTATGTTTTTCTTTTTCATGACTGAATGAACCTTAGGTTTTCAATCTCACTTATGGATATAGTAAGCGTATCATGTATTATTTCACTCCCGATGCGTATCTCATCCAATTGTAATCATTGTAACCCAACTAGGCAAAAAGATTTTTCAGTCATGTTACCAGCTCAAGGAGAAGATTATGTTTTGGAAGAAAATAAATATGCAGAGAGGCCTCAAAATCAAAGAAACAGGGAACAGCTGAGAAAGGGAAAGAGAGTTACCCTTGTTTAAGTTTTTGGTTCTAGACAAATCAACATGGAAAGGGTCCTCAGAATCAAGGCTAGATTTAAGCTTGTCGGGCAAGTTGGCAGTGAAATCGCCAATTATGGGTCTCACCCAGCTCCGGAAACTCACTTGTAGACGGTTTTCATCAGGCTTTGGCCCTTCATTGACCAACATTAATGGTTTCTTAATGTCGGAACTTTCTGCCATCAGTTTCAGACTTCTAATAAAAACAACTAATGTTTCTTTTTATTTTGAATCTTTAGTGGATCTATCAACTTATATCAATCCAAAGTGCAAAACCAAATTTAAAATCTGTTTGTCAGTTTTTGTGTATTTCATCTACAGAGAAGAGTTGAAGTGGCTTCCGACGTGGATTCTGTTTCACAGCTCACGTAGAAATTGATGCAAAACAACTCTTCAAAATGTGCATTGAGAAGAAATTGCGGATGCTCGTCTGCAGGCGCTTCTCTCAAATTCTAACCAGAATACCAGATTTTTAATGGATCTCCTATTTTCTTTGTTGTCAATTATCATTAAAGTGCATGTTGACCTGTCGGCACAACGGCCTTAAGGACTTCGTCTATGATGTTCAGGAAAGGACCTGGAGTTGTTTCTACTCCAGTGAGAACTATAAACTGACCCTTTTTTTTTTCTTTTTCGTGACAAGGACTAGGCCCTCCGTGCTATGTTATCTGCCAATAAATTGGTCCTACACGTCTAATGCAGAGTCGTCCGCCTATGATCATTTACGAAAAGAATTCACTATTAAGGGGAAAGAAATGGGGAGAGGTGAAAATAACAATGACATCACCACCAAAGCCTATCAAGGCACAAAAAGGAAAAGAAAAGCAAGAAAAGCTAGAAACTAAATTGGAGGCCAACATGCCTTAGACCAATGCTAGTTTCAGAAGTAATTTTCCTTACTCTTATTCTTCTTTTTTCTAAAAGACCTAAGCTCAACAACAAAATTTTCATTTAGTTGGCAAACTATCTGACAACTACGAAGTCGAAGTGAGGAGGTTTCAATATCTGAAGAACCTGCGTGGGAGAGAAGAAGCATCCTAACCATTGACGTAGCCATCAATAATCACATAATTAAGAGACAAGGAGAGGGAATAAAGATATTATTATTCTGTTCATTTCTGATAAGAAAATAGACTATTCATTTTCTTTTGGAAGAATAACACGTATCCAAAATTAGATCTAAGGATTGAGATAAAATTTACAAGATAGAATTTTTTTTATATTTTAATTTAATCTTAATCATTAAATATAACTTTGAACACATTTCACCCATCATAATTAAATTGACATTGCATTTCCTTGTCAGAATTGAATAAGATAAAAAAAAAAAAATCCAAAAATAGAGCATGATAGGAGCTAGAAAACACAGGTTGGGCTGACAGAAGGCCTAGTGAAAGAGGAGGGAAGGGTGAGAAAGGACAAGGAGATGGATCTAGGAGTGAGAGAGAGGGTGGGGAGGCTAGAACCCGACCACCGGGGGGACCAGGGAGGGCCCAGAAGCAAAGTGAGGGAGATGGGCTGGGCCAGGCCCAAAGGAGGGCCAAGGAGAGAATGTATCAATTGGTATACAAATTGAAGAGTCTCACATGCATTCACATATAAATCTACAACTGCCACGTGTAGAGGGTGAGAATTATAGAGAATATAAATCCATTCACATATACCTGTTTAATTATCACATTCAAACAAAACAGAAGTCCAAAATCCAAAATCCAAAATCCAAGTGTTGCGCTTTACTGACATAAATGCTGAACACAAGGTGCAAGTGTTAATTTCCCTCCTCTTTAGCTTTCCAATGCCTGCGCTCACTTTTAGCACCGTGCTAGTCAGCCCACATCTAACACGCCACGTGGTAAATCATATACCAAGTGGCAATCCTGCTGGCAGCACGCCATTTCCCGACAAAATAATGGAAATTTTCGTTTCCTCTCAATCAGTACTTGTTACGTTTGTTTGATCATTTTCACATAAATGCTCCATAAAAATGAAAACACCTTTTAGATTTCAAGGAATGATCATGATAAGAACAAACCCTTTTCAAGTCTGCTACGACAACGTCAAGTATCCTGATACAGAAGATTCTGATCTAAAGGCAATCTTTTTCTAGCCATAAAAAAGTAATGAAAGAGAAGAACTCAAACATAAATTGAATCAATAGAAGAGAGAGGAACATCAATAATTTGACCATCAAGATAAGAATCATGAAGTTGCAACAGGGATCATGAAAATCTCTGTTTGGAATCACAGAAAAATAACCACAACAATAAACCAGAAGAGAAAGACAAATTGAAAAAAAAAAGAACAGGGGAAATGGAAGTTGAGGAACAGGAGAACAGTTGACCAGGAAGCTCATACCTTTAGAGCGTCTCCTTTTCTTGGAGAAATTTTTAATGCAGGAGAGATTATTTACTTCATAGTTTTCCTTCCAAATCAAGCTAAATCTATGGAAAAATTTAGCTCTGACTTCGTGCAGAGACTCACCATCCACTTCGTCTTCTTCTTCTGCCCCTATCAGCAGAAGATCCTCCTCAAAAACCCTACCTTTCTCCATTTCTATTTTCTTACAAAACCAGAAGAAATGGAACACTAGTCTCGTCATCTAACAAGCATAACTTAACTCTCCCTGTCAGCAGATCAAGCACAGTTAAGAAAAGCCTAAGTAGCTAAAACTCCCTAGTTCACGTGCTTTAGATTCAAAAGCTGTTGCAGACTTGCAGTGCTGCGGATGATAGAATGAAGAGCTTGAGCTTCTTAAGGACAAGTGTTTCTCCGCACTATAAATTAATCAATTTTAGCAGATAGTTACATAGTCGGAGAATCTATGATGTCATATAGGCTGCATTTGTTTGTCGAAATGCAAAATTTGAGTTTTCAATGTTGAAGAAATTGTTCCATTGCATATCTGTTCCTCCGAATGTAAGTTTCTCTTATTCTAGTTCTCTCAAGTTCGTACGGTTTCGTCATTTTCCTATCCGAAAAGCATCTTCCTTAATTCTAGGTCTTCCAAACCTGTATAACTCCTTCGATGCACAAACAAGTTCGTGAAGTAATTATTTATAGCCTGCTTGTTTCTTCTCCAAGAGACGAGACAACTAGCTCATGAGAATGGAAGATCACGAAACAGAGAAAGATACAAACATGCAGAGAAGTTAAAGAGTGAGAGAGAGAACCTTTAATGAGTCCTTTCGCAGTAGAGAGATCAGTGCTAACTGGATCTTCGGGATCAAGGCCAGACCTTACCTTATCAGGCAAATTCTGGAAGAAATCACCAGTGAGGGAGCTTAAGAATCTCGCAGATAAATGGTTATTCAGCGTCGGAACATCCATTAATGGTGTTCTTATTTCCCTGTCGTTTTCCATTTTCTGTAACTAGCTAGCTAAGCTTCTTCCTCGCAGAGAAAGTTTCCTTAATTGATACTTGTCCATATGACGCTTTATATATAAGCGGATTCTTAAGAGTGCAAGTAATTTTATTAATTTATTATTTGTTTTTTCTTTAATAAGATATTTATTATTGTTAGAAAAGAGAAAACAAGTAATAAATGTGATGCTAAATTTTGTTAATAAATAAGCGACTGTTTGTTGGATTCATATCCTCTGTAATTCCCTTCCCTACAATTCCCTGCAATTCCCTCATAGGATCGTGCCATGTGGCATTTAAGTAATCCAAAGGTTACCCAACAAACTAGAGTTTAAATAAAATTCAAATTTATAGGTGGGTTTAAATAAAATTCAAATTTATTTTAAATTAGATAACCGTTGGATTACTTGAATGCCACATGGCACAATCTTATGAGAGAATTACAGGAAATTGTAGGAAAGGGAATTACAGAGGATGTAAATCCCTGTTTGTGGCAACGGAATTATTGGAAAGCATAGCGTTGTTGAAATTGTCATTGATGTGGAATGCTAATAAAAATCGTTTGTTTGCCCTCACAAATTAAGAGTGTCACGTGGGCGGCTGGATATCAAACTTGAATTTTGTGCCTTTAATATAAAAGTCGAGATCAAGATTTCAATCTTGACTATTGGCAGGATTATAGTATTGAAATTGAACCCATCAAGTCTAGTCTATATTTACAAGAATTCGAATCACCTCTCTTTTCACCACAAATACTAAGGGGACCTCTATATTGGGGATTCATATCTTTGCAAAAAGTTTAAAATAAGCTTCTAAAGGATCATACATGGGTCCGTCGAACGAGAACATACTACTTACTAACGGGTAGGTAATCCGAACAACTCTAATTTGGCTACTAGTTACTAACGAACTTGTAAGTTTTTCGAGATGGAGCATGGGATGCATCTTTTTAAACAAGTCTCTCCGGTTGCATTCTGTGATATCCAAGAAAATCATTTATTGTAGTGAGCTAAGGCCTCTTAATTTTAGTTCTTAACGTATAAATCTCTCAGAGCATAAATCATCTTTTTAGTCGAATTTGGTAGCAGTCCCCACCCTCTTTTATTGTAAATTCAGCAGCTTCTGCTTCTTAATTTCAGAGTTTATCTTATTTGTATAAGACAGAGTCACACTTATGAGGAAGCCAACTTGTTTATTAATTTCCCCCAAAATATGATCGGAGCATAAATGATTCCTTTAAGTTGTTGAAACTAAGAAAATATTCAACATCAAACCGAACTGTTTAAAAAAAAACATCCAAGAACTATGTTCTCATCCAAAACCTAAAAAGTAAACAATCAAATCAAATTTAAAGGATATGAGTCAAATATCAATTAATTTGGCAGAGGAGAAAACAAAACAAAGTTGGATATGAG
Source organism: Hakea prostrata (assembly GCF_041222555.1). Classification (NCBI taxonomy): domain Eukaryota; kingdom Viridiplantae; phylum Streptophyta; class Magnoliopsida; order Proteales; family Proteaceae; genus Hakea; species Hakea prostrata. The sequence goes on along the minus strand of NC_142609.1, from coordinate 49,560,793 downwards.
AATTGACATTTGCAGGTGCTAAGGAAGCTTCAAAGTTAGGGTTGAGGTTGGGCAAAAAAGAAGAAGTTAGGATTGAGTCGTACGCTGACCGTGAGCGTGACCTTGTAGACCGCTGGATTTGTCCACGTCACATTTAAAAGGACGAAATGGTACCCAACCAGCAAGCATAGTCAACAGAAAAATCAAATCAATAATGGATAGCAAAATCGATGCATGATGAGCCACTTGTGCATTATTGGCATTTGGCATGGCCTCCCATCAAGGCTCCATTCGTAAGGTTGTGTTTCTATTAACAACCAGGAAACTAAGATATGAGGAGGACCCCACAAGATATGGAGGGATGGATATCCATGCATTGAATATTTGATTTATAAAGACCTCACATCTCAACTTTACAAAATGAATCAGTGAGAGAATCACAGTGGGCTCTACATGTATCTCTTTGTAATGTGTGATCAGTGATAAAAAGAGATGAGAAAAGCATAGACTTCTACCTATAGATAAAGGCAAGCAGTAAGTTGTAGGTTTAACTAACATTGGTCAATTACTTAGGTCTATATTCACTCTGTATATTTGAGACACGGGTAGTATTGACTTTACTATTGTGTGAGTAGTTAGGGTTATATTTTTATGTTATAAATGACATTTTGGGTTCTTGTTACTATTACACGTACACTTGAATTTGATTTCTTTCTTTCCACAAGAAATCAGAAGAAGAATTCCAAGAAAATAAGAGGTTATGAAAGATTCAAGAGGCTGAGACCAACTTGAAAGCTAATAAATCAACTACAAACAAAATGATGACGTAATGAGGTCTATCATTTCACTCCATTATTATATGGGGTCAATTTAAGGTTTGATTGACCCAAGACTTTTTTTCAACAATTGGCATCAGAGCCAAACCATACAAACTCGGATTGCATCACGAAAGGTACTGTTGCATTATGAAGTTAACCCTAAAACAAGAAACAACTGGCGCCTGCATTTGATTGACTGGAATAAAAACCATTTTATTTGGGTTCTCCATGGCATCTTGTTGCCTAAAATTTCACCCAAGATAGTTGATTGATGTGACTTGTAATGAATTCTCCATGTGTGATATTTCACGCTTTTCTTTTCCCGAAGAAATCACCGATTGGTCCCCCAAGATAGCCTCTAGTGTATATTTCACCTTTTTTTTCGGGGTGGCGGGTAAAAGTGTATATTTCATCTGGAGTTTCAACAAAATGATACATGAGAAATGAGTGACCTGAAATTAACACTTTGACTACCTTATTCTCTCAGCCCATCTCTTATGGAAATCCATGGAGCGGCAACAGTTCAAAAGTATCGAGAGTTGTAAGTGGAGACAAGCACATCTTAAAGTAGCATTCCTCCATTTTTTTATTTTCCCAACTGCTACTAGATCCCAAAATAGTTACTCATACAAAGTAGCAACCAACCAAATGCAAACTTCCATCTCAATTTCTTGACAGTAGATTTTGAGTCCAGACAGCAACAGCCAACAAGTTTCAGGTCTCAATTGTCATAAAATACTCAGTAGACGTTCGATCTCTCAAGTCCTACATGAGTTAAATCTAGGCTGAAAAGCAACAGCTAGAAATGGCATTTTTCCCAAAATACAGAATCAAGTATCCTAATCACCTAAAAAAGAAATGCATTTGTGAAGTCTTGTTCCTTCTTCATCCAACTCTCTTGATATAAACACACCAAATTGTTTATAACTAGGGCTTGCTTCACAATCTGTTACATGTCTTTCCCAAGTACCAAGCAAATAAAGAAACAACAAGAACAACTGTAGTTCTTCTCAAGATATTAGCCAATAAATAAAGTGCTGACATTTACAATACTTTGATTAATCCTTTCTCACCAATGGATGGGTTGGCTGTCCAAATTAGTAGATGACAAATCGAATCAAGAAGGATACAAAGGGGTAGTAGTTCCTTATTCTTTAAGTGGATAGCAACATTTTCCCTTTGCAATGTCTACCTCAACAGTGCTTCTTGTGCTTCTTTGCTACTGCAATCATGTTTTTTGTCAGCTGATTTTCTAATTTTTCATTTTGGATGGACAAAAAATTCACTACTAAAATCCCAAGAGGGGTTGGGGGGAGACTACTAGTCAGCAGCAGAGAAGAGTTAAACCTAAGCATGTTCCTTGGGGTATCCAAGACTGCATGAGGCGTTGGACGAGGGGGGATTTGATGGAGAAGACTTTACAGTAGAAACAGTAGGGGGGAGGGTGTTGTCAATTTATGTCAAACATGAGCACAGAAATGGCAGTGGGGCATCGATCCGACAGGGACCTCGACGTAGATGTGGGCATATGATAGTCGCTCCATTTTTCCAAGAATGGTGTCCATGTACACTGCTAGTCCAAACATAAACCCTATTCTGCTTAGGCAGACTGTGTTCCAGAGATGGAAGGGAAGCCCTGACAGCGCTAGCCAGATGGGGATGAATGTTTAGTCAATCTTTCTTAGTTGTAGTTGGGGCTCCAGGATTTTTTTTGCCAACAAAGGTTTCCAGAGCTCTCTTTCTAACTTCATCATAAAACTTGAAAATGAATATACCATTGTTGAGTAGGTATATGTGCAGAGCTCCTTCTGCCTTCCACTGTTTCAAAAGGTAGGCCTGGACAATGCTGAACAAGGGTCTGAAACCGAGGAAGTGTCCAACAAAGCAGGGAATTCCATGTCATAATTGTGGGAAGGGTGAGGTTGGTAGGGCAAAACGGAGGGACGCAGTAATGCAAGGAAAGGTCTGAGGAAGTTTTGCGAGAAGTGTGAAGACTAGGGCCTGTCCCAATGGGGAGGCAGAGGAAGGGGCGAAGGAGAGGAGGGGGACATTGCCAGAGTCATGATTCAGGTTACCATCCTCCCTCCTTGACAAGGGGAGAGTTGGTTTAGCTAGATTACTCCTAGGTCTCCCCTTGTTTCTACATTAAATGCAAGTGAGCCTCAAGGCTCTCCACCAACTGCACTGGCTCCTCAGAGCAGTTCCTCTCTTAAATGAACTGAAGTTCATCCTTCAGTGACACAAATTTTCAGTAATATTGTCCAAATGAATGGTTGGATCATATGGGGCATCACTAATTTTGTCATTGTATATACACTATTTCTCCAATCTCTTTAGACCTCAATCTTAAGATGTGCTCATTAGTCAGAGGGTCCTCTAGTATGCATGTTCTGCAGTACTGTTAATTCTATTTCCTTTGGGAGCTAAATGAACCATACAATCTTATCTTGTATAGATTAGAATATACAGCTTGAACCAGATACTGACTGTTTTTTCTCAAAATTTTGTGAGTCAAGGCCACAACACTGAGCTCAAAAGGATGAGTTGGCAATAAATTACAAGCAAAAGAGGGGTTGACTTTCCCCTTTTTTTCTTAATTTTTTTATACATAACATATTGTAGTTATGTTATGTGACTAGGACCCTCCAGGTTTTGAGTTAAATAATGGTTGAAGAGCCTTGACAACAATTGTCATATTTGGCCGGAAGTCTGCTTCATATTGTACACATAGTGCTGCTACTGCTGCCAACTGAAACAAAAACAAATACACTTACAGTCCTATCTATTTATTTACAAGAAAGGAAGAATAATACCGCAACTATACCTATAGCCATTGATAAGTAGAACACATAAAAACAGGGCATATAGAAAAGAGATGATGGGAAAGGACCTTAGCGACAGCCTTAGGTGGGTAATCAGTATCTAGCTTGGGATCCACACATTGCTTGACCTTGTCCTCACTCAATCTTGGAGTTGCCTATATTGTACAATGTGATTAAAGATTTGATAAGGAGACTAAGAAATGGAAACAAGGCTTAAATAGTAAGAAGTCGTACCCAAGTAACAAGACTCTGTTGCCCTTTAGGCATGGTGTGGTCTACTGGTTTCCTCCCCGTCAAAAGCTCCAAAAGGACAACACCAAAACTATAGACATCACTTTTCTGGTTCAATTGCCCAGTCATAGCATACCTGAATGGTGACAGAAGAAATGCTTACAAAAAATCAATCAAAAAGAAAACTGGAGAAAAAATTGTAGTATGAAATAAGTGTACAAGACCTGCGACATTTCAGAAAGCAATGGCAATTGTGGAAGCCTTTAACCATGGCAACATGCTAAACACCAAATCACGTTCTCATTCATTTTGAGGTAACTTTTATGGTTTAGAATTCTTTCTTAGAAGACTGTAGATTGCAGATATAAACTAGAAAAAAGAAAGTTTAGTATGAAACAAGTGTATAAGATCTGTGAGGAAATTTTGGAAACCTTAAACCATAGCAACTCGCTAAACACCAAGTTACATTCTAATTCATTTGGGGGCAACATTTTTAGTTTATCATCTGGGGCCAGACTTAAGATAACCTTAGGAGAAGTAGTGAGAAAGGATATGCATGGCATATGCCTTGTATCTAGTGTGGCCTTGAACAGAAATGATTGGAAGGCAAGGATCCATGTAACCAACCTCATTTAGTTGGGAATTGCTATAAGGCTTGTTGCTGGCGTAGTCTCTATGTTAGAAGACTGTAGATTGCAAATACAAACCAGAAAGAAAGAAAGTTCAGCATGAAATAAGTGTATAAGATCTATGAGATTTCAGAAAGCAATGGCAATTATGGAATCATTTAACCATGGCAAACATGATAAATGTTGAGTTACATTCGCATCCATGTTGAAGTAACTTTCCTACTTTATCAATCAAGTTCCCAAAAAGAGGACAAGTATATTCACAGTTGATAGTTGTTACACTCACTCTGGCGCATGGTAACCAAAAGTTCCCAAGACTCGAGTGGAATGTAAACGAGCTGCTGTGTCGGGAGACTGGTTGCTTAAATTGAAATCAGCGATCTTTGACATGAAATCATCAAAAAGGAGAACATTGCTGGATCTAACATCTCGATGAACTATAGGCGGTTGAACCTTTTCATGAAGATATTCAAGACCTTTTGCTGCACCAAAGGCAATTTTCACCCTTTGGCTCCAGCTGAGAACTGGGCCAGGTTCAGCCCCCTGTACACCTTTCCTCCCTGAACAAAAGATAAACAACATGATTCAGCATTGAAGTCCTGAAACTTAAATGAAATCAACATATTGAGCATAGTTATCATGGTGTCTAGGAGACCAAAGCATTTGAGTGGGCCTTGATGTTAAGGTGATACCAATGAGGTAACCTTCCAGCAAAAGGGCACTGGGACTCCTAAGCATTTCCATAATAACTATGATCTTGAGTATCAAAGTTAGAGCAGGAGCATTTATTCTCATAAGTAAGGAATTCATTTATACCATGTAAAACATCATGTAAAGACCCCATTGTTGCATACTGATATGCCAGAATATGATTGTTCGCCTCCAAACAGTATCCCAACAACTCAACAAAATGCTCATGCTTAAGTCTTGAAACCAGTGATAACTGCATCAACCATTGGAAGAAAGAAAAGGCAAGATGTTAGACTCAATTCTCAATTGTGAAAGGTATAGCTTTCCCTCTTATTTTATCCAAACATTTTATTAAAAAATAAGTAGAAGAAAAACCTGAGCAGCAAAATCAGAATCTGGCTCTGTTGAAGTACTGGGATCTAGCTTCTTGATAGCAACAGCTTGGCCATCCTTCAAGGTTGCATGGAAGACTCTTCCATAGGAACCTTCACCAATCAAAGCCTTGTCACCAAAATTATTGGTCAATCTCTTCAGCTCATCCAAGGATAAGGCTGGCGTTTCAATTGGTAAGATCTTTGCAGGAGCACTGCTCTTGGCTACACTGGAATTTCTTGGCTGTTCTCTCACATTCCCTAATACACGAGAGAGAAAAATGCATCATAAGCATGAAGGAAATTACAATATTTACGTAAACCCTGTGGAGGGGAAGATGAAAAGATGACATGATAGTGGGCCTAAGTGATTTTATCCACCTTGCAATAATATCAGCCAATTACAGGGCTTCTCATGCAGTAGGAGGACTCAACAGGTCAGTTACTTAAAAAGGAAAAGGAAGCTATGCTAACTGAGCATAGATGAGGTCCAACCACAGTATTGATTCTGTTACTAGCACATTACTAAGTATACCATTACTTGCTTGGTTTGGATGCATGAAAAGCATGAATGTTAGTAAGAGTACTAAGAATTAAGGTGTTTGAAGATAAAAAAAAGTTGTAAGCAGAAGGATACATGTGAGTGAGCAGTTTGTCATTTGTTTAATTATTTTTCTATTTACTCCAAATGTTAGTTAGAGTTGAATGAATGGACAGCTTTTGGATGATACTTAGTCCCTAGAATTTCTCTTGAGAAAGGAGGTCAAAGCTTCCTCCATAAAGCCAATAGGTTGGTTTTCTCAATTCAGTTTTGCATGTGCAACATATGTAAACACAGAATGGTAATTGAATTGGTCAAGAAAGCTTCAAGTTCCTCAAGGGCAACATTCTTTGAGCTGTTACATAACAAGGAGGTCAACTCTTCAAAGGAACAAAAAGAATAATGTAGGAGAGAAAATCCTATGTTCATCATCATCCGCAAACTTGAATACCCTATCACATTCCCCTACTTTCCTTATATTCAGCTCTGCAAACACTTATAGCATCGATATCAATACCTATATGATGGGATCAAATCGCAGAAGCATAATATTCATTGATTACCTAAGTCTCTACAGGATAGTGATTGCCCCATGGAGATTTAGATACACGAATTAGAGAGCCATCTGCTTTGATATTTCAGTGAGACTTCAGTGCTTTCCTCACCCCACCCCCAGTTTGTGATATCCCAAGGAACAAGACTATTGTTGGTACCTGGGGTTTAGGCTCTTCTTTTTTTCCGCTAGTAGGCTGTAATCTCCCCACACCCCCTCTCTCCTGCTCCATCTTGTCTTTGCTTCCCTAGTACATCTTCTGATGGGTTGAGTTATGTCAGGAGAAACTGATGCTCCTCTCACATGGTTGGGAAGTGAGAAGGCATGAGAAATAAATAAAAGGTAATGCAGAAAATGGTTCTGGAAAGGTGATGTGCATGTTTATTTGGAACGAGGTTCAGCCATTAGAGCCATCCTATGGCTTGCGCAGGTTAGAAGGGGTCTGATCATCAAATTGCTTTCCCTATCCACAAAATTCAGTGATTTGCAAGGCATTGACATGGAAGACAGCTGGTTTTCATTTAGCCACTGAAACATGTAGTCGCTTTCTAAACAGGTTCATGCATGCATTGCAAGGTAGAGAGTGGCCTTCCCCAATTTAAAGTGAAGACTCAGAAAATAACCATTCAACTGATCCCATGATCTCTGCCCCTCAATTTGTATCACCTGATCAGTTAGCCCAAACCATAAATTTAAAGCTTCAATTCACCTTGAACTTGGGACCTAACACTAATTAAATTATGCTAGCTAACAGGAAAAGAAAAATGTCTAAAGAACAAATAAATCAATAAATTTATTACAGGTTCCAATTATAAGGTACCTATCTCTTTCCACATGGAACTATAGATTTAGATTGGGATACAAGACAGAGGAAATAAAGAAGAGGAGTCAAAGCATAGCATACCGTATGAATTTCCCCCTCTGGGTGGAGCAGTATACTGATTAGGCGGGGGGCCAAAGTTTTCCTCTTCCACACCTCCACAGCACATCATTTTGCAGGTCGCAAAGATGAAAAACCCAGAGAAGAGACTCAGTAACCCATCTCTAGCAGACGCTCGCAAAGAATCTTATTGATTATTCCTCCAATCTGAAAGAATCTAGATTCTACACAAATCGAATTATAAGTGAGGACCCATAGCGTGTTAAAATCATGAATAAATTCACATGTAATCCGAAAAGCTGTTTTCTACGTCATCAATCAATCAACACACAGAAACCATGAAACCCCCAAAACTAAAATTGAGAAGACAACCAAGATCACAAATTTAGATTCAAAATTTGAGAAGAGGAAGGGTGTAGGGAGGTGAAGATGAAAAAAATTAATGGGAGATTAAGGAGCATTACCTGACAGATTGGGATCAGAGCGACCAAGAAGGGGAGAAGAGGCAAATGTGGAAATCGGGTCAGGAGTCTTTCAGGAGAGCAATAGAGAGAGAGAGAGAAAGAATAGGAAGAAAGGCTACCAGTTTTTTTTTTTATCGCGGGAAACTCGTTTTGAGAATTTAACCGCCAAGTAATCCATGCCTGCCAGCTCAGCATTTCCTTCTCCGATGCCTTCCACAACCAATGTGCTTCCACGTAGCAAGGCCTCTGCACATGCCTTCACAGTCCTAGCATGACCAAGTGGAGGATGACATTGTCATCTTCCCTTATCTAGGAGCAACATTTTTAGAATTTAGATCCTCTCCACCGAGGCGTGCTGTCCTCCCCATCTTCCTACCCTCATAGTGGGGTTGACACAAGTCTACCCATGTATCATAGGCAGGCCATGTTTTGAGAGTGGGGGGACAAGATGACGAGCTGCCTGGTGGAGAGGATTTGGACTCACATTTCTGTGTTGAAGGCCGACAACTTATTTTGCAGTTGATGCCCTTTATGTTATAACTTATAATGAAGTTTTACACAGAATCCCGTGTCCAAAATTCGAACTAGAACATAGATGAAAGGAGGTTTTTTGGCTCTCGAATTAGGGTTTTCGAAGAATCAGATCATAGAATTTTGTTGTTGATCCCATCTAGTATATTCTTGCAACTCGTTTTGGCTTTTCGTCTCCAAGGAAAAATAGGGGGACTTCATTTTTCTTCTGGATTTCGTTTTTTATTTTATTTTTTATTTGTATTATATACTTTTGATGGTTCTTCTTCCTTTTGTCTTTGGAATCCGGATCTTCTCCCCGTCGGGGAAGCACAGAATGCTCCCCCATGACTTCCTGACCACAAAAATCAGTGGGTCCCACTGGTGAATTTTTTTTCTTTTTTTTCCAAAAAGTATTTTTCACCGTGGGCCCTACTGATGTTTGTGGTCAGGAAGCGTCGTGCTCTCCGTCGGGGTCGCTGATCCGGACTCTTGTCTTTGTTTAACTCCCGCACTTGAAAGGCATCCGTTCTTGTCAGGATGCAAGAGAAAGTTTGACCTCTTTAGTTGCTGCAAGATGGATAGCTATTCTGCTTCCATAGCGTGTTTTTACTATTATGACGTGTTGTCTTTCCCATTGCAAAGTAGAGTTCTGATCATTTATGATCACCAGACAACAAGGAAAGCTACAAAGAGTGGTAATTCCAGCACAGCAGACCAGCCTCAAATGCTTTAATTGCTTTCCAAAGGTCAAAGTATTACAAATGAAATGCACAATCCTGTTGATCTGGACCTGACACATGAAGCTTGGCCACTAGAAGTACCTGTGGAATGTTCCAGTTGTTAGATCCGGTGATTAGTTAGTTCCACAACTGCCAGCGGTTTAAAAGTTGCATGACATGGTTTCAGTTATACCATGTTATGATGATGTATCTTTGTGCTTCTTATTTGCCACATGTAATGTTTACTTTATTCTAAGGGAGAAAAACAGCTTCCCTGATTCCCTAACTTGGATAGCATGTTTATTTCAACAACAGGCAATACCATTGAGAGCAGAAAGATTTGGAAAGGGGACTCTATTTTACAGGGTCTCTGATGCAGGAACTCCAGATTCCATTGTTTGAATAGGTCACTGACCTTGTATGTCTGGCTAAACCCTACATTAATTTTCTCATAAAGCACAGGGTTCTCTGAAACAGCAACTGCTTTTCCTAAATTAGCACCAATATCTCTCTAATCTGTCTATAGATACACATTATCAAGTTCAAGATGTATGTCATTGCTCTTTCCAGATACGACCTGTCACTCTTAACATCAACTTCTGCCCATCACCACCAGAAAAATAGAGAGCCAAGTTCCTATGAATTATCAATCCATCCTGACTGTCACGAACTTTCGTGTGGCTGTCACGAATGCTTCTTGGGATTCCTTGCCATGTTAGCTTCCGGTTATTCCCACCAACCTCCAGACTGTAACCAAATTTCTTTGCCTCATCTTCATTACCCAAGAACCGAAGGAATGCCATATATACTGGTACTGTTCCCAATTGGAAAGCCTCAAAATGCAAGCAGAACTGTCGACCAAAACAATTGAACACCTGCAGCAGAAATAATTTTAGGCAATAATCTTAAACAATTCATCACCGAACAGATTATTACGTTGGGACAGCTGGGCAATAAAAGTGATGAAATTTTAGGTAAGCAACTTGGATGATTATTTTGACAATCATCCATTATAATAATAACTTAAGAGGCATAGCAACTTGCAGGTAGTCAACACTGAGTCATTTACCATTGGAATCAATAAGTCGTTGATAATTTAGGGGAACCTCATCCATCAAGCCAAGTATTCAATCAAAAGACTCCTCTTGAATCGTGCATAACCCAAAACATATCATCTTCCAATATTCATCATTCAACCCTTTCAGAAGATTTTTTTTTGGATGAATGCCTTTTCAGAAGATTTGTCCAAGTTAAATAACCACTCAAACTCAAGCAACTACTAGGATTGTGGTAGTCTGATGCATTTATGTTTGGGCTACCTAATCCAAGAGCTGAACCATGAGGTAATCTGACTAAGACCCCAAGAGCAGAGTCTTGCAGCTGCATGGCTGATAGCAATGAAATTCAACATAGACTTCAAGAATCCCAATCTAGAGTTTATCACATATTAAATACTAAGTTCATACAAGAACTTACAGTCAACATCCATGTAGCATTGTCAACCTCCTGAGGATTGGATTTCACATATCGATGGTTGAAGGTGCATCCATCATGCATGTCAACCTTGTGGTCATCCTTAAGATGTGCGACAAGGGTTGGGATGTCCCCAGTGGCAGGACATTCAGACCCAGCATAGGGGCAGTCAAATGGTCGAAATTGGCAATTTTCTTCATGGTTGAGCTTGCTGTAATAGCGAAGTATTTCATGACAACCCAAGCCATTGTATCTACAGGGGAGTTCCAAGGACTCCGCCACCTTCTCCAAAGCCAAGCACCTTATGTTGCCAAGTTCTTGACGACAAGTTGGGCAATGATTCTGCACTCTAACCTTGCAGTTTGAACACAGAGTATGACCATTTGGACACTGCATTTAAAAAATGTATATATAATCACTCAATAAATCATCTTGAATATCAAAATGTTGTAACATACAGGCATATCAAGATTATATTCTGAAGGTAACATGCCAACTCAGATAGTAGGACATGAAACAATAGAATGTACAGTCATCATAACAGATGATGGAAACAGAATCTGTGCAACTTGCTGTCCTGCTCATGTTCACTAAATTTGTGCCCATTGCATGGTAAAACGAATTTGATATTCATATGGTAGTGCAGTTGACAATTGCCAAGTATGGTATGTTAGGCAGGTAACCACTGATTTTGTTGCACACGAGAATATTTGTGTGCCCTAAATGCTAAAATCTTCAGCTCAGTAACCTTTTAATGATCTCACTTATCTCTCTTTCTGGGTATACACATGGGTTGCCATAACTGGATTGGTTGTCTAAAACGATATTAGTTTATTTTCTGGATGAATCTAACTACATCATTAAAGTTCCAGGACCTTTGCCAACTCCACACAAATTGAGAATTATATTGATAATCACATTTTCTAATATGATCAGTATCAAAATTTCTGGAAGAAACTATAAATGTGATCATAGCATGCATACACAACAAAATCAATAAAATTAATACATAGAAGAAGCATAGATAATGGTGTCAACCTAAAGTTTGTCCCTTAATTAAATTGTATATTTCCATCCATGCATGGTTGTACAACCATCTCGGATGAGGCATATATCACTAAATAAAGAAAAGCATATCGATTCGAGAAGGACACTAAGGAGATAATTCACCTTTCCTTTCATCCTGTATAAATTTCTTTGTTGGACAAGGGATTAGAAATGATCCAATTACAGTATTGGACAACCAATTTTATATGTGTCTAATTGCACACTGAATTAAACTAGTACTAAGAGAACTTTCTTATATTCCACACCAAAAAAAAAAAAAAGTTGGAAGTAAAAACTTGAAGAAATGAGAAACTGAAAGAGTAATGTCAAATAAAGAAAGAAATTAAGAAATTAATCATTTGATTCCATCTTTCTCCTTTTTATGGAGGGTAAATTCTCAAATCCATCTCTTGCTTGTCTCTAACTGCTGAAATTTCAATAGAGGGCAGATTATTGGTTAAACTCTTCGATATTTCCCTTCTCCTGAATCTCTTGTTCATAACCATATTTTCTAGATATTCCTAGACGTCCAGTGAACGTGAACTTTTGAGATTTGAGAATCCCCTGGTCATTGACATCCTTGCATCAGCCATCAGTAAGAATGTTTATTAGACCATGATGATTGTCTCTCATGTACATGCTGTAGCAAAAGAAAGTTCCAAGAATGAAACATGGCCCATAATGAAAAATTGTTGAGAACATTTTGCAAGTTGTTAAAACAAACAAAAATGAAAACACACAGAGATTTAAAGTGGTTCACATACCGATGTGGTATGCTACGTCCATGGGCAAAAAAGAGTTTTTCCACTATGTAGAAGAAGAACAGAAGGAAATCTCACAACCACTCGCCAAGAATGACATTACAAGAACTCCCACCCAAAACCCTAATAAAAAATCCCAAATCTCTCAATAATGTAGTAGGCAAACATAAGATACATATATATAATGACTCCAATCGGGTAAACGGGTCAACCCATCGGGTTGGGTGGCCCAAGCCCTCCGCTTCCACCACAGGTCTCCGCAAATGGGTCATTTAGGTCACCCACCAAAATATGTCGTTGCGGGTCCATCTTCCAAATTAGGTACAAGAATTCGGGTCAAAACATAACACAAGTAAATCTTAATCTTATTCATTTCCAATTTATTTCTAAGTTCAAGAAAAATGGAATCAACTGAAAGTCGTTATTTGGAAAATAAAATAAAATGAAATGAAAGAATGAAGAAAAAAGAGTAGCCACCTTCTAAGATGAAAATATTAAGGACTTATTGGGGTGAGATGTTTTCAATTAGATATGGATCCATGCAATGGCAGAATCAGAAAGTACAAACCTGATGAATGGGAGGATACATTGATCTTGTACAAATAGGGCAGACAAGCAGATCGTGCACACTATTGGTTGACAATACTACAGGCTTTCGACTACAAGCAATCTTGGACCTCATACTTGGGACACTTCTACTCTCTACACTTGTATCCATATCATTATCTGCAATTGTAGAATGAGATACAGGGTATTTGTCGCACATGCTGCCTCAGCAAAGGATCTTGTGGTTCCTGAAAACTATGAACTATATCCAGCTCAATAGATAAGAAACCATTCCATCAGACCTTGCCTTCGCCAACTTTAAGGATGTCAATGATCTGTGAAATAAAAGTAAAATAACGTAGTCAAATGGAGATCATAAAATGAAATACTGTATCTCCGAAGAAGTAATATAACAGACACCCATTTTAGCGAAAGTTTTTTTTTTTTTTTTTTTTTTGGGGGGGGGGGGGGGAGGGAGGGATGAATAAGTAAATTCATTACCAAAGAGAAGTAAATAAAAAGAAAGGATTCACCGAGCTAGCTTATGACCAATTCGGAAAAAAGGAATAGTAATGTGGTATTATGGGTCATTTGGGGAATTTTCTGCTCCCAGAAAAGGGACATCAAGGGGGGGGGGGAATCCAATCATTGTATTCTAAACTAAGAAACTACCCCTGGAAGCCCTTTCGCAACTTGTTATAATTTTAGAAAGTTGCATTTTCAGCCAATAAATGAAATATATCTATATCACCAGCTGTTCTCCCATATTCTACTGCAGCAAAGTTACCCGCTTTCTGCTCCAATATCCCTCCCATTTATCTGTACCTCTGACAGCATATATGGGGCTATTATATTCAAAGGAATGAAACAACTTTTTAAAAATTGTATCCAAGCAGCTGTGTTGTTTCTAATCTGATTCAAGTTTAACAGAAAATGGAAATGAGAGCATCCAAAATTATACGTGAATTATATATGTCTGAAACTTTTGAATGTTTTCCAGTTAAAAGGACTTCCAAAGTCCTTTCTCCCAATTTAAGAGCTCTATCTTACAGTCATACATACAATTTTTCTAAACTCACCTTTTGTCTCCCTTCAGAAAACAGTATATTTTTTGGTATTGTGACAATCTATCTCTTGATGAAGAGCAGTTAAAATTCCTAATAATGATGGGTGGCCCATAAATGTCATTAGGATATTATTAAACACTAAAGAAACCAAAGTTATCACAGAGAAATCCGGCTGAACCACAAAAGATCTTTACATGTCTTTCAGTTTGGTAACCCAAGGAAAATGCCACAAAAGAATCATCTGAATATGGTCCATGCAGTGCATGATCAACCAACATGACACAATAAAAGTTAAGAAATTGTTGATAATGTCTTGCCACTTCCAGTTGAAAGCCAAGTGAACTTTAGTATTATTTTGGTGAACAAGTGAAATTTATTTTGATGTTCTCCAGATATAATAAATCAAAAGTGTATGGAGTTTCAAATGAATGACGGTAAGATCGAAGGGATTGTAATATGTTCCCCTCAGTGAGCCTTCACTATCTGAGTCTTTCTTTGGTCTTTGGTGATTCACAGTCCAAGCCATTTCAGTTCTAGAACTTAGAAGAGTCACCTTCACATACCTGTTTAGTGCTTCTCAGAATAATATCAACATCAGGTAAGCAGATATTCAATTAAAGATGGGTTCACACTAGTTAATATTCAGGTTCAGCAGTGGTGCTGAGTCCTTACACCCCGAGCACTAGATTATCTTCAATCCTCTCTTTGACCAGCCAATAATACATCTATTACCAAAAAGGGAAATAGTGAATTTATACTTGGGTGAATGGCTATGTAGATTTTCTCAATCCATAATATTTTCTCATTTCAGAATGAGAAATTATGATGTGTAGTCCCAGCTGCCTCTCCATTATCATAATAAAGGGAATTTTGTAGGTGTTGAAGCTATGAATCATATAAGCAAGCATTGCTGTCAACAAAACAAGAACGAGGAGAAAAGGCCCCAGGATCTTAATAAACCAAATACGAACTGAACATAACCTGATCCCAAAAGATAAAAGCAGGGGTGAAATGACCATGCCCAACAGGAAACAACCAAACTGAGTTATTTCTTCACTGACTCTTCAAAAGTATAATTACTATAACCATGATATCCATTTACGATGACTTCTGAAGAATTCGACAATAGGACTTGTGCCAAATACCAAAATCCAGTCTGAGCTATATAACAAGAATATCATCATGCATCATACAAAGACTAATACAGTAAATTAGAAAGATCGAATCATCTAAAGATAAATTGAAACAAACTTAAAAAGGAAATTTATGCTCATTGTTCTCTGATCATTTCTTCTTTCAGAAACACCCAATTACTGAAAATAGGGACGAACCTACATCAAAATTCGACTTGCATTTCCTTGAAAATCCAGTTCTTGAAAATAAAAAGGTTCAAAAAGTTAAAAATTAAACATAACTACTAAAGCCCATTAGCCAATTTGTCACTTTCAACCAAAACAGATAGAACAAGGGTGTAGGGTGCTTGGGAAGACAAAAAGGGGAGGGGGTGTTGGGGGGGGGGGGGGGAACGCAGAGATAAATCAATACCCAGATGAGATCTCTTGATTTTGGTCGTACGTCGTCGCCTTCAATGATCCATGAGAAGGACGATTGAAGAAAGAAATTGAAGTTGGGTATTGCTCAGAAGAAGAAGTGAGAGCCAAGGGAAGCCGCAAAACGAATTCAAGGAACCGGTGAAACAAGCTCCAAATTAAGGCGTCTTATTTTAATTTGGGAAACCAACACTGGTCTGCTTCGTTGGGAGATTCTTTGTCTGCACATCCCTTCTTCCCATTGAGCGAGGTTTCCGAGCTTCGTGTTTGTTCTCAAGTCTTTAACAGTAGCAGTCAAGTTAATTTACTTGCTTTCTTTCTGTTCGCCTTAATATAGTTTTTCTGCGCTGCTTTATTTTATACTTTCCTTTGATTAACCATCCACCCCTTCCCGCACGCAACGTTTGAATTTTTCATATTTTTTAACGTTGACGTTTACTTCTTCCGTTTCTTCCAAACAAACGCGTCGTACAATTGGTCCGTTCTACACTTCTGCACTGTGACCTACGATAATACTGTACTGTCGAGCTTAAATTTCCGTTGGATATGGATCTAATATGTCACTCCGATGCATCTACACTGTTAATAAGAATAATCACCTATAAGTTTCTTTTCCTTTTTTTTTTTAAGTTTCTTTTCCCTTTTTCGATAAATTACCTTTTACCTCCTCAATTATTCATTAACATTATTTTCCACTAAAGCAAAGAAAATATTATCTTGTGTGGCACCCACTATTTTTAGAGTAAAACTAGTGTCACTCAACCGTAACACCATTAAATAGTGTCTAAAATTACTTAAATGTCCTAATTTTTATTTAAGTCATTAAAATTTGAAATTCAAATTAACCAAATGTTCTTTATCCAAATACCCCTCAGGTGAATAAGGATAAAGACATTTAAGTAATTTTATCTGTTACTTAATAGCAAAACATAACTATGAACAACTTTTAATCTTTCAAATAAGTGTCATGTAAGTTACAAGATAATAATAAATGGTCACTCGATTCACTCCAATAATATATTAATAGTGAGTGTAAAAAACTCTATTATCTTTTCATATGTTACCAAAAGTTTAATTACACGCTGCTAGCATGTACTAGAATAATTATGGTGAAGTGGGGTAGAGTTTGTACAGTACATGATGAGCTTATCAAAGTGGTCCAAAGATTGAGAAACATCATCTTCAAAAGCTTAGGCAAATAACTTTATTAGCATTAAAATGTTGTGAAAGAGTTGCATTTCAGTAGAATGTTTTGCTTTACACAAGATTATAGTTGTTACTTTATGGCATTAGTAATGTCTCGTCTTATGAACCTGAATCTATCTCTCAAGGTAGAGATCTTTGCTCTTATCCTGAATTAGAGAGAGGGATCCTTAATGGGTCTCATATAAATGTCACCCCTATTGCGTAATAGAAAAATATCAGAGAAACATAAGCATCTAACCTAATGCCCTAGTGGTGGTTGGAGGATAGAAGTCTTGCATATCGTAATGGTAATTAAAAATCTATTTATTACATGGATTTTATCTCCGCTTCTTCGGAATCAACAAATGTTGAATCTGACTGAAATCATAAAGCCACCATACAAAGCTGCATTCACAAAGTCCTTTTCATTGGTATACAAATTTCTTTTGGTTTATAAAACAATACTTGTGGTTTATTTTCTTCTTTTTTGTTCTTGAACTTCCTGAATACATTTCATTGTAACAAATGGAGACCTAAAGATCTTCATCTTCAAATGCTTATTCATATGGATGAGGATCCCTGAATTGCACAACTGGGTCAATTATAAGAATACAAAGGACAGACCAAACATGTTGAAGCTTTTTTTTCTTTCAGGAAGCATGTGATTTTCTGTTAAATTTGTAGCACAAGTCTTTGACTTACATTTTATCTCTCAAAGACAAGTGATCTGCTATTTAAGTTTACAGCAAAATCTGATTTTTCTATTTTTCTTTGAAACTGATTTTCTTATTTTTCTTTGAATTACTTGGTCAGCCAAATCTGCATATTGGCCCAAAACAAAAGAAAATCACTACAAGAACAAAAATCCCAATTCAGAAATACAAAATAATGAATATTCCTTGCAGTGCGGATTTTCAGTTAAATGCCAAAAGAAGTTAAAAATTTACTTCCACATCGTCAAAAAAAATGCAGCCATCCTCCTCTAAACTGCAAGGTTCACTTCAAGTCACTTCCGAATGTATTAATGTTAAGTAACAAGACTATACACTTACAAGCAAGCTTTGTACATGTTTTCTGTGCAGCTTCTCATTTTCACTGTCACCAGTCTGATTTTATTGTCTCTGTTTTATCTTCTTTTCCTCAATTGCCATCCATGGATTCCTTCAGTCCTTGAAATTTTATATCAAGCTGGTCTAAGAGTACTTTTAGGTGCACTTATCCATGGGCTATCAGCAATAGCAAACCTCCATAATGCACTAACATGCTCAGATGAAGCATATTCAATGCCAACTCGAGGACCAACCAGCACCTTCTCTGGTTCTGGCCCATCTAAAATTTCAAGTCCACCTGGCAGAATCCACACTTCTATTAGAAGAGTTGCTGTCTAGGAACATACTCATATTAGAAGAGGCACTGATCAATGTCCAACTAAAGACAGAAGAAGGTGTGCTTACCAGGAGTGAAGAGAGGATGGTTTGACCATTCTGTTGATAGCCCCAGCGCTTGACCAACCTGGCAAGCAGTGAGGAAACAGTAAGCTGGGCTAAGCATGCTACTCTTGAGTATATATGTATAAAAGTTTCTTTTTGAGGTGTATCAAAATAGTAGGGGTTTAGTTTCACAATGATTTTTGATTTTCTGTCAAAAGGTCCGGATAATATCAATTGCCAATTGGAGATTAGATTTTTAGGTTAACGAGGCAATCCCATGCCTGGCCTTTTTCTGGAGCTCAACTTAATCAGGTTGAGATTTAGTTGGAAGCTAAGGGTAAAACCGTAAAACTACCATAGCAAAACTATGTCCATTTATGCTGAAAAACAGAGGATTCTACTTGGTCATATGTGCCTAAAAATGGTTATTCTAGATTGAGTACAAGTTATACATTATCCTTGGGAAGAAAGATCCTCAGCATGAAGTTGACAAGATCATACATAAACTAATTGTTATCTTCAATTGAATATGGACCATGATTAATTCAGTGTTCCCCGAAAGCACCTGAAACTATCAACTGTGACCCTCAGAATCTCATTCTAACAAAAAGAAATGAGTTCATTTCTCTTCCACTTAAATTGTATGCTAATGAAATCCATCTTAAATGATAAAAGATATGCATTTGAATGTGTTACAGAACTGGAAATGCTAAGATCTGGCTTTTATTATGCCAACAATTGAGGTTCTAATAGGAGTCATTTTGCGCTGAATTCCTTTTCATCAACTGAAAAACTTGAAAACAGTGGGGTCTTTTTTTTTGCATTGGTACGTATGGGTCTGAATATCTTTATAGAGAATTATTCCTTTATTTCAAACACAGAATGTATTATTGACATTGTCTGATTTCTAAATTCTAAGATTCACCTTTCTATTGCCTTATAAAGACACGCATTGCGGAAAAAGTTCCAGAGTAAAAAGGGCAAACACGATGCTGAAGGCTTCTGCACAAGCAGAGTCCTTGGGAGGGGGCAATTTTCCTATGCAACATTACCCCCAACAATTTATGTTGTGAAGCTGTTTCGACGACCATTGCACCAACACATATGGGAGATAACTTTATGGAGGGTTTGTTCAAATTAGAGAAACAAACCCTCTCACACTATCCCATCTATGCATCTTTATATGAACTCTTTTATTGATTGGCCATGGCATCTTGATATAGACTGATAGAATTACCATCAAAATCTATGACAAACTGCCTTAATTAAGCACCAAATCTGAACAGGTAGATAAAAGAAAATGGGCAAGCAATTGAATCTAACCTTCCCTGGCCCTGTAAGGAGGACAGGCTTATCAGTCTTCTGACCACGACGCTGTTGAATGGTCTCTAACCCTGCAATTTTTCATGGAGCTACTATAAGTAAAATAGTGGTGTAACATCCTTTACAGTTGAAAACATGGTTGCTTATGTCATCCCAAAGCATTAGCTTTATGGTTCATTACTCAACAAATACAAGGACATTCTTTGTTTTGTAATATAGCCCTTATGGTACAAGTGTGTTAAAAATTCAAGAGTCTCATCAAATCTACAAGCATGAGGGTTGGTGTAATAAATTACCCATGACAGGAGCACAAGAACGTATCAAAACTGCTGCACCAGCCCCTTCCTTGTCAGCTACAACATTGAGCATCATATGGAGACCATAGCAAAGATAAACATAAGCATGCCCTCCTGGTCCAAACTGAAACCCAAGTACTAAAGTATAACCAGAAGGACTTCAATAGAAATAATCAGAACTAAAGAATGCAGTAATAACTAAAAAAAAGTTTTACTTACCACAGGGGCTGTTCTTGCAGTGATACCAAATCGACCATGGCAAGCGGTGTCATTTGGCCTGTAAGCCTCTACCTGTGAAGAATCATCTATAATCAGAATAAGTAATCAAACCCCCTTTTTGCTAGGGATTTTCACTTTGTCTCGATTGCGTTAGAATGCTACCTCAGTAATCTGAAGAACCACATCATCTCGTCGGAGATACTTCCCGAGGAGACGGGGTGCGAGATCTAGGGCATCGATTTGGAAGAAATCAGGGCTCAAGATCGCAGCTTTCTCAAGAACGAAGGACGATTCCAGAAGTTGCGGAATGGGCTTGGGTTTGGGTTTGACTTTGGGTCTAACAACAATGGAACTCTTAGACCTTAAAGTTGAGGTTGAAGTCGTCAATGGTGGTTCTTCATCTTCCAGTTCATCGTCGTTCGCCGGAAATGTTTTCTTCGGCTTGATGGCGCGCTTGAACCTTTGACTTTTCATCTTTGGCTTCCCCATGCACCACAATCTGTCAGCTTGAAGGTGATGCGAGCTGAGAGCTCGCTGCTGCAACATTTGTCTGCAGATGAGGGTTATTTTCGTAAATCAACAGGGAACTCAAACCAATGACCAAATGACCATTTCAATACCTTTTTTTTCTTTGCAAACATGTACATATATATACTTTTGAAAAGGCAAAAACTAAGAACTTCATTTTTTTTGCCTTCTTTAATAGAAATAGCCAAATAGGAACCATTTCAATACCTTTTCTTTTTTTTTTTTTGCAAACATGTATATTATATATAACTTTTAAAAGGCAAAAACTAAAAATTTCAATTTTTTTTCCTTTTTTTTAAACAGAAATAGAAACATTTATTCAAAGTGGAATAAACAAGTTTGTTGTGCATGACTCATGCAACTAAGGAGACGAAGTCTACGAATGCCACTTTTCCTTCTTAGAATAGAAATAACCCTCTTAGTCAAGGAGTCAACAATGCTATTGATTTCTCTAGAAATTTATATGGTTCTATGCATGATTTTAGATTTCGCATATCCTGAATGAAAGGGATATTTAATGGGTGTATTGTTTGCACCACATTGATCGACTTGCATTTGCTCACAGTTGCAATATATAAATATATATTAATGTGTCACATGCTTATTGGTGACTCTGCAATTCCACATGTGTATTACTTTAATGAATTGGAACACCTGCCTTATTAATTCTTCAAGACCTCTTTCGAATGGCATATAGTTCTATATAGAGTATGCTGGATTCCATCATTGTTCTAGAAATGGCATAATGGCTCCCCTTTAGCATCTCTAACAAGACTAATGTAGCCACTAGAATAGATCGAATAGATCCATCCCAATTAAGAGAGACACAATTTGGTGGAGGCTTATTCCAAACAAGTACTTTCGATCGGCCAAAATAGAAGTATAATTTAATTCTTCAACGATGAAAAAAAGACCTACAGACATTAGAATCAAGAACACGATCTTGCAAAATGTAAAATATACTGTAAATGAGTAGACTAAACCGTAAAAATGAATATTTAATGATCAATCCTAAAACATCTCTTAGTGAAGTAAAGAAAAGATAACATTTTTGAATACCTTCTTTTTTTATAGGAACATTTTTGAATACCTTCACAACAATGACTTGGTGGAAACTCTCTGAATTCTAGATTCTTCCAAAAGCATCAAATGGAAGTATTTAGAAAATTCAGAAAATTTATTTTTGGAGGTCAAAGTAGTCCAGTCTTGAGATCTACTATTCGTTGCTCCTTCTATTTTACTGGCGTCTTTCTCCCCTGTCGGCTCGTTTTTGCCGTGATTTCATTCCCAAAGCCGCGAACATTCTAGTTTTCCTTTTCTCCTCCCATCCCATCGTACTTGAAGCTTGGAGGCGCAAACTATACGTCGCTCTGCGACATTTCTTCGAGCATCTTCCCTTCTCTTTTCTGTTTACCCAGCGTTAGAGCTCAAGAAAATCCATGGCCAAATACGGGGAAGGAGACAAAAGATGGATCGTGGAAGAGAGACCAGATGGTACCAATGTTCACAACTGGCATTGGGCAGAAACCAACTGTCTCGAATGGTCTCGCAATCTCCTCACCCAGCTTCTTTCCGACCTTACCATTCTTGATGGCGAGGGCAACCTCTACATCAAAACCACGAAGGTCGAAAAGGTCGATGGAGAGGCTTACGTTAACGTCCGCAAGGGCAAGATCATTCCTGGTTACGAGATCAGTGTTTCCGTCTCATGGGTAGGCGAGGCCCGTGATGCCGACGGCAAATCCCTTCTCAAGGTCGATGGTTCCATCGAAATCCCTTACATTTCCGATGAGAACGCTGATGAAGACCCTGAAATCAAAATCACTGTTAAGGACGACGGTCCCATTGGGAGAAGACTGCAACAGGCATTCGTTTCGAAGGGGAAACCAATTTTGTTTGAGAAAATTAGGTTATATGTCCAGAGCATGGCCAAAGGTGGTCCTGCTAAGGAAGAATTGGAGGTCAAGAAGGCTCCTGCCGTCAAGTCTTCTTCGTCTACGGCGGCCGCCGCAGCTTCTCCTTCCCCTGCTCAACAGAAGAAGGAGACCAACAAGAAAGGGTTCAAATCGATTTCTTTGTCTGAGAAGTTTCATTGTCCGCGCAAGCATTTGTACGAAATTTTGATGGATGAGAACAGGTGGAAAGGGTTTACTCATAGTAATGCGAAGATCAGTCGGGAGGTTGGTGGTCAGTTTAGTCTTTTTGATGGCTCAATTACGGGGACTAATCAGGAATTGCAGGAGGGTAAGTTGATTGTTCAGAAATGGAGATTCAATAACTGGGCTGATGGGATACATTCTACGGTAAATGCAATTCTTTCTTGGGATTTGATATTTCAATGTCTTCGTCTCAGTGAAGAAGCAAATAAATCTGGTTGTGTATTGACACTTAATGGTCTTTGCATTTACAGGTACGCCTTACCTTTGAAGAGCCCCAGCCTGATGTCACTATCGTCAAGCTGGTACAGGTTGATATCCCCGAAGAAGACAGGTTAATTTCTGGTTTTGATTTCTTTTGGTCCTGTTGTTTTACATTCTTGAAAGTTATAACCTTTTTCTGACCTGTGATTTTGTTCTTGTGACGCAGATATGGGAACTCTACTGTTATTGAGAACACAGAGAGGGGATGGCGGGACCTTATATTCAACCAGCTACGCACACTATTTGGTTTTGGAGCCTAAAATTTTGCATTGAAAGATTTCTTTCACTCAATGGAGAATGTTGAAATCAATCATCTTGTCTTTTAAGCTTTTGATTGTTAATTTGATATAAAGGTCAAATGGTTGTTGCTAGATGTTGTACCAAAAAAACAATTGATTTGCAAGTTCATGTTTTATTTTGGGATCTATGCTTCTTCATTGAGTTTACTTCTAGTGTTTTTCATTTAATGTAATTCATGGTAGAATATGAGGCCTCCTAAGCATATCGTTGGTTTTATGGAATGTCTCTCTTAGTGTTTTGAGTATTCATATCTCATTCTCAACAAAGGAAATAAAACAACATGCTGCAAGCAGGTTCTTGCATGTTTTATGCTGCAGATAATGTCATGTCATATGGTGAAGACAATATCATATATTTCCTACATAGGAATTGATTTCGGTATGCATGATGTATAGGATATGTTCCAGGATTAAGGCAGTAATTCTATCGTACGTTTCTTTATTGCCTAAACTCGCTTATTCTTAGGAGTTGTTGATTTCTTTTAAATCAGGTTCAGTTTCCTATTTAGATTACAATTGTAATTAAAAGTGTATAATTTGAGGCATAACCCAGGATATATATCTTCAGACTGAACCTATTGTGATTCACCACATCCTCTCCCAGTGTTCTCCCTTTCTTCTCTTCATTGATTCTGGTTTGCTTTCTATTTGATTTTGTTACATGGTATTAAAGCAACAAAAAAGAAGAAAAAATAACAATAAATCTACAAGTCTGAACAAAGAAAAGGAATATCGGTTTCTTTATCTGCTGTCATTTGCTGCTCTCGATACTTATACTATGTTCAACAGTCTTCACTCTATTCACAGGTTTCTGAATGCTGATTGTTCTCTTAAATCTGCTAATCATTGTTACCCAGCTGCTGCTTGTGATTCATTCAACCACTTATGATCTGCTTGCTAATAAGCTGCTGAATATATTGTTACTTTCTTATGTTGCTAAACTTGCTGCTTTTTGCTGCTTGTGTCTCCTAGGTTTCTTTTGGGGTGAATTAGGTTTATAACTCGATTTTCTGTTGAGTGCTTACTCTCATTAACCAGTAACCTCTTATTAACCTCCTTTATTTAGTTTCCATCATTGGAAGTTGGCTTGATATCCTGATCCATTAGATCTTTATGCCCCTGACAGTTGTGTATGCTCATGCATTTGATGTTATGATGAACCAAATGCTCTAATGGAATACTGTAATTATTAGTATGCACATGCATTCGATGTCATTGATGAATCAAGATGTCAAGAGTGTGAATTCTTGTATTAGTTTCAAGAACATTATGCTCAAATTATTAGTATGTGCATGGACTTGATATTATTGATGAATCAAGAGGTCAGGAATGTGAATTATTGTATTTCTTTCAAGAACCATAAACTGTCTGTGACTAACATTTTATGCGTAGTAGTCAGTTCAGTGTTTGTAGGCTATAATTTGAATGACATTAGGAGTTTTAACAAATGGTAGTATAACGGTATATGTTGATTGCCTCCAAGGTTTCTTTATTTACCTACTAAGGAGATTTTCATCACTAGGTGTGTTGTTAACCTCAAGCAAGTTGGTCTAGAAAGCTTAGGCAATCTTATGCAAGTTGAATCAAATTTAGGTGTTGACTCTCAAGGAATGGGGTAAATATATTTATCTCATAAAAAATGGACTGATGAATTTCTTTCAAAGGGTACGTGTGGATTAAGAACAAGGAGAATCCTTGTTTTTATTCTAAACAAGTAGTCAACAGTGATGGTTCTTTTCAGCAAGTTTTACTGTGGTAGTGCTCTAAAAGTTAGTTACTGTTTTGTTATCTTCAATCATTTTTTACTGTTTGCTGTTATTATCTGAGAATCTCCTTAATTGGAGTTGTTCACTTTGATGTCTTCTTCTATTTGATTGGCAATTGTGATTTATTTGGTAAGCAGGACCTGGAACTATAACAAGAAATTACGAGGTTAATTTGTGAAGGTTCCACATTATGGTCAATGTGTCTCTGTAGTTATGCTGATGCATGTTGTTGGACGGTTGCTGATTCTAGTCCTAACATTTCTGGGTAATTTTCGGCTAGCATTGAATGGGGTTGTGGGGTTTGTTTATAATTCGTCGAGCTTCATTCCCCATCCCTCTGTTTCAATGGTGTCATTAAACAGTGTCCTTACTATTTGAGCTATAGCAATGCTGTGGACCTTCGCTATTGCATCATTTAATTCAAGTATGTAAATATGCTTTTATTTATTGAAATTTCAAGAATAAGCTGCTATGATGTGGTTTGTTGGTTTGAACCTCAAACAGGAATTGTAGGGGGTTGTCTATGCAGTCAATTGAAGATTAAAAAGCAATTGAGATGAACAGGATGGGAGGTAATTTTATACATTATCCTCAAGAAGAGGTGATAGGTGTTCTGTTCTATCTACTGCTGGGACGATCTCCTTTGCAAATTTTTCTTATTCTTATCAATATTTGTCGGATGAACTAGGGGTGAGCCTTTAGCTGGTTAAGCTCTGTGACATTGGCTTCATCTTTGATGTGACTGACTGAGATTTGACAGGGGGACTTTTTTCTTTATTTCGTGGGTGGTGTGACTGGTGTTTGCGTATTGGCTGTTCTGACTGTTCGTTGATAGTTTGAGATTGTTCTCTTATTGGCAAAGTGTCCTTAACTGATGCATGATCTTGTGATCATCTTGATTCTCTGCTGCCTGACAACAACCCTGCTGTTGCTTCATATTGTGGTCCGTAGAAATCTTTGTTTCTTTTTAACATCAACATTTTTTTCCTTCTTTGAAGGTGCTTGTGTGTAAGTGAGGCTCCGTACACAAAGAAATAGAAAATATTGTTTCTCACAAGATTGTTCTCGTGGCTGTTTCTCTTTCCCATTTGTTTTGTGGCTTCATAAGAAGATCCTGAAACTCTCTGGAAAACTAAACCAGAAGTTCTCTGTTTTTTTTTAGTATATTTTTAATATGCATATATATATATATATATATATATTATTTTTTTTTATATATATATATATATATATATATATATATATATATATATTATTGGTGTCTGATAAATTGAATGAGAGTGGGATTAATGTTAGGGTAACTCATGGCTAAAGTTCAATGTTCAATGAAAACGTCTGGATAGTGGCATTTTGGCTTTCGGAAATCGTTTTCATATTAAAACCAGCAGATATTAAAAGAAGGCTTTTGAATTCAACAGAAATTTAAAGAAAGCATTCTTGAATCCCAAATTTTATTGGATAAATTATATTATTATTTTTTTATTTTATTTTGATTATCAAATTTCCAATTTTCGATGATTTTCGAATCCGAATCTGAACACTGTTAGAATTCAGGCAAAATTTTGACTAAATTTTCGACTGTCCATTTATTTGTCTAGGCCGAGACCAGGGTTCGCGAGACTTTCCTTCAAGAGAATATAATCCGCTTAAGTCTTTATTTTATTTTATTTTTTTGGGTAGTAAAGCAATCCGGTTAAGTCGGATTACCAAAAAAAAAAAAAAAAAAAAAAATCAGGTTAAGTCAAGAAGACTCAACCAACCACTGCCACTGGCCACTGCGACACACAAAAACATAAAATAAAAATGTCGTCAACAAACGCCAACAGCTACAGCGACGGCGACGGTGAGGGCACCCGCACCGGCAACGACGACGGTAACCTTGACATCATTAACGGCGATAGCATTAGAAGAAGAAGTCAGAACGGCAACCTTGATGCTGATACGGACGCTCAACCTCCAATCATTCCTCTCCTCTACCCTAACCGTATTGATGATGATGATGCTGATGCTGGTACGGACTACCCTGACTTCATTCCGTTCTTCGCCAATCCCGAATTCATAGGCCTCATCAACAACAATTTTCAGCCCAGTCAGCTCGGCTCAACTCCAGCATCAAGATCTTTCATCGAATCGATTCCCACCGTCAAAATCACGAGCTCCATGTTGGTTTCCGATACTCTCCTCTGTCCTATCTGCAAAGACGAGTTCGTTGTCGACCTCGAGGCCAAACAGTTGCCTTGCAAGCATCTCTACCATTCTGATTGCATTCTGCCATGGCTTTCACAGCACAATTCTTGCCCCGTTTGTCGATTTGATCTTCCAACGGAGGAGCGAAGGGCTCGAGTTACGTTTCCGATTTCGGATTACAACGATAGGAGTCGCCGGTTTATGTTGCCGGACTCACCTCAGATGGCTCAAGCTGAGACCAGCTTCGGAGGACCTGCGAATAGTAGTGAGACTGTTTCTAGCTGGCCCGCTTCTGGATTGAACGAGGATGGTGATACTGAATTGTCTGAAATTAGGGTTTCTTATTCTTCCGATTGAGTGGCTTTTGCGGATTCCATGTTTGCAGGTGCCGGGTACTATTTTCGTTTCTCCATGTCTTTCTCCTTCGTTTATGGTCTCTGCTGGAGTAATATGTTTATTTAACCTCCTCAAGTATCGAAGTTTCAGTTAGTATATTATATGTCTAAAGTTCCTGAGGACTTGCAGATCACTCTCTTCATTTTTGTTAGCAGTCTTCTTTCTACCTCTACTAGTTCCAGGATTCTAACATGAACTTGAGCTTTCATTCTTTTTCTTGGACTGAAATGTCATTACCTTTGTAGAGTCCACTGTCTGTTTACAGTTTGGGAGAAAAATGACTTAAATTAACCTAGGGAATATTATAAGACAACATGCTACAAACATGAAATAACCTGAGAATAGAAGTTATTATGCACATATGTCAAAATAAAAATATTTTTAGCATAATTCTTTGCAGAAAATATATGTTATAGAAAAATGTCATATATTTTCATCTCTATTTTTCTGGCATTATAGTCGTAAACCTAGATAAATTATGACCATGTTTATGCATATTTTTCTTTACCATTGAAGTGACTATTCTCTTTGTCACCGAAGTGGTTTATGTTCATTTACCACTGAAGTGACTTATGCATTTACCACTGAAGTGACTTATGGGTACAAGGTCATGTACACCTCATAGATTGTCATCATTCGCACATATTTTCAATATTTCCACTTTACTCTAGTCACAAGGGTTGTGCTTGTCAACACTATGTCTTTTATTCCAATTCAGTCTTATATTTGTTAAACTTTTACATTTAATATTTTAAGTGAAATAATACTAATGATTGCATAATTAAATCTAGAGGATTGTCAAATCATATCTAAATCATAAAACACATGTAGATATGCAATTCAAACATGTACAAAGTATGCGGATCAAATCCAGCACATTACATGCGAAGAATCAATCAGGTGCATAATATGCGAATCAATTAGATGCATAGTAATTACCCAAAAAAAATAAAAATTAGACGCATAGTATGTGAATGATCAAACACATGGTATGCGAAAAAATCATAGGTATAATGTGTGAATCAATTAGACGCACAAATATACGAATCGATTAGAAACATAGTATGCTAATAAGTTAGGCGCACAATATGCGGTTCCATCGTAAGTATTATATGTGAATAAATTAGGCACACAGTATGCGGATCCACCCAACAAATAACATTGTATGACGATCCCTCTATGATCCCTCTTGTTATTGTTTAGTCCCCTTAATTAACTAGACTCCCTTTTTTGAATTTGTGATTATATATGCACTACCTACATCTATTTCTTCCTCACTTTGCCCCCCGGCCCGGATAGTGCTTTTATCCTTTGAATATTGCAGCTGCTTGCTGGCATAAAGTTAGTCGATGCTTGTTCTTCAGATACCGTCATTGCTTATTCTTTAGGAAAATAAGTATACAACCCATGGGCCTTCTTCTTCATAAATTCTTGAGATCATAACATAATTACATAAATTGAGTTATGATACTCATCTATCTTTTCCTGATAAGAGGCTTTATATAAAACTGAATGATTTTCGATTATTTAAGAACATGTGAGTTATCAATCAAGGCTTCATCTCTCTCTCATTTTCTCTTTCTTCTGTTCCTTTCTTTCTTCTCTAAGGCTTTTTTTTTTTCTCACAAAAGCATCTCACCCCCTCCTTATGTGTAGTTGAAAATAAAGATTAATAATCAGTTAAAACCACCTCATCTTTTTTCTCTCTTTCTCTTCTCGTTCTTTTTCTTCTTTTCGGTAAAAAAAAAAATATCTTTATTAGAGAGAAACCATGATTACAATCAAGAGATAAAATATAAAATTCTTTTCTTTTTTTCTTTTTTTGGATCCAAGGTTCACCCGGACCAGTTTGCGCACACCACGACTACATCTTCAGGAGAGCTTTTTTCTTCTCTTTCTTTTCACTTGGCGCGTTGCCCCCTCACCTTTCGTCTTTTTCTTCTTATAGTTACAGAAAAAAGTCCACCTCACCCCTTATTAGATATACTATACCACAATTCCCATTTTACAATCAGGAGAAAGCACCTCAAGTCTCTTTTGTCTTCGATTACTCACACTTTTCATTATTTTTTGGGCTAAGATTGATTTGAGGTAATCAAGACAACAGGAGGTGAGGAAGTGCTAAATAATGCTCAACTTGATGAAAATCAACAAAAATGGGAACCTCCGCCCGGAATTAGTTGAACGGCGTGTCTTGGTGAAAGGGGACAGGTGGTGTCGGTTATGCTCTGCGAGAGCATTGTTTTTCTTCTCTTCACTTTGCACTGTTGGAAGGGAAGCTATCGCCATGGCTGGATTGATATTTGCACTTTCGAAGAGTAACATCTTCAACCCTTTTTCTTCTCTTTTCTATCTTATACTTATCATGATTAAAAAGTCACACCTCACCCCTTATAAAATATACTATATCACAATTCCCATTTTTCTGGGTAGGAAAATGCCACCTCAAGTCTCTTTTGTCTTCGAGTTAGCTCTCCGGCACTACTTTTCCATACTGGAAATATCCAAAAAAAAATAAAAATATTATAAACTTTATTACCAATACCATAAACTTTATATGTTATAACTTTATTACTACTACCATATGTTATTACATATATACGTATATAATATTTTTAATTAAATATTCAACTTGCTTATATCAAGCACTGAATAGTGATTTTCTAACCTAGGGAATTATTTTAATATATTTTTATACTTTTGGGGTTGATTGATAAATTAGATAATCCAGGATAGACATTAATTTAAGGGCGCTAAAAATTACCCAAATTTCAATCAGATGTTTGGGACCTTGGGTAGTGGCATTTTGCGAGGTTCGGGCCAGACTTTCTGCGAAGAAAAGCAGTTCGCTTAAGTCGAAAAGACTCAACAAACCACTGCCACTGGGCAGTGGCTACTGCGAGTCTGCGACGTACAGAAACCGAGAACGAAAATGTCGTTATTCCCAGACAACGGCACCGGCGACGGAACCGGCGGTGACACCGGCACCGGCGACGGTGGTGACACCGGCAACGTCGGTGGCACCGGCGGTGGAACCGGCAATGACAACGGCGATCTTGACGTTAGCAGCGGCGACAGCATCATAAGAAGTCAGAACGTGTATCTCTTGTCCCTTCCACTTGGCGTCCGCCCTTACCGCAATGTCTTCTTCCTCCAAGAAGGGATCGTATCATCATCCTCGGCTGCTCATGTGAACCCTATCTCCTCGAATTCCGATAACCCTAACCAAATTGATGTCCCCGGCCCTATTCATATTGATTCTGATACGGAGAACGACCCTGGTTACCTTCGGTTCATCGCCAATCGCCATTTCATAGCCTTCATCGACAACACTTCTGAGCAGAGTGAGTTCGGCCCAACTCCAGCATCGAAATCCTCCATCGAATCGCTTCCAACCGTCAAAATCACGAGCTCTTTGTTGGTTTCCGATCGTCTCGTCTGTCCTATCTGCAAAGACGAGTTCGTCGTCGACCTCGAGGCCAAACAGTTGCCTTGCAAGCATCTCTACCATTCTGATTGCATTCTGCTATGGCTCTCACGGAACAATTCTTGCCCCGTTTGTCGATTTGGCCTTCCGACGCAGGAGCCAACGGCTCGAGTTGCGTTTACGAATTCAGATAACAGTGATAGTACGTTGTCGGACTCACCTCAGATGGCACAAGCTGAGACTAGATTCGGAGGACCTGCGAATAGTGCGGAGACTGTTTCTAGCTCTCCCCCCGTTGAAGTAGTGAGTGGTGACGTGGCTGATTGTGCTTCCGGATTGAATGAGGATGGTGACACTGAATTGTCTGAAATTAGGGTTTCTTCCTCTTCCGACTGAGTGGCTTTTGGGGATTCTATGTTTGCTGGCGCCAGGTATTCTCTTCGTTTCTCTATGTCTTTCTTCTTGATTTCTGGTCTCTGCTGGAGTAATGTTTATATCGCCTCAAGTATCAAAGTTTCAATTAGTATATAAGAATGCATTAAACTGTCAAAATCTGAAGATGATCTAGTTTCTTGCACCTAATAGTCTGGTTTCTTGCACCTAATAATGATCTAGTTTCTTGCACCTAATAATGATCTGGTTTCTTGCACCTAATAATTTGGTTTCTTGCACCTAAAAATTGGGTTTCTTGCACCTAATACTTTGGTTTCCCCTCCTAAAAATTGGATTTCTTGCACCTAATACTTTGGTTTCCCCTGCTAGATCTTTTACACTGGTAGTGCGGTTGAAAACTTTGACGGCGTTGATGAGATCTAGCTATAAAAATGGTTTTATTTATTTGTTAATTTCTTAAAAAGGGGGAACCTGGTGCCGCCGGCACAAGTAAAGTCCGGTGGGCAATTTTATTACACGGCCTTACCCACAACAATTTTTGCTGAGAGGCTGTTCCGATACCTTCATAAGTATTAAATTTTAGTTAGTATGAAAATGTGTTCGTTGTTGTTATATCTTATGATTAGACCAGCTTTTGGTTTTGCACTCCCTTCCATGGGTATGTTTTAGGTTAGTTGGAAGATGTGATGCAGCCAATTTGTCAGCCATGAGGCTGGTCTCCTGTTTATTGGCCAATACTGAAAGTTGTCGCTTGTTAGCAACAACCTATTGTTTAATCCTAATTTAGGTACTTGTCCTAGCTTAGTGTGTAAGCATGATAGCAGTCCTACATCAAGCGTTGCTTAATTCTACCTTAATGTGAAACGGGTTGATATTAGTCGAGGTGCGTCTAAGCTGGCCCGGACACGCCTTTCTTACCCCTCGCTATTTCTGGATACAATAGAAGAACATTACTGAATAACTGAAACTCCTTTCTTTCCCCTTGCTACTTCTGTTTACTTGTGAAAGAAGAAAATCAGATAATAGGAAAGAAGGTATAGGAGGGGTAATAGGATCAGCTGTCTCAGACCACCCAGCGCTCCTGACTTGTAATCCACATACATGTATTTACAACATAACAACACGATCCTATCCTAAGTAGCAAAGACCTTAATAAAACCTACAGAATAGAAACTAGACTCTAACTAGGGATCCCAAGTAGGGGCAACTCATAAGGAAACTGATTTAAGTGTCTAATAATGAATTGAATCCAAAAATCTACTCCTCTAAGCTGAAGTCAATATCAGCCTCATGTGGACAGTATACATGAATGGGGTCATGTGGGTGCAGGTTCACTATCTTTGTATCAAGCAAACCTGATTGGACATCTAGATGGAAATGATGGTCCATTTTCAGCTTTTGGGTTCTGCAGGATCGGGTTAGGAATTTGAATCAACTTATAAATTCTTTTATTTATATTACAGTATTATTGGAGTTTGTTTTTGGCATTGGATCCTATATAGAGTTGTTAATGGCGGATTTAGATTTCCTTGCCGTTTCAGTCTTTAAGTCTCATTATGAGTCTTTGTCTTAGTTGTTATGAATAGCCTTGTAATGTAATACAGAGTACCTTTGGACCATTGAATTAAATTTGAGTGGTGGGGTTGAAGACTTTAGGCTGGTGCTGCTGTTTCTTGAGATCTAATCTGGAATATCTTAGAGAAGAGTATCAAGTAATGCAAATTAGAGATTTGTTTACATATGCTGATGTGATGGCTAGCATTAGAATGGCAGGGACTAAGGAAGTGAATTTTTACACTAGGTATCAATTTCAAGCCCATACCTGTTCACATTTATCATTGGCGACTTAACCAGAGACATACAAGATGATGATGTCCCATGGTGTATGATCATTGCAGAGGATACTTATTGGTAGATAAGACAACACTAAGAATAACACCAGCCAACCTTGGATCAGGAGGTCTAAAAATGTTAGAAGACTGAATAGATCATGTGTAACTTCCAGCAACTCTGAGATGGATAATGAGGGGGGTGAGTATTGGTGAGACCCAATGTATCATTTGTAACTTCAGCAACCCTGAGATGGATAATGAGGGGGTTTATATTGGTTGGAGGGAGATCCAACAATATGATCACGCTAAATATTTGGGGTCAATCGTAAATAATAAAGCAACCTAGAAGATGACAAAGCCCAAAGTACAGTTCCATGTGTTAGGCATATCCCTTCAAAGCTTAATGGAGAACTCTGTAAGGGAATTATCAGAGCAGCTATTACATATGTGCAGAATGTTGGGTGTGAAGAATTGTCATATAGATAAACTTGGTGTTGTAGAGATGGGGATATTGAGACAAATGTGGGAAGACTATGAGGGACAAAGGAAGAAATGATCATATAAGAGCTGGGTTGGTACCACGACAAATTTCTAGCGAGTTGTTTAAGATTGTTTGACCATGGTCAATGAGAGGGTTCACTCGATCCAAATTGAGGGCACCAGAAGGGGCCAGCTGCAAACCTAAAATTGGCATTGGTGACAAACACATGCTTAGCTTAGGCCTTGTTCTTGGTATTACATCATATAGAACTGATTGAAGAGCAAAGATCCATGTAAGACCCCATTTTTTTATGTTTGTTGTTTTTACACTTGCTTTTTCCCCAAAAAGTGTGGACTTCAATATTCCCTGTATTCAGTGCCTGCTATTTGTTGAGTGTCTTTTAAATGTTCTTCTCCTATGTCCGAAACTGCACTTGGGCATGGGAAGAAATCCTCCTCCAATCTATTATGCTTATTTTTGTTGATTTGTTGCTTTTGCAGTATATCTACCATGGATTGTCAGAAGGGAAAGAAAGAATCTCCTGAAAGAAATGTAATTACTTAGAAGACTGACTTGCATACTTGTTGGATGTAGAAATGATGTTCTTGTGCTTTACCATTTTCTTTGATTGCTTGCCTTAGATCTTGCTTATTTTCTTCTCCTCCATCTTTACATTTTCACTTTTGTGAGGTGGAGCCCATTACTCTGATACCTGATTCTGTGGGATGGACACAATCTATTTCCCATTCTAGAAATTACCAGTAAATAGAAAATGAGTGATTTTTTTTTTTTAGTGAAATTGAAACTACTTTACTTGAAGAACATAACCAATTTTCAATACAATGTTTCTTCAAGAGTTGCAGTGGTTCTCTTTTCTTTTTCTTTATATAAATATAGTTTGTAGTTTGTGTCTACGTCTTTTCAACTTGTTTGGGTGGTATAGGATTGACACTCAAATCTGAAAAACTCTTCAGGAACTCTTGATCATTACTAACTTTTGATGGCTATCCAACTCAGGTTTATACGATAATGACCATCTTCATTGTCTCACGCTTACAACTCTTATTTTGAACATTTGAACGGAACCTAAAAGACATTTTTGTCCTCCACTTGTGCTGGAGTTTGGACTTTGGAGGGAGAGGGATTTCACTGTTTGGTATTACTCTAATTCGAATTTCATTTTTGAGCGAAGTTTAAAAGGAGATAGGTAGAATGGGTCAAATATAAATTCATTTTCTCTTGAATCAGGGTTAGGATCAAAGATTCAAAGTAAAGAGAAATCAATTGGAATCGGTTTGCATCAGCCTAGCTCACGTTGGAAATTTAGCAGATTGACTTATTCAGCTGCAAAAACTTAAACAGGGAATAGAGTTTCCGATTCTGATTGGGTCCTCCAGTGGGACAGGATAAGGTAGTTTTGAAAATCGGCAAATAACAGATATTAAGGTCTAACTCGCGTGATCTTTTCATTGAATTTATAAGAATCATAACAGATGTCATGGCAACCGTAAGCATCTATCATTTTAGGAACCTGGATCATCGCCCGTCAGTCACAAGAGCACAGAGTGCTCCCGACGACTTTACCACCTCAAATCCTGTGGGATTCATAGGTAAAAAATAAAAAAAAAAAATAAAAAAATTTCATCACTCAACCCCTGATCCCCTGTATTTACGGCTCCCCCGATGGGTAGCCGATCCACACTCTCATTTTAATTAGTCTCTCTTTGACCTTGCGAAGAATTAAGAAGAAAAACCAACCGTTGAGTTTAGATCTTGTAAGAAAAAATGGTGTTGGAGAGAGACAATATCTCGAAGACTCTTTAATTAAATTGTAAGATTTTATATAATTTATTTTATTTGTAACTTGATGAAATGAGGGTGTATAAGGTTCTCTACACTCAAAGTCAAAGGTCAAATCACCTTAAATTTGTTTGGCTTTTTTCTTCTTGTTTTCCTTATTCTTTCATTGCGTGAGAAAGAGTCTTTAGCAAATGGCAACCTTTAGTAAGCATTTCATATATTTGATTTCCTTCTTTCCAACTAACTACAGCCGTGTGTAACATTGGTGTTCGATCTTGGCCAATGTCTGCGAGTGACATGCATGGCATGGTATGGCATGTATGGTGGGTTGTGTCCACACACACTATGAAAGTTTCAGATAGGAATGATGACTCACTGCACCGTGTATAAATTTGTGATTATAAGTTTATAACATGGAAGGAGCACAGACATCGTGAGAGATGATCCAAACTTGATATCTGCATGCATGCATGCATGCATGGCATGGCATGCATGCATGCATGGCATGGCATGCATGGTGGGTTGTGTCCCCACACGCTACGAAAGTTTCAGATTGGAACGATGACTCACCTAGGATCGACTTTTCTAATTAAACTATCCAGAAGAAACGAGTCAAACGAAACCTACCAGTATACGCTGCTTTTTAGTTTTTATCTCATTGTTGACGTGATCTTTTGGTCAAAACGACACGTGAAAGTTGCTTTTCCAATCTTCCTTCTGTGGATTTTGTATATATTAACCCAACGCAGCGGAGCTCCTCTCAGACATTATATCTCGTTCATTCATTCATACATCATTGCCTTCATATCTTCTTCAGTAGTTCGCTTTGGATATCGAGATCGAACTTGAACGAACTGTTCTTCAACTTCAACATACAGCTTCTGGTTTTCATTCTAACGCAAGAAATGATGATCGAAAGCGGCTTGGGAGAAATACTGCTGAAGGTGGGGATGTTCGCACTGGTTCAGGCGCTTGTGTACTTCATCCTTACTAAATCATCTTCCATCTTCTCCAAGAACGTCCCTCGCTCCCTTAGCTTCAAACCTGCTCGTTCTGTCAGCATACGCCGATTCATGGCTGCTCTCTCCGACATGCCTGCCGGCGCTGAACCTTCACCTTCGTCCAGGGGATCACAGCCTCAGCTATCGACGAAATTCGAGGAAGAAAATTCTGCCGCGGGAGATGACAATTATAAACAATCCTAGCTTCAATATGGAATTTCAGTTCTGTAATTTACTTATTTCAGTATCCTATTGAAAGTTTTTACTTGTTTGATCTTTTAATTCTTTTAATCTTTCTTCAAGACATTTATTTGTCGTGGTCTTGAGTCAAGCAAGAAGATGGGTGAAAGGATTCTTCCTTCACCCACTTCTGTAAATGGTAAAGGTGAAGGGGAAGGGGGGGGGAATCCCTTCACCCACCTATTAGGTTAAGTTTGTAAATTAAATTAGATTGGTTTTAGACTTTTAGTATATGAGATGTCGATAAGGGTAGACTTGTAATTTCGTAATTTTACATTTTTTCACTTTTTCAATTGAGAGTATAATGTGATCATTTTGCCTCAGCTGTTAACACCGAGGAAGGGTGTCAGCTTCTTTGAGCCTTTCTGTAGTTTTGTGGTAAACTCGAGGATGTGCATGTAAAAAGCTCTTGCCATAAATCTTGAACTTGGGACTGTTTTTTCAATTCATATATCGATAATTTGTGGTTTGAGGCTTATAATAAGCTTAATCTAACAATATTTTTGAACTAGTATGATCCAAAATTCTAACAAGGTTATATCATTTAAGTGAAGCCACACATCAAACAGGTAGTGGGCAATGGGAGTAGGCCTTCTAAAGATTTCAATAACCTTATTCCTTAGGGGGAAAAAATGCAGCAATACAGAGACACAAGGCATGCATCATGCACCATTTCTCATTCAATATAGAACTTCTTTAAATGAATTACAGAGGATGTGTCACTGTAGAGGAATTGGAATGCAGGGTGGAGTTAATAATTCTGATAGATTATCAATATCATCCTTGTTTAATTAACATCATATGATAACATTCACTTGTAAAGAAATTCACATTAGTTGATTGTCTAGAAAGGACAACAAGAGAGGTTAAGAGAATCACAAACTTGTCGTCCATTACACAAATTTTTGAATCATTTCTCTGACTTCATCCATCACCAACCATGCTTTATGCCCACCAATCACCTCTTCCTTCATCTCTCCATCTTTCCACAACTGCAATACCAACCCCCACAGATCCTCTTTTATTTACTTTCTCTTTCATGATATGCTCATTTATATTAATGAATGAATATTAACAAAAGAATTAAGTCTCCTCAAGGGAATAACTACTAACCTGAATTGTAGGCATTTTCTGAGAATAGAAAGAAAAAAGGAACACTATGTTAATTTCTGTACTCATTTATAAAGATAGGATAAGAGAGATTAATTGAACCACGCTTCACATACAGATATGTTTCCACGCTTCACAAGAACTTGAGAGACTTTGTTAACATCCACATAATAGAATTTGATCCTGAGATAAAAGACAAATTAGTGACTAGCTGAACCAACCATCCACATCTTTCACCCATGCATCTACATATTTATATAATCTGAATCCTTTTTCAGGCGATTCATGCCACATTTTATGTTTTAGTCTCCTAAAATTTACAGGGTATGTTAGGATTGTCTCACCTCTTATCATATTCTGCAGCCAATTTCTCCAGTTTAGGCTTCAAATATATGCACTTCCGGCACCAAGCAGCCATCCTGAATGAAAATTTCACATAAATTAAAAAACCCATCAAATAGAGAACTAATAAGAGCAGATTTACCAGAAGTTAACAGCCCAAGAATTAAGAGTATCAGACCAGTCGATGATGATGGGTTGCGAAAGCTGTTTGGCATGGAGAAGAATCTGATCGAGCTGATCATTATCGGCGATAGGTTCCAACTCAACTGCGGTGGGTCTGGAAACATCTTGCTGCCAAAAAGCTTCTGCTTTCCATTCTCTTCTCGAATTTCTTTTCTGCTTAATATCGTTCCCAAAATAGGAAGAAGACATCAAACCCACTCCATTTACAGTCACTGAACAGCTTCCACTACTTGATGATGGCTGATGTTGCTGTTGATCTCTCTGATATACTTCTCTGTATAGAATGTGAGAATTGGCAGCTAAAACTGACATATTCCGTCTCTCCCTGCTTTCTCCACTGGAAAATCACAAGTTAAAATTAAAGTTTCTGATGAGCAGATGAAACGATTCCAAATGGTAAATTTCTGAGTTAGTACACCCAGGAATTTTTGTTTGGATGACAGAAACTGTTTGTTTGGATGGATTTTGGAGTTGAAATGGGAAAAGAAACCTTATCCAGAAGAAAATGGTTCGTAATGGATAAGGACCCACCACAGCTCCCAACCAATGACTCCCACAGATTTTTTTGGGTTTATCAGTATCGTCGTGACCCTGTGGCTGGGGAAAGACCTGATAATCCAGATCCAAACACCCATTGAGTGAGAGAAATCTCCTCCCATGCTAGGTGGAATTTTCTTTTAAAAGTTATATTTGAGAAAGTCTGTTTGTTGCAAAGGAAAGTAATGGGAAAATAAACTGAAATGTTTCTTTAAAAAAATGAAAATTTTACATTCATTACTCATGTGATAGTTGGGATCCTCTATTTATAGGTGAAAAAAATAATTTAATATACATGATTAGATTTTTGACAGGTGTTGAAACAAACAAAATCCTTTTGTTTAGAAAAATTTCAAAAATAGGAATTCAAAACTTCTCTCCTTTATTACTTAAAAAGAATATATTTTTTTAATTTTTTATTATGTAGATAGAAGATTAAAGTCTAAACAAGATGCGACATTCTAGTGAGATTTGCCGACATTTCAGGTAAAGTTCAATGATAATAGAGGTGCAGTGCAGGGTGCAGTCATCAGGTTTGTGATAAAATGGTTTGTGAGATTTGGGAAGAGGTTTAAAAGAACTCAAGCGAGAAGAAGAGGATGAGGCAGCAACAACCATGGATTCCAACAAAGATTACAACGATTTTGTGAAGTATCAATGATTTTGCCTATATTTTGCCAATTCACGGAGAAATTGCCAATTTTCCAACGATACATATATGAATTTCGCCCCCATATTTGTTTCGCTCCTCATCGAACTGAGTGAATTTCGACCCAATTAGGATTGTCAATTTATAGCTCAAACCGTTAAAACCGAACTACACTGGCCCGTTATAGCCCGAACCTTAATGGGCCGTATTTGGGCTGAGGGTGGTAGAGCCTGCACTAACAAGAATCCAAGCCGCAACCCGTTATAAACCATTTTACAACCCGTTTTATAGTTTTAAGTTATATATTGTTTGAATCATCATATTACCACTAGGTAAATGATATAGAATATCAGAAAATTTGAGTATAAATTCAAAGATCAAATAGTCTTCTACTACTTGTAAAGGACAATTATAAGGATTAAGTATGAATTTTCAATTGAATATACCAAGTTTGTTTAAATTAAGTAAATATTTATCCAAATCAAAGGTATTTCTTTGCATATCAAGCTAAATATCAACCCCAAAAAGATACGAATTTTATAAAAGGGTAAAAAACCAACATTATCACAAAATAAGAATCAATTTCAAGACAATCAATCATAGCAAAAGTTGGAATTTAAAAAGGTTTTTAGTTTGAATATTTGTTTTAAGAGGACTATCTGTTGGAACCTAAGGAATAAGATTGCAGTTTCTATGTTATTAATTACTATATGAGTTCTTGATTTCTATAAGGTTGGTGGAATTTCTATAATGTGGAATGACTTTTCATTTTTTTAATGGTAATTAATCAATAACAATTTTGTTTTCTATAGAATTTTGGTTCTTTGTTGCAGGATATTTAACTATTTCTTTTTGTTCTTTTTATTGCATAGCATAAATTGTCAGTCCAAACCGTTAGTTAGCTCAAGTATAAACCATTAGCCCAACACTATTAGTCAGCAACCCAAACCATTCCAAATAGAAACCCGAAACAGTTATTTTGTTAATGGGCCGTATTTGGGCTGTGAGTTTTTTAGCCCGAAACTATTAAGCCCAACCCGAAACAGCCCCAAACCACACCATTGACATCACTAAACCCAATTTTGACGATATGTTTTACCCTAAGTCTAAAGAGTGTGTGTTAGTGTTGCAACTTGCAACCATATGTAATTTTAGGCACTAAAGAGACTCGATCTAATTTTAATCTCACTAAAAAGACCTATATGTAAAATATTTATTATTTAATTATTAATTATAGAGAAAATTATTCCACTTGAGTTTGATTTGTCCATCCAATAGAGTAAATTACTCACACTAGCAACGTGTCAAATTGAATTGACCATCTCAAGTTCTTAACATTGTAAAAACAGACCAATTTATAATCTTTGTATGGTGGTGGTAGCCTGGTAGGTGAGATCCACCATGCAAAATGGTGTGATGTGGAGCCATGGCTTAAATGAATCTTATGGCGTGAATAATATGCCTCTAATATATATATACTTATTTATTTGAAGTGGGTGAATTTAATCCATATTCTTTGGAAAAAGAGTTGCCTTTGCCTTGGATTATTTCATGGACTTTATTTATTTATTTTTTTCTCCCACCAAACTCCATCCATGTGCCATGTGGGTGCCATATCTGAACTCATGAATCATCAGCATGGTGCAAAAGATTCCCCAATTTCTCATCTGAGAATCTATTGAATGCTGAAAATTACCATTCAAAAAGAATATTTGACCTCTATATTCCTTTCTTATTTACCAAACAGCACCAGTCACGCTCCTGAAAGTAAAAATAAGAAAACTGTATCCAATCACTCCCTTTCTCCCACCAAAAATTTGTGCCGCTGGCGCTGACTTGAGAAGAGCACAGGGTAAGCCGGTTTCATCGGGTCTCTTGGCGTCTCTTTCCTTCCTTCATCTATTTGGTCCTTTAAAAAGCGGCCCAATCTCCACTTCTTTCTGCAACTGTTGCGGTTTCAGAGATTTGAAGGTTGGATTCTCAGAATTTAATAAGTGAAAGCAAATTTAGTAGAAGCTAGAAAAAAAAAATGGGTAGTACGAGAAGATTGGAGGTTGTTTCACCCGTCCCTGCAGATATCGACATTGCCAATTCAGTTGTGCCTCTTCATATTTCAGAGATTGCTGAAGGGCTCAATCTCAACCCCAACCACTACGATCTATACGGAAAATACAAAGCCAAGGTAATCAGACACCATCCCTTGCAACCCTTTCGATTTGATTGCTTGTTATAGTCTTGAAACGTTTTGGGTTTTTCTTTTTCTTTTGCTATCAGGTTCTTTTGTCGGTCATCGATGAGCTTGAAGGATCTGATGGATACTATGTTGTTGTTGGAGGAATTACTCCCACTCCTCTTGGAGAAGGCAAATCTACTACTACTGTCGGTCTATGTCAAGCACTGGGAGCTTTTCTGGATAAAAAGGTGATCTTTTTCTTTTTTCATTCTGTTTATGAACCCCTTTTTCTTAATTGACTGGATTATCTTTTGTTTTTATGACCGGGGAGAAATCTATTTCACTTGTGTGTGATACCATGCTTCTTCGGAAGATACATCCAATTCTTGCAGTGATTATTTGAATTTACTGTATGTAGATCGCTTAATAGAATCTTAAAGCAGTA
The DNA here is from genome assembly GCF_041222555.1 of Hakea prostrata. Classification (NCBI taxonomy): domain Eukaryota; kingdom Viridiplantae; phylum Streptophyta; class Magnoliopsida; order Proteales; family Proteaceae; genus Hakea; species Hakea prostrata. The sequence goes on along the minus strand of NC_142609.1, from coordinate 49,518,477 downwards.
GTTGAACTGTCTGAAAGAAGGAAAACTGTTATGATTTTTCACATTACCTGTTTTGGTGATCACCGTTTGATGTGCTGATGCAGCTTATTTTCTTATCAAAACTGTCTAAAATAGATTAGAAACCTCGTGATGGCACGGGTTTCATGGGCCATGTACTGGATTGTACTCGGTTGGTTTTATATTTGATGACCGGCTATTAATGTCTGTATCATCAAAGTTTTGACTCTAGACTACATAGTCCTGATTACTTCTTGTGAAGTCATGGAGTAATGCAATTCAAGTCATAATTTTATCCGGCCGAGTCAACACGATCCTAATTATGATATAAGTTGATTAAAATCTAACACAGATGAAACTCAAAAACGGGACTTTGTTAGCAACCTCGTGGGTGGCAAGGCTCCTGACTATATCAGGAATGGTTTTATCCTGATTCTATCAGAATATCCGATTCTGCTGTGTCTTTCAGTTTGGAGTGATCTTTTTTTTCCTGTGATTATATCAAGATCCACTCAATATGTAGTTTCACTGTGTATATTTAGATCCTAATCCACTCAGGTTTTTGGTCCATTTTCTAAAACCCTGAATAGGGAAATGGCTAAATCTTTTCAATAGTTTTTGTTATTATTTTTTTTCTTTTGTGTAAGGAAAATTTTGGAGTTGGGGAGTCTGCAGATCTTTGTCTTGAATGAAACAAAATGAAACTTAGAAGAACTGGTTAGAGATCATTGCAAGTGGTGTTTCAAGTTTGGTCTGAGATTTCCTTCTGAATGAACTGGGTTATGGTAACAACTATAATTTACTTAATTGATGTCAGTTTTAGTCCGTGTTGCATTATTTTAGCACTGAAAAATGATGAACACTGCCTTCATGGGGTGTTCTTGAACTTAAGATCGTATTCATAACTGTGGTTGAGCTCAGTATACAGAACCAGTGTTGGTTGATCATGCCCCAGCCCCATCCCAAGCCTTGTAATGTAGCAGCTTTCTCACAAGTGCCCAATTGTTGAAGCGGTGGGAAACTTTAAAAAGTTGTAAGAGAAGGGGCCAAGGATCCCAATTTTGGGATGGGGCCAGATGGTACTAGCCAATTAAATTCATCAAATTTTGAATTGGTTGTTACAACTTGGGATCAGGCTCTACTTCTCTCAGCTGGGATCCTTTCTAAATCCTTGAGAAAAGCAGCAGCATGCTTTTAGGGTTTATGGTTCTAAATGCCTTGAGGAGGTTTTACAACTGTGCCATAGACTGAACAGGAAAAGTAATTCACAGAAGGAGCATATAAAGATTTCTGTTATAGTTTTTTCATTTTATTTATAAGCCAGTCTGCTTGGCAGAGCCTTGGTTAATGTAAAGGTTAATTTATGTGACCAAGTGGTCACAGGATCAAGTCTTGGAAACAACCTCTCTGTGAAAGCAGCAGTAAAGGCCGCATGCATCATGTCCCCATACCACTGGGTATGCCCTTTTACGTCCTGTTTGGCAGATTTAAAGTTGTCAATTTCCCCTCCCGCTTGGACGGGTTTAGATTTTTGGCTGGACTTTGTCATTGTAGTTACTTGTGATTTTCTTCATTTTGTGTGACTTTATATAAGACATTTTAGATTCTCAATCTCAGTAGCTTTTTACTTTCTCTGTCATGGCTAAGGGAGATGAAGTTTTGATTCAGATCCTAAGTATGAAATGGCTAGATGCTTCCAGCTACCTTGATGAAATTCTGCTGAACTTGGTTTTTTTATTATCGTGTTCTCCTTTAATCATTTATCTATATCTGTGTGCACTATTAGGTTGTCACCTGCCTTAGGCAACCATCTCAAGGACCGACTTTTGGAATCAAAGGGGGTGCTGCAGGTGGTGGTTACAGTCAAGTGATTCCAATGGATGAGTTCAATCTGCATCTAACAGGAGATATTCATGCAATTACAGCTGCAAACAACCTCCTGGCTGCTGCCATTGATACCCGAATTTTCCATGAGTCAACTCAATCAGATAAGGCCCTTTTAAACAGGTTATGCCCACCTAATAAAGAAGGCAAACGCAGCTTTGCTAACATCATGTTCAGGCGCCTCAAGAAGCTTGGCATCTCCAAGGACAATCCTGATGATCTTACTCCAGAAGAAGTGAAGAAGTTTGCCAGGCTCGACATTGACCCTGACTCTATCACCTGGAGAAGGGTTATGGATGTTAATGATCGCTTTCTGAGGAAGATCACAGTCGGGCAAGGCCCCGAAGAAAAAGGGATGGTGAGAGAAACGGGTTTTGACATATCAGTTGCTAGCGAAATCATGGCAGTCCTGGCCCTTACAACCTCTCTATCTGATATGAGGGAGAGGCTAGGGAAAATGGTTATAGGAAACAGCAAGGCTGGGGATCCAGTTACGGCAGATGATCTTGGTCTTGGGGGTGCATTAACTGTACTAATGAAGGATGCCATTAACCCAACTCTTATGCAGACTCTAGAGGGGACACCAGTACTGGTACATGCAGGGCCTTTTGCAAATATTGCTCATGGGAATTCATCCATTGTAGCTGATAAGATTGCACTAAAGCTGGTGGGACCGGGTGGATATGTAGTCACAGAGGCCGGCTTTGGTTCTGATATCGGTACTGAGAAGTTCATGAACATAAAATGCCGCTACAGTGGTTTAACACCTCAGTGTGCCATTATTGTAGCAACAATAAGGGCATTGAAGATGCATGGTGGAGGTCCTGATGTGGTTGCTGGAAAGCCTCTAGACCGTGCATATACAACTGAAAATGTGGCCCTTGTGGAAGCTGGCTGTGTGAACTTGGCCAGGCATATTTCCAACACAAAAGCTTATGGGGCAAATGTTGTGGTTGCGGTGAACATGTTTTCAACTGATTCTGAAGCAGAACTAAATGCAGTAAGAAATGCTGCTTTGAATGCAGGTGCATTTGATGCTGTCATATGCACACACCATGCCCATGGTGGAAAGGGAGCGGTTAGTAACATCATCCTCATTAGTACATTATTCTTCATTATTACAAGAAAACCAACAGCATCATGACCACTCCACCCCAAAGAATAAAGCCATCCATTATATTAGTGTAAGTGGCATAAGTGCTCTTTGATCCAGATTGGACAATTTATAGTTTTCGTCAATCCTCATAGGTGTTTTCTGACCATGGAGGTCAGCCATTTTGTGACATCATTCAGTTAACTGTCCATACATTCTGGAATGCTTCTGGATTCATCCAGGAAAGAAAGTCAATTGTCAGATGGCTTGGATGTGAGGTATCTTGGGTTCAGTTTCTTGCTCAGACTCAAGTGCTAGTAACCTAGGGATGGCACAATATGCCTTTTAGCATATATGGACAGAAATGTCACAGTGTTTGTGTAGAACAAGCATGGGTCCTTTGGTCACTGAACTTTGCCTACATGCCGATTCTTCTTAGTAATAGATGGTCTAAAAGCCACATCTAGATGTAGCATTCCTCCCACTGTAGATGTTTACACTTTCTAGTGATTTTTGGCCATCTAATTTCTGCCCATTGTGGATGAGTCTTGGAACTATCCAGTCTTTGTCAAATGTAAGGGACCATGTTGGATAGGAAAGTTCCTTAATGGGGGACCGGACCACTGATATGAGCTTTGCTTTTACTTTATGTCACAACATGTGTTGGAATCTGTAGTAATTTTCATCAAATTCATTCCATATTCTCCATCTCCAATGGCTCAAGGTGGTGAAAATGCATTTCAAATTTCTGTGATGAAGTACTATAGGATCAAATGGCTGATTTGCAACTTGGCAATTGGCTTCTTGTGAACTTGTGTCTAGAATTAGTTACACATACTAAGGCACAAAAATATGTATTGCTTAACTGATTAACTTTTGCAAAAAAAAAATTAGGTTGACCTTGGTATCGCCGTTCAGAGAGCTTGTGAGAATGCAACACAGCCATTGAAGTTTCTGTATCCTTTGGACATTAGCATCAAAGAGAAAATAGAGGCCATAGCAAGGTCTTATGGTGCAGCTGGTGTTGAATACTCAGAGCAGGTAGTTCTCAGGTCCAACTATATTTGCAATTTCCTAATGGTCTTTTATACTGATACGGATTGTCATGTTGTATAGGCGGAGAAGCAAATCGAAGTGTACAGCAAGCAAGGATTTTCTGGTCTGCCTATTTGCATGTCGAAAACCCAGTATTCATTCTCCCACATCCCATCTCAGAAAGGAGCACCATCTGGATTTGTGTTACCAATCAGGGATGTCAGGGCCAGCATTGGAGCTGGATTCATCTATCCTCTGGTTGGGACTATGAGTACCATGCCGGGGCTCCCAACACGCCCCTGTTTCTTTGACATTGATGTTGACATTGCAACTGGAAAGATTCTTGGTCTTTCTTGAGTACAAAGGCTTTTGGATGTTGTATCATAGGGTTAGACAATTTGAGTTTGATGGTAGATGTGTTTTTCTTTTATTTTCACCAGGGGGTTCATTTGTGAAAGAATGAGGGAGGCCAAATAAGGGGCTCTTTGCACTAACTGTCATGTATTCCCTTCTTTTCTTGTTATCCGGAATAAAAAATATTTCAAAAAGAAAAAGAGATCATTCGAGTCACCCACCAGAATACATTGGTACGGATAAATCTTCAAAGTGGATTCAAAAAGTCAGCCAGATCACATACAACATTTATGGGTCTAATGCTATAAATAAGAGGCCAATCTCTTACCTAGCTGTATTCTGGTCTGATTAGATCCTTTCTCAGTGATTAAGGGTCGTTATGTTCTAGTCTAAACCATAGAACCAGATGGGTTACAACATTCTAGGGGGGTTAATGGATTGGATCGTGATTAGACGATGGCAGTATCCTATTAGCATCTCATTATATTTGGATGGATTTGGATAATATCATATCAATTCTTGGATGAATTCTATCAAAGTTGGATGATATTTAAATAATTAAATTTTTATATAGATTATTCTAAATGGGTATTTTTGACTATTATTTACTAGAGGGTTGGTTTGATTGGCAATGACCAACATCCCTCAGTGAAAGAGGTCAGGGTTGGACTGTCCTTCGTGATATATTGGGGGCAACATTTGCTGCCAATGGTCGAGATTGAAATCTCGACTAAGATTTAGATCTTTACCATCTATCTCGTAGATAGTAAAAAGCGAAAATAGACGGTTGGCATTTGCTGCCAACGGTCAAGATTGGAATCTCGACTGAGATTTAAATCTCTACCATCTATTTTGCAGATAGTAAAAAGCTAGATTTTGATCTCGACCGTTGACAGCACTGGAGTTGAACCAATATACGTGCAGCACTGGAGTTGAACCGATATATTGAAATTTGAAAGTAAGTTTTGTTCACATAATAATTCAAAAAAGGGAGCGAAAACTTGTTCGGTGTCCAAACCCGCAAAACTCTTCCCCAGTTAATCCACTCTCAGCTTCAAATGAGAGTTTCTAGACACCCAAACCTCCAAGAATTCAAGGCAAACTTCTTGATCCGTTTCATTAACCACTCAAACTCTTCTCGCCCTTTGCAGTAAAACTTCAAGAATTCAAGGCAACCTTCCTTACAAATGGCACCTAAACGCACACGAGGGCAATCATCGACTACTCCTTCGAAGCCTCAGGGCATTGTATATCCGGTTGCTTCGTCTAGTCGGGGTTCCATCCCCAAATCCTCCAATCAATTGGTCACAACTGTGGATCGCCCTGTTGCCGGATTTTCCCCTCCTTCTATAATGGCGTTTCCTCGCCAAACCTAGGTTCAGGTTCGCCAAACTGGGTTATCATTCAAACTCTTCTCCCGCGGCCAAATTCGCACCTTCCCAATGCCCCGCCCGAGGCCTCGCCCTCGGGGCTTGTCCGGTTGCGCGCGGGTTCCTCCCCTCCTCCCTGGTCCGGCCCGGTTTCCTCCTCTGGCCCCGCGTCGCCAAGCGGGTTATCATTCACACGAGGGCCAATACTAACAGGTGTTGTAAGGCCATTTACGCATCTGGTGGTGCCTCCAGCGCATTGCTCAGAGATGGATGGTATCATGTGAACAAGGGAGTTAGTTTTGTAAATTAATAAAACTTAAGTCTTTAAAATGTAAAAAGAAAAATTAATATTTACACATCAACCTGGCCGTTTGAATCTTAACCATTCATTCTCACATTGCTGACGTCGCCAAATCAGGGTCGATGGCGCTGGCTGCTGCCGCAAATAAAAATTCGTGGAATAGATGAGATGTTGAGTGACTTAGTCCACGGATTTTAAGACCGAGAGAAACTTATGACTGAAGAACAGTTTTCGGCATCAGTATTTAAATATGGAAAATACTAAAGAAAATTGACGATAGAATGAAGGAACTTAGCACATCCGTGGAGGAACTAGAAGCAGTAGACAATGATGAGCCAGCAAAGCATGAAATTCATACAATTGATTTTATAGGACTGGGGCCAATTCCATCGGCATTTACCATACACACTTTGAACCGTGAGATGAAGAATAGAAACCTAGTTAATCACACAATATAAATCAATAATTCATAACCTTAATTGTTATAAAAAATGGCTCTGATACCAATTGTGAAAAATGACTCTGATACTAATTTTGATTTAATTAAGATTATAAATTCATCATTGGTATCAGAACCATTTTCTATAATAATTAAGGTGATAAATTCGTCTGGTCGGGGTTCCATCCCCAAATCCTCCGATCAGCTGGTCACAACTGCGGATCCCCTGTTGCCGGATTTTCCCCTCCTTCTATAATGGTGTTTCCTTGCCAAACCTAGGTTCAGGTTCGCCAAACTGGGTTATCTCTGCGGAACCCGCAGGGTCATCACACTTTAGTTCACAACAGATGGCTTCGGTCCCCCGCTCTATCGACAGGCTCCCTGCTATTCCAAAGGTTTATTTTCTTGTTTGTAGTTGTAATTTGCACCCATTCTCCAACTTTTTTCAACTTGGTTAATTCTCTTAAATTTAGGTCGATTTATGTTGCTTTATATGATCTCCGATCGTTTCTACAGTATTTTCATATTGTAAAAATGTGTTGGATGACTTGATTCGTACTTTGAATAGGTAATATTACTTCGTCAGTTTCTTGGGATATTCCATGATATGCCACTGGGTGAGGAAGGCTGTATCCTTTGGGAACAAGATGGATATGTGTTGATCAGAAACAGAAAATAAATGTGAAATTATTTTTCTCTCTTCCTTGATTGGGTTTGTTGAGAGAACTTCCTCCTCAACAGAGTTACTTTCTTTTGGTTTTCTTGGATGAGTGAATACGTTTGAATGATAAATTGGAATATAATTCAATAATAATAAAAAAAATCTCGTAGAGGATAAAAAATATGATTCCTTCTGTAAACTATTCAGCCATCTTTATGGGAGATTAAGCTCTCTTCAGCTAGTTCCTATTAGCAATTGTAACATTTGCGGTATCTTGGTCAATCTTGATATATATAATTTGTCATCTTGGATTGCAAACTGTGTAAACCCAAAATTTTTAATGTGGCCTGCAGCCTTATAAGACTTATAGTCCTATTTTCCTGCTTTTACCTTTTCTTCTTCAAATTCCTTAGAATACAATTTGTGTTGGGCACACCATCAATACCATAATCCTACAAGGTTTTGAATATTCCTACCTATGTACCCATAAGATTGGATGGATTGGATGAATTAGACAGTAACATCATGTTGAACTTTGTTCCATCTTAAATTTTTCCTTTTGCATGGGATATTCGCCTGGAAAAGGAAGCAGTTTCATGAATGAATGCAAGGTCATGATTAAATCTGATTTAAAAAAATAAATAGAAGTAGCTTGAAACCTCCAAGTAAGCTTGAGTTGGATTAGAAGAAACATGATTACAAAAGGAGGTGCAGCAAGCTTAAGGATATCTACCTAGCGGATGGGGCTTCCACCACCACCAGGTCTATGGAGATTCATGATGTACGCAGCCTTATCTCTGCTTTGTTGTAATGCTTTTTCCTTTTGTTAGATTAAATGACTTTATGTTCTTTGTGATAATTCTTTTTTCAAATATTATGCATGTCTTTTTGGAAATAGCAATAAGCCTAGGCCTTGGGGAATCAGCCACGGGGGGAGAGACGAGAGCCTAGAAGAGACATCAAATTGGCATTTTGTTAGTTGCCTTAAACAGGCAATTTTGTTTGATGAACATGGGCCACTGGAAAATATGGCTGCATGGCCAAGATAGGCCACTAAATTTGGTGTGGCATATCTTTGAACTCTTTTCTACCCAATATTCAGAGTGACCATACTTTCATTCCCTGTGATAGCAACTGGTGACAGGATCCCTCTCCCCCCAACCCCACAAACACTCCAAATGAGATTCATGTCAAATTTTCTTTGGAAATCAAAATCTCCCAGGATCACTCTAGTGAAGTGGTAGCAGAGGTGCCCAGGCTTTGCCATTTAAATTCGTACTGTTGTTGTTTTTTTGGTCACTCTACACAGAAACCTTGTGCCAACAGCTTTTTATCGTCCTTTAAAGATTGTGTGTGTGTGTTTTTTAAATTTTTTTATATCCGATAGGAATTTAAGCCTTTAAATTACTGTTTTGATCTTCTGAAAACTATATCTGGTGCTCTGTTGGACTTCATAGTATGAATTATTAATTTCTTTACAGGTCTGACTATCAGATGGTGATTCTCTATATGCACTTGGTCGATCATGGCTGAGGAATGCATTGCCTCAAGAAACTCAGGTTTATAAACTTTCTTCTTAGTGGTATATGCAATGAAGATCAATCTTTTACCTGTTCAAGCTACTCTACACTTGGAACTATCGAACAATCAAACTCAGCGTTACCAATGCTGCATTTGTTTCTGCAGAAAATATTTTGTTGGATATTTTAAATACAATGTAGAATCACACAAGGAGTCAAGGACCAGGAAAGGGGATACTAGTTTATTCGAGTGCAACAGAGAAGTTGGACAACAATTTCTCCCGTCATACAATTGATTGTTCCCCTCCTTAACAATTTCCAACTGCACTTTCTTATCATGTTGACAAATGGCAAATGCCACAAATATTGATGTTTGAATTTGACACAATAGGATGCTGACGTGCACTTGTCTTAAATGGAGTGGGAACCTCTAGGTTGCTCACAATGTGGCTGCACTATCTTTATTTTTCCTTAGTGGGTAAAATTTGGTGGAAAAAAAATTGGAATGCAAGTCACTTTATAAAGAAAATATGAAACTCATAAGTAATTCTCTCTATGTAGAAGTAGAACATCCAAATTAGTCTACTTTTTAAGCAGGGTGGAGCCAGATACTGTCTGGACAGTATTTTGGGTATGACTGCTACTCTGTTTTCCTCCAATTTGACCTATATAATTAAGGTTGATGACTTGCTTTCTTAATAGAGTGTAATGTTCACATGGTAATGTTGAGCTTTATTGATGGCTGAGAATGCATTCAAAGATTGGATTCCAAATGTCACATGAGATTCACTATTCAAGAAAGAGTTGTCCTCTTTATACTGTTTAATCTATTGTTTGGTAATGGATTCAGATTCAGACTAGAACGGTTACAACGCCTTGAAAGATTCAAACCAAGGCTTGCTCTTCTTCTGCGTCAACAAGGTGAGCAGCTTAGAGTTGATGCAACTCCTGGATGTTTGGTAATAGTCTCAGATTCAGATTCAGATTCAGACTAGAACGGTTACAACGCCTTGAAAGTTTCAAACCGAGGCTTGCTCTTCTTCTGCCTCAACTATGTGAGTAGCTTAGAGTTGATGCAACTCCTGGAAGCTAACTCATTTCCTGTCTGACATTTGTTGCTGGGCTTCTGTTATGTTGTTCTTACTGCCTTTCACAACTCAAGTGCAGAGCAGAAAACAGTAGAAGACATAGACAAGAGTAGGGGACGGGGGCAGGCACAAAAATTATCCACCATGCAGAATCTTAGTGGGTTTGGTTAAGCACATTGGGATACATTTCTTAGTTGTTGCTCTCTTTCCATTGGGAGTTATTTGAACTTCTCTTTCTTTTTACTGATACAGAAGATGTGATGTGGAAAGTGATAGTAAGAGATCATAGTTAGACTGAAGCTTTGGGTTGCTAAAGTGACATTTATAACCTGATCAAAGTTATGATAAGTAATGCCCCCCATATTTGCGATTCAGATTTCTCTTCAATTATTTTGCGTGATGTGGGCATTTTAGAGAAGATGGGAGAAGATATGGATGTTGTCTGGGGATGAAAAAAGATAACAATAATTAGATTGTTTGACCCTATCATGTGGAAGGCCTTCTTTTGTGAAATGGCAGGTACTTGCTGCTGTGAGCATCAGTTAATGAAATGATGAGGCTCACTGCTATGATTCACAGGACTCACATTGTCTCATCTGTACCCAGAATAAAACATAATTCAATCCTTCCACCTGCCTGAGCTTTCTCTCCATGCTTGAGGTTCCAGCCTTCCAGGGGTCATGATTTCTCATGGCCAGGAAACAAGATGGGAGGTGTAGTTCAGGTTCAGTGAGTCTGTGGGGGCCCTTAATGGGCATCATGGACCACCCATCTTAAGAGAAATGCACAGGTTCAAACAGCAGCTCTTAACCATGTTTCTCATCCGTCATTAGTGCCTTTAAGAATAATAATTAACTAAAGGAATTCAGGAATATGGATCTGAATTTTGTTCCTTCCTTTTGTTGATCTTCTTTTTGCTCTTTAGGAAAAGCAGTTAAGTCTTGATCTGGTCGGTGGTTATAAGCGTAATCCTGATCTCTTTTAATGAAGTTTAATGATGATAAGAGATACCTTGCTCACTGCCATGTGCCTCCCTTTGCTTTCTACTCTGTCTCTGTCTCTGTCTCTGTCTCTGTGGTGTGACTAGCTTTTTTGTTCTAAATTTCTTAAAAACAGTCCAAATAAAATTTGTTTATTAAGACCATCAAAGTCTTAAAGAGACAATCAGTTGGCTTTTTCCATAAGTTGCTTTCCTCTCCAATCAAAAGATTAAAGAACCAGATCTGTCTCGACTCCTAACCATTGAGTTCAAATTTTGGACAAACAACCGTGAGCATGAGGTTGATGATGAAATGTAAAGGGAGGTAAAAGGCACTCCTTCATGGCTCAGTTTACTTCACAAAGAAGGGACATCTCGAAATGGGCACTGAAGGGGAAATGCGAAACACTATACATGTTACTTATTGGGCCTTTGCATAAGTAAAAATACATCCTTGCTTCATTGTGAAGGCACAAGAGATTGACTTGACAGTGACACAGGAGGTGGTGTTTCGGGGTCAAGGGTTAAAATGACAAAGAAGCAAACTCACTGCACTTAACTGTGGCCTGTGGGTGTGTGATCATACTCGCAGTCATGTTTGGCTTGTGTATGTCTTACATTTTGCAATTGTATGGGAAAAATTTTATTTTTGGTTCAAAATGGGATGGATAAGAATGGACCCTACCCACCTTCAAATTTTTTGTTGGGTTGGGGGGGGGGGGGGGAGTGGAATTAATAGGCAACATTTATGTGTGAATCAGTTGAGTACAGCAGTGTATCAGATCCATTCCGCAGGTATATAATGCCTCTTTGAAATTGTATGTTCTTGGTCCCCTCAACAAGAAGCATGGGAGGTAGGATCTCATTATTCATGAGAGAGAGACCCATCATCCGGGGGGTATTTTGGACTTTAGACTGTCGAGTGAAGTCGGTGGAGCAGGAGCTGAGAGAAAGTGAGATAGAGAGTCAGAGAGGAGTTTTTTTTTCTTTTTTTGATAAACTGATATTTAATTAAAAAACGGGCAAGAAGAGCCCAAGACATATTCACTAAAACCTATATTCACAGACAAACGGACAGACGGAACAAATGTAAATAAAAAACTTGTAGCAGATAAACAGGATCAACCGGGTTATCCGGTTGGCGGTTGCCGATTCTCTTCCTTTCGCAGAAAGGATCAGTGGCTCACATTCTGGTGGATTCCTTTTCTGCGGTTCAGGTCAGTCCACACGAAGGAGACTTCTCTCTGCTCCTCACCTTATAAATTAATCTGTCAGTACGAACAGTTGATCCGTACTCAGATCAAACGGTCTCCGTGGGATGGACCCACACGGAAACTACCCATTTGATGAGATTGCACTGCACTAGTGCACTGCATAAACTTCCCCATTTGGAAAGGACATAATCGAAAGGTTAGCCCATAGCTCTGTAAATTACACTTTTGCCATCCTTCCTTGCTTGCTTACTCTAGTTCGACAATGAATGAATCAATCATTCAACCAGACGGAAAAGGGGAATCAGGTCGTGCCACGTGGTTCCTCCACCACTACCACTACAGAGTACAGAGTGTGGACAAAGTGACCAGACTCTACCACGTGTCTCGACATGTAAGGAAAAACATGACCCACTAATCAAGGATTCAAGGCCCTAGGATAATGGCTGCCTTTGACGCGCCATAAGCTAATGATGACGTGGTGGCATCTCTGGTGTTAGTGTTAAATCATTAGATGGTTGTCACGTAATCTTCGTTAAATTTCAGTTTTATGTTCAAAACATGATTTGGTTTGTTTTGAATACGTATCAACTAGTATCGTATGATATGTAGGATATTTTAAATCTTGCTTAGGTCGCAACCATCCAATAGCAAGATCCAACTAATCTAATCTTGCTTGACGGATGACGTCTGTAGTGCTCAATGCGTGAATATCATCACATATTCCACATGCCATGAATCTAATGGTGGCACTATAAACATTATTAGCACCTCCTCAAATTGGGGAGAATGGCAATTTTGATATTAATAACAACTGCAAGGGGGTTTTGGAAACCCCACATCACGAATTACTCTTCCCCTTCTTCACTTCGCTTCACTACAGGCTTCAATTCACTTTCAGCGACGGTTCGCTAATAATGGTAGTATGTACAGCATAGATAGAGAGAGAGAGAGTTAGACGAACACGAGACTCTCTTAAAAACGGAACCTTTTTCGCTTTATCCTCTTCCTCACTGTCTTCTGTGTGTCTTTTAATTTGACAGTGGCGTAGTGCTCATCATCTCGTAGCGCATTTTGGTGGGTTTTGGAGAAGAACATTCTGGTGAAATCCGCCATGGCAGATGCGACCAAAGATCCCTCCGTCAGTGGAAACCTCCTCTCCGACTTGAAGAACTTGTCCTCTTTTCTAAGAACCAGGAGAACTGTAGTTTTCGCATATGGGTTAATGTTCGCTTTTGTCGCCTGCACTGTTTTCATTGCCTTCAACCCTTCTGCAACTTCGTCCCCTTGGTTCACCAACATCTTCGGCAGTTCCGGTTCTGATTCCCCTTACAGATCTCACTTCTCCTCCCTTTTATCCCACTTCCTCCCCAATTCCTCTCAATCTACTAGGACTACTACTCTTCTCTCTCCGTTTCCACAAGTGTATCTCAATGTCTCTTCGTCTAACACTCGTAACATCACGGCTCCTCCTGTTATGAACGCAAAACAGTTCCATGCTCCGGAAAATCTGACTGAGGTTGCGAAACCCACGTCACCAATTTCGCAACCGGTCGATGAAAAAGGAAAAGGTGTTCTGAACAACGGAACTGAAACGAGTTCAGATAAAGCAAATTCCCGAGCACCATCCTTGAGATCGGAGTCTGTGAATGCGCCGTCGCAATCCCATAACTATACTCTGCCCAAGAATGGTACTGTGAATGTGACAAAACCCATTGATAATAGCAGCGTTCAAAAGAAGAAAGCAGAGAATGGTAAGACTGAGATAGAGTCTTTGGCTGGGAATCAGAGTGTGAGTATGCCCTCTAAGGTCTCTAAGGAGGGAGGGCCTTCTGTGAATGCAACTGCTTCGTTTTTTAAGCGGAACAATGGGTCTTCTTCTTCTTCTCAGGTGATTTCGTCTGCGAAGCAATCGAATTCAACTTTGCTGAGTTCAATGATGCATTGTAATATCTTTGATGGAAGATGGGTAGAGGATGATTCTTATCCGCTTTACCCACAGGGGTCTTGCCCACACATCGACGAACCCTTTAATTGTTTTCTCAACAGTCGGCCTGATGGAGCGTATCAGAAACTCAGATGGCAACCCAATGGCTGCAACATACCAAGGTATGTTTCTAATGGCAGTAGAAGAATTACAAAACAAATATGAAATCTCTTGTTTTTCCTTTAACCCCATTTACTTGTGGAGAAAGTTGTGATCTATTTATGGAATGAGTAATCTAGTTGAGGATGATTCGCAGGTTGAATGGGAAGGATATGCTTGAATTGTTGAGAGGAAAACGACTAGTTTTTGTTGGTGATTCCTTGAATAGAAATATGTGGGAATCTCTTGTTTGCATTCTTAGGAACTCTGTGCAAGATAAAAGCAAGGTCTTTGAAGCTTCTGGTCGACGGGAGTTTCGAACTGAGGGTTCGTACTCCTTTTTATTTAAAGTAAGTCGTTTTTCTCCTCAATTTCAGACCTTCTCTCTTCTGCCATTTTAGTTTTAGTAAAGTTTCTTTATCGGGTATATCTTGATTTGGATGGATTTACAGGATTTCAACTGTTCAGTGGAGTTCTTTCGTTCGCCTTTCCTGGTTCAAGAATGGGAGATGCCAGACACGAATGGATCGAAGAAGGAAACACTTCGTCTTGACATAGTGGAGAGATCCTCAGATAAATACAAGAATGCAGATATCATCGTCTTCAATACAGGACATTGGTGGACTCACGAGAAGACTTCAAGAGGGTATCTTTCCAAATCCTTTCTTTCTGTCCTTTATAGGTTTAACATATGCTGATGAATTAAAACCGAAATGAAAACTCAAAACTTGCAGAAAGGATTACTATCAAGAAGGTAGCCATATCTATAACGAATTGAATGTTGTGGAGGCATATCGGAGAGCTTTGACAACATGGGCAAGATGGGTTGACGCCAATGTAAGTCCTAAGAAAACTCTGGTTTTCTTCAGGGGCTACTCTGCTTCTCATTTCAGGTAATTTTGATCCTGGGCAAACACTGTAGTATAAATTCTGTGGTTAAAATCAATAAATTAAAATGGATTTTTCTCCTTGTCTAGTGGTGGGCAGTGGAATTCAGGTGGGCAATGCGACCATGAAACTGAACCAATCAAGAACGAGACTTATATGAGAGGGTATCCACAGAAGATGGCAGTGTTAGAATCAGTATTGAAAGGGATGAAAACACCAGTCTCCTACTTGAATATTACAAGAATGACTGATTACAGGAAAGATGCTCACCCTTCAATATACAGAAAACAGAATCTATCAGATGAGGAACGGAGATCTCCATTGAGGTACCAGGATTGCAGTCACTGGTGTCTCCCAGGAGTGCCCGATTCATGGAATGAGCTTCTCTACGCTCAGCTGCTGATCAATTATAACAAGAAGCAACAGCAACAGCAGAAGAGACCGTAGTGGTGAAGGGTACATAGATTTATCTGTAGGACACTAGAACATGCATTAAATTAATGGGCATCTGTAATTCTGTATAGTATATGGCTTTCCATTCTTCGATTTATGGAAAGAATATAATTAAAGAGCAGAAGATCCAAGAAAGAGTGTTGAGTCCCCATTTTTCTGTTTTTAATTCGAAGTGATAAGTGCAGAGAAGAGAGCCAGGGGGGTTTGAGCTGTAACAATATTGTTTGTATTCATAGGAAGGACAAGGGGGGTCTCTCTTTTTCTCTCTCTCCCCCATTATATATATACAATGTTCTTTGAGCCTAAAACAGGCTTAAATATTGTACAATCTCAATTTCACTTTATATATATTTTTAAATAAAAGAAGAAAGAAAAAATAGCAGTGCATCAAATCCTTCATGTTCATTTGGATTGGATTTTTCCCCCTCTTTCTTGGTGCATGATTGGTGATTACATTCCTAGCTTGTGGTTTTGCAGAAATATTTAGTTGCATGGGTCAGTTACTTGAAAATTTGGTGAAAGAAAGGTGTTCTATTCGCATGGTAATGAATGGGATTTGTTGTGGCAAAGATCAAAATCTTAATCAAGTAAAATGTTTTAGGGTCTGTTTCAATGCCTAAAATGCTTGGGTGTGGGTTTCAAACTGTTGGGGTTCTTTGTACTTGTTTTGGGTATGGGGTCACAAATTGGCGTAGAAAAAAGGGTTAGGGTTATAACTATTCTTCTTCTTCCTCATGGTGAAACATTATCTCTGCCATGGATGTAGCTTTCAGATGAATGACAAATGGCAATAGTCTGTATCCTCTACGCCTTCTATATTATGATGAAGATGTGTATGGGGGGGCAAAGATTTCTATCCTGACGCGTAGAGGATCTGAACACAACAAGATCACCATCTCCTTTTTCGGTGTTTTCCACCTAACAATATGCATGAACACAAGATAGGGAGGAACTGAACATAGACTTGTGTAGTCTTGGATAACCTCAGGTGACTACCGAATTCTTTTTTTTTTTTTTTTGGTAAACAGGTGACTACCGAATTCATGACTCTTAGAAAAAGAAAGAGAACTGAATCTCTAATGTTAATACCTAATTTCATGTTGGTGTTTTGTCGTTTGGTGAGGCCGTTAAGGTTGGTTGGATTTTAGTCGTTGTGGTATGCCCAATTCATGAGAATTTGAAAGCTTAAACCGCAAATGAAGGAGAAATATCAGTAGGAGACATGTGAGGCATATGGACTATGGAATGTTACTCCATTGTTGGCCCAATTGGTATATCTGGGTTTCATCAGTTGTTCATACTTGGGCTTTGATTAAGATAAAAATGGATGGATACTGGGCTAAGTTCAGCCCATCTTAAACTGGTCTTCTGGCCCATAGTTTACCCTTAAAAAATATTGAGGCCCATAATGATATTTGCTCTCTTGCCCACATTACTCTATATTTTCTTGACATTGTGGGCCTTTCGTGGACTTTCTCTCATGTGGCCCATTTTGACTGTTTTTGCTTTCCTAATCTCTCTCACATCTGTGATATTGGCTCCGTGAACCATGATGTAGAAGAACACTACATGATTTTCAAGATCAAAGTGCGTAGTGAAACAGCGGGGCACCATTTGAATTGTCGAGGAGTTTGATGAGGTTAGGATTCAGGGGGTGTCTCCGCACATCAACTCCCTAATCCACCATTTCTCTGAATCTTCTATCTGCAGAGTAGAAGTTTGTCATTTTCTCACATTTTTTTACTACATAATAGAGTGGGACCTACTTTAAAATACTGGCAAAATGAATCAAACATAGAACCCATGTATTGTGTGGTGGGAGCACAGGTCTCTACCCTGACAGATAAAGAATCCAGACTCTCGGCTTCGGAGGACCACTTCCTGGGACATGGGTTAGTACGGTCTAACTCACTGTTCAGATTTGGGGCTGAACTGGTTGGACCGAACCAAATGGATGCATGATCCAGATCCAGACAAGAAGACAAGCAGAGTCGTCAACTTTCTGAATTCAAATGACAAACTCAATGATGGATATGTGGAAATGATGAGAGGCATCGAACACTCCTGACAAAGAGACAACAGCTTTGAGGGGCTGTGTGTGTGTGTGTCAGGTGGTGGGGAGGGAGGGATTGGGGGGAGGGGAGATTTGCACTCCTCCTCCTCCTCCCCCATCATTATTGCTCGCTCTTCCTCCTAAAGATACCATCATGATTGACCCACACGAAGAGGAGATGCGCATGTCCTTGAGCCCAACAAAAAAGATAAACGGTTCTTCTCAATTGACAAAACAGCCCTCCACCTCTTCCTCCTTAAATCAAGATTCTCTCCATACTCAAAGGTAGAAGTTTGTCCGTCATGATGGGTTCGTCAAGCGGTTAAAAATCCGCCCTCCCACGGGGAGGTCTTGGCACCCACTCGGAAAAAGAAAATAAAAAAGGTAGAAGTTTGTCAAAAAAATGTAGAGTGTCGATCATTTCTCCAAAACGGAAACATAGGATTAAGACCCCTTGTAATTTGTATTCAATTGTGCTCTCTGTCGAGGGAGATGATCCGGACTCAAATGTAGGGGCTTTACTAATGTTTCTTTACTGCACAATAAGAGTAAAGTCCATGTAGAACCTACTAAGGTTTCCATTTCTAATTCATTTTGTGAGTATCCAAATTAAGGGTGTCAATCGATATGATTTCAGCAATTTTTTGTATGGTTTCGGTAAGTACCGAATTTGAAAAATGCAAATCAAAAACATACTGTACAGAATTTATACTCTACGGTACGATTTCAGTATTCAAAAACAGTGCGGTTTGGTTTCAATACGAAATCGAGATGCAAAAGTAATTTAAATATATTTTTTATTAGCACATTCTAAGTACTATAGGTGCAACCATGGTCGGATAGTAAAGATAACACCTTCAAACGGACTGGCCTGGATTCAATTATGCTATATGGCAGAAGTTCCATTTTAATTTCATAGCAAATAGTACTTAAGTCATTATATGTATTAGAAGCACAACTGAATTACCACAAGCACACGAGTGGTCCGACAGTAAAACTAGTGTCTTTCAACCCATTGGTCTGGGTTTGATTCTCATCTATACCACTTACATTTATCCTTATAGTGAGATGATCTAAACTCTCAGAATACGTATTTGTATTTCCTTCACACTTTTTTACCAATAACATTAGACTTCCTTGATAGTACATGTAATAGTCGCCATCCCCCATTCCCAGTAAGTTAATATAAAGCACCCTTAACGGGTTCACTTCCTAATATGTAATGAAAAAAAATGTGAAGAGAATAGAGACTCTTAATTATCCTAACGAGTAGAAGATCTAGAATCCTGATTCACCAAATGATGAAAGAAATCTAAGGACCAAATGGAAAGGGAAAAGGGTATTTGTGTAATTAAGTGATGGTACTACAGTAATTCAGTAAATGAAGCTGAAGTGTATAGGTTGGGTGCTTAATGATGTGGGACATCCATGATTGATTATATTTCATAGGATCTCATGTTGCCATTCACATCTTGTCCATCTCATGTCTCCTTTATTCTTTCCAATCTTCCCTTCTTCAATCATCATCATCATCAACATCATCATTGTTGTTATTATTTTTTAGTTTAAGGCTTAAAGCCTTCAATTTTGACTCTTCAATCCCCATTACGTTCCAATTCCAATTCCAACTCCCTTAAATAATTATATACCTCTCACGAGCATGCTCATAAATTATTACTATCTGACGGGGAGGAGTTGAGATGATGATGAAGATGATGATAATTGACAATGATGTTGTCCTAAAAAGCAATTAAATTAAATATATTTGACAATGATGTTGGGGTTTGCATGACAATATGACTAATCATGCTGTCCGTGAAACAATTATTAATTAATTTTAGGGGTCTCACAAGTCACAGCCGAGTCTCGCATGCGGATCGGATCGAAGTGAACCGTGTGCCTGTGCGTGTGTTTGTTTGTCTCTTTGCAGCCAAATGTCCTCATTAATTTTCATTTTTGTTTCATAATTCTGTTTTAATTTCAGATATTATTAAAATAAATTTTATATTTTATGATAATAACAATATGAGAGAGAGGGTTAGGCACATAATAATAATTGTATTATTTTGCCATTTAATAATATCAATGGGCAATTTAAAAAAGAGGTGAACGTATACAACTTTTCTTGCATCACTTACTTAAATGTTGGAAGAAAAGAAAATGTGGTCTAATTAAATGTTGCCTTCATTATTGCAAGAATCAACAATACACAGATAAATATTGTTGTATATATATAAATTATTCATCACTGGTTAACGTTAGACCAACCGGCGGTCCAACTTGATACGAGATTGGACCATAAGCCAGTAAGAATCTAATCATAATTCACAACCATTGATTTCATAACATTCGATCGACTGTCCAGACAAGGCCTAGTTAGTAAGGAAAATATATAAATAAAGATCAGACATAAGCAAAATATATCACACTCTCATACACTCGAAACCCATTAATTCCTGGCTCTCGATATTCAAAAAAGTCTAGAACTCACTTGAGCTCTAAAACAACAGTTTTTCGTTCTTTGCTGATTTGGCTGTCGGAGACGGGACGCTGATCTAGCTGATTGGCTCCGTTTCTAACCACTCTTCGGTTATCTTACAGGTGTGAATATATCTCCCATCAGATTGAACCAGATCTGAACCAATTGGTGTGAATTGTGGTTTACAGTTCTGATAAATTCAGTACCAACAAATATATTAAAAGATATATCTATGATCTTACTCATGTTTTGTGGGTAATGTCCACGAGGCACGCTTCTCTATTAATGGAATAATCTAATATGCAATCAACAAAATCATGATAGAGGGAACAACTTGTAAATAATGAAAATCCAAGTGATGCTGACATTTTTATGATGAAATTTGACTTCTAAAAGGAGCTCTTTTAGGGAATTAAAATATTAATCTCGTGACTTATATAAATTATTGTCATCCCAGTGTTTCTAAAACTTGTTCATCAATCAAATATGGATTCTCACAAGGTTGAATATCATATTTAATTTGATTGAGAGGGGCATTTCTTTGTCACTTTGATTTTACTCTCCCAAGAGATTTATTTTTGGTTTTGATGAGTTTCTTATACTTAAAAATAATAATTTTCAATAACCAGTGGTGAATCATATTCTTAAGCAATCCTATGAGATGGTTCGCAAGCAATTATATCATTTTTCTTTGACCATTGCAGCCTTAGATACATCCAAAAAAGTACCAAAATCTTATATTAATGGAAGTAGATTTAGACTAGATGACATGAAGATATGAACATGTAAAAATAATATTGAATCAAATCTTCAAAAACATGTTTATGAAGTCCATGGTTTAAGATTATAAAGTCATCATCGACGTAACATAACAATCCTAAGTAATTAATTGGTGAACAACCTCTCAACAAACAGCAGGAGATGACTCAATGGATGATTATAGATGAATTTGATCGGTCTATATTGGAGATAACATCTAAACTAGTTGTGATATTATACTTGATTTTATAATTCATTTTGTCATTTGTAGACAAAGGGACAAAGTGAAAAGAAAATATAAATGATACTTGAAAAACAATAATCATGTGAAAAGAAAATAGGGCAACCTGTTCACTTTAAGGATTACATACATTTGATACTTTGAAGTTATATTTTTTACTTAAATTGTTGACAATCTTGATGTTGATAAATTAATTTTTTGTAGAAATTAATAAGACGTTTTGTAATATTTTTTTTCTTTTTTATGATTGGTTTTAGTATTCAAATCTTCTATACTTATGTGGTGAACAAAACTTTTTTAACATTATAGTAAGGTTCTTGTTCATATAATAAACCCAAGAAGTCTCTATTTACCTTTTCAACATGTGTAATATTTGTAACTCTATAATATGACCTACTTGTAAATCATATTATAAACCCAAGAAGTCTTGATCACTTTTTTAAAAACCCATGCAATTGAAACACGTTATAGGGTGGAAATCCACTTGAAAGGGCTGGTTTAAATGTAACACCGATGCTGCAGTAACAGTCGACAACATTTTTTCAACCTGAATGGACTCATTAGAGATGGATATCGTAATTTTAGAGACAGTTTCTTTAAAAGGATTTTTCTTTGTGAAGCTCTTGAAGCAAAATTATTGGAAATCCAAGAAGGTTTGTCACTAGCATTAAATCTGGGAGCTTGGCTAGTCCAAGTTGAGTTCGACTCCCAGCAAATAGTCTCTTTGGTTATAAAAAGCGAGGAAGGTTTAGTAAGATAACTAAAGGAATTCAACATCGACTTGTCTCTAGAGCACATGTTCATTTTAATCATGTGGGAAGAGATGATAATCAAGTTAACTAATCTTTATACAACGAGGAAATTTAGGGTCTTTCATTCAGGAACTTTGACCGAAATTGAAGGAGATTCTCATATTAATTTTCAAACTAGCTAATTTTTTTTGTCAAAATATGTTAAAAAAGAAAGTTATATTTCTTTATCATTAGTATAACAAATATATATATATATATAAAATTTTTTTTTTTGTGGGAAATAATGTAAGGCAGTGATTTCGGGTGGAGGAAAGAGAAGATAATGAGAAAACCTGATTTTTGAGTCAGCCCCTAATAATTGTGGGATTCTTCTCATCATGTCTGTGAGGGTGTGGGGTCCACGACACGAGTATTGGAGGAGGAAGGAAAGAAAGAGATGGGCCGCCTTGGGGGGACAAAGCGCGGCCACAATATGATTGGTTCTGCTGCTGACTCCGGATATGTTGTCTCTCTCCGCCGCAAAATCCTATCATTGTTCTTGTGGATGTCTCTCCACCAGCCCACTGGCCCAACCCAACCCGGGCCCATCTCTCTCTTCTCTCTCCCCAGGTCAGTATTATCTGGGTTGGGGGCACTTGATCTCTTTCAAAATTGGAATGTCTTCATCCTCCTCGGGCTCCTCCTATCACGTGACTTACCTCCACCACCCCGGGCCCCACAACTCAACAATGCGCACCTGGCGCACGCCGTACCCGCAACGAGGAGGGGGAAAAAAGAAAAAAAAAATTGAAAAATTGAAGTTGTGGGTGTTTGGATTTTGGACCTCATTTACTCCGCCCTCATTCCGCATTTATGTCAAACGACAATTATACAATGAGTGAGTGAATGAAATCACGAGATTGCCCCCACCTTCTTTACTCCGCGTACCAGGTTCTAGACAGACCTTCTTAAAACCATGCATGCATTTCGCACCAGAAACTCTTTAGCCCTCGCGTTCCTCTTGCCTGTAAAACAAGGTTAGACTTGGTCGACTCTAAGGTCGAGAAGCCACTTCTGAAAGTTAAGCAATGAATCACCACAGAGCTCTGGTTAGTTGTAGAGTTTAATTGAATAATGCTAATAGAAAAAAATGATTCAGATACCTTCACTGTGTATAAACATTTAGTTTATATATGGTTATCTGCTATTCTTGATCATTGGATTTATCCGTTTTAAATCGTATGGTTTTTCCGCCCCTTTTAGAGATGGTTACAGTTTTCTCGTATAACACAATCATGTATCTCGAATTCCACAGGAACACATTTCTTTTAATAACCGTTGGATTCCTTCTTCCTCACATCACTTGATGGTTCAACCTTTGAACCAGTCCTTATCAAAGTCATCGGTCCAACTGTGGTCGAACCCAGTTCAACATTATTTTATCCTTATCATTGGAAAAAAAATAAAAAAAAAATAAAACTCTTAACGTATGAAATGTTAGAGGAACACAAATCTCTACACATCAAGGGAGAAGATCCAAACTCTCTCAATGATCTTTCAATTCCCTCACGGTTTACTTGTTATTGATAATGAGTGTTTGTATTTTTTGAAATACTTAATTTGATAATTAAATTAAGTGATTATTGAAGATATAGAACATCAATGTAGAAATATGATGTGGAATTGAGATTAAGTCTTAACTAGTATATAATTTGATTTATGAAGAACACAAATCTCTAGTCAATTTTGTTGTTTGTTTTGGAACGGGGGAAAGCGTGAGAAATGTGAAGTAGAGGTCGTCAGTTTCCACAATTTCCTAATCATATAACTCATATATAAATGCGTTTTCTCTCTACTCTGTTTCTTCACCACCTTTCTCATATCTGACCCATACATCCCTGATTTCAAGGATCGGTATCAGTGGTGGGTCCACCATATTTACTGATTCAACCAACATTGGTTGTATCCCACTATACCCATGAACCACATCGGACCCCACTGGGACCTACGTGACACTTGGCCAACGAAGGCGGAGGAGGACCGAGCCATCATGCACCTCTCCTCACCCGGTCACTCCTCCCTCCTCTCTCTCTCTCTCTCTCTCTCTCTCTCCTTCTTTTCGATTCCTAGGAGCGAATCAATTCATGTGGGAAAAAGAAAAGGTAATTCTAGGTCAAAACGCGTGCTAAAACATCACCTCCCTTCTCGAGATTTTAAGGGTAAAAACAAACACGTGACTTTCCCTCCTTTTGTTGATCTTTCTCATCCCCTTTTTCAAGTTCTAACGCCCGTTTCGGGGACTTTGCTTCAGATGTGCACCATAATGGCGCAGAATAGTCTTACTAATCATATCGACCGTTGGATTGAAATTTCGACCGTCGAAATTACGATCTTGGCTGTTGAAAATGGACAGGACTGCAGACGAAGCAAAATCACCCTTTTCAAAAGATTTATAGGAAGTTTTGATTTTCCATTAAACGAATGTAACAAAAGCAAGTGGCCTAATTTGAAAAAAATAAAAGAGTTTTATTAAAGTAAAATAAATTGATACGTGAATTAAATTTCATAATATTTATTGTCGTTAACATCATCTTGAATAAGGAAACATAATGCGGATGGTAATCTATTGATTGCAAATTACAATTTAAGGAGTTTCCGCTAACCTTATAATAAGTCAATGAACAAGATAGTCGCACTTTTAAAGAGCTTCTATATACCTTGCAAGAAGTCAATGCACAAGTTAATCGCACTTTTAAGAAGTTTCCGTAAATCTTGCAATAAGTCAATGCACAAAATTAGTTTCTCGCGAAAAAGATGTAAAATAACTTAATTTCGTTACAAATAAGGTAAGGGAAGATCCTGCAACACGTACTGTTAGCGTGCAAAATCAGACCGGATCTCACTCACATCCGGTTGATAATCCGATACACGACACAAATATCGGATGATAGAAAACTTTTTATTACAAAAAACCAACCTCTCCCAAATCTGTTTTCTATTACTAAAAAAATTTGGTTTTTTTTTTAATATTTATTTTATTAATAATTTTTATAATTTAGCTACTTTTGACAAAAATGAAATATTTAAAGAGGAAGGAGGAACTCACGTGGTATTGTCAACCTATGTGCTTGTCGGTCAAACTTTGCTTCACAAAAGCCAGAAGAAAAGGGAGCATAGGAGTGTTCTTCGTGTGATGGTGAGGACTTAAGTGTAATATCTTGCTCTCAAACTTACCTTTTATTATTATAATATTTACAGAGAAGATTGGATTAGATTTGAGGGAGAGTCTCTCTCTGTCGATTCATCTCTATAAAGATTTCTTTTTGCTTCTTCACGCCCACAATCAAAACATTCCTCTGGGCTTCCATCAGCTGTTCAACAGAGACACACAAGCTTTGAGAAGGAAATGGAGTTGGTTCTGACATTAGGGGAAGCTTCAAAGCCATTTCCATTTGTGGAGAAGACAGCTGCAACCGCTGCTGCTGCTGCAAGGATGAACATTAACCCTGGGTTGGAATTTTGTATGGGGTTGGGGGCTGTTGGAGTCAATGGAACAGATGCAAAAGGAGAAGATAAGGAACCAGAAAGTATCAGAGAAGGGGAAGCAAGAAAGAGACAGAGAGAGGACAAAAGGGTCTCTGCAGATCCACCCTTCCAGCTTGATCTTCTTCCTCCTGGTCCTGTACCTCGTAATCAACCTTCTTCTTCTTCTTCGTCTCAGTTGGGCTTCCCATGGCAAACTGGAAATGGTATGTCCATATGGAAGAAAGCTGATTCTTGGGTGTTTTTTTTGATGGATGTTTTGGGAGATGGGTTTTGAAGGGTTTGGCTTGTCTCTTCCTCTGTTGCAGGGAATCATGAACCAGGTTCTTCAGGTCTTTCAGGGACTGCGTTTGCGAGAGGGTTCGATGTGAATCGGTTCTTGGCGGAAGAAGCTGATGATGGCGCTGTAGTTTCCTCTCCGAACAGCACTCAATCTTCGTATCAGATGGATTTCTCGATGTTTAGAGGAGGTAGCAGTGGCAGCAATAGAAGACACAACACCGAAGCCACTGATGCAGATGCCATGAATGATATCGATACGAATGAGAGGGCTTCTTCTAGAGCGAGTGATGAAGATGATAAAAGCCTCGCTCGAAAGAAGCTCAGGCTCTCCAAAGAACAATCTGCCTTCCTGGAAGAGAGCTTCAAAGAACACAACACTCTCAACCCTGTAAGTAGAAGGAAAAAAAAAAAAAAAAAAAAAAAAAAAACGAATGGGCAGAAGGAATTTTCTTTTTTTCCTCTTTTTCCAGTACTTGTTTTGGCTTACATTTCCCCATCTCATTAATATCGCAGAAACAAAAGCTTGCTCTTGCAAAACAGCTCAGTCTTCGACCTCGCCAAGTAGAAGTTTGGTTTCAGAATAGAAGAGCCAGGTATCTATTCATTATTTTCTTTCTTGTATTTGATTTCTTCTATTTGGGTTGTGTTCTGAACCAAAGAAAAAAAATGGAAATTCAAAATTTACAGGACAAAACTGAAGCAGACAGAGGTGGATTGTGAGTATCTGAAGAGATGCTGCGAGACACTGACCGAGGAGAACAGAAGATTACAGAAAGAACTGCAAGAATTGAGAGCCTTGAAGACTTGTCATCCTTTCTACATGCAACCTCCGGCGACTACACTCTCTATGTGCCCATCATGCGAGCGAGTTGCCACCACTTCTGCTACTACTACTACCACCACCGTCGCCACCGCCGCCGCCGGCACCACCGCAAACACCACCGTTGATGCCACCCCTGTGACACCAACTCGCAAACCCACCTCGGCCTTTTCCCTCACAAAGCCAAGATTCTATCCCTTCACTCAGACCCAAGCTCACCCTTCCCCTGCTTCATAAGCACCACCCATTTGGCCATCCCTGAATCATCCATCCATGTGTAAATATTTCGACTTTGAGAATTTTTATTTCGTTTGATGAGATTTTCCGAAGAATACTTGTTAGCGGATTTATGTTCTTCTAGGGAGAGTCAGGATGTACTTTTTTCCATTTTTCTTTTGATAGCTTCTTCGTTTTGGAGCTTTTTTTAGGCGGAAGATTAGGTTAAGTGACAGACATGGACAGATACAGAGATGGGCACAGAGAATTAGATCAACAGATGATTTTTCTTTTCTGGTTTAAATATATTCTCTTTCTCTGCGCGTTGTATTCAAAGTTGGAACAGGAGAAATTGTAGGAAATTCATATTAATTTGTTTGTAGTCTTTGATATATTTCTCATCTGTCTCACGAGGAGCAACCAATTTGGTCCCCTCTCTCTGCTGACCTGTTTCCAGATTTTCATTTCAGATAATTTCCCAAGACATTGAGCTCATTGCCTATGTCACCATTTGTGGCATTTATGAAAGCTTTTGAGAGGAATTGGAATGGATGGATCTTCAATTCATACACGGCATGCCCTGAACTCCTTTATACAAAATAAATTAACATAAAGAAGGGAGAAGGAGACATGATAGATAAGCGAAACATTAATAAATACATACAGGGGTGAGAATGTATGTTTGTATCTTGATTGTTAATGGAGTTTTAATAATGACTAGTGGGTTGAAGTCTTAGTTGCCAAACTTGGATTCTTTTATGGTTCTTTGAGGTTGGAACTTACAAGGGAGACAATGAGACATCAACTTTAATGGAAAGTTAAGCCACTATTATTATATGTGTGCTATCAAATGATTAGATTCTTTGAGACTTTGATACCATAAGGATGAGTTTGGTGTTACTGTTACATACATGACAAGTCTATCTTGGTTGATAGAAGTGTTGCACATTTCTACTCATTGATAGGGAGAATGAGTCAAAGAGTTTAGGTTTTCTATCACTCAGAATAGAATAGAGGCTTGTGCTCCTCTTATATTTCTTCATCACATAATAACGATGGAGACCTTAGTGGGTTCACTTGAGCTATTTGAAAGGAACACAGATCCCATTCCATGACGGATAAAGATCCGAACTCAAGAGAAAGCCCCTTGAAATTTAAAAGATTAGGTACTTGGCTTTTTCATCAAGCATCTTTCTATCCTTCCTCTTTTTTTTCAATTAGTTTTTAAAAAGGATTGGATCCATAAGATTAAAGATGGCTATTTTTAGGGTCTAAGCCCAGGAAAGTGAGGTCCCCATCTCATGAGCAAATGGAGTTTTTGAGTTTAATGAAAGGTGAGGAGAGAAAGAGTGAAGCATGGCATGGAATGTGGAATGTAATGATAGTGTGTTGGATATGAATGAGAGCTCACTTTCATAGAGTGGGGAGGGGAGGGAAAGAATTGGAAGCAAAGGATGCAACTTCTACACGCAAGAAAATGATTGGAATTGTGAGGTGAAACGGCACAAAGGGAGGAGATGATAGAGAGAAGACTAGATAGAATGAGGGGTTGAAAATTTGAAATCTTCAACAATTATGAGCTCCCCCACCCCCTCTTTTTGATTATATTATTCTTTTTAACTTTGCTTTTCAATCAGTTTTATGAATTGGGTGTTTAAAAGAGAGAAAAACAAGATAGATAGTCAAAATTAATTTCTGGATTTATATCACTAATGGTGTTATGATGATAATTAGGTAATTGTAGATGAAATCCTCCTCATATTCTTCTTTCAATTTTCATGCATGCTTTCGCCACTGAGATTTGAGAGAAGGGAGTTTCTAGCACGAGGAAAACAAGGTTGGCTTGATGAGGTTCTACTGGGGAAGGGTCAAGACCAAAAACCACAAATTTTAATGCTTCCTTTCTGAAGCGAGAGAAACAGAGGCATGGCTCGCTGATCTCATCTCTCTTGTTTCTGGTTGGTCTGTCTGTTGGGAAATCAGCAAATGATTTTATTTGTGTAAAACTCTTGGTTTTATTATTTTATTAGTATGTAAAAATCTCGGTTTTATTTTTTCCTTCTTTTTTGTTGTTGGTTAAAATCCTAGGTAATTTTTTTTTTTTTTTTTTTACAATCAATCTTTCATTCAAAAACATGAACATGATTGGAACCTGAATAGAGACTCAGAATCCAATCAGAGGAACATGACCAATAACTTGGACCCTCAACCAAGAAGGCCTTTCTAGCTAATTGATCTTACTACTGATGAATTTGATATCTTCTATCACAGATAAGATAAAGGTGGGAGGTAAGATAGACTCGGATAGATAACTTACAAGTAAATGGGAATTTGTTTCTACCTCTGATGAACTCAAAGCCATTCGCAATAGCTTCTAACAAATCCTAGTTAGTTGTTGAGAACCCAAAATGCTCTTTAAAGAATAATTTCAAACATATTTCAAGATATATGGCAAAAAGCGATATCTCAAGGGTATTAACCTCCAGAGTGTCAGATAAAATTGTACAACAGTGGGCTTTGTTAGTATTTTCCATTAAGTCATGATTGGATAATTTCATAATTTGAAAATTACCTTTATTCTTAACTTTAGTGAAGAACCATTCATGGATGACTCCATTTTCTCCCTGAAATTAGGGAATATTTTAGGCATCAAGATCGTCACTTCCATCTTTCTTGCTGTATTTCGTTCTTGCAATCAGGGAACGTTCTAGGCAGCAAGATTGCTACTGCCATCCTCGCTTACATTATCTCCTTTCAATTAGGGGGTGGTTTTAGGCATCAAGAAAGTCACTTCCATTCTTGCTAATGGGTTTAATATAATGTGTCAAGGTTTGAAGCTACCACTTACATCCCAAATCTTGATTTCTACAAACCCTAAAAGCTATGGTGCTTTCTCTTGTTCCTTATCCTGGTAAAGAGTTTTTTTTTGCCCACTTAAGTTGTGGGCCAAACTCTTGTTTACCCACTTAAGTGGCTAATATTTCATATGCCCAATCTGGTGAATTTGAAATATTACAAAAAATTCAGCGTTAGTTTTATAAGCTATAATGTTAAATTTTCATGTGTTAAGACATAAATATCCCTTACTCCATGTGAATGACCAAAATACCCCTCTTACTTACTATTTACCTACCCCATTTTTTTTCTTCTACACCTTGTAGGAAATCCCACCACCGCCGGAGAACGACGGAGCTTTGAAATCAAATCATCCATCGATCTTTTTTCAAATTTAGGGTTTTGAATAATTTTGTGTTAGGGGTGGTTGCCGGCAGGGGAATGGGTGGTGGTTGCGAACGGTGGTGGGATTTCTGGTTAAGTGTAAGAATAAAATGGGTGAAGAAAGAATCCCTTGACCCACATGAGTAAAAGGGGCATTTTAGTCATTTACATAAGTGATGGGTAGTTATGTCTTAACCCATAAAAACTTAACAGTTAAAAAAAAAAATTTAAAAAAAAAAAAAAAACAATTGAATTTTTTGTAATATTTAAAGTTCACCAGATTGCACAAACTGAAATTTTGGTCACATGATTTTTTATTTTCTTTTTGGAATTACATTTTATACGTGTCTCAACTCTCACCTATGTTTGCTGGCGCGCCGGGCGCCCCCGGGGAAAAAAAAAAAAAAAAAAAAAAAAAAAAAAAAAACCACCCCCCACCCACAAGGCCCCCCGTTTTAGGGGGGGGGGGAAAGGCGCGCGGGGGGGGGGGGGGGGGGGGGGGGGGGGGGGGGGGGGGGGGGGGGGGGGGGGGGGGGGGGGGGGGGGGGGGGGGGGGGGGGGGGGGGGGGGGGGGGGGGGGGGGGGGGGGGGGGGGGGGGGGGGGGGGGGGGGGGGGGGGGGGGGGGGGGGGGGGGGGGGGGGGGGGGGGGGGGGGGGGGGGGGGGGGGGGGGGGGGGGGGGGGGGGGGGGGGGGGGGGGGGGGGGGGGGGGGGGGGGGGGGGGGCCCAATTTTAACAATATAGGTGTTCTGTTATCTACTTCCAAGTTCCAACAAGATCCAACCAAGAAGTTTACTGAGTCAACTCTAACCCCAAGGGTATTGGACTGTTGCTTACTTGCTTCACCCCTGATTTGAAGTAGGCTAGATGGTCGTCGTCCTTATCTTTTTTTTTGGTGGTTCAGTGAAGGGGGGAGTCTTACGAGTTACGATACAAATAAAATCTTGTGAAGGGACTTGACCAAATGAATCTGTTGCAGCATTAGCTTCCTGTGATGTGATGAAAGAGACTTCTTTGAAATGACTCCGAGAAATCGTCTTCTTTGCAGACACACGTCCTTTTTGAAGCAGAATGGTTTCAGGGCTCGATGAGATTATACACACACATCCAAAGGATGTTGGAAGATCTTCCATTGTAAAAAATGAAAACCCTCTGCAACTGTAATCTCTAGATGCGTGATAATGGAAATTCATTGATTGTACGTTGGAAGGGTTGATGCAAGCAAGAATCGAGTTTTCTGAGAACACATGAGAACCTTATTTAGACTTTTTGAACCATACTCGAAGTATAGTGAAACCGTCCTCACTTTCAAGTCAGAAACGAAGAGACGATGGGCAGCAGGTATATGATCTTTCAGCATAATACCACGTCTGTTTATGGACTCTGGATTTGAAGGATCCAGGGAAGAAACACTGGCAAGAGAACCAAATGTTGTCTGTTGAGCAAATTTGTTGAATGCTCACTGGGCAATTGGATTGCCCAGGGATGACAAAATTATGTGTTTGAAGACTTCGCCAGGGAAGACGAAACCATGGAACAGGTTAGCTACATATCAGCAGCCAGCTACACCCTAAACCACAGAACTGGATAGATAGATGTATTTGGTTATTCAACCATTCTTAGAGATGGAAATTCAACAATACTAAGCTTGTAATTTCCATAAGAGCAAAGCCTTCGAGCCAAGCTTGCGGATCAGATCTTAACATCAACTAAAAGCATTGAAGTTTAGCTCAAGCCAAAACCTATTTCTTACAAAAATCTGCATCACTGATCCAACAGCTGTATCTCCTTACCGCCCCACAACATTGATTGATCATGTATTGTTTGACTACATTCCTAGGCCCAAATTTAACACATAATAGATGACTTCAAATTTTAACAGTTGCTGCCCCTCGGGCACTGGTAAGAAGCAGAGGCTACAAGAAAGATCATATCATACACACACAACTTCTCTTTCTGCTAACAAGGGTGTCCGACCTTTGGTCTAATCAGTCTCCCACTGCCCCCAAAAAACACACTCAATCATATGAGAACCATATAAAGGGGAGCCGGGAGGGGGGGACATCAACAGGGTTTGATTAGGTACGTAGGAAGATCTCTACAAGCATCCTGGATAAACACCCCCATTTCAACAGAAACCCGCAAATTGCAGAAAACTCAAATTCCTCAGATAAGAACAAAACCTAGGAAACAATAGTTGATGGTAGGGATAATAATCCCTCAAAAGATGGAACGATTCGAATAATGGGTTTATGAGTAAGTTGAGTAAATGTGATCTCTTGAACACAAAAACTCAAATTAATTTCGACCTACCCAACTAATTTGTTGGAGCTTCAGGACAGTCTTCAAATTCAATGATTTGAATAAACGAAGAAAAGAAAATTGCACTCAAATTCTGAAATATAGAGAAATTATTCCCAACTACTAATCCCATGTTCCAGAATTACTCCCACTTTATAGGCTTATATATTAGGCTCATAACATCAATAAACCTCAAAAGAAGCCTGTGGACAGAAGCCATGGTTGTCATACAAGAGAGGCAAGATGACACACCAAAACAAGCAGCGCACAAGGACACAGGCTTCATATGATGTTCGCTAAAATACGTGCAGCTCCGCAGTGCCGAAATGGCCATGGAAACTTCCCAGAAATGAACTAACTTGACTAGGATGGATCAGAGCTAAATAAATAATCCAAATGATGTAAAGAATCGAAATTTCTGAGCTGACTGATCAACAAGTAGTTGCACCTATTACAAGATCAACCTACTAAAATATTATTTCTCTAAATAAATCATAATTTACTAAACTCATAAATAGACTAACAACTTAAGGCACCCAAGGTCTGAAGTCATGGAAGCCAAGTTCTCTAAGTAAATATGTGGGAGAAACTTGAAGTTTGTTTTAAAAAACAAAAAAAATTAGACCACCGAAACCAGGTAACCGTTTTAGAAACAAATGCGTGTAAGTATTTATCTTGCAAATGGATGTACAACACTCACCATAAGTTTGCCTGCTCCCACAGTACAAATTGAGTTGTCTACAAATAGAAACAAGCAAACTCTTTCCTTTGAGAAGAAGAGCAAATTTCTAGAGCATCTCAGCATCAGTAAAACCTTGGCAAGCTGTGAAACCTCTGTGAGCTGCAATAAAAAGCAAGAACAGAAAACAAAATAACTTAAGACTGCTTAATTAAACAAAGGAAAGAATAATCTGAAGAAGAGGTGAAACTGAATAAAATTCCACTTACACAGCTATTTGTAAAATTGAATGCTGATTAAATTCTGTAAGAAGCCTTGAATTTGCCTAAATTTTCTGAATGACAGTTATTAGATATTGGGAGGGAAAAGAATTAATTGAGCCTCCTCCGTCGAGTTGAACGTGGAATTCCACCATCCATCTGTGAAGCCCTAGATGCATCAGCCCTTCTTCTGGAGGATGAAGATGAAAGTGACATTATCGACTCTATTTCTGCAGTATTATCCAATGTCTGGTTTTCTGATTGTATAACAGCAGCAATACTGGAAACAGAATCTCTGTCCTCAACA
Organism: Hakea prostrata; assembly: GCF_041222555.1. Lineage (NCBI taxonomy): Eukaryota > Viridiplantae > Streptophyta > Magnoliopsida > Proteales > Proteaceae > Hakea > Hakea prostrata. The sequence goes on along the minus strand of NC_142609.1, from coordinate 49,485,229 downwards.
AGTGGAGAACGAGTATTGTTTCTTACCGGTGGCCGTCCAAGAAAATATGCCTGAACCAGTCTTTCAGCAGAGGAAAGGTGTGAAAATGAAGAAGCCCTTCGTGATTGTGACCTCAAAGACCGCAGTGATGGATGTTGTCTGCTGCCATCCACTTCAGAGGCAGTGCTAGAGCCTTGTGTTAAATCAATTATTTCCGGCTCTTGTCTACCAAAACTCCGTTCTAAAGGTGAATATCGCCCAGATAACTGTCTCCGCATTAGAACCCGGCTGGAAATTGAACTAGGTCTCTCTGTTGGTTGGATTCCTGGAGTTCCAATCCTACTCGAAAATGAACTAGAAGGCATATCTGGCATCTCATCAGCACTATCAAGATCTAGAGGAGGAGTCCATTCCCCCGTCACATCAAGCCTACTTCCAAATCGCCTAATCATCTGAACAAAGTAAGAATCCTCAATTTGAGCAGCCCTATGAACCCATTGCCTTAAGCTTTCTACTCGCCGTGCATGGGGTCTTGGAGGGATTTTCAATCCAGAGTCATCCTCCTCTGGCTCAGAGGTATCATTTCCGCGGCCATAAATCGGTGTAATGCTCATATCTGTGACCTCTCCTTTGCACACGGGGCATTCCTTGGCATCAGAGTGAATGTGTAGCCACTGGTAAAGACAGGGCCAACAGAATAAGTGACCACAACAGGTGAGGACAGGTTTCATTGCCATGTCTAAGCATATGTTACACTCAAAGAAACTACTACCATCGTCTCTCCCACTATCACTACTCTTCTCTGAACCGTTGCTCTTCCCCAACGCCTTGGCTATCAAATCACTTGAATTCCCTTTGAGTGTTTTATTGCTACTAGTGGATCTATCTTCTGCAGCTACACTGCCCTCCCCAATTTGCAGTTCACCGGTGCTACCAGAGCTGACAATCATTTCCACCGGTATATTCCTCGCCTCAGGCCGGAGGTCCTGCCTCCACCTCCAACGATGCCTTCCCCTGATTGTGATTGCTTCAAGTTGTCGAATACGTTCTCCAATGTCTCCTATTTCAGTCGATAAAGGCCCTAATTCCGGATTGATATCAATTGATAGAGAATCAGGAGATGGGCCAAGATTTAAATCAAGATCCATCACGTCGTCCCTCACTGCAACCATCACGAAAAAACACAATATAAAATCAAACCCTAATCTAAACTTCTGGAGGTTGCAGCAATTATGCGACCTCTTCTACAAATAGGCAAGTCATAATACTTTAAATTACAAATCCAAGGTTCCGGTCAGAACTCTAAACGACCAAAGGATTGAAATAACTTGTCCGTTCAGAACCTAAAATTACAGGGTTCATTCATGTCAAGAAACATTTTTTTTTTTGGGTGGGTTCAGAATTCATGTCAAGTTTCACCTAAGAAAAGCTCGAAATAAATCACACAAGCAAATGATTCAATTCAACGCTCTATACACAAACAAAAATCAAAAGACAAGCGGAAAAAGGAAATTCCCTCACCAATTTCAACGATTTCTGATGGAAACGATCAAAAGGATAGAGAAATATAATCGAACCCGAAGAAGCCCACCCGCTTTTATCACTGAGGTTGCTTCGTTGAGGCCTACCCAAAGAAGAAGAGCTTCATCTGAGACAGAGAGGATCGCAGAAGAGGGCGAAGAAGACGAACCGAACTAGTTCGAACATCAACCGCCTCAGATCCAGTCAAGGACGACTCTAAAAGAAAGACTTTTTGAGCAGAAGAGAACCACTAATCTCCTTCTCTAAGTTCCCTTCATCAGGAGTATCATCCGCTACTTTGATCTGGTTTTCACTAACCAAACAAAACCAGAGAGAGACTCAAAGTATCCTCCTTTGTTCCTGCCATTGCTTAATAGATCCCAACGAAAGAGAAGAGAGAGAATCACTGATCATGATTTGTCATTTCTGACCTGTGAGAGAGAGAGAAAGAGAGGTGGCGCGAAACTGCAGAAGACGATAAAGCTTCTGTCGGCATTTGACATTTCCAAGGATCTTCATATCTTCATGATGTACGGAGGACCGTCCGATTGGCAGTTAGATTCATCAAACCATATATCATTCTATCCGTCAGATTAGCAGCGGAATTCCAGTGCATAGATCACCGTTGGATTGGCACCAGATCCTGAATTGAATATGGTTGCCTAAACCACTTTCCCAGTCGATTAATACTCTTTGTCTTTTTCTCTGGTTTTAATTAAAATTAATTAAAATGATTAATCATTTTATGCCTAATTATCATCATTATCTTCTGTCGAACATGTAAGATTCCAAACACAAACTTTAGAAAAAGGCCTACCTGTACCTAATCGTCCAAATCTAGAAGATGGCTTGCGATTTGGAATCATCGCAACCGTCCAATCCGGCGTTCAAAGATGCGATTCGTATGGGATATTATGTGAAGGGCGGCCACGTGTTTAATCATAATATTCACGCCCCAGGCTGGCAGACAAGAGTTTCTTGGAAATGCACCAAGTCAAACGTCAACATTAGTATTGGGCCTTTAGTGGGCTCAAGGGCTCAAACCACAGTCCTAGTCTAAGGGACTTTGGCCCATTGGGATAAGGAAAGAGCGCTTCTTACGAGGTCTTTCATATATTTGTAATAAAATAAATTTCATGCGTGTAAAGCATAATAATTTACAAACCCAAACCTAAATATTTTCAAACCCCAACTACCCTTGGGTTTCTAAATTACCCTCATTAAAAATTATTAAAATCAAACTAATTAAAACCAATTTCTTTAATTGTTAAAGCCACATACCTTTTTTTTTTTTAATATTTATCACATAACCAATGTGTACGTGTTTAATTTTATCAACATTTTTTTTTTTTAATTGCTTTTTAATTTCTTGATGTGAAGTACTTTTAATTGTTTCATTAATTACAAGAGAAAGAATTTTTTTTTTTCAATTAAAGATAACTATGAGTTCTAGTTTTTCGTATCATTTTTTCATTTTTGTTAGTAGATCAAAGCATTTGCACACTCTTGGTACATGATAAACACTAAAGTTCTATCCTACAAACATTTTTACTCCTAATTAACACGAGATAACTGAAGAAAACCACATAGAATGTATCCAATACCCATTCCTTAGAGATTCAGATTGAGATTGAGATATTTAAGGGGTTTGTAATTACTCCAACAAATTCATCTTCACCCGCATGATGGATAAGGGTTACAGATAGTTGACACTGGATAACCGTTGGGTGGTGGTGGATAGCCACTCGTCTCCTCCATCTCTGATTGCTCTATTGCTTTCATCGCTCAAACGGCATACAACAATAACATGCACAAAAACCGGTCAGTAGCAATACGCACAACCAGCAGAATTTCAACGACTTCTTTTCCCTTATTCTTTAGTAGGATGAAGCTAAAGACCAAATCACTCTTCACCTATGAAGCTCGTCCTTCCATTCCATAAATATGGATTCGAATATGCAACTGAGAATTTTCATCAACCGACAGGGTCAATGACTTCTAATTTATTAGTAAGAGATGCAAAGGCCAAAACCAACACTGAAAAAAAAAAAAAAAGATAAAAATCCAAACGATGATCCATGATTCTTTTAATACTAAACTTTCCCACTTCCTTTATTCTTCCTCCCTAGAGGATGATGGTTGCTGTGGAAAGAAGAAAGCAAACAGGAGAGAGTCAATCTTCCTCAAGTGATCGACTTCCTCAAACTTCTATTAGAACTAGAGAGTTACTCGCCATTTGGTACCAGCCTTTCATGAAAAAAATGATTAAACGTAAGTGTAATCCAATTCATGGAATTCAATCTCTCTCTCTAGTGTCTCCGCCTTATGAAGCTACCCCACCTAATCAAATCCACTTTTAATTTAGATTTTATTTCAATGCTACGAAATGACTAATTGGGGGCCATATGCTAGACATGAAGAAATTGGAAACATGGGAGATTGTTTTTACTAAATTTTAAGAGAAACATATACACTAAAGGTAAGGTAATTGGACGATATTAGGGCCCTCCCCTATGCTTAGCTCCTCTGGTGGAGGATATTAGGGAGTTATGCTCATCTTTCCTCTCGTGCTCATTCTGGTCCAAACACCAATGTTTCTACTTAGGAGGTCATGACTCAATTGGCAAACACCAATGCTTCTACTTAGGAGGTCATGGCTCTATTCCGTTCCTTGGCTCAGGAGTTATGCTTCTCCGATTGCCTAGGAGGTCAGTTTTCGGGGTTTCATTTTCTTGCGCCTAATGGGAAATCCCTCACCTAAATTAATTATAGAAAAAAAAAAAAAAAAAAAAGGTAAGGTAATTGGACGAGAAGCAACTTAGTACAAGATTATGTTTTTAAGGCAAGTTCGAGGGGTGGCTCAGGGTTGGCAAACACCAATAAGATCCATTAGAGTAGGAGAAAAAAGAAGAAGAAAAAATTGAAACCCTAATTCTAAAGTCTAGACCTAAAAGATTTCCTGTGGCATGTTAGGATTAAGCTTTTCCGTTAGTCATCATCGTCTTGAACTCTTCGAAGTTAACGTGACCATCACCATCGATATCAACGCCACTAATCATCTTGAAGCAGTCATGAAGGGAGCAGTTCTGGCCTAAATTCTTCAACATCACATGAAGTTCTGTAGCTGATATTAAGCCGTTCTTGTCCTGATCGAAAATATCAAAAGCATCTTTCAACTCCTGCATTCTTCCATCATCACCACCACCACCACCACCAGGGTTCACATCTCCGTTGTTACCTCCACGGTACAAGCTAGCGAACCCTTGGATATCAATGAAGCCATCACCATCCGTATCAATCTCAGCCATCATTTGACTTATCTCTTTTGCCGAGATCTCAAGGCCAGTGGCGTTAAGAACCTTACCGAGTTCAATGGGAGATATCTTGCCATCGCCGTTAGCATCAAATCGCTTGAAAGCCTTCTCAATCTCTTCCATGTTTTCCAAAATAATAGAAGATTTCAGGCTACGGTTTTCACAACTCATTCTGTTACCTGTAGAGTGAGAGAGAAGATATGTTAACTGGGGATAACGCTATGCTGTACATGTTTAATATAGGCTGTGTTGAGCGAAATAGGTGGAGTGAGTTTAGTGGGTAAAGAGTTCAGTTGAGCGAAAAAGGTGGATTCAAAGTGGCTAAACTCTTGTATCGATCGAAGAAAAAAGGAAGGTAGTATTTTTACCTAAACAAAAACATGCTTTTAATCCGAGATGTCTTCCACACTCATCTAACGTAGGAAGGAAAAGATTGACTGGCTTGCAGAAATTACCTGAAAGCGGCTTGCAAAAATTCCCAGAAGCTTTCAGGTAATTTGCAGGAATCATGAAGCTTAGGCTATTCCGCTAATGTAACAAGTTTCCTATTTTTTTGGTGAATTAGTTTGTTCTATAAAAATTTGGGTTTTCCAAATAATAGAATTTTATTTCCATTGATTTTCAAAGTAAAACAAGAAAAGGGCCAGTCAAGGGTCATCTTCAGAGCCAAAGAACACTTCAAATTATGGTTTTCACTTTAGAGTTTTCACTTAGAAAGCAATAAATTTTTATTTTTATTTTTTATAATATAAATTACTTTATAATTTTCACTTTAACAACAAATTTATATCAACAATTGTTTCTCTACGATGAAACTTGAGTTATATGGGTTTCTTAATCCCATTGAATTCTAAAGCTACAATAACTACATTATGAAATAAGATGATCGAGGATGTTACATTTTTTTTCTTTTACCAAATAGTGCAACTAGATTGTCGGTGTTGTGACGAAACTGCAAACTTCACTATGAGATTGCTTAAGCTATTGACTAGATCTGGAATATATTTTTGAATTTTGATTTACAAGTTTTATATTTGACAAAAAGAGTTGAGGTAAAACAAATTAAGTAAACCAAATGAAAAAAATAGAAATTAAAGAATCATGTTAGATAATTGTGATAGATCATAAAGTGTTTTTTTTTATTTATTTCTTATTTGCGGATGAGAATCAAGCTCTAGATAGAGATCGTTTCTCTTTAGATAACAACTGATGGTCTACAGCCATCTTTATATAAAATGTATAACTTCCTTTTGAAAATGTTAACATCATCACTAGTGGTCCTGACAACCAAGATATGGTGTTCATGGGGTAGTTAACCACCACCATTGGCAATTTTTTTAGGTTAGCAAGTCTCTGTCTTTCCACCATTAACACTTTTGCTTCAACAAGACTTGCTGTAGCTAGGTAGAACTGTAGAAGTCCCCGTACAATACATTTTTCATTTTTCCAGTTCTTATCTACACACACGAGAACCAAGATCTAGATAGAGATAGTTTCTCTTATTTGAGAATAAGAATATTTTTTTTGGCATAGATAAAAAGAATAAATAACAATATATTGAAACACCAACCGCAACCACAAAGTTCTACCAAGAACCAGAGTGATAGTAGAAGGGAGCACTTAAGCCATATCAGTTTTGATACTCTTGAGTGGTTGTAATATTTTTAATATAATAAAAATGACATTTAATATATTTTTTTAAATTAATTATATCACGAGTCTTTCTTTTTGTTTCCTTGTAGTGAAGTGTATTTAGTCTCACATAAAAAATAAGGAGTTGAAACTTGAAATACATAATAATCAATAGATATTTTCTATTAATCTTAATTTATGATAATAGGACATACTAGGGAGTATGTGCAATATACAATTGAGGATCGTGTATCATTCGAGCGTGCATGCACACAGGGTGACAGACAATTGTTTAGGTGCTTTTGGGCACCGCAAGCAGTGCAAAGAAAGAATGCAAAGGGTGAGTGATTTCATCTATCACAGTGTAAGAACTACTAGTGGCAGAGTCCAGAGGCTATGGGAATTTTTTTCTGAAATGATAAAAGGTCTTAAGGTCCCTCCCTGGATGGGAGGGAGGAAGGATAAATGTCACTGGAAGTTGGAGGCAAACGGTGAATTCTCAGTGAGGACACAGCATGTGAAGACTTGTTCAAAGAAGACTGTCGAGAGCTGCTGCTGGATCATGTTTTTGTGCAAATGTTCATATGTTAAGGAGATATGTGAAGGAATAGTAAATGTATTTGGGCTTGTGTGTTGGACCATCAATCACTTGAAGACTTATAGATGTGATGATTTAATAAGAACGAGTCCTCAAGTCTGAGTTTTTTTTTTTTGGGGTGGAGAGACAGAGAGATTTGCTAGCAGTAATTTACTTGATGTCGAAGAAGAAATCCCTGTGGTTTGTGTTGCAACCATATGACGTGATCAACTGGAAAATTACACATTACTATAAGAAAATCAATGTGATTACTGATAATTTAGCAAAAATTGTTGGGAAACAGCAATCATTCTGCTTAATTTAAATATGGCTGTTAAAGTTATCCATAAACATAATTATTTGCAAATACAAGTCGCGTAAATATAATTTACAATATTTCAATCGTTCTTCTGATTGCTTCATTCATACATCAGCCCCTAAAAAAGAATTCTAGGCCGGTTTGATTCTTCTCATGCGGTTGAATATTGGAAAAAAAAACTTCCTCAGGGCCTTGTGGTTGTGGATTCAAACCAAATTGCGTCTTATTGTATATGTAAGTTATCAAATTATGAAATCTATGTAAGACCATTAATATAACACAAAACCTACATTAATTAATTTGCACTGAGGTAAACGCAATCCACGAAATACAACTTTGAAAATTAAATCAAACAGACAAATTTCCACCTTATTCATTATTATATTTCTTGAGCCAACCTATATATCCATGCATAGTACTCTTGCTACCATATATGCTGGTCATTCAACTGGAGCTGAACCAAGCAAAATCTGACCCGAGTGACTCTCCATTAACCTTCCTACAATTCAGTCGGATCTCTCCCTCAGTCCCGGTTAATGGGCTAATATTACCCATTTTGATCATGGAAAGACCAAAGGCTTCAAAGAATGCAGTTTCGTTGCTGCTGAAGTTCGCGACAATGGAGACTGTATCTGCTCCAGTAGTGGAATACAATACTTGATCACTTTGGAGTAGACCTTCGTTTGCTTCAAGGTTGGAGAAATACTTGTTATCGAATGCATTGGGTGTGGCCACGTCTAGGTCGGTTATAACAGACCCATTTCCACCCTCGGGGCAGATCTCTCTGAGCGTAGCCAAGTAAGTTGTGTTGAGAGTTGGATCAGGGCTGCCTGTGCCACTGAAATTATACAATCTATCACTGAAAGTTATACACCTAGCGCGTCCAAATGTGTGGCCCCCTGAATAACAACAATTCATACATAATTTAGAACTCATTTTTTCAAACCCATTATCTTATTTTCAAGAACAAATAATATTTGCATCCCCTATATTTGCAAACAGTTATATTTACATCTCAAAATTCATGTTACCACAAATGTCTCCTCTGTCTAACAATTTTAAATATTGAAAAACATATTTACCATGTATTAGTGTATTTTTTTTTAATAAAAATGCATATAAAAGTCAATAATTTTTAGAGTGAGCTTGCTTTTTTTTTAAGAGACATTTTGGGAGGTAAAAGATGCGGTTCTTTTATATTTAATGAAATAAAAAAAATAAAATAACAACCAATAGCATGGGTCACTTACATTAAGAATTTGAAACTTAAATGTGATATAGTTGTAGTGGTTTTTTTTTATTGAAAAATTTCCAAGATGATCAAATTTTAAAAAAACTTACTTAATAAGATTTTTTAAAAATGTTTTACTCAGCGGAATTTTATTTTTAAAAATAATTACCAAATCACGAATTTTGTTATAATAAAATAAATTTTAAAAATATAAATATAATTATTTGTAAATATAAGGGCGTAAATATGATTTTCACTTCATGCAATACCAAGAGATAACCTTACCAGATAATGAAACAAGATCTGTGGTGTCAAGGCCTACGGCCGCGAACTTATTTGTAAGTGATGTGACGTTTTCTGTGGGATTTGGAAGGTTATTGGCAGCCGTCAGATTTGTTGTAAAGCCATCTCTTCTTCCAAGTAGCACCGACCATGAAGGACCTCCTGCCTGTAAACCCTTTTTGCATTAGTTAATTTTTTATTCTTCTTCTTCATTTTCAAAGCATTAATTTACAACCATATTTGCTTCTCTAAAGCCAATGGTTAAAGAATATGTAGATAAAAGAAAGTGCCATGCGAAGAATATCTGAGATGAAATATGCCCAACTGCTTGAAGTTTCATGATAGTTAAGAATTACATACCAAAACCACTCCTACTTGGGCTGAAATGGCTAGAATATCAGCGCAGGAGACAACACCAGGGCACGCAGACTCTAAGTTAGCTTTGATGGTGTCAACAACATCAAATCCTCGAGCTGAGTTAATATTGGGAAGGGCATCTTTCTCAGTCTCTATGGTGCTGCTATTGTCCAGCAGAATTGATGCATCACACCCCTGTAAACAAAGTTTAGTGCAGTTCACTTGCAGAAACATTAATAACCCATTTATTTCATATATGCCATTAAAATGCTGTTATATATATATGTTCTTGTCTTACATCGACAAAACAATCATGGAAATGAAGCCGGATGAGACTGGCACCAATTCGGATATCCGTCACTGTTGCGTTTTCGATGGTTTCTTGTACGATGCTGAGCACGTTGGGACAGGTATCTGCGTAAAAACTGGCGTTCAACTGAGCAGTTGAGCCTCTGATCATCAGCATAGATACCAAAAGAAGAAGAGCTGCCATTGTTGAGCGCATGGAAGAGGACATCTTTGAGCTCAAGAGCATGAGAACCCCTTAATTAGAGCCTTTGTTTTGATAATCCCCTCATGCATCGATCAACTCTATATTTATAAAGAGGATATAGAGCAAAGAAACAGGTTTGTCTGCAAGAGAAAAGTAAACTAACCATGAATCGATCAAACTTCTTGGTCTAAAAGTTTTCTTGACTTTTATTAAATGGGTATTAATGAATGAATCAATCAATCAATCCACCAACACGCGCCTGAAGGTCACTTAATGCTTTTAATGGTTTGTCTTTTTTTACATGAATTGAATAGATATTGTGCAGTGCTTGTTCTGTCACATGTTTGGAGTGTCATTTCAGAGAGTCCTAATAGAATTTTACTTCTAATTCAATGAGATGAGAAACAAAAAGCAGATGGTTGCATTTGAATTCATATGACTTATCTCTAAACTGTATAAGTTATATAAAGATAATTAAATATTATCATTGCTAATCAGATGAGGTAGTGTTTTCATATTATAAAACTTTCCTTATCTTTTTTCTATTGATCTTTATTACGAGAGTCATGAGTTTTAACATGAATTTATTACCTGAGAGGCTGCGTTTTTGTGGCCCTAGCTGATTGAGATGGTTTCATTTAAATAAAAAAAAGTTGCTAAGTTAGCAATGATCAATGTTTCTTGCTGGAAAAATTATTGGTTCGATTTTCTCTAAGGTACATATAATAATCACACTCTCTAGTACAAAACTAATAATTCCAAAGAAGAAGAAAAAAAAAAAAAAAAAACTCAAAATCAAAACAATGGGCATCTTCTTTTGCTGATGGTACATGCATGCGTCAATGGATTGAAAACCTTGAAAACCATAACTCCCGTGAATGAATAGATATGGAATTGTTCCCAGTCAGGAGTCGGCCAGCGGTTGGTGAAGAGATATTAATTCGCTTACAGGGAAAGTAGACTTATCTTGTAGATGAGTTCACACATTAAACTTTTACCAAAAAAAATAAAAAAGTTTCATACATTAAATGGCTTAGAAAGTCAAAAGAGGTTTGGTTCCTCTTTAATCATCCATAAGCGGAGAATTTTCTTCCTTTGAAGTTTGAAGTGTGATTTTTAGATCGTTAGATTCGCATTGAAATTTTATCTTTTGACTGTTCATTGAATTGGATGTTTGGAAATTTTCAAACTTCAACATGGAATAAAACCAGGCACCTGTTAGCCTGTTACAGTGTCGTGGTTGGCTCGCATTCTTGGCCTCTCATCATAGTGACTTTGCACCCACCCAGTGAACCATGCACCAAATCATCAACCATTTTATTTGTGATGTTGAATGGAAATCCACTAATTGAAGTGCTTTGCTGTAGAAAGGTATTTCAAAGAACATACTGAAAAGTTATTAGGCAACTGTGAATCCTAGAAAGATATTGTTACTGGGTATCATGCAACATGGAGCCCCTATATATATAATCTCATCTCTCTCTCTCTCTGGTGTAACTCACCACTGATCGTTTTGATTAATGATTTTCATGCAATGGTTTTGTAACTTCTTACTTTATTTGAATTTGAAGATGCCAATAAAACGTTTGATAGAATGTAAAAAGGAACATTATTTACAGGGGTTGAGTCAAAATTTAATATTGCTAGTCAAATACATATTTTACTAAAAATACAATGATTTTTTTACCCATTGTTTTTATCATAGAATTTTCTCTAATCGAGGCGAAGGGGTCCAGTATTAATATTTTACACATAAAATTAGGACATAAGAGATTTAAAAAAATTCATAATAGAAATGGAAGTATCTCAACAAAATTAGGGGAGCCTAGTATTATTGAAAACAGGGATAGAGAGAATATTTCAAACAATTGGCCCCAGCTATGGTAGCTCCACCCTAATTATGCATTCCCACTTTTTTATTATAGGGTATACTTAAGCCAAAATACAAATCCAAACAATGTCGTCATATATTAATATTGTTTATCACCCCCTATTCCCACATCCCCCCCCCACCCCCCACCCCTAAAACAAAAAAGTGGTGCAACAATGATCAAATTCTTGGTTAAGATCTGCATATTCAAAAGACAAATAGACAAATGATACTAACGACTGCCTAATTTGCATGTTATCTGAATTTCTAATGAAAATCTCTAAGAAACTTGCTCTTTTGATAATATGGAGAAGATGAGTATATGAGACTTATGCTTTATTCCTATAACAAAGGTAGTAAGAGTTATAAATTAGTGTCTCTGATTTTATTGAATATATGGGAAAAGTATAAATATATTAGATGGTATACATTACTGGCACCCAATTAAGCGTACATAGACCATTCAGGAGGAGCTAACTAAACTAGAATCTGACCCAAATAAAGCACCATTTACTTTTTTACATTCCTCCCATCTAAAGGGCTGATATTCCCCATTTTGATCATGGCAGATTAGCAAAGCTTTCATAGAAAGCAGTTTGCTTCCTGCTGAAGTTGGTAATTAACTATGGAGACGCTATCCAAACCTGTAGTTGAATACAACTCTTGATCTTCATTTGTTTCAAGATTGAAGAAATTATTATTATCGAATCCGCAGGACGTGGTCGGGTCTAGGTTAGTTAAGATAGACCCATTCTCACCCTGGGGCATATCTGTTGGAGGGTTGCCAAGTAAGTTTTTGTTGAGAGTCAGAGTTAGAATTGCTGGATCCACTGAAGTTGTATAGTCAATTGATGAAAATCTATATTGCACACGTCCAAATGTGTAAGTTCTTGTTTCATTCTCTTGTTTTTAGATAAAAAATAATTTTTTCCTATACATTTTCAATGTTTTTGGGTGTACGTGTATGGTAGGTAATATACCACCACCATAAATAGAAATAGAAAAGTTCTTCAAGGTTTCAAGATGAAAAGTCCTTCCACCTTTCTTTTGAAGAGAAAAAAATAGACTTAATCCTCTAGAAGAGTTCATGCATTAAACGTGTCTTGGAAAGTTAAAAGAGGTTTGATTCCTTTGAAGTCTGTGGCGTTTTTCAAATCATAAGATTCGCATTCAAACTTTAGCTTGCAAGTTCAATGAATTGCTAGCTACCTGGTAATGGGCAACATGAAGGTAGTCATGTAGGTGTTTGCAAATTTTCAACCCTCAAATGAAATAAAATCGAGGCAGCTGTTAGCCTGATACAGGGTCATGCATGGTTGGTTCGCATTCTTCCTTGGCAATCATGTATAATGACAAATTTGTTTTTTTCCTAATGAAACCATGCACCAAATCGTTCTCATCCATTAATTGAAGTGCTTCCAAGTTTGGAAGATACTTCAAACAACAAGCTCAAAACTTATTAGGCGATTGTGGTTTCTGTTCATAAACTTTGTAAAACCATGCATTACCGGATTATTAGCTGTAGTTTGACTGTTGCATCAAATATGATCACCAGATTTCCAGTTTTTCATATTACTTAACTCATATCTTATATATTTTTTGTATTCTCTGTAGAAACATGTAAGTTAATTCAATTCTAAAAATTAGTTGTTGGGCTAGTCATTGGGGGTATTTTCCTCTTGTCCTATACATGTCATTATTAATGTAATTTATTTCATTTTATTCAAATGAAATGTTAACATGTATGGTATTTCTTAGTTATGAAATGTTAATGTTTACCAAGTGAGTGTAATCCAAGTTTTATGCTATGTGAGTCCCTATATGTTTATGTCTTTTTTTTTTTTTTTTACTGAATAAAATTTAATATTATTTAGGATAGCAAATACGTAGAGTAGCAAGCTCTACTACAGTTAATGTCTTCCTATATTCTATGGAGGACATAAATGCTATATACATAAGCCATTGCTGGAGTGTGGTATCACAAAAACCATTAAGGTTAGTATTCTTAATGCTACAAATTATGATTACCAATATTGGGACATAAGCTATCGGCCACTTGCTGTGATTAAGTGGTAGAAGTAAATCCAACATCTTCTTTCTATTGGAACATATGTTCATATGTCTATCCACTCTAACCCTACTTATCCATGCCCCAAACCATCCTCACCCCCCTTCCAATTTAAAAAGAAAAAAGAAAGAAAGAAAGAGAGAGAGAAGATGAAAAAAAAACAATGATCGATCAATTTCTTGGCTAACAATGCATTCTACATAAGACTACTTAAAGTAGTAAAGTCTAGATCCTCAATCCATCAAGATAGAAGTTTGTGTCTCTCTTATTAGGGCAACAAGGCCGGTTGGGTTAGGCTTTTGCAATCCCAAGCCCTGCCATATACATTCTAATCTAAGCCTATTCTCACCTTGATCCTACTGCATGGCCAATTATTGTTGTCCTAACCTTAATCCATACAGAGCCAAGCCAAGCTCATACCCGCTCTGATTGGTCATGTCTTTGGCCCTAGCCCTAGTCCTTATTGACCCTATACTTGGCTCTATCTTTGTCCATGTTCCTAATTCATTTAGATCAAGCATCAGGGACAAAATTATGGTCAAAATCAGCGTCAAGGTCAAGGTAAAAAATCAGAGACAGGTATGAACAGACCCGTCAGGCCAAATAGTATTTCCTAGCCAACACTCGGGCCAACATGTTGAGCCCAAGCCCTATCAGGCTTAGGGTGAGTCAAGGCCGTCATGGCCAAACTTACACCCGTATCTCTTACATTTTTTTACCACATAATAAGGGTAGGTCTCACATCTAAGTATTAATTAGATAAATTAGAGGTGGGAATTCAAGTAACCTCAGATAGTTTCTACCCCAATTATATGGTGAAAAGTACCAGAAGACATAAACTTTTATCCTCACGAGAATCCAGTTTGCATGCAATTTAAGTTTCTATTGAAGATCTCTTTTGTCCTCATTATGCGATAAGATGAGGATAAACAAACTCACCATTTTGATAATTTGGACCGGATGAGTACGAGTCTTGTTATTTTATTTTAGAAAAAAGATTGCCTTAATATTATTAATGTAAAAAGGCTGGAAGAGTTTTCAATTGATCTCTCAAATTTTATTTAATTTATGGAAGAAGTACAAGTATACTAGTGGTATACATTACTCGCACCCAACCATACATATATATGGCCATTCAGCTGGAGCTATGTAAAGCAGAATCATACCCAAATGAAGCACCATTAACTTTTCTACAGTTCAATCGAATCTCTCCACTGCTCCCAGTTAAAGGGCTGATATTCCCCATGTTGATCATGGATTGAGCAAAGCTTCCAAAGAAAGCAGTTTGATTGCTGCTGAAGTTGGTAACTATAGAGATGGTATCTGCACCAGTAGTCGAATACAACTCTTGATCACTCTGCAGTAGACCTTCATTTGTTTCAAGATTGGAGAAATACTTATTATCGAATCCATCAGGCGTGGTCAGGTCTAGATTAGTCAAGACAGACCCATTCCCACCTTGGGGGCATATTTGTTGGAGTGTTGCCAAGTAAGTTGTGTTGAGAGTTGGGTCAGGATTGCCAGTTCCACTGAAGTTGTATAGTCGATTAATGAACAATCTACACTGCGCACGGCCAAATGTGTGGGCACCTGAACAACAATGAATGGTAAGTTTTTATTCCATTTTTTAGTTTTTAGGTAAAAAATAATTTTATCTATTTCGATACATTTTCACTGTTTCTAGTACTACATGTCTACATGTATGGTTATTTAGGAGGAAAAAAAAAACTTTCATTAACAAAAAAAAGAGAAAAAAAATGAATGAAATAAAGAAAAAACTTTGAGCTTTTAAACTCAAGAATTCACGAGAAAAGGCTATATTTTTATGTCAAAGGGACAAAAATGCCCCTCCATCTTTTTGAATGAAGCATATTTTTTGCCTAGGAAACACCTTCTCAAAGCTGGCTCAAAAGTTAGCAAGGTACTGGTTCATTTTAAAAATGAAGAAAAACACAAAAAACAAACCAGACTCAATAATGAAAAAAATAAAAATCCGAGGGAAACAAGAAACACCAATGCTTGCCACACAACTTTTTAATCAGTCGAAGTTTTTTTTTTTTTTTTTTTCAAATTTCAGTGGTGTAGTTATAAAGTTAGAAAAAAAAAAAAAAGAAAGAAGAAAACATTAGTGCTGCGCACTAATTGCGCAAATCACTGAAGCGCAACCATCAATGGGAGTGCGTTTTTGTTTTTCAAGCCCAAAATCTAATAAATATGGAGTGTAATCCAAAAGCGATCGAGTTTCTTTAATGCATGAAAATTTGTTACCAGATAATGAAACAAGATCCGTGGTGTCTAGGCCTACAGCTGAGAACTTCGCCTTCAGACTTGTAATGTTTTCAGAGGGAGCCGGAATCGCAGTATTGGCACCGGTTAGATTTGCTGTTAAGCTATCTCTTCTCCCAAGTAGCACTGTCCATGAAGGACCTCCTCCCTGTAGTAGTAGTAGTAGTAGGGCCACATCTGCTTGCATTAGTGACAAGAACAATCTACTTCTTAATCATGATGAAGAAATTTGGTTAATTTTACATACCAAAACTACTCCCACTTCGGCTGAAATGGCTAGAATGTCAGCGCAGGAGACAACACCTGGGCATGCAGTCTCTAAATTAGCTTTGATGGTATCAACAACATCAAACCCTCTAACCGAGTTGTTATTCGGGGCAGCATCTTTCTCAGTCTGTATGGTGCTGCTATTGTCCAACAGAATTGATCCATCACAGCCCTGTAAACATGACAAAACCAAGTTTAGTTGATCAGTTCAGTTCAAGTGTTGCAGTAACAACCCATTTCGCTACATTGTCTTTAACTTACATCGACGAAACAATCATGGAAATGAAGGCGAGTGAGGCTGGCACCGATCCGAGGGTCCGTCTGTGAAGCATTTGTTACGGCATCTTGGACGATGGTGAGGACATTAGGGCAGCTATCTGCGTAAAAACTGGCATTCAACTGACCTGATGATCCTTTGATCATCAACATGGAAACCAAGATCAGAAGAGCTGCCATTGTTGAGCGCGTGAAAGAAGACATCTTTGAGCTCAAGGACATGAATCTTCTTGGCCTTTGTTATAATATAATTCCATCCATCCTTGATCCTTAGTTCTATTTATACAGGAGCTTCTATTTATACAGGAGCTTCATAGAACAATTAAAGACTTGTTTGCAAAAGAAAAGTTAAATCAAAGTGGGAAAGGATTGCACTGACTTCATACTTCAGAATCTTGACTTTTGTTATATGGGGTATCAATCAATTCATCGCCTACAGCTCTAAATGTCATTTCTAAGGATTACCAAAAAAAATAAATAAATGTCATTTCTAAGATTGCTTTAGAAGACTAGATGTCTATGATCAACTCTGTAGAAAGAATAGCTAGTGGGCTCCTTGTTTGAGGTCAGAGATCGGTTGTCGGTGAGGAGAAACCTAATTACTTGCAGGATAAGTAAGCTTGTCTTCCAGACGAATTCCTACATATTGGATGTGGGATTTTCTTAGAAACTATATTACCTTCTGGTCTACTTACTTCAGGTTCTATTGGTCTACTCATATTGTTAAGCTTTTCTACCAATATATTCTTCTTCTTTGTTCTATCTTTTTCAAACAAAAATTAGAAAATAAATAAAAAATAATTTAATGATTGTGTATTTTTGAGAATTCAGTTACAACTTGAGATATGAATCATCCTTTTCAGTCCATTATAAACCCTGTTCCCGAAAGGAAAAGTCATAATAGAAACTTTACAGTGAATCTATATTATTGAGGAAAGATCAATGGGTGCAATTCATACTTTCTTGTTTCTCTTCTCTTAGAATAAAAAGTTACTCATAAATCATAATGTGAATGTGGAATTGAGTGTTTTATTTCCCTAAAGTACCTTTAAGCAAGCCAGTAAGGGGCAAGCAACTGCTATGTCAGGATAAACATGACCCATCAACAACTGACCATCAATTCAAAGTGAAAAGATATTTTTCTTTGCCGTGTGTAAGTTGTAACTAAATGGGTTATCTCCTTTCCATGTTTAGCCTTTTCTTTTCGAACCTTCAATGATGTGTTTAAGCTTCTAAATCAACAAAGTTGACATTGGAAATCAAAAGTTTGAAACTGTGTACATCCTGATCTGTTCCTAAGGTAATTTTTTTTCTTGATCAACACCCCCAAAGTAATCTTTGGTGACATTAATTTCTTAATCAAACGGTTTTTTCTTCCAAATCTTCGTAATCAAATGACTATAAGTAGAAATTTTCATGTCAAACCTACCAAAAAATAAGGAGTCAGCCCATTTTGTTTGAAGGTGAGTTTTTATGCGAAAAAGCTTCAGATATGTGCATTAACCGTTGAGTAAAATTTTGGACTATTGCATCAGAAATTTCGGTCGAGATTTCTATCCGACAGTCCAAATAATTGTACACTTTTGGTCCATTCTTATGAAAAGAAAGATATCATGTGGAGTGTAATCCACATATCTAGATGAAACTCTTCATGATGTTTTTTTAAGCTCTTATTTGCACATGAGAACCAAACCCTAGATAGAGATCTTTTGTCTTCCTTTAGATAACAACTGATGGCCTACAGCCTTCTTTATATAAAAAGTATAACTTCCTTTTGAAAATGTTAACCTCACTAGCGGTCTTGACAACCAAGATATGGTGTTCATGGGGTAGTTAACCACCACCATTGGCAATTGTTTTAGGTTAGCAAGTCTCTATCTTTCTACCATTAACATTTTTGCTTCAACAAGACTCGCTGTAGCTAGGTGGAAGTCCCCGTACAATACTTTTTTCATTTTTCCAGATAAGCTTTCACATATCAAGTAATCTGATAAGAAATTAAAAAAGGAAATATGATCCATACAAACCCTAAAAGGATTCAATTCATTTTATTTGGAGTTGAGTTTTTCTAAAGAAGAAATATATCATGTGAAGTGTAACACTATATCAACAGACATAACCCTTCATGAAAAGCCAAAAAAATGCCACCTTGATCTAAAAGTTTCTTCGTTTTTTCAGTTCTTATCTACACACGAGAAACAAGATCTAGATAGAGATCGTTTCTCTTATTTGAGAAGAAGATAAATTTTTTTTACATAGATAAAAAGAATAAATAAGAATATCCTTCTTTCAAGAAGAAACAAAGCCTTTATTTACCCTCAGAAAACAAGAAAAAGGAAAAAAATGAAGCATCAATGATTGAAAGCACCATCTTTACCTTGATCTCAACTCGATTGAGCATTCTACACAAAATTGTAAAAGGCAAACCTAATATATGATCTGCCCATGCTGGGATGGACAACTTGATGCGTCCACCTTGCCTAGCCTAACAGCTGATCATCTTTACGGCTTTCTCTATATAAAATGTAGAACTTCCTTTGGGAAATGTAAACCTCACAACCAAATTATGGTGTTCATAAAGTAGTTAGGCACCAACACTGGCATTTCTATAAGGTTAGCACGTCCCTGTCTTTACATCATAAACATTTTTGCTTCAAGAAGGTTTACTGTAGCTAGGTGGATGATGCATATGGAGTGACCTATGAGGTATCTCGGGGTTTGGAAAAGAGATGAAATTTGTTACATTGATTTGAAATGACCTAGTGAAAAGGACTCACAGCATTTAGTGATGAACATCGTTTTTGGGGGTTTCGGGATCTTTTTGATAGCGTTTTGGGCATTTTACTGTTTTTAGTGGCATTTTTGTAATTTTCTATTTTTTTTGTTTTAGGGTTTCTTGGCACTATAAAACCTTGTTTGATTTTGTACGTCTTTTGGAGAGCAGCTGAATATTGTTATTTCTAAATAAACCTTTGAAATACAGAATTTTCCATTTTCTATCAAATCTTCTGTTTAGCTTTGTTTTTTGTCGTTTCGATGTCAGTGAAAGTCTCTTTACAAAATGTTTTCTTTTTTCTGGATAAGCTTTCACATACCAGTTAATCTATAAGGAATAAAAAAAGAAACTCATGATCCATAACAGACTCTAAAAGATTTTCTTAATCTTGCCTATACCAATTTAAGTGAAATGAATTGATTTTTCTTTGATTCGTATCGAATCATTCTTTTGTGTGACTGAGATTCAATAAAGTTCACGTGACGTCCATCCAATGTTGGACACCATATGCACCACCACCTTAGACGCATCAGCCTAACAAAATCTGCAATAATCAGTCAATTGACAACCCTACAGTTCTAGCGTATTTGTCCTGATGATCCAGTAAGAGGATTGATATTCCCCATCTTGATCATGGAACTTGCAAAATCTTTTAAAAAAAAAAAAAAAAAAAAAGGGGAAGAGTCACTGCCATAGCTTCCCACAATGTTTCTTGTAGCTGAAAAAACCACGTCGCTTGAAAAGAGGATTTGATCAATGTTCTTGAAGTAATGGTTGTCAAATAGGTCAATTGAGTTTGGATCTGTAGAAGACAAGACCCAATCAACGGATCCAGGTAATTAAACAAATCACCCAAATAAACAAAATAAACCAAGGATCTTGTGCAAATAATTTGAAGATAATCACAAAGCAAATAACAACAAACCACTACAAGAATGAAAGAGAAATGCAAACAGCACACAAGAATTTTACGTGGTTCACTAACCCGAAATGTTCCAGATTAGCTATATCCACTGGAGGGATTTCACTATTTTAATCTCCAAATAATACAAGATTTGAGAATAATACAATGTTACTTCAACCGGTCATACCACCTCTCAAACTTCCTAGAAAACACCTTTCTACCTTCAAACTCTTGAAGAAAACCCTTCAATCCAAGCTCAACCTTCAATAGAGTCACAATAGAGAAGATTTCAAGTGGAAAGAAACCCCTTTCTTGCAATACCACAAGAAGAAGAAGACACCAAGAGCTCAATCCCGTTTTTGCTCAAAACTCCTATTAGAACTCACTAGAAATTTTATTTTCTCACCCCATTTATCTCTCCCAAGGCTCTCTTAATGATGTCAAACACCTAATCCATGTTAAACACTAAGTGGGACACACCAAATTCAAATCTAAATTCAAAAGAGATAAAAGTGATTTTCATCACAAACCCAACACGATCAAGCTCTGCTGTTTTTCTGCCATCACCACTTGTTGGCAAAAGTTCTGCAGATCAGTAAACATCTTAGTGTTTATAGTACCATCAGGAGCACCTGTCTCGGAGAAGTTGAACAACGCTTTGACTGAAGGTGGCACACTTTTCCAAGCCTATTGTATAAGCACCTAAAGTTGCAGAAAAACCCACATAAAATTCACTAACAGATCAGTTCTAGCTATTCTGTAATTATCAATATCAATTGATGGAGACAAGTTTGTTTCTTTTTTAATGCAGGAAGGGGAGCTAGCTTGATACATATTGTTTAGAATCTCCGTTCTCCATCAGTTAAGGTAGAAGTATGTACTCCTTTTATGCTTTTCCATCTCATCATAAAGGTGGATCTCACCTTTGAGTAGTGACAAAATGAATCAAAAGTATGACTTCACACGGATCTCTAACATTTATTGTATGTGGTGGAAGAATCGGAGGGAAATACATACTTTTCTTCTTTGAGGGAGAGGTGATCCGTGCTAGGTCCGAGCCTGCTCTTGTAACAGTTTAAACTTTTAGGGGAGACAGGTAGCAATTAAAAAAGTTTACATACCACCGTTAGCTTTGATTGCCTCAATGGGAAAGTTAAATCTCCTCCCTTGGGGGTCATAACAAAGTTTACATACCTGATAAGGCTACAACATATCACTGATGGTCAGACCTACAGCAACAAATTTTACGATGATTTTATCCAAGGTCTCGAAAGGAGAAGGAAGGCCAGTGTTTGCTCCTATTTGATTTGTAACCAACCCATCTCTTCTCCCTTAGGAGAACATTCCGTGAAGATCCTCCACTCTACAAAATTGTTGCAATTAATTTACCATTGAAACTGTCATCTACTTCTGCTGTAGTAAATATATATGCTTTAGGGTTATTAATGTTTTGGAGATGATTAAGTTAAATACTTCCAACTCCGAAATAAATATCGCTAGTGTCAAACAAAGATGTTCGCTTACTAAAAGGACGGCCTCCCTGGCTGCTATCGCTTATATGTCAGCACAGGATACCACTCCCCACTGCATGAATTTTCAACAGCACTCTTGATAGTATCTACAACTTCAAACACTCTTGCAGAGTTGAAGCCGGGTCAGCAAATTTCTCACCATCACTACCATCCAAGAGAACTGATGCATCACACCCCTGTACAAATAAATAAGATTGGAGAATAAGAAGGTGATGATAATGACAATCTGAACCAATTAAAGTGGCAAAAAATCAGTACTGAAATTAAATAGAAGGGTACCTCGTGGGAGAAGAGTAAAAGCTACCAAATGAATTTAATGATCTTGATGTGGAGACTTTCACTTGTTAATGGCTAACTATTAAAGATGGCTTTACAATTAACAAACGCTATCAGAACCAAAGCCCAAGCAAAGCTTAAAAGCTTATTAAAGAGGAAACCTCAATAGAAAAAATAGTTGGGTGATTTTCATATGAGAGATTTCAAATAAATAGACAGCATACATCTCATACTGTTTGGTTAAGTATGAACAATAATAGAAAGGTACAATATATAGAACTACTACAACATATGGAAAATTTTCAAATTAGAATACAGAAACCCATCAGACCAAACTAGGAAGTAATTAATAACATAGATGGGGGAGATGATATGAAAATAATTCAAATTACAGATAGTTGGAGATCAAGATGAAAAATCATACTTCTCACGCCTAATACTCACATTTACAAAGCAATCGTGGAAGTGGAATCGGAGCAAGGAACTTGCCATACGCATTTCGTTCTCGAGAGCTTTCTTGATTTCTTGCTTTACAATTTGGAGAAGATTGGGACATGTATTATGGTAGAAATCAGTGGTTAACTGGGACTTCCCTGTTATGCTACTAGCTAGCGCACAAAATCAGTACCGAAAATACAATAAGCACCGAATGACCCTGAAAGATGTTCCACACCTTCATTGCTGCTAGTCTTTGTTGTGATGTAGAGAGTTAAGAGAAGGGAGTCAAAAGAGCAAGCTAGCCTGGACTGCAACAAGGGACTCTAATGGCTAATGTGGTGGATAAACCTTCATTCTAGGTGGCATCCATTAATTATAATATTTTCCCATAGGTTGAAGTAATAGCAAATTTTTTAATTAGCATTAAGATTTAATCATGTATTCAGTCATGTTTTTTAAGCTACTTAGTGGCGTAAGGTAGTGTGGCTTGGCAGTATCCGGGGGACACCATTGCTAATAGACCTAAGTTTTAATTAAGCTGATCATCACTACAGAATTAGTGGGTATGAGATAAATATTTTATTTCAAAAGCCTTTGTGAGATTAAGAGGTACGTGATGTTCATTGCATCTGGAATTTGGTTTGATATGCTAGGCATGTATCATGGTGCAGTATGCCCAGAACTACTTTCAGTTCTCTACTCTCATTTATTCCTTCATTGTAGTATAGAGCTAGCCTTGGCTCTAAAATCTCACTGCAGCTATGCTTATTACTGTGACATCATTTCTGTACATGTTTGTTAGCAATACCATGTATGTTAGCAAAGCAACATAGAGAAAACACAAAAAATGGAGAATGATATAGACGCCCAAGACAAAGATTCATGTGATTCATTCAAAGACTACTTCCATCATGAGCTATGTAACAGTTTCAGCATGAATAATATGAAAACAATCCTAAAAATGATGGTAGTTGACCTGGAAATTGCCACACTTAGCATGTTTTGATAATGTGAACATAAGAAATTACAGTGTCTTATTTATTCAATTCCAAAAGTACATGTATTTCTGCTGCCTATGGTGCCTAATAATGCAGATAACCTTCTCATAAAACTATAAACTGCGTTAAGTTTAAGACCCTAATCACAAGTACTTGTCACACCTTATAAGATCACTTTTCCGAGTTTTATCTATGAGAGAATTTCAGATTTAACTTAAATTTACACGCAGGAGGAACAATTTGCGATAGACACACTCAGAGTCTCCTTGCAGCTGTCAGTTGACCAATCTACAGTTCTTGCGAATCTGCCCAGCCGATCCAGTAAGAGGACTAATACTCCCCATCTTGATCATGGAGTTCGCAAAATCTTTGAAGAAAAGGGAAGAGTCATTACTATAGCTTTGGACGAGTGTTTTGGTAGTTGAAACAGCCAAATCGCTTGTAAAGAGAATTTCATCAGACTGGAGAAGGCCTTTTCCACTGAGCAGGTTCTTGAAGTAATGGTTGTCAAATACATCAATTGAGTTGCGATCAAGTGGGGCAGTCTTGTTGCCATCACCGTTGGTTGGGCAGACGTTTTGCAGATCGGTAAGCATGTTAGTTTCCAAAGTACTATCTGGAGCACCTGTCCCTGAGAAGTTGAACAACCTTCCACTGAAGGTGGCACACCTTGCCAATCCTATTGTATGAGCTCCTATAATTGCACAAAACCCACATCAGATCAGTCACTTATGTTCTATAATCATCTTTTTTTAGATGTTCCTTTGTGGCCACTAATAGCTAGGTAAACTGTTGAAACAAATTTTGTCACGTACCTGATAAAGATACTACATCTTTGATGTTAAGACCCACAGCAGCAAACTTGGAGATGATTACATCCAAGGAATCGAATGGAGAAGGAAGACCAGTGTTTGACCCTGTCTGATTTGCCACCAACGCATCTCTTCTTCCTAGCAGAACCTTCCATGTAGGCCCTCCACTCTGCAATTAAAATTATATAGTTTAATTCATCAAAGAGAGAAATCAAGAAATCGTGAATTGAAACATAGAACGAAAAAACACAGAGATTCCACGTGGTTCACACACCAATGCACCATGCTATGTCCACAGGTGAAGAAGAATAATTTTCTACTATGTAGAAGAAGAAAATAATGGAGATCTTCAATCAGCTGCTAAAACAGCATTATAAGAACTCTCACTAAAATCCATAAAGCAAAAATTGCAAATCACACTTTGACTTTGTAGATGAACATAAGGTACACATGTAAAGGTCAATCCATCGAGTTGTAAAAAAAATTCAGGTCCCAACATAACAGATCAAATTATCATCAACTTTTACAATAGCAAATATAAATATATACTCCACTGCATGAAATTAGAGACCCTGAAAGATGTTAACTTACTAAAAGGACAGCATCTCTTGCTGTGATAGCTAATATGTCAGCACAAGATACTACTCCACTGCATGAATTTTCGACAGCATTCTTGATGGTATCCACAACATCAAATCCTCTTGCAGAATTCATGTTGGGGCCAGAAAATTTCTCGCCACCACTGCCGTCCAAGAGAACTGATCCATCACAACCCTGTATTAACAATTTAGAACCAATTTAAGTTCTTTGTAGAGCTAATTATATCATTCAAAGTTCAAACTTACATTTACAAAGCAATCATGGAAGTGGAGTCGGATCAAAGAAGCTGCCATTCGCATTTCATTCTCCAAAGCTATCTTAACCTGTTGACGCACAATTTGGAGAAGATTGGAGCATGTACTCTGATAGAAATCAGTGGTTAATTGGGATCTCACTGTTATACTTGCAGAGCACAGAATCAGTAAAAGCAAAGAATGACTCGGAGAGATAGTCTTCCACATCTTCATTGAAGAGATTTGAGTGAATCAAAAACTAAAACGCAACAAGGGATTCTAAATTCTAATGGGTAGTGTGATGGATGGATGGATACACATTAATTCTTGGTGGCACCTGCACCATTTATAGAATAAACCCATGGTTGAAGTAGCAAAATTCTTTTTATCTGATCTGCCATGTTTTTTAAGCTACTTAGTGCTGTAAGGTTAGGCAGTGCTTGGCAGTATACGGAGCACACAGTTGTACATGAATGTATTTACTTAAGCCATTAAGCATGGCTCTGATTGTAATATTAAGCAAGCTGAAAAGATCACTGTAGTGGGTATGGGAACTAAATTTTAATATTATCAGGCTCTAATGGGTATTAAGGTCGTCGGTGGTGTTCATCGTTGTCAGAATGCGTCTGATAAATATATTATAAGCAGAGTTTTAGTGCTCAGAGTGGTGAAATCAAGCCCATTTTGCTTCTACTTCTGTGTATCATTTGGCAATGGCAGCTGCTGACCTCCGTTCTGTATATCAGTATGCAACAACAACAATAATAGGTCTTGTTCCAACTAAATGTGATCGGTTACATGAATTTTTGCCTTCCAATCAATTCTATTTAAGGTCATGTTAGATACAAGGTCTAAACTATACATATCATTTTTCATCACTTTTCTTAAAGTTATTTTAGATCTACTCTTAGCTCTTCTACTTCCTTCAATTTATATTATATAACTTTTTGATCCGTTGTATATATCAATATATTCTTCCTAAATTAAATGCTAAAAATTACTTATTCTACCCTAATTAAACTGCACTAAAAGAGGTTTTAGATAATGTGTTCGTTGATTTACATGTACTGCAGATTATGGAAATATAAAAGCTATACCATGTTATGAGAGAGAGAGAGAGAGAGAGAGAGAATGCAGTGAACAGTGCACTTAACTCAGTGTGCGTTAAAAATCCAACCATGGCTTGCCTTCACGTCAGGCCAATCGTGATTGGTATGGATGAGGAAGAAGATGAACAAGAAGTAACATCAGCAGCCGGATGATCAGTAACCATCAACAAATTTCACCTTGTATAATTAAATTGTTATTATTTGAAATTATAGTACCAATAAGAAACATGTATAGATTATAATTCATTCCTTTTCACCATCATGAAAATTCTTCGATTTTAATCATAGAACAAAATATTAAGTAGTGAGATTCTCATTATTTAATCTTGCCTAGCTTGATTCACATCTTATACATAGTTAGATGATGCATGGAATCAATAATACTCATCATTTTGTGGTCCAAGAGAGCTTTTTACATAGTTTACTAAAAAAAAAAAAAGAGAGCTTTTTACATATAGGAAGAAAGGATATTTTATATGTTATTAGAGAAAGTTGAACCCATAATCTTTTTACTAAAAGGTGTTGGTTATTACCAACAAAATGACATCGTGGTAATCCAATAGCATTCATCTTAATTGAATGTTCAACTAATGTGATATAGCATCTTTGAGTCATGATACTAAGCTCAAATTTGTCAGGAGGTATTTTTTGGATTCAAACCTTTTAATCGTTACCTTGGTTAAGCCCAAAGCCTTAGTCTTGCCTAGAGCATCTCACTTAATACTTCACTTCTCCACTAAATATGCAAAAATTAGTCAATAATTATTCATATTGAATATAATTGATATGATACATATACGCTTTTTTTTTTAGGGTATATATTGGATTGCATATTAATATTGACTTATGCAATATCCGATATGCCATGATACATTTTCTTAAATCACGAATGCAATACTTGATACTGTTATTTTAGGGCAATGTTTGGTTATATGAATATAAAGATTTAAAATGAAATGGAATTTGAAATCTATTTACGGATTCATGATTCAAAAAATTAACTGTTTGGTTAGCCTCAAATCTATCAAAGTTCATGGAGTTCTATTGGATTTCTCCATGTGATTCTGCAAATAGCATCAATTTTATACTTACAATGAAATCCATGGATTTCACCCAATACCCAAGAATGGCTTAGTTCACGTTTTTAGGCAAAAAAGTGAAATCATTAGATTTCATGAATCGAAGAATGTTTTAAACTAAACAAGTATAAATTTGCTCCTCTGTTTCTTGCATTGGACTGTTGTGTGCTCTTTGACCTGGGCATGAGTGCTACCGGCTTCTGTGGACTATATTAGGCCTTCGGTGGGGCTCCGCTGATGGGGCCAATGTTTGCGCTGGTAGTGCACAGGGCTAATGCTTGTATAGGTCGCACTCGATAAAAAGTCCAGAACATTGCTTAGCGGAAGGGGGGGCTAGGTCACTGCTACTACATCCCCTCTTTTTCGTACAAAAAAAAAAATAAAAAAGGGTATGAATCTCCAATTTATAAATCCAGAGATTTGAAATCTATGAATTTATGTAATCAAACAGGCCCTTAAACTTTGAGTAGGATTACCATTCTATGTAGGGGTGTAAACAAACCGGATTCGGATCGGATAGTAGTAATACCATATCTGCATCCTATTATATTCGGATAAATTCAACTAATATCCTATCGGTTTTCAAACAGATTCAGTTGGATTTGGATGATAATCGGATAGTTATTTTAATGAGCATGAATACAAATTGAATATAAGTTTTCGACTACCTATTTACATCTTTACCATTTTATTTGAGAGTACTATGTTTGAAATTTAAAAATTTAGCAACTTTTGTAGTTATTTTAATAAAAAATCTAGAAAAATAGTCACATATCATAGATAAAAAATTTATAAAAATAAATCTAAGTAAGTAACTTAATCAGATAATTTTATCGGACAAATAATAATCGATAAGAAAGGAGTATACCATATTCGCATCCTTTTAGTAATCGAACGGATTTAAATACCCCTATATGGATGCAGATTCGAATTCGAAAGCAAATTTCAATTACCTATTTACACCCTTAATTCTATGTAGGGTCATGCAATTGGATTTCTTCTTTCTCACGATCATTTTGTGGCGTCCAGCCTGGCATTTTTCGTAGTTATCGAGTACCCCAGGGTTAGGTTAAGACAACCACCGGCGATAACGAAAAAGCAAGTGCCAACGCCACGTCACGCGCTCAGCTACTCTGCTCTACTTCCACTATTCGTCTATTTCCTACGCATATCATATCTGTGCGTTATGCGTGAATCGTGATCTCCGTGTGTATGTGTGTGGGGGCACTATTCTACAATAAAAATCATCATATCGACGAAAAATATAAAAAATTAAAGTGTGTGAGAGAGAGAGACACACACACAGAGAGTGGAAAAGAAACCTGTGTGTGAATCCCGTCTCTTTCTCTCTCTAAAGCCTCTCTTCTTTCTCTCTCTTGAACAGTTTCTGCACCTCTCTTCCGTTCGTTGCCGAAATTGATCTGCAACTGCAAAATCTCTCTGTATCTTTCTCTTTGAAAGGATCAAATCAAAAAAATAGATGAGGATTAGAAAGCGATCAGTACCATTGCCTTTCTCTTCCCTGTGCCCGACTATTCCACCAGATTTTCAACTTCACAAGGTGCCCTCGATGGAGGAAGACAGCAAGAACCGCCTAGAAGCTGCTCCAGATGAACAACCACAAGAAACAAAAGGGTCAACGCCTGAGCAGCAACAAAAACAACAACCCCACGAGGGAGATTCATCTTCTGTAGCAGTAAAAGAAGAAATAGAGAGTTCCCATCTGGATTATTCAAATTTCTCCTCACCACTACCATTCAACCACGAAGTGAATCGAAACCGCCGCTCTTCGGATCTGCAGCTGACGATTGTAAGGGTGAAAAACGGCTGGATTTGTTCTGACGCAGTCGAAGAACGAGGAGTAGAACCCAAGAACACCATGAACGAGAAGTGCTCGATGTGCCCCAATACTCCTCCATCCCAGGCCGAGAAGGTATGATTAACCCTTATTCCATGATTTCGCATCTCCATCTGAATCGGCCTTTCTTTCCATTTCTTCGGTTTTGTTTTTACCATCGGTGCAATACCTCTTCTACTGGATCGGTGCAGGGTTCGCATGGAGAAGACGTAGAGACAAAAGGCAAGAGATGGCGCGTGCTGTTCAACAATGCCATGTAAGTAGAACCAAATCTGAAACTCCCAATTTCTTCTGTTCTTGTTTAACCACTCTGAAGAAATGCACAAAGGCAAATGGGCAACATCAACATCATATGCCCCTGGTGCATCTTAGCACAAGTGTTTGGTCCCCATCTCTAATGTGCAAGGCTGAGGTGTACACCCACCCACCATTGTTGTTATATATACTTCACGTCTGCGCGTGTGGGTCTGTGTGTTTGTGTCTGTTTGCATCTTGAATGTGAATTTTCATCAACTCGGGTTAGCAGGAAGGCGAGTAGTTTGGATGCTGAGGCTAATGATGAGACTGGGGCTAATGGGTTGTTATCATCTTCTTCTAGTCAAGGTGAATATCTCTTCTAGCTAGCAGCTAGTAACAGATATTGACTGTTTCAGTGTTTCCTCCATTTCTATGAATATATTACCTTTTTTGTTCTATCAAGTAGTTGAAAGATGGTGTGAAGGAGAGAAAGCGTTTCCTTTGAAGAAAAGAAGAGGGAGCTTCGACCGTAAAGCAATCGAAGAGACTACGATGAGAACCATTCTGAAGACTATAACCAACAAGGGATGTGTTCACCCAGAAATTAATATCGGCAACAAAGGTGAAGAAGAAGAAGAAGAAGAAGAAGAAGAAGAAGGAATAAGAAGCAGTAATGGTGCAAAGAAGAGAGGAAGTCATGGAGGAGTGCAGGAGGGCTCTAGATGCAGTCGTGTGAATGGTAGAGGATGGAGATGCTGCCAACAAACCCTAGTGGGTTATTCTCTTTGCGAGCATCACTTGGGCAAAGGAAGGCTCAGAAGCATGAACACTGTTCGAAATCATGCTTCCTCCGTCGTTGCAGGTGAGGTTAAAAGACTCAAAAGATCACCATCTTCGCCTTCGTCCATAGACAAGAATGATTGGTTAGATGATGAAGAAGAGGAAGAGGAGGAGAAGCCAGCGATGAGCACAAAGAAGAGAAAGAAG
Source organism: Hakea prostrata (assembly GCF_041222555.1). Lineage (NCBI taxonomy): Eukaryota > Viridiplantae > Streptophyta > Magnoliopsida > Proteales > Proteaceae > Hakea > Hakea prostrata. Next base: position 49,454,918 of record NC_142609.1, on the reverse strand, counting down.
ATTGGTATGGTGAAAGCTCGTTCCATCAGCAGTTTGCTGTTCACATCATCCGTGGTTAATGGGAACAATGGCGGCATTGTATGAATCGTCTGGATATAATACATACCAAGTGTAGGGTTTTCAAGGTTAATAGAGAAATAGAAACTCAATTATGCTATAATTTAGGTTTTGTGAAGAATGCATACTTATGTTCGATATAAGTTTTCTGCTGTACTTTGCTTCTCGTCTGGTTCTTATTGTTGTTAAGGATGTGGGCCTGATTCCACATGACTGCAGGGTCGTTTCCTGCAAAGCGAGCGGAGGCCGAGTTTACAGGGGAGCGACTAATCTGGTATCTCCTAGAGGTTGATGTATTACAGTCATGTTCAGGAGAACTAAGGAATGTATGTAACATGAAATCCTAGGAACAATCTCTGTACACAATGTTAGTGATATATAACCGTGTCGATAGGTACCGACACAACACAACCACTCAATATTGGATTTGCAATATATCGGCCATATATTGCTGAAAGTCACCAGAAGAACGAAATGTAGACAAAAATCTCCGTTTTCTGTATTTTTTTCAATGGATTTCTTTGTATTCTTAGTTTCATGAGTTCAAGAAAGGTATCAAGGTTGATGGTTAGATTTGATAGGATCATCAACGCCGACGAAGCATTGCATCAGCACTTGAGCTTCTGCAAAAAATTTTGATCTTCGAGTCCTCTAGCGAACCCTACCGAAGAGGAGAAAGGTAGTCCAAGTTGTTAGAATATGAGGAGTAGAAATTGTTGGAACCATTGTAAGAAGAGGGGAAGAAATTAACGAATCACCGAGACGCTCCCCAAAAATATCCGTAAAATGTCGCCTACATTTCAAACCTTGGGAATAATACACAACAAAAAAAGAAAGGGAAAAAACCCCCACTCTACCAACAATCCACTAATTTCAACCATTTGGGAAATCAATACAAAAAGAAGAGGTGTACATATTTATATGAAAAGTCTAAACCGAGATATAGTCAACATTATACATATTTAAGGGTAATCTGGCCGTTGGATAAAGAATTTAAATGTAAATTGGGCTTCACCAATAAATTTCTCGGTACAAAGACCTTCGCTTGCTTTTCTATTACAAGCACAAAAGTGAGTAGAACCCCCTCCACCCCCGGTTATCTGGGAAAAAAAGTTAAGAACGAAAACATGCATGATATAATAATTTCAGCCATTACTGAGAGCTTAATTAAAATCTGTAAACGTTCAAGGCAGCAAATTGGCTGCACCACAAGCACTAAAATCATGAATTTCCCCATTCCGACTGCTACCAAAATCTAGAACCGTGAACCACCGCCCCTTCCTCCGCCCATAACATCTTTCATCAAATCACGGCCAAACTCTTGTGCTGCAGCAGTGGCAAAACTTTGAAGCACACCTTTGAAAAGAGGAGTACTACCCTGTGCACCTCTTTGATTCGCCAAAACTTGATTTGGGTTGTTCATATTTGAAGGCATGTATTGATTCAACATGGCCTGATTCTGGTGAGCAACACTTGTCTGGAGTGTTTGTTGATAAATCATCTCAGTCAATTGAGGCTGAGCTTGCAGCAGTCTTTCAGGTCGGGTCCTTACACAACCCAGATGAGCATCAAAGTGACAGGTAACACACCTGTAGAGCCAATGGTTGGAGCCTATCTTGAAGCAGATATCACAACCGAAGCTTTTGTTATGGTAGGGAGGATAGAATGTGAGAGTGAGTGGGTGTAGATGGAATTGGGTATTGATGGACAAAGGCATAACAGCACAGAGCGTGTGGATGTCTATGTTGCAGACTTCACAATGATAAGAGAAGCCATATCCTGATTGGCCACAAGCATCACAATCGAAGAAACCTTCTGGGTATGCTGGAACAGGGAGGAGAGAAAGTGAGTGAACTGGGTCAACTTGATGATTGATAAGCTGAGACAATTGAGAACATGAGATATGGAGAACGAAGTTACAAGCCTTGCAGGCATAGTACATATCAGAAACTTCTTGCTCGCAGCCTGAACATGAAACTGGAACCTTCGTGGCTTCTTGTTGCTGGTTAGGGACCTGTAATTCCAAGGGGTGTTGGTGGCTGAAATGGTGGATTGAAGGCTGATGATTCACCTTTCCCATCTCTCTCTTCTCTCTTTTCTAAAATCTAAACTGAAACAACCCAAACAGGATTTGCAGATATACATCAGTTCCCGCACCATGAGAGCAAGTATAAATCATGATACCATGCTTAATTGCTTATGGTTCACCGTTGACTTTTGGTTTCCTTTTTTGACCTTTCCGTGCAAGTGTGCATGTAGCCCTACCCATTTGTTGCACGTTTAACGCACCAAATTTTTTTTCTTTCTTCCTTTTTTTTTGGGTAAACTCTTTCAGTTTTAAACTGGGTTTTTTTGAATTTTTTATGCTTAAATTCACCAAGTATAATGAGCCAGGCTCGCCGAGGGACTAGACGGGAGTGCCACCAAATGTTACTACTCACTGGATTGGAAAATTTCATACAATTTCATCCCTTGTGATCAAGTAATGGTCTACCGGAGTGATAGTTGAGAGCCACAGAGCAGGAGCTCTACGAAACTCTATACCTCATATCTGTGAGCAATATGGTGAAGTGACATTCTTCTCAACATTCTTTTTCGGTGTTGCAAATTTCATTTTGTTTGCCTATCAACACTAAAAGCAATTATGCCAAGCCTTGGCTATCATGCCCATATCCAACTTTTGATAAGACATAATGAAGCTCAATTCTTGTGACTTAGGCACTTTTAGCCAATGATCAATACCACATGGACAATCCAACTAATATGAGGAGTCAAGTTCAAATATGAATACCCTACATCTACCACATTTAATGGTAATGTTTATTTATTCCCACAACTCTCTCTAAATTTTTCAGCTCTAACAGTTTTAAAGCTCAATTCTAAAATAATGTAATATTCAAATCTGAATTAACCTTTAGAGATAGCTGTGAAAACAAGATCGACTGGAGCGAAACATGATTCATTGAAGGGCAGGATAATTTCTTCCTTCACTGATTATTGAAATCTTAACCTTTAGAGATAGCTGTGAAAACAAGATCAACCGGAGGGAAACAGGATTCGTTGAAGGGCAGGATAATTTCTTCCTTCATTGATATTGATTGCATCACAAGTAACGCAGTTTTGGTGTATTTTCTACCCAATAAATTCCAAAATAGTTTGTTGATATCAAAGGTTCAATTACTTGCAAGTGGCGAAAATGGCAATAAATGTTAGGTCAAATGATTTTCAACTTTTCTTGTACGATCAAACAACACAAACTGCATCTGAAAAAAAGGTTAATATTCAAGAAAAATGTTTCCGTATCCTGTGACTTGTGGGAGAAAACTGAAACCGTAATCAAGAATGTTTTTCTAATTTTTTGTGCTGATAAAGAAGTCCCTCTTGCAAAATTTTAAGTATTGCTGATTCTAAACCATAGAGAGTTTCTTCTTTGGACTAACTTCGTGATGAATGCTGAAGCAAGTGGTGCACTGTTTTATTAATTAAGTCTAGGAATTGCCATTTGGGTATTATTTTCTAGTTTCCTTCATTTGCATTCTAGCTAATTTTCCCACTGGGAGAGATAAGGAAGCGTGCACAAGCCTGAATTATGGCACCCCAGATTCCATTCTCATTTGAAAGGAAGAATGAAATTTTTTTTTAAAGGAATGGGAAATGACAAGATAAAAGGGGTACAAATGATATTTGGTTTGGTGGCGGGTGAATTGTATTGGGGAAAGGGGTATCTCATTGGCGAGGGGAACATTGACCTCTATCCTGATTGGTAGAGGATTCAGACTCAAAAGGAAAATGTATTTTTTACAATTGCCTAATTAAATTTGCATGCCTTTTGATGGTGTCTACATCTCATATGAGAATATAAAGAAACATACCACAACAGATATCCACAATATTTTGGACGGATAATAATGAAAACAAGAATCCGAAATAATATAGATTCTCTCCATATAATAGAAGGCACAGAGGCATTTTATGTCATGCAGAAGACAAATTTTAGAGAAATGCTATTCACATTTTATTTGGATATTCGCATAATTGAAGGGAACATTGAAGGAATTTGAATGGTGGAAAAGAGTTCACAGCTGCACAAAATCGTTCAATTTTTCTGCAGCAACCATATTGCAAGAGATCCACTGTGACAATAATACATAAACTCCTACAACTATATATGACACCATAAAGATTCAGAGTAACTAGATTCTTGAGGTAATAATTGTGGATTAAATTTGAGACCACTGAATGCCATACACAAATGTGGTGAGGCCTCAAAAAAGAAACCTACGTCTCCATGATATTATGTGATCTTCAAGTCGAATTCTTCGACAACATTCTATAAATATAATAGCGCAAAGCAAACCATCGCTTCAGGTACCTCATGAACTCCCCCCCTTAACAGTATGCAGCTTCTTTTTGGCACCCGTGATTAAAATCCATGTTGCTTGAATGATCTATAAGCCTTTCACAGAACAACCCCCACCCTCACTTTCCTCCTTTTCTCTTCGCAGTGTTGGAATCTAGGAGAATGGAAGAGCAAGGACAGCCTCAGACAGAATTAGTTTCAACTGTCAAATCCTGCACCCCCAAGTCATGGTACAAGCCATGGACATAGCTAAGTATGGGATGATCATCCAGTCCCTTCTTAAGCTGTTAAGATCAACACAAGATGAATAACAGATCCAACAATCAAATCAGATGTATTTCGTAAGGAGAAAACTACCAAAAGATGTCAAGTCAACCACCATAAAAAAGCGGCAAGGTCCAAGATAATGAAAATATGGAGTGCCCAGTCTGTAATAGTGCTCTCACCAACTTTTGTTTTCATTTCTTTTATGATAATAAAATGAATATGCTCTGATGCAAAGTAATATGAGTAATATTGCATATTAACTGTGCAAAGATAACATTGGCATAACAGCTACCATTTAGAAGGTTCTAGGTAACTAACAACGTCTTCTAAAACCATAATATCATGCTTTAACAGGGTATGTAGATCACTAATAAATAGGAAAATGGAAAATCACGGCTGCAGAACTTGTTAGCAGTATCTTTACCTGAATTGAGAGTGAACCAACAACATGACCAGGCACCAACTCCCAGAAGCGAGCTTGGGAAACTTCTAACACATCTTCGAGGGTGCAAATCTATTAAAAGGAAAGAAAAAATTAAGTAAATAGAGAATTTGATTAGATTAAACTGGAAGGAAAGATTATTACTTGTCTCCAGCATTTGCTCAAAGCTGAAGAGGGAATTTTTGGCGGAGCCATCTGGAGTAGTATTCCACCAGATGTTCTAAATAGAGGCATGATAAGCATAAACACTGCAGCCGAAACCAGTCCCAAGCACAAAACTTCAGCATTCTTAACCCTGAAATGAAAAATAAAAATTCATCAAAATCAAAGAACTTGAGTTTTGCAATGTTTAATGCACATAAAATTGTGCTGTCCCTAAGCATCATGGCCAAACAGAGACAAATGGTTCCCAGAGATCCATCTGTAACTATAGTATTTTCAAAGAAGATTCCCACCCCTATCCAGATCAGAGATTGACATACTTGTTTCTGTTTCCATCACCTAGGTTAGAAGAGGGGGAAAATTTCTCAAAATTCATTGATCTCGACCCTTTGTGCATTGAAAAGTTCATGGTGCTTGGATGATGTGAGAATATTTGACAAGAGGACTAAACAGAGATGTGAGGGTTGTTTATAAAAGTCACTAGTGGAGCAACCTTAGAAGCTTTGTTGCCATCGCTGTTCACCTGAGGGATCTGAAGATGCAGATTTGCAACAATGAGTATATAGAAGTATCTTGATAACAGATTCCCGTGTCCACTCACCATCTGAGCTCTATCTAGTGAATTTCAAGACATAGAGATTGTCAACTGGTAAGCAAATATCTTTCTTTGACATAGGAAAGTCAGGGCATCTATTACTGGTGGCTTAGTTGTCAGGAGCTTAGGTGATCCAAGGCATTTCTTATCCAAAATAAATAAATAAATAAAAGAGGTGATCCAAGGCGTTATAGAGCAATGGAAGTGCTTAGACACTAAGCTGCCTGCTGAGGCAGGGTGATTCAAGTGTATCCCCCTCCTCAAAAAAAAATTTTAAAAAAAATACTTCTTTTTATCAAACATAAATATACAACTCAAGGAGTTGGCTTTTTTATCCTTTCGGAATTCTATTTTTAACTAATTTTATTGGATAGAAGTATGTGGATATTTTCTTATTTATGGATGATATCTTAAGTAAATGATATACCAAATTTAAAGCTTTTTTTTTTTTCATAAGAAATTAAAAGCTATTACTTAAATGAAATTGACAAAAAAGGTGCCAATTACCTATTAAACTAGTGCAATGCACCCTACAATAAGAGCAGCCACAAAAGCCCCTACAAATCAGCCTGGACAACCAAGTGGTGCCTTAGTGATGCCTTTACAACTATGATTAGGAGTAAAGCAAACATTTCACAATTGGCTGGGGATGCTTCTTTCTCATAGAACTTTACAAACCTGTAAATATGGTTTTAGTGGGGATTCAATCCTAGCCTAGTTATGGTCCTGCTCAGACCCACTCAGAAGATAAAGGAGTATTTTCATTGAATTCAATGAGCTTCAAGCCAAAAACTTTCCAGAAATTGAGATTGCCTGAGAATTTTTATCATCAGTAATCCTTCAGGAGCACTAAGTGTAGAGTCTTCTATCCAAAGTAAGAAGATGAAGCCTAGGGAAAAGACCTCTTTCAGCAGGATATATGAACCTTTCAAACTTTTGAGAACTAAGGCATTTGGTAGATATTAGATCCAAATTAAAAAGATACACTCTTTCCTGTTCATTTCCTTTGTTGTGCATGTGTGTTTTTTTTTTCTTTTTTCTTTTTTGGGTATGGGCTGGGGTGGGGGGGAGTTGTATCTCAGTTGATATCTATAGGACGGATACCTTATCGCATAGCTTTGCTAGTCCTAAGCATTGATAGAATCTGACAGAAGTAGGAAACCATCTTATAAATGTTAGTCTCATCAATAATTGCACCAATTATTTTACCGAGGCCGGCGGGGGAAGAAATGGTGATAATTGAGAAAGTGGTTAGTTACCCAAGGGTCAAAAGCCAGGATGCCAGGATCAAACCTGCACTGAAAACAATTAAAAGTCGCAAGTTAGAGTGTTTCTCAAGATATAAGTTAAGAAAGCCAAAAGTCATTAAAGCTATTTTGAACATTATGACCATATGGAGTAGTCATTTGATCATTCTGACTGTAAAATAGGAAGGGTTTAGAGAACCATATGACCTGGAATCTATGGGAAGAGAGATAAAGAGAAAGAAGGATTTATTACCTACGGATGGAATCTGCAAGAACATGTAAACATACAGAGTGGAAATTCATGTCTTCAGCTTTCCTGTAAACTGAATGGAAATGCATAGAATAAGGAACATATACTGCATACATGAAGGAAAATAGTGGACTATGCTCCAATTTCCACATGCATAGAGACATGTACGGCCCTTAAAGCAAACACAAAAATTGCATGATGTACTTGCACAGAATAAAAGAATCTCTTTCATTTTCTTTCTAATCCCAGGAAATCTAGCTCCATTAATGTCCTAGATCCTACTAGGCTACTAGTACTATCACCATCTCTGACATGTGAAGAGTAAACAAGCATATAGAAGCAGGTGTTTCGGATTTATAAACTTGTTAGAAAGGACAGAGGTTTTGCCACTGTGACAGAATGGGATGCAGATCCACAACCAATTTATAAAGGCCTAAAAATCCATGCACGTGTTGGGCCCTTAATCCCATTGATAGACTACTTATAATGGCCTAAAGTAGGATAATTTAGAGTAAATACGAAAATAGCTAATTACTTAGTTTATTTTATGTTTTCAAGTTAAGACAGTCAAATTTGCATCAATCCATTGTAGGCATATGGGTCAATTTATGCCATTTACTAGTAATTCAGGATTGCACAGTCTCATGCATCTGGCTGGGAGCAGTGTTGAAATGTTCAAATTTACAATTAGTTTTTCTTTTGGTACTAGGACTCTGTAATTAAGGCTGATAAGCCCCATTAGATACCCCATCATGCATGAATAGAAGTTAGATTTGAGTTGATCGAATTGTTGTTGCCTACAAAGTTTGCTGCTGCCTTTCTACTCTGTGAGAGAATCATCTAGTGTTTAAAGTCTACATTAAATATTCTTTGCTTGGTGGTTCAAGTAAAGTAAGCAGATTTAGCCCCATGACGTTTAAAGCACATGTTGCTGGAGGTTCCTTGGTGTCTAAACTCCAATTCTCCAAACCTACCATGAAACCACTCTTCTACTTCAACCTACAAGCTGTTGCATTGAAGATCATATCCACAGTGAAGTAAGCCTGCAGGTCCATTCATGCCTACCCCTTATTTCCCATCAGTTTGTTCTTTCCTGATTCTAAGAGCCCCACATTGAGCAAAAACCTGCAACTCCATAAATCTCTGATTTAACCATCTGTTTCAGCCTTCACTCATAAGCCCTCACAATCAATCCCAGTTATAGCCATTCCCACTATTTAAAAAAAAATCCCAAAATCAGCAACCATTCTTGAGATTGATAATTCAAGTTCCTCCATCTAGGACACTGGTTTCCTCCCAAAGTTTGGAGATCATAACGTTTAAAGCACACGTTGCTGGAGGTTCGTTGGTGTCTAACCTCCAATTCTCCAAACCTACCCTGAAACCACTCTTCCACTTCAACCCACAAGCTGTTGCATTGAAGATCATATCCACAGTGAAGTAAGCCTGCAGGTCCATTCATCCCTAACCCTTATTTCCCATCAGTTTGTTCTTTCCTGATTCCAAGAGCCTCACATTGAGCAAAAACCTGCAACTCCATAAATCTCTGATTTAACCATCTGTTTCAGTCTTCAGTCAAAGCCTGCACTCATAAGCCCTCACAATCAATCCTAGTTATAGCCATTCCCACCATTTTTAAAAAAAAATCCCAAAATCAGCAACCATTCATGATATTGATAATTCAAGTTCCTCCATCTAGACACTGGTTTCCTCCCAAAGTTTTGGGATCATTTTCATCCCCCCCCCCCCGAACCTAGGTTAAATCCTAGTTTCATCGCAATCCAACCCATGGATCCATAGCTTGATCACCACACCCAAAACCCTAACACCCTCTGGTGTCAAGAAACTGTTTTTTCACCCATCAGATTGTCTCAAAATTGAAGCCCTGTCTCTTTTTTTGTCTATTTCACGCTCCACAAACATCCCCCCCCCCCCCCCCCCCAAAATCTAGCATCAAACAGACAACCCAGGACCCAAAAAGAGATACTTGATGGTGAAACCCCTTTCCCTAAATCAGTTTTTCAAGAAACCTTTATTGCCACCTAATTCGAGTTGGCGATGATTCAGATCTTTGCATTGGCCCTCAAAGTCATTTAGAGCAAATTTCTTGGTTGAATGAGAAAAACCTTCATTGTCTGCCACAGATATGGAGGACAGGATTTCTTCAATAGATATTTAAAATACAAATCCTTACAAAGACAAGGTGGTCCTGTTTCATTGTTGTACCATCATAATACAGGGGATCCCTAGACTAAACTGAATATAAGAGGCCATCCTCACACTAGATGGAAGGTGATACAGGGAGGAACACTTTTGAGGTAAAGTCGCAAGTTGCAAGTAAAGATCCCATTGTCAGAGGAAAATAGGTTTCCAACCTACTTGCCAAGGTCCAATTTTTAGGGCATGAATCAGACCTTCCTCACCGGGAATGTGAGGATGAAGAAGTAAACAACTAACAAGTACGTATCCAAAACCCCTTGAACTTTCCAAAGCCTGGACAAAAGGAGCTTAACCATATTGAAGGGAGGATGGATACCAATGAAGTTGCCAACCAAGGAGTTCAGCCATTCTGATGCTTCAAGGGCTAGCAACCCACCTGGACAGAGGGCCACCTCAGAGGATCTAATAATGGCCAGAGGAATGAAGTGGGAGGAGAGATCTTCTTGAGGAAGGTGTGGGGGCATGACTTAAGGGGTAGGGCACCCAACCTGGAGGTGAGGCAAGAGGGGCCAGTGTTTTCAAGAGATTTAAGTGGAAGGGAGGGTTGGGTAGTCTTGGTACCAGCCACCATGGCTCCTGATACCCATAAAGCAGTGACAAACTCTGAAAATGCTCAGCCAGTCATTTGGCATGGATAATGTCAGCACACACAGTTGCCCTTGTTATAGTCCTTATGTATGGAAACAATTCACAAAAATACATTGGAATGTATACTCAAAATGGGTGGGTTTGTGTTTGTTTGTAGAAACTATATTTCTGAAAACTTCCCATCATTATACAGAGAGACTAAGCAGGCGACAGTGAAGCTTCACAAAGAAAGTGATGATTGATAATCCAATAGCAATTGATTGATTCATTATTAAATAAAATACATAATCCAAAAACACTCTTTCTATCAAACATACCCAGATTAATTCGAGCATAATTCCGGAAGACCCAAACACCAAGAAGGTTCACCAATAAATTTGTCACTGCAGAGATTATCAAATAATGCCTACAAGTAGATTTTCATCAGAAAATGTGGATAGAAATCCACGATCAAGAACAAGCAGAAAGATTAATCAAGTGCAATATCATTTGATGTCACTACAATGGTTAAACAAATGTTCGTCAACCTTCAATTGATCATTCACTCTTCACTAGTATCAAATGTGGGAAAAAAAGAACCAGAAAAAAGTAAAGCAATACATTGAACAAACAGAAATGCAGCTAGAATAATCATCCCAGGTAAGGAGTATTGACCCTCTTCAAAACCACAAAAAGGAAAAGACAGGGATCACATCAATAAATAGAAGAATCCAAAATTTAAATAACCTTTCAGAAGTCAGTATGTTGGCAAATGAAATGTCATGACTTTGACATTGCCAGAGCTTAAATGTTTAACTTAAAATAGACCATAGAATGTAGTATTTGGAAATAATATGGGAAAGAAAGAAAAAAAAGTACTTCAGATCATAATTAACTCAAGTGTCAGTACCTGATTCTGATTTTTTTTCTTGAGTGGTGTTTGTGTTGGGAAGGGGTCGATAAAGAGTGAAAAAGATGATTATATTATTTGGGCCCATTTTGAATTTTTTAACTAGAGTACTTAGTCTAGTTGTGCTCATGTTTTGGTTAGTAATTTAAATGTTCCAAATCACTCATGTTATAATCTACAACCTAGCTCTCCCCATTCCATCATCTGGTTTATGTTCTTCATGTAGCACACAAACTGAATGACAATGAAATTAAGTTTGTAGTCCTACATAATATAGTTAACACAGGAGGCCTCTCTATTTTAATACTGTAGGTTTTAGGTGATCAAATTAGTAGTCCTACATAACACAGGTAACACAGCAGGCATCTCAACTTTAACGCCGAAGGTTTGAAGTGATCAATTTGTTATATACTTCAGGAGACAGTTTACTATTGCAGGTAATATAAGAAACTTACTTGTGTTCAGATTCATCATGCATGAATGCATGAAGTGCTTCCACAGCTAAAGAGAATGACATGAACAAAAGAAACAGCTGTATCCACATGCATTAAAAAAAATGAGCACATGTTAGTGCTGATCATACAGGGAAAGAATATAACAGAAGTCATGGATAACTGACATTATTTAAAATAAAATAAAAATAAATCAAAAAAAGAAGAAATCCAAAAAAAATGTGAAACAGAAATACTATCTAAGAGTTTAATTAAGTGCTATGAGTAGGTTTGTCCAGAATAATGTTTAAGCTAGTTTCAATTGGAATGAATATATGGCACAGCCTTCAAGAATTTACAGGAGCCCATGTTCCTAAATTACCTTCCTAAATGCTCAGGACACTAAATATGGACTTATTCCACGCGAAATGTGGGAAGTCATTGTATCTTATTCTGACCAATTCAATTGCAGATCAACTCTGGTGCCTCAACTCTAATAAGTTCTTGGAGTACATGCTTCTCTAATTGATCCCCAAGATGAAATTCTAATCAATGAAAGGAAAGTTAATTACTGGTTCAGATGTAAATGTTGGCCAAGAAATAGCGGTTCTTTCATAAACATGAAACAGAAAATAATGAGTTCTTACTGAAGAAAGACTCCTTTTTCCCGGCTGCAATGTACTTTGACAACCACACAGCACCATGTCTGAGTCACAGATTACACAACCAGATCTCTTACATTTCTTTTCTTGCTTTTGAACTATTTATGAGTGCCTCATACGTTCATGCTAGCTTCTACACCGTAACTTTCAACTGTGATCAAGGACAGTTGGTAATGCTGTATCTAGGATAGCAATGCCATAACACATAGTGTGGTTGTCTGGGCACCTCAGAGATCCTCTTGGATTCGCAATCCCCATGACTAATTGATAGGCCAATGAGGTACCTAGGAAATCTAGCATCACGTGACTTTCACAGCCACTATGTGTTTTTTCCCCCAAGGTGGTCATCAAGTGTAGCATTTTACACTACATAAATACTTAAACAAGCTAATACTATGCTACTAGAAAGATGATTTGATGAGAATATTGGTGCAACTAAAAGATTTCATACAGAAGCCTAGAATATGAAAGAAAGTATACTGAAGGCCAAAAGTAGCCAAACAAACAAAACAGCTATAACCCTTCATGTAATATTATTAGATCCCCACTAATTTGACCACCAGCATGCCCAATTCAAGTAGATAATTTGTCACACCTTCATAATCAACAACCAAGAGTAGTACCAAGTACCAACCAGAAACTAGGGCTGTGTGCATTATATGAACAGAGACCAAGCAACCAGTACCATTCAATACAATGGTATGAACACAATAACAAGGCAAACCCATGGAAATACCACTTATCAAATAAAATAAACATCATGTAACGTTATCACAGGGTATACTAGTATGGAAATATCGTCAATGCCTTAGTGTCCAGTCCTTGACGTTGAAAAAAATTGTGGGGAGGGGAATCACTGAGAAATTCAGAGAACCTCCACCAAAAGTTCTCCTCTAATTTGCTTTGATATGGTCACATGGTTCAATAACCTCAACAGTACATCAAACTCTAAAAGTTATCCCCTGGTATTATATTTGTATGCAGGGCCAACAGATCAAGTATTCAAGTACCAACAAAAGTGGAAGTTAAATTTTATTCCTCAAAAAAGAAATAAAAATAGCAGCTATTAGTTTTTTAAAACTAAAGAAAGTGAAAGGAAATGTCACAGGTTGGGAACATAAACGACTTACAGCATTGGTAAAAGCAGACAAAACTTCTAGCCTTTCGTACCTGAAATTTTTAAAAAAAAATTATAAAAAAAGGGAAAACCAAATAACAAACAATAACACAAGAACTTCAGCACAGTGTAGAATTCCATAGACACATACTTCTTAACAGCGTAGCAACTCAGAAAGGAACAAAAGTTAACATGATCACATACAAAAATGTATTAACCAAATATTTCATACTAATTCATCCATCATTCATCAATTTCCTGACATTACATTTGGGAGTACAACTTCTTATATATGGAAGCCCAATGCATATCAACCAGTGCTTATTAGATCAGATTGTCCTAGGAAATGTTAATCCTGATTTTATTGGATCAATCTACACAATACATTGGCCACTTCATTTCACTGGATATAATAGATCAAATCAACTCCTTTAGATACTGATCGAGGTTAGATCACCTGACCAATCTAAAATCCATTGAGACTTACTTGAAGTAAAAACTTTAGAGATTCATTTGTTTTCATGTTGAGGTGGTCATTTGAGACAATCAACTATCTGAGAGATCACATCCAAAAAAAAAAACTATCTGAGAGATCACAATTTTGCACCAGAAAGACTCCTGACTGGAAACATTTATGGAGGAATTTTTGTGATTATGCAGTATTTCAAAAGCAGAAGAATAGTAACATGAAAGTACAGTAGAAGATACAGTAGAAGGTACAAATCTTACCCATACGTGTACACACCATCAGGCTTCTTCATGGAGGTAGACATTGCAAACAATGAAAATGTTAAGACGCCACAACCAAATGTCAAATGAAATGCATCAGAAACCAAACCTGGGGAGGGAACAAAAAAAGAAAGAACGTTGTGCAGGTGAAAAGAAATAAGCGAACATGGAGAATCAGCAACAATGCAGAATACACCTAACCCAGTGATTGTAGAATACCTTTCCCATCCCTTCTAGTCTGTAGGAATCAACTAGGGAGTTAGTTTTCAATATTACATGTTACATCATTAAAAAAATAAATACTTAAGAGAAATCTCTTTCAATGGGAACTTTATCATTCAGATTGACTTCTAAAATACAAAACAAAATAGACGCCAGAAGCAAATAAGAGGAGACTGATGTTCTTACCTGGACGTCCAGAGAAAAGGCCTATAAATAATTCAGCAGACGAATATGCCACGTTGAGAAAGATCATCATAAGCAGTCGCTTCATGGGTCGATTGCCGTATTTTACCAGCCTAATCGCAGAACCCAGAAACAAAAGGAAAAAGAATTTCTCAGATGAAACATTTTCTTCTCGATGAGAAACCGTATGGTATTCTTCCCAGTTATTCTCAAGTTTCGGGTAGAGGGCGGATGGGATATTGATGCTGGGAACACTCGGGGACGACAGAGGCTGATTAAAACCATTTGAAACTATGGAAACTGGACTGTGAGATTCAGAAGATTGACGGAATGACGATTGGCGAGCAAAAGCGAATCTTCGGTCGTTCCAACCAAATCCAAGCTCTTCACTCCATGATGGCAGAGACTCGCCTTGGGTAGCACTATGGCCAAAAGACGTGCTTTTAATCGTAACGAATGTAGAATCACCAGCCACACCAAAACACTCTTTTGGAACTCTTGAGTTCTCCATGGGAATACCAATTCTCAAAATAATTTAACACCAAATAATTAAGGAGGAGAAGCTTGAACCAGTTCTATCCCAGGTCCCATTGAATAAAAACTCAGAGAAAATAATCCGAACAAATTGAGACCCGAAAATTCAAAAGGATTTCGAGCTCAGTGCTGCCATATAGACGCTCAAAATTTTCAGGGCTCGGGACAACCTCGGCTAATCGAATTTCGTTTCTCCGAAAAGCAAATAAGCAAAATTTGCATGGATAATTTCCCTCTAAAACCGTAGTTTCAGTGATCTTCCTCCGTGATCGACATGCCAGAGCACTCAAGTGTCATGTCTCGCGACTCCGTCCAGCAAATGTCAACAAGGTAGATTACGTGGAAAATCCTCTATGAGCTTGGAATCGGGATCAGGATGATTTCATAGAGTTCTGATCCAAGTAAGGCCGTTGAATTGGCCATCAATAGGCCAAAAATGGCTATCATCCAGTTTTCACAGATAGCAATACAAAGAAAATCGCAGAGGATCATGGAAATGGTTGACATTACAGAAGCTGAAGATATGTCCACAGGCAAATGGGCGCACTTAGCTGAACTCCTATGGGTAGAAGTTTGATTTGGCTGATTTCCCACTCAAAGAAGAAGAGAAAATGGTGGAAGTGTTAGTTGCGCACTGAGATGCTAATGTAAGATATCATTTGTCAATATAATAAAACCTAGGTGGCTAGTGCTGATATGAGTAGCTCTGCCTCATTTAGTGTAGTGTAATGCTCCAACTGCGCTTAATCTAAAGATTAATCATACTGCAACTTGAAAACTTCGTCACCAACTCATCACCAGTATTAAAAAGTCAGAAACAGGATTCTGATTGCTGAAGAACTGACAAGACGATGCCCCCAATCCTAGGTCTTGGGAAAGAATCCACTGAGCTGGAGAAACCATCTTAAATTCTTGAAACCCTGATTACCAGAGTGAACGAACACAATTCAAGACTTATATCAAGGCAGCTCCAATCCAAGCTCTCTCAGTACTTTTGAGAAGCTTGTTAAAGTTCAGGAAGCGCTGAAAAAAAATTAAAATTGAGGCTTCACTTCGATACTCAGGATTGCCAATGGTTAAACTTAGTTTTGCTTTTAGACACCCCAGTATACGAGTGCAAATACACTCATATTTTCCCAGCATCAACTCTGTAGACTCTGCACCCAGGAAGAGTGGAGATTAATCTATTTTGCCACCATGAAGAGCTCCCCCACAGAATATCCACTTAACTTTTCACAGAGATCATTTCACAGAAGAGAACAGATTCGTTACAGATAAGAATGCTTTCAGATGATGATCATAACACACTAACCACAGACTTAAACCTCCCACAGGCAATAGAGAGAAAATTTAAAGCACTATACACAGTAGTGCACATTGCACGGACACCCCCAAAATGGATATCTTAAAGCATAGACACCCGCACTTTATGTTTAAAAAGCACAAAGATCTCAAAATTGGATTTTTATTGGATATACCTATCAAATTTATTATAGAAAACAGTTAAATCACTGTTTATTTTCAAAATATCCCTATAATAAACCATATCTGAAAGGTTTTCAATGATAAATTGGACAAATATATTCAGTAAAAATTCAATTTTGGGGTCCCTGTGCTTTTTAAACATAAAGTGGGGTGTTAGTGCTTTAAGGCCTCCATTTTAGGGTGTCAATGCCATTTGCTCTGCAAAGTAATTAAACAAACATAACAAATTTATCTATAACCAACAAGCAATCCATTATACCACCCTTACAAACATCTAGCCATGTCCCTATCTTGATATTCTATAGTGCCATCAGGTCCCTTTCTTTTCCATAGAAATATGACAAAGAATTCCAATGTTGACTGAAGACACTGTATCTGCAACTTTTTTCCCTACTTTTCATACTATACAGAAAAAGAATGGTGAAGGGAATCATCAGATTTCAAAATGGGAATCAAGAGTGTAGGCATGAATATCCGAGGGACCGGTGCCTTCTCTGCAAGCCAACATCAAACAAAAAGAAAGCACCATAAATTAAAAAAATAAAAAATAATTAGAAAAGAAAATCTACTCATAAATTGATGGAACCAAAAAATCGACTCATTTTCTTCAAGGCTGTGTTTGGTTCTTTAAAGATGGATAAAGACAATCTTAGGAAAGAAAATATCCAATATAAAGAGAGACTTTCACAGAGAGAGAGAGGTGGGGAACCTTGTAAAATGTGTAGATTTCTCAACTTAGGGTTTTCTCACCAAAGAGTCAGAGACTTAATTCCCAATGAGGATTTATAAATTTGTAACTCCCAGGTCCTATTGCAATTTCAAAGTTTCAAATGGAATCTTCTATCATCTCAGCCAACAAATGCATAGAAAATTTCAAAACCTAAGAGGAAAGTACAAATTTATTTCCTTTTTTCTTCATCTCTAGAGAACCGAACACAGCCTAAATGTTTACAATGGGATAACAATCGCAAATACAATTTCCACAGTCTAACTGAATTTATTAGGTCCTTTGTGTTGTGTGCTGTGCTGGAGGCATGGCAATGTAGAACAAAATACCTCTTGTTTATGATACCAAAGTGAAACTTAGGGCTTCCAGACTTGATATCTTGAACATACTGTAGCCAAAAATTTAGGATGCATTAATTAGACTAGCCTGACTTTCGTGATAACAATTAAATATTGACACATGATAGATATGGTTATGTTCAGGGGTGGTAATTATGAAAGGCAGGAAAACAAATATCATCTGACCCATCACATACCAAGTTCAATGTAACCAGCATTGACGAAAATGCCAGAGAATCAAATGGAATATCTTCAACTTTAAAAAGCCGGCACTCTATTGACTCAGCACCAGGTGAAAACTCAGGCTTCTTCAACCTGGCCCTAAAAATTATATAACTCTGTTCCACATATACCACCAAGAAATACATCAACATCTTAGCATGTTCAATCAAAGTCAAATAAATGTAAATAGTGAGATATTTTTTAACTCACATGACCAATACGAGGAATATCCAGATGAGCGAAATGTGATACAATTTCCACCTTCGCACCTGCTTCTTCCCAAGTTTCTCTGATTGCCCCTTCTGCAGCAGACTCCCCCATTTCCATGAAGCCAGCAGGAAGCGTCCTAAGAGAGCATCCAGTCTTCTAAATTTAGAAAAGGAGAACACATCACATGTTTCAAAAGCCAAGTTTGCAACGAAACAAATAAAATCAGCTATTTTAGAACAAACATCAAAGAATGAGAATAGAAGCGAAAACAGATCAAGGAGACATAAAGCTATAACATGGTTCACACACCAATGCAACGTGTAACGTCCAACTAGGTGATGCCGAAGATGTTTTCACCATGTAATGGAAGAGATTAACAATGAAGATCTATCAAGAACACCCAACATGGCTTTGCAAGCTCTCACTTATAAGCCTTAGTCAAGAAACCCCCAATCTCAATCATGCTTTACAATAAAATAGTAAGGTATATAAATAATCCTCCAACCAGGTCAATCTGTCAGGTCAGCTCACAACTGTCAGCCCAAATCGACAGGCCACCATTGATCTCAGAAAAAGTCCATAAATGTTGCCACCATCGATATGTCAAAGAGGTTCAATTTCGAAATGGGGTACAAGAATTTGAGACACAAAACAAGCTACAATAATTACATCTTGTAAAGAAAAGGAGAGGGAAATAGAAAGAAGAAGATAAAGCCCCAAATAGGAAGTAGTTCATAAATTCTTCTGATATAAAACATACCAACAGCCATAACTTGGTGGGATGTTACGCTTGCAAAGTAGAACCTTGTTGTCATGTTCAACCAGGCAACCAACAACCTACATCAACCAATTAAAGAAGAAAGACCATAAGGAAAAGAAAGGCAAAAGATAACATTGTTTTCATGCTTCTGAAGGCAGATTCAACAATATATTGCCAATACACAATAAATCAGATGTATTAAACCACAATAAAGAAATGTGGATAATGCATCCTGGAAACCAAGAAAAAATTTATCTGTTTTAGTAACTTATAATATGCAGGCAAGGATTAAAAAAACTGCTAGTCCGGATAACAAGCCCAAGGGGGAAAAAAACATGTCTAGAAATATGTGGTTGTTGGAGAAAAGAAGAGAAAGACGAAAAAAGAATATCAGGAAAGAAAATGAGAAATCAGGAAATCCAAACCAGCAATAAGAATGCCACATCAACCAGGCTGCTACTACAGAAACATAGCAATGAGAATAACTGACCTACAATTTTTACTCAACACCCAAAAGGCTTATACATAGATTAAAAGGGGGCCATTACCCAGTGCTGGCCCCCACCAAGGGGTAAGTTTTGAAGCCATTCCTAACCTTCTGAATTTGTATGCACAAGTGGCTACTCTCAAGACCCAAACCGGAGTGCTAGCCCTGGTAGCCGAACCATTTTCCATTGCTCCAAACAGAGTTGTTTAAAACCTTATATATAGAAACTCATCCCACAAAGAATTTAGACTTCAAATATAAGAAAAAAATCCTAAAACAAATAGACCTTCTTTTATAATAAAGTCCAAATAAGAATCTAAGAAAATACTCACATAAGTACTCCACCCCTTCCTAATTATACAAAACAACTTACTAAAGAAATGGTACTCATCCCCGTCATTCCCTTACCCTTTGGAGAGCCTTCAACCTTGCTCTCCCCACCCAATCATTCCTCATTAGCCGCCATATCTCCGCTAACCCTAGTTGCACCTTGTGTGGGAATGGTTCAAAGAACATCGACCACCTGTTTTTTGCCCGCCCTTTTTCCCACCCCCTTTGGGACAGAGCCCTTGCCTCCATTTGGCCCGCTCGAGACTCTCACATGGGTTTACTCATGATTGGACTTGGATCTTGAGGAACGTTGCCGGTAACTCTATTTGCGACCGCCTTGGCAAGCTTGTCTTTGGTGCCTCCATCCATCACATCTGGTGGGAGCGTAACCTTAGAAGATGAACGTCCAAATCTCGATCTTTAGACCAGATTTGGAAAGCCATCTACTCTGATGTATCTTCTAAATTGTTATCTTTTCTCCACCCCCTTGTTGTTGACAACCCCAGAAATAGGTTAATTGTTAGTTTCTGGGGCTTCAGCTGTTCCTTCATCCCCCCTTAAGCTTGTGCTCCATCTCCCCTCCCCTCCTTCTCGGCTCCTTGTTTTTTGGGTTGTTCTCTTGTTGTTTGCTTGCTAGTTTTTAATATATTATGCTTTTGCCTGGTCTATTGTCATTATTCACAATCAGAAATTCCTCCCGTTAGCACAAATCTCAGATACATGTTGATATGGGAAGCTAGTTACAATCAGTTAACACCCCCACCCCCCCAACCCCCGGGAAAAAAAATGAAAGAAAGAAAGAAAGAAGTAGAAGAACAAGAAAAGAAAAAGAAACCCTGTAAGATAAACCTGGAGTTCTTTATCATTAGAATTTTAGCCTCAACTGTTCACCCCTTCCGACACAAGCTGAAAACATACTCTAGACCTTGATGATTGAGTTCAGCAGTAAGAATCAAATATAAAAAAAAAAAAAGCATAAATACTCATACCATTTTTGGATTCTGATAGGCAATTTGTCCGCAAGTTGTGCAAATAGCTCTCACTCTTTCATCACCATCAGGAACAGCATGCTTCATATGGCCACCACAACACTGGCAGAATTTATTGTTACTCATCTGGGGCTGCATATAAAATAAAATGGTTATAGTCTGCCTTTAAAACAAAATGCACTATTAAATTTCTCAAATAATTGTCATAAACCAGTGTTTAAGAAGTCATTGGAATAGCTTAAACTAGTAAACCGCAAACCTCCTAACTGTTCATGTCCTTATATACCAAAATATGAAGAAATAAAATTCTAAAATGTAACATTTGAGGTTCAAGTTATGCACATAATTTAGTGAAGTCTAAAATATTAGGGACAAAAATTGAAATGGATAAATTAAAGCTTCAACTCGATCATCTCTTATTACAGTCACTGATTAGAAAGATAAGCACATAGAAATACCAAACAAACAAACAAAAACTACTAAAGAAAATCCAAAATCAAAAAGACAACATAAGAACAATAGAACAATAGCTGATTTGATAGATCCTAGAAAATTTCTGCCTTTCTCAATAATGGATTTCACAGATCTAACCCATTTATTTATAAGGTTCCTTATACAGTCCATTGGTCTGAATAAATATATTATTAACTTTATCCAAATATCATTCTAGTTAAATTGGAAATTGAGAGAGAAAGAGAGAGGCAAAACAAAAGAAAGGACTTCATCAAGCAAATGCATGTTAAGAATGAGAAGTACCACTCCAACAGCTTCCAAATTTAACGAGTGGATAGCTCTACAGGGGATAGGGGTCATATTGAAGTGATGAAGTCATATTGAAGTGATGGGTCATATTGAAGTGATGAAGTACATTAACATCTTGTGCACTCATCAAAAAAAATAAGGGAAAAGAAAAATATATTTAAACTAATTACTTCTTTAAAATGGAATGGTATTTAGGTCATTGTACATAACCAAGAAAACAAAGATAAAACTGACAGTTCCTGTTTTCCCTTTGTTTCTTCTGTTTTGATGACAGATCCTCTTCTTCCCCATTCTTACTTCTTTTGCTTCAATTTTATCATCTTTTCAATGTCGTCCTATTTGATATATCAATCCCAAGTAGAAAGCACCAAACACGTACTTTAAAGGACCCATAAGTAAGGTAACGGTTTTTGTGGGATTTATCTCTCTCCTCCACTTGAATCCTGGGATTATACAGTAGGTGTATGACCTCTCATGTATGTCTTTGCATCCTTTTGGTAGCCCAAACCTCCTCTTAGTAGTTCTAGATTTTCCAATGCATTATTTGCCACTTGGCCAACTTCATTAGGCAGACACTTGATGTTACCAGGGGAACTTGGTTCTACATATCCGTAAAATTCAACCCCCATTTGAATTGCCATGTGGCAGAACTAAGTACCCATACATCGAAGCTGTAATGCCCATTAGTTGCTGAAACAAAAACTACCTCCATTATAAATACTTATAACTTTAAGAACTCATAGATATGTGTCTATCACGACTAGTTGTTAGAACAGGGAGACTTTGTTGTCCTAAATAGAACATGAATCAAATTCAAATTCAACTCCCAAACCCTATCGCCATTTTATTAAATTCATTCAAAATTACCAACAAAGATGCAATACGGAAGGATTAGAAAAGAATGCGACATAAAGGAATAGAACTGATACAAACACAGATACCATTGATACAGTTGTTAAACTAGAACAGCAGCACCTCTCTTGCCCAAGAGATGGCACCAGCATATAAGAAGACAGAGTAGATTACATAATCGATATAAATAAGACCAACATACTATGTTTTGACATGTAAGAATTTAGTGGTTTATTTCTTTTCCTTTGGAAGAACTGGCCACATGTACCAGATTGTAACAGAGAATTTTTTGCAATTCAAGAATATTTCTTGATTCTTCAGATGAAACTCTAACAGAAACCCAAAAGAAGAAAAAAAAAAAAAAAAAAAAAAAAAAAAAGAGAATAATATAACCACACAACCCTATCAGCACAAATCCACCAAAAGTAGTCTCTAAGATAAAAAATCAAGACGGACAGAAAATAATGTCAACAACGAACTTCCGCAATCTATTCACGCCAGTTCTTCCTATTCATTAAATCCAGTAAAAAAAAGCCCAAAGGTACCGTAGCCATTTTTGACGGTGTTGGAGATGACTGAGCAACAATTCTTGAAGAGAAGGAATACCCAGTGCTTCCAGGGGGTTTCCACCGAGTCATTGGAGGGATTGAGAACACTCGAGCAGAGGAAGCAAGATAGTGTTCTACTGGTAAGATCATTTCGCTCTTCATCAACCAAATAACCAGAATGCGAATTAATATCAATTAATGAAACTTCTGTTATTTATAGCTATTGATTCTGTAAGGCTGAAAAAATTGGAGAGATTACAATCTTTGGATTTTCAAACCGTGAACTGAGGACCGCACAGACTAGTAACAGAAATTCTTAACTCCGGAAGCACACATGGAGCAAAACACTATGGTAGATTCGTCCATATTTTTATTTCGCCCATGAAAATAATTAACCAAAAAGAATATTTTTGTTAAATACGAAGAGAACCAAAGCCGAGAGATGCATTTTCATTTCTCATAATTGAATTTTTTTTTACATGTATGTCTTTTAGTTTAGTGGTCCACAAACTAATGATGAGTCTCTCTTAGTGCAATATATTATGAGTGAGTCACAATCAAACTAACACCATTATGGCCGTTAAGTATATTCAAATTTCAAACGCGGAGAGACCAAAATACCTCTCAAATTATTTAATATTTTTATATATATTTTTTTGAATACCTATATTTTTTTAATCATAATTAATGTTTAATGACTAATTATCTCTTTTTAAAACTATATATTAATACAATGTATTAAATAATCTAAGGGATACTTTAGTTTCTTCATGTATTTAACAGTATTAATGTAGTTTAGACCTACACATAATATATTGCACTAAGGGGATCCAACATTAGTTTATAGCCCACTAAAAGGATGAACACGTAAAAAACTCTTCATAATTCAAAGAGAAAAATGATTATTCTATATATAATCCATAATTGTGACAACATGACAATAATGAAGATTTTCATTTTAATCTAAATTTTGAGATCTTTCTAATTGGTCTCAAAATTGTACCCAAAAAAAAAGTCTCCAGCAAATTTGAACCATTGTGAGTCTGTGACATAGCAAGATGAATGTGTTTTCACCTAAGATACCCTACAAGGAATTATATACTTAGTCAAATGTGTGTTCAATGCTATTACTAGCATTTGCAAATTGCAATTTTGGTCCCTCCACATTTAAGATTTAAATATACTTAACAGCAACTAATAGTATTAGTCAGATTAGAATTCACATTTACTATTGCATTAAAGAGATCTAACATTAATTTTGTAATCCACTAAAGAGATCCACACGTAAAAAGAACTCTATTTTTTATTTGAAAAGTATTCTGGTGTAAAATTTTCAACTAAAGATTTCATCATTTACGTCAACATATTTAGATATTTCTTCAAAAATTTTAAAATATTTTGTTTTTCTGACTTTTAAAAAGATACAATCAATATGAAAACATGCCATCTCAAGGACGAAAATTCATTTTCAACTTGTTTGATAAAATTATGGAAATGGTTCATTCCCATTATGTGATGTGTAACACTAGTAATTGACCATTAGATGGATGGAAGTTGCTCATTCACCCTTGAGTTTTAACCTAATACAAAACATAAGAAAGAAAATGAAAAAATGTTCAAGTTCATAAAAACGTTTCACTTACTTTCAAATTGGTTCTGAAATAAAACTCCAGATGTTCTTGTAAATGAAAGACTTGTAAAAGGACACTTGTAGGGTAACTTTTAACAAACCCTAAAAAAATCATTTAACCCCTTGAATTTATGGAAGCTTACAAACCTCCATTGATAAGAGTTTATATTTTTGAAACTCGAAATAAATAGCTGTGGTCTCAAGAACATCGTGTTTGAATGCGATTCTTTTACCCTTTGCAGAGTCGTGGTAGACCCGTTTCTTCCCCTTGAGTTGGATGCTATTCGTGTGGTAGAGGATGTGAGAAGGTTGTTTTCTCTTGAACCAACTTGGTCGGTTCAATATGTCTCTAGGTGGGCTAACTCTGTAGCCGATTCCCTAGCTAGGAAGGCCCGGTCCATGGCAAGTGGCTGTCTGGTCTAATTCCGTTCCTTGGCTTCTTGGCTTGTTCGGATGTCTTGGGTTTTTCTTGCCCTTTTGCTAATTAAAAGTATGTTTACCAAAAAAAAAAAATAATAAATAGCTGTGGTCAACCGCTCACTCTTCAAAAGAAATGATAACAAAAGAAATATCCATCACAGGCTGTAATTGTATATAGCTACAACAGTTTATCCGTTAAACTCACCCAAAAGCCAATCAATCTTCCCGATTCAACTGTATATATATTAAATTAATTACACGTTATATTAATTGGGCCGAACACTCAATAATCCCATTCAGATTCAAATATTTTTATCCATCAATTACTTTGAACATTATCCAAAAATAAATTCGAATTCAATCATAAATTTACACACCTGTTCGGATTGAATACGTGGTTTAATTATTGAATTGGAGATTCCGAACAAGTGCTCAAAGGATAATCCGCGGATTCAGATTCAAATATTTTCCGGTTCGGATTCGGATATTGCTTATCGACGGATAATACTCCGGATAAATTTTTATCCGGATGAGTAAAGTATTTAACATTTTTCTTTAAAAATAGATGATAATCGGATTCGGTCCGGTATTCTTCGAATTCGAAATCAGAAATTTATAGTAAAACGTAAACACCTGACTTATCAATCAATAATCGGATTTTTTATCGGATCGGATTATTCGGATATCCGTTTAAGTTCGATTGAATTGGAAGCTTCTTTACATTTTGCCGTATCGGATTCGAATTTCATCGGTTTACCGATTCGACGTGCGGCCACCGGTCCGTCGCCCCCCGTCCCGTTTCTCCGGTTTTCCCCCCAAAACTTACTCCACATGAATAGTACTATAAACACTATTTCCACGAGAGAAAAAAAGGTAGGGGGGGGGTTTAGTGTAGTTTTCCTCAACACCTGTGTACATTCTGAAAAAAATTGGAGCAGCAGCAGATGTCAAACCATCACAGATATACCCGTTTTTGTGTTGAAGCCATCATAGATATCCCTTTTGTTGGGGTTGAAAGCATCACACATATCTTTATCTTTTGCCGAAAAATATAACTGGAATGATAAAGTCATGAACACTGACTACAGAAAGGGTGGGTTTCCTCTAGAATGTCAAAGTACTTCATGGATTTGAAATCCTAAATTCGATTTTCAATAATTGTTTGATTACTTCTGTTAAGTGATTGGCATCAAAAGCAACAACCACATGGAGTTGTAAGTTTTGCCTAAGAGTTGGAAGTAAATCCATGAATTCCCCTAAACAGACCTTGAGTATAAAAACTCTTCACTTGTGTAATCATGGAAATTAAACCATCTTTCAAGTCAAATCAGTTCAAAAAATCAAGATGACCAAACAGCTAACTTTTAATGAACTACTATTTTCTGGATGGTGATTCAATGGATATAACATTAGAGTCGATGCAAGCAACAGTGGCATTAATTAACCAAACACACTACCAACAAATCCTGACTACAGTGTAGCTAGTTTATGTAGATACATGCAAGAGCCTTTGTCTTCTAACTTCACTAACCCAGGTTTACATGATCAACACCATTCCATAAATATTATCATCTAGAGGGATATTAGAACCTTACTCATTTAGATTTCCACACTGCTGTACGACCAAGACTTTGTATTTAACCGGCCCACATAAATATGAAGTCCAGCAGAAAGTAACCAGTGAGAAATTCTCAAACTGAAACAACTGCCCATTAATGTTGCACAGAAATATCTCAAGTTCCCAAAAATCTTCAAGACCACCTAGTCCTCAAGTCATTCGATTTCTATGCCATCACATCATGCCATATTGGCACCTTTTAAGTTTCAAACTGAAGGGGAAGTCATTTGATTATCTTGTCAAAAACATACAAGCGACAATTACAACCAACTGGTCTAACTATTTCTAAGACCTAGCTGCCCCAAGCTTCCAGCTGAATACTAGACATCTTCATCTCTCTGGCTCCTGATTGTCAAAGAAAGTGATACTCTTCTAGCTGATTTTTAGACATGTACTCCACTCTAAGCTCCTGATTTGTCCATGATATTGCTACCTCACAGGAGATAAATCAATCCAACACCAATCTTTGAGTTCTAAAATTGGAACAGTTCATGCCCCATACTTTTTCTTACCTAATAAGATTTGATTCCAAACGTTATTGTGAGTTTAGTTCATATAGACGATATACTCTATTTAAAGTTTAAACATGTATTTCCTCTATCCTTTGTTCACTGTTCTCAGAGTGTCAGGACTCAGGAGGGTGAAATAAATGAAGTGGGGAAGGGAGAAATGACTCAAATGAGGGGTGATAAACAAAAATAGAAAGCTACAGTTAAACTTTAAATATTTGGATGTTGTCCATAATTTAAAAAGGTATGTCATTATTGAAAAACCAATGAACAATTGGCATAAGTTTGGCTACTAACAAGAAATGCCTAATAAAGTGAACAACTTAACCACACTGATCCATGTACCTGTGTCATTTTAGACTGCCTAGATTGTATTACTCACCAGAACATTGACTTCATGCCTTGATGCAAGTGTCATCAACTACAAACATTGGCTGCTGTTACCAGCAGAACAGGTGCAAGATTTCAACGAAATAAACTTTGGCATGATAAGGCCAAAAAGAATGGATGAGCTCAAAACTTCCTGAAATCAAAAGTGGTGTCAGGAACCCAAATAATAGATTCACTAGTTCAAAAAGGCCATTATTTAGACTTCTTTTGTTGCTCGACCCTAGTCCCCATAATCTTACAAACAGGCTCATCCTTGGACTTAAGAAGACGAAGGGCCGGATGAACCACAAGATCACCATCACCAACTTTTGGCCCACATCCAACTCACTCAGGTCAATATCAATATATGGTGGAACAATATCAGCAGGGCAAAGATATGGAACAGTCCTCTTTATGGTATTCAAATAAGCTCCTGCCAGTGATAACAAAATATATACAACTCATATTAACTATACATCATGTACAGCAAACCTTCAAAAGATCACAAAAATACAAGTTTAAAATTTTAATTCATGTCAACTACAGGATGTGAGGTAAGGCAATTGCAACTTAAGCTGCATGCAGTTTTTGAAACCCACAAGCTGCCAAAAGAAAAGGGGGAGGAAGCTTGAGGAACTGACTGCATACCCAGAAATCTTTCACCCACTTAGAATGGAAATCCTTTTTTTAACGTGCAAGACCTAAGAAAGGTGATTAAGCTACAAAAATCAAAAGGGTCAGTGTGAAACCCTCCCCTGGACAAACCTGTCTTGCTGCTTCAGTCCATAGAAACCAGCTTCAGGCACATTGAGTTGCTCACTGTATTCCAACAAATCTAAGGCAGCTCTTTTCAATCTCTCTGTTAAATTCAATGATCAAGTTCCCACGTCAGTGAAGTCAATTTGATATTTTATTTTTAAGGACTTCAATACTATAAGAATGGTTTTTGAGTTTGACTTTGATGCTGGTCCAGCACCAAATTGGGCAACTTACTTTTGAAATCAACTTACGGTTGATAGATGTGGGTGTTGAGCCTTTTTTCATAAACGGCACCACTTTTGGTTGACCAAACAATCATAGCAAAAGAGAGAAAACATTAAATGAAAGGGAAAACCTAAAGTGGGGTTATTTTGAGTCATTTATCTAAATTCTTTTGATATTAGATTTATGAACATATTAAAAGGGGCAGGTACATTCGAAGAGAAGATATTCTATGCACTATTTTACAATTAATTAATTAATAATGATCAAGACTGAAGTGAATTAAGTAACATAGATGGCCAAAATATCCTGCCAAATGCTACAAATGAAAAAACCTGAAAACACTTGAATGTGTACACATGTTTTAGCACTTATGGTTGAACCCCATCAATATGCCACAGCTTTATATAGTTCCTTAATCTTATGGCTAACAGATGAAAACCAGAACAAGCCTGAACGGCAAAACTAACTTTGAGGTGCAGGGTGGATAATCTACAAAGAAAGGGTAGTTGTTCCGCAGTACAATAAAGAGAGAGAGAGAGAGAGAGAGAGAGAGAGAGAGAGAGAGAGAGAGAGAGAGAGAGAGAGAGAGAGAGAGAGAGAGAGAGAGAGAGAGAGAGAGAGCATTAGGATGCAAAGGGTCTCCCCACCAGGTGAGATTCCAATGCAGAGACGCAGAAGTCACTAGGTGACCTAATCCCACCATACTACAGCACTGCAATTTACTTGTCCTAGCAGAGTCCAGAGCATTCAATCAATAATAAAATCAGTTGACAGGGCAAAAACGAAAACTGACTAACAGAGCTCCCCAGACACCATGCATGAACCCACAATGTTCACCCTCTTTTTCTTTTCTTGTGAAGTCCCAAGTTCAGCACCAAATCTTAGGTTGAGACTCTGAGTTTGGCTTAGTTTGAGTTTTGGGCAATTACCCATCCAAAACACTTGCACACAGATTAATTGCATCCGAGAGCATATTCAAGCAACATATGCCAGACACTTTACAAATTTGTACTCAAGAAAAACTAAATAGTCCACAAAAAACATAAATATAAAACAAAAATGCACAATTGGCATACCTTTTCTTAATCCAGGGGATACATCTTATCCTCTGAACACAAGAGGAACATCGACCTTCAATAATGCCTCAGATGGAGCTCTTAGAAATGTAACATTCAGCACTGCATCTGTGCCTGCATGGAGATAAATCTGACACAACAATTTTGAACATCAAGTTAAAGGCATTATATGAATTAAAAATTTAAAATGAAGTCAGATTTAATTGAACCTTATACTTTTACCGGATGTATCGCGAGGGATTGAAAGTATCGTCTCGTCGTGTTTAGGGTCTGGTTTGGGTAAACCTTCGAGGTATGTGAATGGAACTTCAGGTTCATGAAGAACTGCTGCCGCTGCTGCTTGAGAGAAGAATCGGAGATGTGTCGTCTTCGCGAGCAGAGGCCGATGGATCCACATTTTCTCTGCTTGCGAAAACTAGCAGTGAACTCTCTCAGCTCGCTCCGAAATAGCCGTCTGAGATCTCCCGTCTCTTTTCTGGAACAGGTGATGAACTTCGGATCGAGAGAAGAGAAGCTGTCACTCGAGATTTTGACTTTTTGAGGGTTTAAGGGTCTGACATGCGACATTTTGGTCCAACAGGGGCTGGAACCGTGGAGCAAAAACGATTCGGCTTGGTGTCCTGGGTGGACCGGATTAGTTTTCAATTATGGTGAAGATTAAGACCCCAATTAGAGTAACGCTAAACAAAAATTTTCAACCCTAAGGTGGCTCAGTGGGTAAAAGATCAATGCTTCCACGTAAGAGGTTAGAATTTGAATTTCTTCGGGGCCAGAGATAAATCACCACCTCTATTAATTAAAAATTACTAGAAGTGAGGTTAAGTGATAGAACCATTAGTCACAACATAAAATTGTATATTTTGTTTTAGTTAAATCATCTCTACCCAAATAGAATCCTTCCATTAATAATCTTTTATACTTTTGGTGGAGTTTATAAAAGATGGTCTTCAAAGGACCCTAGTGGCACTTAGGGTACTTTCTTCTAACTCATTCATTATATTTAGAATCTAAAAAAAGTTAAAAATTATACCATAGGAAAGAAATCTTTGTGCAAAGGGTTGATCCCTCCTGCCCATGTAGGGTTTTTTTTTTTTTTTTGGAAATGAAGTTCATTCGAGTTAGCCTAACATGTAACTTTTATTTAATTTAAATTTAAATATATCACAGAGGTTTGTTCCCAGTCTCAAGGTGATTAATTCAAATTCTTGATCCCAATGGGAGAGCTTATAGAAGCATTTACAATATGAATATTTCTATCGTGAAGATCTTCATATGGCCTTCTTTATGTTTAAACTTAAGGGCAGCATTCTTTAATCGTCCCAAAAAAAGACCATTAAAGGGTTGGTCTATTGACAATGGCCATCACATTTTGATGAAGAGATGCCTGGCTAGCTCCATCAGGGGTCGAATCTCCATGAAATGCCTGGCTAGCTCTCAAATTTCTAGAACTATATCAAGTAGATTCCTAGGAGTTCAATACTTCTTGCTCAACATGTGAATGGCTGGCGCACTGGCAGGCTTTTGTTCTCCCTCCTTTAATTCTAATGAATAAATCTCCTTTCAAAAAAAAAAAAAAAAAAAGTGAATGGTTGGGTGTCTCTAAGTTGGAACGGACCTAAACACGCTTGAAAGTTAAAGTTGTTGTTTTATGAGATAGTGTTTGTATTGCAAAATTAAGTTAGAGTTGTTGATTTATGAGATAGTTGTTGTTTTTATATTAGATACATCAATTACATTGGTTTCTCTTTGTGATTTTTCCCAAATTATATGTGAATTTGCTTAGATCGAGCTAGCTCAATTACAGACCGGGGTTGAGCAGCCATCCTTTTATACTTAACTTATAAAGTCAGTAAAATTTCCTTTTGAAAGAAAACTGAAATAATTAGTAGATTAAAATCTTGATTAATTCATTTAATTGCTCTTAAGTGAAATGTAAGCCAAAAAGGAGGTAGGTATAAATTATAGAAGAATCTGAGTACATAAAACACAAATATGTGCAAGCCGAGCTCGAATGATTTGTGAAAACACCCCTTTTTCCCAGTCTATGCATCTCTTTATGGAGAGTTTTTACCATAAGACAGAAACAACCCTTGTTCAAATACTTTAAGGAGAGTGCACTTGTACACACCTTAATTCACCCCCTGTCCGTGATATTTACTGTCTCTAGATTAACTTTGCTTCAACACAGGTGTTTGTGTTGTAAGATTATCATAGTGTTATATTTTTTTTATACCGTTTGTGTGTTGTTGATCTCTCTTAAAATCATGCCTACCGTGTTTACCAAAAAATAAATAAATAAATCTTGCCTACCGTGTAGTTTAGTTGATTTTTGGTTTAAAATTAGGAGCCAAAACCTAGAGAATCTTAGGTAAAATACATACGTTTTGGAAGAGAAGGTGGAGAATATTAAAACAGCATTAATGTTGCCACCAGTTTTAGCAAGACCAATCATAAGATCACACTGGTAGGTGGAGAAAAAAGTTCAACAAAAAACTGAAAGTAGTTCCACCTCCAAAATTAGTTGAAGGGTGCAAAATGAGTCCAATGACCTTTCAAGAAGCTATTGAAAGTTGACAACGAAGGCATGCCCGATTCTTGGAAATCCATTTCCTCGTCGCTTAAACTAGCTACCAACATCTCATGTAAACCCACCAATTTCATTTTTGTCTTTTAACACTCATTGCTCTACTAATCTCCTCATCTAACACCAGATAAGGATTTGGCTTGAACACAGGAATAGTAAAAGGAATCTTGACCATGTCCCCTGATCAGAAAGGTTAGACCCACAGTAGTACCCTGTGGCTCTCAATATTCGTGGTCGGTAAGTATCCGGAGAGTAGCGTTAGAGTAGCGGATCCGGACTGTAGTAAATGACCTAAAACTGGTGTTCCTTTCTAATTCATATTATTCATTTTATCAGCTTTTATAGACGAGCTTACCCTTATTATGTGGTGAAGTGTAAGGGATGCAAGGACCCCACACTCCAACTCTGAGCCAATAATACATCCCTAATCAATGTCACTATGATAAAAAGAAAAAAGAAAAAGAGATAATAAATAATACCTGGAATATCTAATCCAGAATCAAAATTTGAGGGACGAGATTAGACAATGTTCCTACACCATTCAATAAATCCACCCGAATAAAAGAAGAAAATGGAAGAACAGGTCATTGTCTTCCCTCGCATGCTCAGGTGAGAATCGATATCTCCCAATATCTTTTTTTTTTTTTTTGGTATAATATATCTCCCAATATCAGCAGTATATTCAATGGCAGTTGGAGCTCAGGATATTGATGAGCTAATGAAGATTGAAGTCCAGAGAGAATACAGAAATTTGTCACCAATAAAAATGCATATAAATGATGAACAAAATATTACTTGCAGCGGTGGATGAGCCCAAAACAAGATTCCTCACATCCCCCAATTCCCACTATTTCACTTCGAAGCGAAGCAATTCAAATATCTTAACAAGTACATCATTGGTTAACCCCAGGCCCCCAACGATCTTTCAGTAGAAGTTATCTTCCATGTTCCAAAAAAGAATATCCAAATGAAATCAGAATCCACCACCAATTGTGTAGAACGATCAAACATAGAAAGAAAGAATAGAATTACTAAGAGAAAACACTGGAACTAAATTCATAATGGACAGAGAATTCTTGCTCAGGTAGCTGAGTCTACAGTCTACACAGCAGAGTAATTCTTGATAACCTTTTTCAGATCAGAATTGAAGTATACAAGTTTCACTAAGATCAAGGTCAAGATGACCAAAAGAAAAAAAGAAAAAAGGAAAGCAAATACAGAAATCTAAGCATCCAAACTCCTAAGAGGTCATATATACAAAAATTTGTGCAGACAACACTGAGAGAGAAAATCCCAGATAAAATCTGTACAAAGGAGAGACTCACATCAGCACTAGACGATAAAAATCAGTCACCGTCGCCAACGCTCTTCTCTGAACAGACATCCCCACCCCCTTCATTCTCTGAAACATTCTCAGAAACTTCTTCGTGCTTTTCATACTGCGCTCGATTTCCTGTCTCCAAGAGCAGCAATCTCCTTCTCAAGTCCAACAACTCACTCTCCATCAAAAAAAGCCGCTCCTTGAGTGTCAGTTTCTCCTCTTCCAGCTGTGCTATGTGAGTGTCTTGATCATCCACACGATTCTCTAGTAGGTTTCCATGCTCATCGCCACAGTTTGGGTAAATCATCTCAAAACGGCTCAAATCCTGATCCAATCTCCTCTCAACCTCAACATGCTCTTCCACATCACTCTCGCTTGACCCCTCTTCTTCCTCATCATCACGTACCTCCTCATCTCGAAGCCGGATCAAACCGTTCATTGATCCATAACCATCAACCCCCCATTCTTCCTTAGCCATGTCACCAAGAAACTCCCTCGACGGTGAGAGCATCGGAGTCGGGAGAATGGCTGGTGTTACAGGGCAAGGGGAGACGTGAGATGCAATTCCACCAGATTTCTTGGCTCGAATTAAAAAAGAGGTGGTGTTCCTAGGAGCAAATGGAGCAAATCGATTGAATTTCTTCTTCGGATAGAATCTACGAGCTCTCAATCGATTCTGAGACTGTAATTCGTAAAGGCTGGATGGATTATAACCTACAAATCCACCCAAAATAGCGTTGCGACTAACTATTACGCCCTTCTCTTTCCGACCTTTCCGTTTATCAACGAGTTTCTTACCTTTCCAATTACCTCTTCCAGGTTTCGTCGGTTTCGTCGTCAGAAAAGCCTGCCGTGATGCATTTTGATACTTCGCGGGATCTTCAGGCGGCCATACTCCATGACTACGTTTCAACATTTGAGACTGATTCATCATCTCAAGAATTTATAAACTCAATCGATTCAACCAAACCACCTCCAAGGAAGGAGCAAACCAGTAACCAAGTTAAAATATCCAAAAAAATGATACTTGGATTTAAATTCTTGCACAAGACAGCTCAGAAACGAATCAAGACTGTGTCTATTAAATAACACGTCAATTTTTTTTAAAAACCGGAGATTTGGAACAACAGAAACCCTAAAAACCCTAAAACTTGTTCTTCGAGTTGGAAATAGAAGAAATTTCAAACAGACACGTTAGATGATGCAATCCCTCTCTCTCTTTCTCCCCTTCCTCTTCTAAGGGTCTCGGCTTCTCTCGAATTCGATTGGCAATCGACGACGAAATCTTCGAAACGATTTGAGAAATTAAGGAACTGGGATGCTAGAGAGCATTATATAGACGGGAGGAGATGGAAAATGTACGGTTGGAGTTTCGTTTTGAGGATTGAAACCTTTCTTCCCGGGGCGTTTTTTCCCAGCCCTGCCCCCCGCGGCTCAATCACCTGAAATGACTTGGTAATTGATTGAGCTTTTTTTTCTGTTTTTTTGTTTTTGGGGTGGTTTTTGTTTTGTATAAACACTTGGTGTTTCTTTTAGTAAAATATGTAATATGTCTTTTAATTACATAACATTAATGTAAGATGACAGTACACTAAATTAACAATACTTAACAAATAAGCATAACATTCAACATGAACATATTAACTTCTAAGCTCTAACTTCTAACTTTTAAGTTCAATTCGAAATATCAAATAAACTCTTAAACATCGATACAATGTAACTAGTAATAAAAATAAAATGGAAGTACAACTCACTAAGTCGGTGCCAATAGGAGTGCCTCGCGATCCATCCCTGACTTGAGTAGTCTTTCTTTACATCCTCTCCTCGACCAACGGACATAGACATCCCATGACATGTGATGCCTATGGTTGTCGAGGTAATCACAACTGCTCTATAGGTCTGGTCATCAACATGCATAAATATCCATCGAGGGAATGCACAATAGGATAGGAAGTCCTTCTTGATGAATCTCGGGGGTATGGGTTGGGGTTGCACCCAAGATCTGCTCCACAAACATCTTGCCCCGAATCAAGCATCTGTATAAGTTGCACCCCTATGCACATATACCGTCCTCCCATCGACGCTGGATAATACATCCTACCCTGTTCCACTTCCACTCTCGTATGTCCTCCATAATCCCGAGGAAACCCCGACCATAAGATGCACTACTATAAGGCCCGAAGAAGATGCGGCACCGCTCGTCGCAGTGGGGATCAGCTTTGCCGTATCCGTATCCAGTGGAGCCTCTTGACTCATCTAGACTCATAGATCCTATGGAGCCTGCCAAGCTATTCACTTCAATGGGATTGTAAGACCCGTCGATGAAGTGTCATCCTCATACCCATGTCCATGGTGCTTCCCTTTCCCTTTCCCCTTCCGACGCAAGTGGAACTACGACTCGCACCGTGGTCGACATCCCGGGTAGCATGGGTGAATTGACTCTCCCCCGTGAATCTTAATGGACCTCCATGTCCCCGACTCTCAACTGCTGGCTCTGGTGGTGGTCTCTCCTGTGTTCAGCTAATCTCATCGCTGGCCCGTCACCACCATCATCATCATCACCACCACCACCATCATTATCATCATCATCATCATCACTCCCACTTGTCATTCCCACTAGGGCCACTACCAAGTCCATCATCATCATCATCGCCTGCATCATCCTGTGCCGACTAGCGGGTGGCTGAGTAATATCATCATCATCATCGACCATATAATATTATCCTCAACACCTTGGATGCACCGGGTGTGGTACAAAGGGACGTTAGGCTCTGTCTCTCCCCTCTCGTGGCCAAGAACTCATTAACATCGGCTCCCATCTCTCGTGCAATCGCTTGGGTCGACCTCCCGCCTCATCCAATAATGGCTCTCGACCCACTCAAATAGGGGTACTCCTCCTCATCATCATCTATGGCAAAGATGTCACCAACTCAATCTTATCCCCATTACCTTGCTCTTGACCTAACCTAATGTGCTCCTCTCTCAACCTCATATTATAATGAACATATACAAGATCCTCCACCGCTTCACCCCCAAACGGTTCCGCCTCTTAGAATGTATCGATTGAATGTGCTCCGTTCACGCTCGCACCGTGCGAAGATGTCCGGGAGAGCACTCTAACCGCAATCTTAATCAAGTACTCCAGTCTAACCCGTATTGCACCACCACTCACCGCAAGAAACATAACCAACCTAATTAATAATAGTAAAAATAAATTGTGTCAAAAACTCAAATCGAGCATCTAAGACTTAGACTACCGACTAAGTGACTAACCGACTGTGTTCTCCCTAGCTCGAATAGCGTCACGACCGTAGCTACCTAGCATCTCTAAAAGCCTTTAACTGCGATAAATAATTACAAAGTTAGTAATAAGAAACAAGTATTTAGCCTAATTCTTAAGTACTAGACTACTAGTCATCTCACAAGTCACAACTTACAGTCTTACCTCATTATTAATTAATGCTTGTTTTGTCGCATCCGGTTCCAACCTTTCCACTACTTCATGGACTGCCGGATCAAATCTGTCCTCATCCCAAGTTCTTTCTTGTAGTGGTACATGGGGTTCAAATAATAGGCTATCAAACAAGCCAACAAATGAGATGGTAAGAAACTATAAAACTACATAATAAGTATTACGTTATTAACAATTAAGTATTTAAGTAATAACTTGAAAATTTTAATAACTTTCAACTCACCAGCCAAATGCAATGGATGTTTCAACTGCCTTTCCCACCTTTCTTGGATGATGTTAAGGAATTTCTGTTGCCCCTAGGATAGACTTTCTTAACCATCTCCTTCATCATCTCAATCAGCCCATATATGTGGTAAAGTTGGTTTCCTTTGTTGATCTACCAACTTCAAGACTGTCACCACGGGTCTAAAGCTTGATAACAACTCTTAGATTTGCCCGGCTATCACTGATATGGTAGCCCTCTTGCTCTCCCCGCCGGTGATTCGATTGGCCACAACCTCTTATGCAACATAGCCTAGTTGGCTTTCTTCTTCTGAAAACTCTTCAGAAATCCAATTTGTGGCAAATCTTGTGACCCCAGGCCTCACCAAATCACCACCACATGTCCTCCTCAACATATCCAAAGCAAATCCATGGTTATATACGAATTGGTCACATTTCGAGCCCCTAACCACATTCTTCACAAATTTGACTTCCCCCATGTCTTTTAGCATCAAATCAATACAATGTGCCCACAAGTCCAAAAGAGCCTATACCTGGATCCTCCATCAACTTCATCCCCCTTCTTGAAATTGGCGCCATTATCGTCACAACTTGCACCACGTGCTCCTCCAACCTCTTTCACCACATTCTTCAACAACCCATATATGTATTTTGCATCCTTCTTGTGCCGGATGCATCCACTTGAGAACACCGTCCTCCCATCCAATTCAACATAAATTGATGATAGCTTCTAGTGGGACCTCCAACCATCACACATCCGTCCCCCATAGTGCATCCACATTGGCTTGGCCATCAATGTAGGCTTTCAACTCTTCCTTTGCCGTGGAGATATACATTATATATCTCATATGGGTTCCCCCCCCCCTCCGCCCCGATCTCATCCACCATCCCTATAATAGCCCTTCCTTTCCCCCTGTATATCCCACTTAGAAGGCCATCCCCACCTTGTCCTTCCTTCCCCCTATGCTTTATTTCTTCTTTTTGCCTCCTCCCAGTCTCTCTTTCTCCATCTCCCTCTTCTGCTTGTGGCACTTCTATCTCCCTTTTCCCTCTCCTCTCCTCCTCCTCTCCCCCTCCCTTCCCTCCCACTCCGATCTCCTGCCCCCCCCCGGCTCTCGTGTCCTCCTCTCTCGTTTAGCTCCCTACTCATCCTCTCTCTCCATCTCTGCCTCTTGTCTCTCTCCCTTTTCTCTCCCACCTCCCCTCCTCTCTCCCTCCCTCCCTCTTTGCTTTCTTTTGTGCCTCTTCTCTTGCCCTCCTTTCACATACTTTGCCATTCCACTTTAACTTCATAAGGACATTCTCCCCCATTCTCCCCTCCCGCTATGTCTTTAGTCTTCCCTCCATCTTTTTCCATATTTACCTCCTTTTTCCTTCTCTTCGGCTTCCTCTGCTTTCCTTTTTTCTTCTTCTCCTCCTCGCTTTCCTTCTTTCCTTCCTCATTTTTATATCCCTTAAACTTAATAGATCCCTCCACACTTATTTTATCCTTATCTTTCTTTTACATCTAATCTTCACTATTCTTCATTTGCTTCCTTTGGCATCACATGCTTCTTTTCTTACTTTTCCTTTCTCTTCCTCCACATTCTTCCCTTCTTTCTCTTTCTTCTTTCTCTTCTTCTTTTTTTTTTTTTGATCATCTATTCTGCTCCTAATTTAATTTTTTACTCCTTTCTCATCTTTCTCTCACTATTTTTTTTTAGCTTATATACTCTTTCTCTCACTAATTTTTTTTCTTTTCTCCTTTCTGCTCCTTTGGAGCCTCTCCTCTCCTCTTTCCTTTCCTTTCCTTCTCTTCCCTCCCCTTTTCCTTTCTCTTTCTCCCTTTTTTTTCTGAAACCCTCTCGCCTCCGCTGCGTTTCCGATCGAAACTCGGTTTCCCGAGTTTCGATCGAAGAAGATGACTTTATAACGTTGACCGGCTGGTTCAGCCGGTTCACTAAACCAAAAATTACCCGTTTCGAGGTCGAAATTTCGAGGGTTTCGATCGAAACCTCGAAATTTCAATCTTCCCCGCCGGTTCGGCCGCTCACCCATATTTCGACCCAATAGGAAATTTGAGGTTCGATCGAAACCCTCGAAATTTCGAGGGTTTCGACCGAAACCAATGATTTTTTTTCGGTACCCACATGTTTCGTTTCGGTTTTTAAAATGCGAAATTTCGGTCGAAATTTCGCATGTTTCGACCGAATTTTTTTCCATGGGTGCACCTCTTTGTCTCTTGGTTATTTTGCCATTTCACATCTTTTTTTTTATTCTCTTTTTTCTGCCCAAAGCCATTTAACATCCACGTACGTTTCTTGCAAAGTACGATTGAGCGCCGTGCACATCTGCACCGGCTGCTCCGTAAACAAGTTAAAGTAGGAGGAGGGAGCCTTCAATTCGCCGGAGGAGCATTTTATGCTCCCCTAACACTTTTTGATCATTGAGTGTATGTGAATCCTATTGAGAGTTTTATCTTACTTGAATTCTTTCTTAAATATATCAATGGTTGGTTAGCAGAGCGGTTAAAAGCATAGATTTCCATGGGGAGGTCTTGGGTTTGCATCCATCCGTCGACGTTTCATTTTCAGTATTAAAAAAGCACTAATACCTTTAAAAATAAATAAATAAATAAATCTTTCTTAAATATAAGGTTGATAAGAGTGAGAGGAGTATAATCTTAAGAGATTCTGAGGATTGTATTATATTCACTCCCCTTTTACCACATATTTAAGAGGAAGATTCACCAAAAATATTAACTTTTTTTACCATGCAAAAAGTTGAAATAAAAGGGAAGGGTAAAAAATGAAAGAAGCAAAATGATGGCATACAAACATTAAAAGTTGATCACTTGTCCGCTTAGATCTCAAATGGTGGACCCTTTGGAACCTGTTGGCAAATGCTTAACCTTGCTTAGCATGGGGTCCTAGGCCTAGCCCACGAACCCTCTCTAACTCCTTGCTCATCCCTATTTCTACAACCTCATATAGGTAGAAGTGGATCCCACATCGGGCAACCTTTTGGGTAAGGGTAGGCTTGTCACTTCTGTCACACTCTACTCGTCGGTCTCGGTTATTCGCCCTACAACCCATGGGAATAAACCGTCACAGGATTTACAATCTTACCCATCAATAATAATAAACACAAGTATAAACAATCAAGAGCAAGAATAAGTGTAATAATTAATAAAAATGTTATAGGAGTTTAAATACTCTAATAAATATCCAAAAAAGAATCAAATGTAATATCGAATTCAGCGGAACCAAAATAAATAAAATAAATAATCCTCTTTCCGGTTTTCTTTTATAAATCTAAAAAAAAAAACTGGTTTTTTAAATTAGCAAGTAAAGGGGTCCTCCAATCTTTCTCCATAGGATCATCAAAATCCTGACAATTTGCCTCCGTCGGCCATCAATGAGTGCTATAAGCGCACACCAAGCATCTTTAGGAGGCTTTATGCTCTGTAAGTTCATGTACCATTGTCTGATGCCACATCAACTTCATACGAGAACACTCTTTCATACGAATCATCTCCAACTTTTGATGTTGTACCGCCATCTGTACACTCATATAATATATACAATGAAAGGAATGAGTTCTGACGAACTCAATAAGGAACAAACTATTCTCATATATATGTTAATACAATCCATGAATGCATATGTGAAATGATATGGATGGTATGCATAAATATGAATGCTACTAAGATTTAACTTTACAAGTCTCTAACAGTTGACATGCTTTAAGATATGCATCAGCCCTCCTCTGAGTCAGGATCATGATTTATGTTTCTATTGGTGGATTCAAGGGCGGAGCTAGGATTGTATTGGGGGGAGGCAAATAATGAGTTTGTATCACCTCTTCATTGGACGAGCACTAATGTCTGTTTACCATACATATTATGTGGGCTAATGCCGGACCCACTGTGGGTCCCACATCTGGATTATTTTATTATATTCAGACGTGGGGTCCACATTAAAAATTTAAATAAATTAATAGGAGGACTAAAATATAGATAACACAATTATAAGTAAATTATAAAAAATATATTGAAATAAAGCATATGAGCTAAAATTGTGGGAGAAAAACTTTAAAAAATCGTGAAAGAAAAATGTTGGAAAGGAATTATGGGAGAAATTGTAGGAAAAAAATATAGATTTGAAGTCTATTAACAAAATATGGTGTCTACCAAAAAAAAAAAATGGTGAAAATAGTCAATTTTCATAAATTAAGTTAAAAAAAGAGATTATAATTATATTTAATAATATTATTGACTGAAATTCTAAACATCCAACTAATAAAACTTAAAATTTAAATTGCTATTAATAGGAATAGAAAGTTTAGGTATTCAAAAATAAAATTAAAAGATTACGATTAGATCTGATAAAATTGAAGGCTAAAATTTTAAACAATATTTAAATCTTTATTAATAGGAATTGAAATTTTAAGAGAAAGTTTAGGGATTAAAAAAAAATCAATGATTATAATTATATCTAAATTCTAATTTGAGAAAGAGAGAGTGAATACTTGATAATTATGAAGAAGATTTAGGAAGACTTCACTGTTTACTAACTACTTAATGTTTTGTGAGACTTATGAGATAAAAAAAAAAAAGAAAAAATAAGGAATAAAATAGGAGATTCAGGAAAGAATAAATAAAAATGAAAATATGAGAGAATAAATAGGGATTTTTTTCTACCCCCCCCCTTTTTTTTTATTTTTTTTTATTTTTTGGGGGGGGGGGGGGGGGTGTTGGTAGTGGGGGGGGGGGGGGGGGAGGAAAAAAAAAAAAAAAAATAAAAATAATTTTGTTGGGTTCTTCCGCTGGGGGGTTGTTTTTTTTTTTTTTTTTTTTTTTTTTTTATTTTGAGGAGAAAAAACAAGCCCCAATTTTTTTTTTTTTTTTTTTTTTTTTGGTGGGGTTTTTATTTTAAAAAGGGTTGTGGGGGGGGGAGGGTTTTTCAAATAAAGAAGGCAAGTAATAGATCTCATGCATATATGATTTGGTAATTAATAAACTTTCAAATTTGTGTACATAATTACTAATATATCTCATAATACTTTGTTTATAATTCACGCAAAGTTCAAATATGTGGTAATACTTATCAAAATTAGGTTGGACCAGCTCTCAACCAGATAAACTCATCCTAAGTCTTACTCATAGGAAACCATTAGTTATAGGGTTGTTGGATATATCATAAAGCCAAATAATATTTTGTACTATAACGTGAGATAGTGAGTGATAATGAAATAAAGTGAACACAAAAAATTGTGATGCATTTGCAAATGTGAATTACATGAGGTGTTTTAAAAGTATTTCATTTCATTTTTGTTTTTCTAGTGAATTATAACTATTTCGTTCATTACGCATGATTGAGAACAATAAATATTCATACAAAATTCACATAAATAATTGAGAATGTTTGTGATTATTGTCATTTTTTATGGTTATGTTTCTCTGGTTATCTTTCTTTAAAGAATAAAGTTGAGATAATGGAGGCAATTGAAACGCTACTAATATTTAATAAAAAGAAAATTTTAGGTAATTTTTTTCTTCTAATTTGACAACAGTAAGAATTAATTAGACTATTTATTTTTCATGAATTAATGATTATCCAAATCTTTCAGTTTCAATATTTTATATATTTCAATATACATATTTGGAGGTTTTTGATATATTTTTTTATTAATTAGAATTAATTGTAAATTAAAATTATAATTTTGCAATTGTTGTAAAGTTGTACTATAATTAGATATTATTTTTTCCTCTTCCAATGCAATGAAAAATTATCAGGTATTTGTTTCTTTCTCTTCTATTGTAATGTGCAAGTAAATTATCCCATCTCCTATAATTGAGGAGGGAATAACTGATTAGTTAAATTAAACATAACAACAATAAATGGAAAAAAGCAAAATTTTATTTGACATACGAGAAAAAAGTAATTACTTGAAGATAGAGGTTATTAAGTAATTATGTATTATTAAAAATGAGGTTGCAATTAATTTGATTATTATTATTATATTTAATACATTTAATTTTTATTTGACATACGAGAAAAAAGTAATTACTTCGGTTGGCTTGGTTCAAATATCTCTAAATGCCACTTGAAAGTTGCGAGATAACGTCCATGTCACTTTGTAGTTATTGCTCGTAAACTTTGGCGCCCCTTAATTCAAGCATTCTGTCTCTCTAACAAGATTATTTTAGTTCTTGAATTTATTCGAGTGAGAATCATTTTAGTTATTTGAAAGAGATGGAGAGAAAATCATTTTCTTCTTTTTATGAGGTAGAATTCATATTCCATATAAAATGTAATTATTCTTATATTTAATACATTTAATTTTTCATTTAAATCTTTTTAACTTGGTAAGATTCATATATATATATATATATATATATATATATATATATATATATATATATATATATATATAAGATCTAATTGATAGAAAATTTGGTAACACACATAATGGTCAACATATATTAGGTAATTTTCAATTTGCAGCTTTGAATTAAATTTGATATTTCTTAACATTTTAGTTTCTATTTTAAGTTTTATTTAATTACATCTTTCCTTTATTTGGTGATTTATTTTTAGAGAAAAAAAAATCACATCTTTCCTTTATTTGATGGTTTCTTTTTAAAAAAGAAAAGTGAAATTAATGTTAATTTTTTTCCTATTAAGAGTAGTAATATAACTTGAAAAAAGAGCAAATAAGTAAAAAAATAATTGCAGGGTTATTTTTGGGATTTTGAAAAAATATATAGATGCCACATCATCAATAAACTAACGGAGCTTAACGTTAGGAGGCATTAGTAATTGTAGACAAAGTTAAAGGTTGGAATAGTAATTTAAAAAAGTACAGGAGATAAAGTAGAAATAAAATCAAAGTACAAGGGGCAATAGCAATTATCCCATTTGAATATTAAATTTAATTATCTCAGCATTGAAGCAATAATTTATCCTTTTTTTCCTTTTTTTTGCAGGTATGTTTGAAGAGTTTGGTTTACAATTTTAAATCTGCAGTAAGTGCTTTTAAATATGAAAATTTATTATTCTATACACTGAAATTATTCTTCCTGTCTTATGACTTGGAGGATTTGGACATGGTATTATTATAACCTCATCTTGGCCCCTCATTTGCTCACAAGTATTTTCATTTCCTGTAACAAAAATATTCTCCATCTTTAGCTGCTGATTAAAACTATCAATGAATCCCAATAGGTCAGATGCAGACGTATCGGGCCCAACTCCTAATAGATCCGATGGATTAGGAATATCGACCAGTTCATTGTCTCCGGCTGCTGTTTCGTTCAAAAACGAACTGAGTTCTTTCAATGAATCATAAATCTTTGAGTATTTTACCATACTCGAAAATTGGCTCTCTAAATTGTTCTTCGGTCATCTTTCGTTCTTGGATTTGAAAATTGTCCAAGAGTCTAGCAAACATAAGGTCAAATTTTCTGGAACCACCATTTGTTCCTCTATGGAATCAATAATCTTTGGAATCTTCGTATGTGTTTGGTAACGTTTCTGTTCTGAGAAACCAGTTCTTATGTAAAACCGTTTTTTAATGTTTCTATGCTAAAAGACTGTTCTTTACTTGAAAATGAGCGTTTGATAAATTCGTTTGAAAATATTTTTAAAACACTAAATAGAATATGTAAATGTTTTTTTTTTTTTTTTTTTGAGTTAAAAAATAAGTTGGTGTTTGATAAACTTATTCTAAGGCATCAATTTGAATCAATTTATCAGTTTACCAAAAAAAAAAAAAATTGAAATCAATTTTATCACTTCCGTTTTTGTTCTTTGGTAAAAACATATTTTTTATGTTCTGTAAAAAACGTTTTTTAGAACACTTTTCTGACTGGTCCGTTCATAAAGAACAGAAGAACGAACCGTTTTATCAAACGCTTTTAACCCGTTCTTCCGTTCCCAAAGAACAGAAAAACGCCAGAAATGTTTTTTAAGAACATTATCAAACGCACCCGAATCAGTTCTTCCTCCCATTTAGCATTGCAATTAGAAAGTGATTTTAATTGACTTCGTAAATAGGCGAAGC
Organism: Hakea prostrata; assembly: GCF_041222555.1. Classification (NCBI taxonomy): domain Eukaryota; kingdom Viridiplantae; phylum Streptophyta; class Magnoliopsida; order Proteales; family Proteaceae; genus Hakea; species Hakea prostrata. The sequence continues at coordinate 49,410,002 of NC_142609.1, read as the reverse complement.
GTTTTCTTGCTTCTTCCGTAAATTCTTGATTATTCAGGGCGACCTGCTCTATGATTTCGAATCGATTAGCAATAGATGCTAACCATTGGGGACCAGTCTTCTCGATTTGAGTGATATAGAGAACGGATTTCCTAGGTTCGGACATGCTGATAACATTAAAAAGTCATGAGATTTGATTAGAATATTAGCAGTAACGATAAATTTTAAAAAATTCTATGAACACCTAATTTTCAAACTGGAAACTCCGAACTGTAATCATGCGTGAACTAAAAAGATCAAGACAGATAAAACTAGCAATAATTCCAGAAGAAAGAACATAAAAGCTTACTTACATGCAATTGGAACAGCGATGGATCGAAAAGATTCAAGAATTACAAGAAATCGCACTCGCCAGAGAGAGAGAACTGGTTTGCGATTCAATAGTTGAGTTCGTTCTTCTTTTTTGAAGTGAGACAAGTAAGTTACAGCAGGGCGGGAAAGTGTACGGAACAACTATAAAGCACGTGACATGAACGGTATCGCCCAACGGTGTCGATGTCAAATGGTCCGGTTTGGTTACCAAAAAAATAAAATAAAATGGTCCGGTTCGATTATTATTATAATAATTTTTATTCGTCCCAACCAAAATCGTACCAATTTCAATTTGATTGGTTCTCATGGTTTTGATTCTTGCCTAACTTGAGATCGAACCAGATCGACATATAAAGAAAACCGATAAAAACCGGTCCAAATTTCTTGGTTTTACATTGTGAGATGGGAAAGTAGATGCTCTGTGTCCATTTCTTACCGAGTCTAGGTTCATTAACTGTTAGGGTAGGGCTTTCACACTTTTCCACCATGGGTGACTGTGGATCATCTCCCCTGACAGGAAGCAATCTATGCTCCTCCGAAGGCTTTAAAACCACAAGTACATGGCAGCTCAATTTAAGAAAGTGGAATCCATCACATAGTCAAACATAAGATGCATATATAAACTTCGATTGAGTAAATAGATTGATCCATCAAGTCTAGTCATACCGTCTCGTGGGAGCTACGGCCCCACACTCCCAATACTATGATCTTTCACATTTGAATGGAGTGCAACCGTCAAAGATGGTATATAGATCCAGGTATTGATTCACCAATCAGATTTGGCAAAATGCTTATTAGGATGTTAGTTTCAAAATCCTTCTCTAAAGCCCATATCTGATACCCACCCCCAAGGAGTAGGTTCACTGCTAGCTTAGATTCCTTTGTATGACTGCCTAGGTTCCTTTGGGCCTTCCCTATTTCTTCTTTTGTACCCCCCGCCCATTTTCTTTACTGCTTTGGAGCTATTCAAAACAAAGTCTTGATCCAGTGCCACTAAACAATTAAAATAAATGAAGACAACTAAAAGTGGATATTCCCTAAACCTTATAGAGTATCATAACATAACTTAAATTGAACTGTTGGTTCAAACCTGCAAAACTGGTTCAATATTAAAACATAGAAGTTACCCAAGTATAGAAGCTAAATTCATGCTCAACCTAATTACCTATGGTTTAGGCCCCATAGAAGTGGCCTGATACATAGAAAATCTCAGCTGCACTCATTTTGTATGTGTTGTTTCTTACTGGCCAAAGTTTTTCCTAGTTCTGATTGTTGGAGTATTATTTATAAAATGGAAACTGGATAATAAATAGCATTTATACTTAGAAGTGAAGTGTCATATTCCTAAATTCTGGTTTCTTTCTTATTATTTTGTTTTGGATTCTTTTTAAATTTATAATTTTAGATGCTGAGGTAATAATTAGGAGATCCTTTTCATTAGAACAATATGATTTATTTGGCATTTAATGTCTTGATGGTCTTTGCTCAGGAAACATCTAAAGAGTTGGTGGTAGTTGGTGAGGATGGGGTTCTACAGGGATTTTGCTTGGGAGCAGTGCCTACGTGGCACTGCTCCAAGCAGCCAAGGGTTGGATTTTAATTTTGGTTTTTAGATTAAATCTCCACCATCTATTATTAACATGTGCATCAAACCTCAACTTAAGTGAGAATAAACCGTTTTCTTTAAGCGAACCGAACCATAAGTGGTTCAACTCAAATCTGTATTTCCATAATTTTGATTGTATTAGAACGGTCAGCCATTTTGGCCCAAAGCTATGCTCCGGCGATCGCGAAACAAGGCTTGCGCGGTGAAACATGTCGAGTTTGTCGATCATTCCGAAACAAACGATGATGTGTCTGCTATTAGGTTTTCTAATTTCCGAATGCGAGCCCATCTTCTTCCTTTCCTCAATGGAAGCTTCTCCATCCTGAAGATCCCACCAGCATCGCCATCTCTTCACCTTGGGTCATTGGGTGGACTCATCTAACAAATTGATCTTTGGACTCACCATTCCAACCATGGCCATAGTTGTTTTGGCTCTCTTTCTCTCGCATTTTCTTGGAGATGAAAGGATCATCGAAGACCAGTGATCGGGGTCATCACGATGGAAAAGATGCCGTGAAGATGAGGAGGCATTGGGATCTTGCACCAAACAAGCTTCGGAAGCAACCTATAGATATTTCGAATTGATATAGATGTTTTCCCCAAATCAACCTACTCGTATTCCGCTATTGCGGATCTTCTTTATTGTCGCAAAGTTTGCAAAATCCGATGGGTAATCCATATTCGATAAATCCCATCGAAACCAAGAGACTTCATCCATCGGAAAATCAAGCTGAGTTAACATATTTCGTTCGGCAACCAATGAAATTTCCAAATCCCCTGTGGCTACTAGCTTCAATGTCGATTTGTCTCCGCGAGATCTTTTCGTATTTTCTTCGGAGATATCCTTTTCGATAAAAAGAAGAAGCGCGAAGGAGGATTGAGCGATGAATGTGAAGATCCCCAAACCTAATGGTAGCACACATCATCGTCTTTGTTTCGGAATGATCGGACAAACTCCACATGTTTCACGTCGTGGCACCTTGTTTCGTCGCTGCCGGAGCGTAGCTTTGGGCCAAAATGGCTGACGTTCTAATGCAATCAAAATTATGGAAATACAGGTTTGAGTTGAACCACAGATGGTTCGGTTCGCTTAAGGAAAACGGTTTATTCTCACTTAAATTGAGGTTTAATGCACATATTAATAATAGATGGTGGAGATTTAATCTAAAAATCAAAATTAAAATCCAACCCTTGGCTGCTTGGAGCAGTGCCACGTAGGCACTGCTCCCAAGCAAAATCCGTTGTACAGTCTATTAATTTGTGAACAGGCTGTGTTCGGAACAATAAGGGATGGATTTGAATCAAGATAGATGATTAGATGGCGACCAATTCCTTGATCAATTCCATGCAGGTTAACTAGATAATTTTATACCACCATGTACATTAATCCTGTTGTGTTTATTTCTAAAATAATTTGGAAATTGTTTTGCGAGCTGCTTCATTCCAGAATAAGCAGAACTTTCGTGAAAAATAATGGAAAAATCCACAATATTCCTGTGTCAACAGGAACAATAAATTAAGATGTATAACAAATAATTACAAGGCTAAATTAAATTTATAGAAATTCTGTGAATCTTGCAACGAGAGAGGGAATAAAGGAAGCTCTCAAATTCTATGTAAAATGACAATTTTTTTTTTGGTAACCATACGCTAAAATTACAATCAAGAAAATAAAGGAATATAATAACAATAAGTTCAAGCAAGCAGTTCTGTTTGAAATTTTAATGGCACAGGAGAGATGTACCAAGGTGGGAGAGTATATGGTTGTAGAATAATATGAATGGGAGAGTATATGGTTGTTTCTCCGTGAGGAAGTTGGAGGAATGGCTCCATAATTACTTGGGTGGTAGGAGTTTCAGTTGCAGTTGTGTCGCGGAGATGATAAACAAACATGCAACCTTTGATCTCAAGAAACAAAGTGCTGGGATCATGAGGATGAAAGCCCAGCAGGGTTCGAGGTGTATACTGGTGCGGTAGTGGTGGCATGCGATATCTGAATGACCATTCTTCGCAACCATTAATGGATCGAAAAGTCCATACGTCAATGTACACAAGAGGAACGGTATTCAGCAGAACCAGCTGAAGTAGACCATCAGTGGATTCTCCCAGGCAGACATGCTTACAGGAGGATAAATTAGTTGGAAGTGGAATCGTGTTCAGTCCATGTCCAACACTACTGCTGCTACTGCTATATGGATCATACGTGATAATCCAATGAAAAGAATCCCAACGCATCCAGTGAATTACTCCTTTGATCACGGTGGCCTCATGAGGCTTTTCTTGAAGTTTAAACAAGCTGTTATGAATCTGTATAGAAACAGACGCAGTGGCTGAAAACTCCCATTCTCCCGTGTCCGAGGAGAAAGTCTCAATCTCGACCCTCCCGTATCGGGTCTCCACACGCACCACTTTGTATGTGTCATACTTATCAGAAGCTACGAGACCTATGGATGGTTTACAATATGGTTCTTCCTCAGATGAAACCGGTAGCCGTAGCCGCTGATTGAATGCTTGTTGTTGCTTTGGGGAGAGTGGAAGTTGGAAACGGATCTTGGAGAGAGGATTGAGGATATAAAAGTTGGGGGGCTTGTTAGCTTCACTTCGCAGGAATCTTCGATAGCAGAGAAAAAGACCATTTGATGAGGAACGGTTGAAGTAGAAACTGTCTAATGTGTCAGACATATCATCAAATAAGGATTTCATCCTGTTGATGATAACTCTCTCCTCTGCTGATGGTGATTGTGATTGTGATTGTGGTGGTATTGTTATGAATCTCCAACTATATCCATAAATGTACGATGGTGGGCATTCAATGAAACCCAGAAAACTGGTGATACGGTTTCTATTAACAACGTTCATACGAAAAAAGGGGTCAGAGATAAGGCGATACCATCCCTTCGATACACACTTGAATCTGAATATTGGTTTGAGTGGCAAGCGAACTAGAATCTCCATAAGAATCTCATCATTGTAATCTTCCAAACCTAAACCCCAACCCTCAGTTCTCCTACTGCTGCTCATCTTTCTTCTCGCGCTTATAGATCTCTCTGGAACGAGAAGCAGTGAAGAACAAGGTTAGATGAAGAACCGAGATCTCAAGTGATGGAAATTCAGTTATAAATATCTGAGATGGAAACATGGTGGAGTTTGTTATAGAAACGACTCCGAACTCTGCACTTACGTGGATGACAACAACTCTCCAAGATTTCTTATTCCTACTTTTTTACACAATTTATATCTTTCTAATTCTCCTTTTCCTTCCAAATCTTCTTTTTTTTTTTTGGCCTACTCCAGTTTTATAAACCGGTCCGGTTCGACCCTCGTCGCACACCTGGCTGTGGTGGGTGAGTCTCATAGCGGGGATTTTTTGCATCCACAAAGATTCGATACCGAACTTTGCTTAAGCAAACCAAGCTGCTTACCGCTTGGACCCATTGGTTCCAAATCACTTCTAATAGAAAGAAAGCAACCATAGAAAATTATAAATTAAAAAAAACCGTAGAAAAAAAAGGAAACTACACAGGGATGGAATTTCCAAAAATAATATAACGAAAAGAGAGAGTAAAGTAGAAATTATGAGAGAAAATACAGGAGAAATTGTAGAAGAAGTTCAATGTTTTCCTTAGGGATGGAATTTAAATTATGATTGTTTGACTCAAACCCTCGTACAGACTCCAAATTCAGATCAAGTTATATGAAATACACTGGGATGAAATTCAAAATAGAATATAATGGATAAAGAGAATACCCATAGAAATTAAGAGAGTAAATACAGAAGAAATTGTAGGAGAAGGTTCATGTTTTCCAAAATTTTGCGAAGGTGCCTCGGGGGCACAATAGGTGCAGCAAATGGTCAGATGGCAACGACACCATGCATGTTAAATCTCCACCATACAAAAAAACATGTGCAAATAAGAATCACTTAAGTGAACCATTTCGCCTATAAAGGGGTATCATGACCATATTACCCTCCCATATTCAACCCTTAGATGGATGAAGGGATTTTCCCTCCACCTATCTTCTTCCCATAGCCACCGCAGGAATACTGACACCGCCACCACTTACGTATGGGAAGCAGATTGGTGAAGGGCAAGACTTGAGTATGAAGGGCATTATGATCATTTTACTTTAAAAAAATTTGAACAATTTAACAAAATCAAGCCAAACTATTAATTGTGGGTAATTTGTAATTTTGTGAGCCACCTATAATATTTAGCACTAAAGCAGAGTGTTTGGAGTTTCACCTCCACTAAAGTGAGTCACCTGTTAAAAAAAAAAAGAAAAGGCCCACCTAGTAATTTAGAGCTTCACAGGTTTTTTGAAACAATTGAAGCGTCCCTAATGAAGGCATTTCCGTGGAATCATTGCTAACCCCATTAAAGCAGCAAATATTTAGTTTGTTCTTTAGATCCTTTAGGAACTTAATCTTTGCCTCTCAAGTTGATTTGCTCATCTAACTCGAGGTGTAAGTTCCAACAGTAGACAATCTACATTAAGGTTTCGAACTCAACCCCTTCAGGATCTCAAATTCCCTCCCAGCAAGCCCACTGTAAAATTGGCTAGAACTTGGATGTGGGCATGGTGAGTGATTCCATATTACTCCGACATATTTTCACACGATCATACGTCATTCACGATATTTTGAAAATTCTAAAATGTCCCAGTCATTAGGCTGAAGGCCAGGGGCATGCCAAATGAATCATGAGCCGTGGGATACCCAGAAATTAGTTCTGCTGAGAAGATGGAATTCAAAGATTTTAGTAGACGATTGAAGATGGAAGAGATATTATTGGTTATTAATCAAGAGGACCTCTATTGAAGTAATGGCAGTCGCTGATTCAACCCAAACAAAAGCAGTACAGTACACAACTTCTAAGAAGAAATAACAATGAAATAATTGGATTTAAGTTGAGAAATTTCACCCCCTAGGAGTTCTTTAGATTGAGAAAAAAGAGAGTAATAAGAAAAGGGAAGTAGGGAAGATAGCAGCATTTCTCAGATGTGTTCGATCAGAAGCATTTCTATGACATTGGGGGATCTTCCCTTCATCAATTTCCACTGTGCTTGTCCATGATCAGAAACATTTCCTATGAACGATTGATGGTCCAGATTCATCATACTCGGCCTTAGCAATCCACATCTACACCCAGAAACAAAGAGTATCTGACGATCAGACTTTTTCCATTTCACAGACATGATAAACATATGAGCTCAAATTATCAGCATCTGAGGCATGGCATCCATCAATGCGTCTGGCCGCAGGATGCTCTGCCCATGGTACCCAGGCTGGTTGCCAGATACCATGGGCAGGGCATCCAACTGCCAGATGCAGAGGATCTGCTTTACAAACACACTGGGTGGTGTTCACAAGTGAAAATATGAACGGATATAATGATGAGATTACCTGCTGGAATGTGCTGAGGGATGCCAAGATGGAGCCTCCAATCCAGACACTGTACTTTCTTTCCGGAGGGGCCACTACCTTGATTTTCATGCTACTAGGTGCCAGTGCTGTAATCTCCTTGCTCATTCTGTCAGCAATGCCGGGGAACATAGTAGAGCCTCCACTGAGGACGATATTACCATATAGATCCTTCCTAATGTCCACATCACACTTCATGATAGAATTGTAAGTAGTCTCATGTATGCCAGCAGCTTCCATACCAATCATGGATGGTTGGAAGAGGACCTCTGGGCACCTAAAACGCTCAGCTCCAATAGTGATAACTTGACCATCAGGCAGCTCATAGCTTTTTTCCACAGAGGAACTGGTCTTGGCTGTTTCCAGTTCTTGTTCATAGTCCAAAGCAATGTACGCAAGTTTCTCTTTCATGTCTCTCACAATTTCACGCTCTGCAGTGGTCGTGAAAGAGTAACCACGCTCGGTCAAGATTTTCATCAGGGCATCTGTAAGATCACGACCTGCCAGATCAAGACGCAGGATGGCATGTGGTAGGGCATAGCCTTCATAGATGGGAACTGTGTGGCTGACACCATCCCCGGAGTCCAGAACAATACCTACATAACAAACCCATATAACCTATAAACCATGAACACAGAATTGCCATGAAAGGTCAAAAAATCAAAAGCACCAGCATCCAATAGACAATCATCATCCTCATTATCAGTGCAAGGATTGACACCCCCCCCCCCTCTTCTTTTCTAAAAGAAAATTAAAGAAGATTGAACCCCCAGCTTGAACAAAAATTAAAAAGAAATCTAACTGACAAGGGGAGGATGTTGCCTACCAGTTGTTCGACCACTGGCATAAAGAGAAAGAACGGCCTGAATTGCAACATACATGGCAGGAGCATTGAAGGTTTCAAACATTATTTGAGTCATCTTCTCACGATTTGCCTTAGGGTTGAGAGGTGCTTCAGTTAGGAGTACAGGGTGCTCTTCAGGGGCCACACGAAGCTCATTATAGAAGGTGTGATGCCAGATCTTCTCCATGTCATCCCAATTGCTAACAATTCCATGTTCAATTGGATACTTCAGAGTCAAAATACCACGCTTGGACTGAGCTTCATCCCCAACATAGGCATCTTTTTGTCCCATACCAACCATCACACCAGTATGGCGTGGGCGACCCACAATGCTAGGGAACACAGCTCTTGGAGCATCATCTCCAGCAAATCCGGCCTATTCATTAAAAAAAGATTCTGCTTAAATTTCAAAATCATGGAGGATAACTGCACCAGGTCACCAAATGGATTCCAAGGAAGCAGTTACTGTAACCTTATACAAATATAAAAACATAAGATCCAAAATATGGGAAGGCAATAAATCTGGGTTCAGTAATAAATCTGGGTTCAGTACCTTGACCATTCCTGTTCCATTGTCGCACACAAGAGGCTGGATATCCTCACTATCTGCCATTTTTTATATCCTACTGAAGACATACAAAAATTTGGTAAGATTATGACACATAAACAAGCTGTCATTTCAAAGTTCTCTGTGAAGTATGATTAAAGCAATGAAAAATAAGTGAAGACAGACAATATAAAAGAGAAAAATCATAGAAGTGCCACCAAAGTGCTTTGCAACACAAGTCAGTCAGATCAAGAGAAATTTGCCGCATTTAGCAGTTTCCTGGTTAAAGAAACAAGCCAAATATGATGACAAAACATGCTTGCTATGGCTCTTTCTAGTTGCAAGAAAAACAAATGGAAGGAGACTAAAGTGGTTCGAAATGGAAAAGGAAACCATTGTAATCAGTAATTTACATGATTTGTGTATCCTACTTCAAATGCTGATCACACATAATAATTACAAAGAGAGATGTAATTTTCATCTTACTTTTTAAACCAAGGGTATTGCTCACAAGGTAAATGGAAAAATAAAAATTTAATAACCAAAATTTGGACCAATTTGGTGTTATTTACACTGAAACCTAAGGTAATTTCAATAGAAGGTTCTATGTTAGACATGATCCAGTTACATTTTCCTTCACTTAATTTCCCTTGCAATCAGACAGAAAATTTTTGTTTTTTCCTGGTGTAACAGTTCTTTTCAATTCAAATGGTTGAAAACTGTCAGTTCCTTTGATTAGGAAAAATCAAAAGATGCACTTCTATTCTACAAGTAATCCAGTTCATTTGCATCAGAGGTTGCAAAAACATCAGAATATGTAATGAAGCATTGAGAGGAAGAGATAATAATCACAATACAAAAAAATTTCAGACTACTTAGTCATAAAATTTCAGCATAGCAATTGAAGAGCATTTAAAACAATAATAATAATAAATAAATAAATCAATACCCAGTTTTAGGTCCCCGATTGAAAATCATTAGAAAATGGCACCAGAACTGGGTGTCCAAAAAACTGAGAAAATGTACAAAGCACAACATTTACAACAATAGCACTAATGTTTTGAAAGGGAATACAGGAACAATAGCATTTTTTAAGAGAAAAGAAATAGTTAGAATAGAGGTATCCATTTAAGGGAGAAAAGGATTAAACAGAACACAATATATTATAATGAAATACCACATTGTTTTAAAAAATGTGTCAATTCGGCAAGATCTGTACATGTTTTATTAGAATGATTCTTACTCCAGAATACAATTTTCAAAATATCAAGGAGGGTAGAAGGAACCCCATTATGCAAAAACGCAATCAACCTTCTTTAAATCCCGGAGAAAATAATTATGGATCAGGTCAATTATACTATCCTGAGCCCAAAAAGCATCATACACAAATCCTAAAATATGAAAACAGACAACCAGAAAAAAGAGGGGAAAAAGAAAAGAAGCTCGAAATAATTTTATACAAACAAAACAAACATTCAATTTCATAGAGACAAACAGAAATGTGAACGTAGAACACCAGATAGACCACCTGCGGTTGATTGAGGATGCAATTAAATGAAGATGAAACTAAACCAACCGACTGCAATTGAAATGCAGTAAGGAAATTAAACAAAAATGATCATTTAACATCAGTTCCATATGAGAACAGGATCATTTACTTTCCAATAAAAGAATAACAAGTAACTGCAGATCTAGAATGATGACCAATCAAAACAGATCAATGACAATCATCATATAAATTAAGAAAAGAAAAACTCAGCAAACTCAAGGACGAAACCCTTTCAGAGCTTACAGTTTATGATCTCATATCATAAACCAAATGAGCAGATCAATGTGTGCGACATTCAACCTACATTTGTCTTCACTGCATACGAAAAGCCAAAAGGCACTCAAATTAGGACAATTACAGAACGGCAACCATAAGGAAAATCATTTCTTGTCCTCATAAAGATCGATAATGGCGATCGAAGGCAAACGATCTTGTACAGATCGATCCACTAATATTCTCCTGGATTAGAATAGTAAAGCATTGTCATTGTTACCTCAGAAACCCTAGATCGCGCGTTCGTGAATCGTGAGAGCCGTCGAAACCTTCTCTTTCTCTCTCACACTAAGTTCCTCTCTCTTTCTCTCTCTGTGCCTCTGTCGCCTTCTCAATGTCTCTCGTCTCTCTCTGCCCGCCCTTTGTTTAAAAAGGAAACTCGTCCAAATGAAATTCCATCCCAAATGAAATGAAATTCTGCTTAAATGAACCGCAAATTTCACTCCTTCCAATCCCTGCCGTTCGTTTCTTTAATCACACTTGTGGCCCCGATGACGCGTCAGGGTAGCTGTGGATACAGCTGTTCTTTTGTACTAGTCGTGCGTCTCTGACATCTTTTTGAGTGACAAATCTACCCGTGACTTTTGAATTTATTGCGAAGCGTGCCCTTGCTATCTACTCAGAGGGCATACATGTAAATGTGCGCTTTCCCGCAGCGGATTAAGAAGAAAACAAGTCCACATTGTTATGTTTGAATCCAAATTTTCTGTCCATCGGGTAGAGAGATCTAAGCTATATTCGAACTTATATAAATTTTTTTTTTTATAATTTTCTTTGATTTTTTTTTTTACCACAGAATTAGGTGAGGCCAATATGAAATTCACTGGAGGTTTTAATTCTAATTTTTTTAATTATTATTATTATTATTATTATTATTATTATTATTATTATTATTATTATTATTATTATTATTATTATTCTCAAGTGTGGGTTCTACACCAATTTGTTAGTGAAGAAACATCCAGGAGTACATAGTACTTTCTCATCGGAAAGGTAATCTAGACTCTTAACGAATAGGTATAATTGTGTTAGTGAGTATAGATTTCTACCCTGACGGGCAAAGAATCCCGACTTGCTATGTTTAATGGTGTTTGTTTTTTAACAAAAATTATCAAGTTATCTATGTTAGGCATCTAATCTAGAGGGAGGTTGGGGGAGGGGGGAATTTCTTTTTGGTAAAATCACAGTAACCGTAAGTCTATTTTTGCATGAAGACAAAATGCATCCATTTTATTATTAAAATTTCTTTATTTTTGGTAAAATAGTAATTTATCATTGTTATCGTGTGAAACATTGAAGAATAAAATATTTAACAACCAAAGAATGAAATATAGCCCAATAGTATATATATAGTATAGATCGAATCCTCCAAATCATAGAGTCTGTTATATAGATAGACATCATTGGAACATTATTAAAAACACAAAAATTCAATAGTTCAATAATATAAATTAAAAATTTTCTATTATTTTTTAGTTAATTAAAATCAGTCAAAAGTTAATCGAAGCATGATGAACCCCACGGATTGAAGGGCATCAAAATTGTCTAATTCACCGGGTCTGAATCTTAAATTTAAGCATATGACGTGTAGAGACCATGGACGAAATGCTGCTAAAACCCAAAATCACAAAACTAACCTCATATAACATCCGTATGAGAATTACCATTTTGAACGGATAGTTTAGTCATACAGATAGAACAAAGGGTTAAATTCGTCATTGGGCAGGGGTCCTACCTTAAAAAAGTGTGGTTTTTTTCTTTTCTTTACTTTCTAAAATAAGTGCCTCCACTATTTTGTGGGTTGGGGTAATTATTTCGGTAGATGATAATATTAAAAGGAGAAAGAAAAAGAAAAGAAATATAAGATGCCACGTCAGCACCCTGTCTCGTCTCTTACAGCCTGGACCATGGTCGGAGTAATTTTTACACGTAGGACGATGATTGCGTGCCACGTGGGTGGTTTAGCCGGTTGAACCAGTCAAGATCCAATCTCTTCCATGACCCTCGGTGATTTGGGGAACATGGTACGCACCCCTATAAGGATATGCGCGCGTTGTGCGGTTGTGGCGACGGAAATGGGACCCATGTCCTACAACCTAATTTTTGACTCATTTTTAAACTAGTGGTCTTGGGGGGACCTTTGACATGAATTTTGACTGCCGATGAGGAGATCCTGACCGTTGGTCTCGTAGAGAAGCTATGGATTGGTCGATTGGGTAATCAAATAAATGAGTCCCATTATCTCTTCGAGTGATGAGTGCACAAGTGTTACAAATTACAATCACAAATTATGTGGGGCGACTTACTGATAAAAAATAATAAAAAAATTTTAAAATTAAACCTTGTCACCATAACCTTGTGCTTTCGGTAAGATGATTCACACTCCAAATAAATAGGCAATTCTTGAAAAGGGCAAAGCTATGCTTAATACTATATAATACTCTCATCTCCAAATATATAAATTGCCTGTTCAAATTCGAAGGATGACTCAATTCAAGAGAGATTGAAGGCATGCCAGCCTGGAAGTGATTCGATGTGAAACGGAACTTGCCCTCTTAGGTACTTCATCCGAGCATAAATGAGGCACACAAGAGCCACTGGCACATCGATGCCAGCCTAGGAAGTGATCCGCCAAGTCAGGTTTTTCCAGCGGCCTAACGAGTAAGCAACCCCTTCCTGTCGAGTTTGCCAGGACTTTAACCGGAATAAGTACCTCTGACCTGCCATGGCTATACTAACGACGCGGCTCCATGCCTCTTCCAGTCCGTGTAGCTCACTGGACTTGATGCAACTTGAAATCCGGTTCAATTCGGAGGGGCTTTTGTTTTTGGAATAGACGGCAGTGTTTTGCTGACGCCTCGAATCAAGCTTTTGTTGCGACATGCTATGTTTTCTCCCCCATTGCTAGTAGGTTGATGGGTCGCACGCCCGGCATACATGTTTTGGCCTTGTGTGTCCATAACTCAAAATAGGTGACCTAACGGCCGCCGCCCGACTAGACATACCAATAGTCACCAGATTCATATGGGCTACTTATGGGCTACTGGGGAGTGGGCAATGATGTGTTTGTGTAAGAGGTTAAAATTCGAATCCCGCATGATCCACCCAAAAAAAAAAGGAACTTTGAAAAAATATATTAAACTGTGACGACTTATTTTTTTATTTTTTTGCCGTTGGGGTAAAGATGAACTGAATCAAAAGTCTTAATATCACTACATATACAAATAAAGATGAAGTTCGTAGGTTAGAATGGAAATGGGACCAATTTGTTTTATCTGTTTGTTTTGTTTTGACACTTTTGACTAGGTTGAGAGGTAAAGAGAATAGTGTCGGGAGAGATTTCAGGTTATTGCTCAAGGAATGTGATTTTTTTTATTGAACCTTTTCATGTGGAGTTCCATTAGTTGTCCTTTGTTAACCTAATTATCTTTGGCGAGCCAATTTCTTAAACTTGTGCCAATCTCTTTAGAGACCTCTGGCTCAATATGGACTTATCAAAATCTTATAGGAGGTGAAAGAAGCTTCTGAAATAAAACATTGAATCAGCTTTACATAAATTACGGTTCAAGCCGGTTCTTGAATGAATCAAGGTCAAATATTAGGGGATTAATTAATTGCAACACATGAGGTGTAAGGTTGAGGTTCAGACACTCTTATGGAGAGCCCTGTCTAGTGAACTGCCAATTTGTTTAACCAGAGCAAAGGACGAGACCTGGCTAGCTTTAAGCTCAATAAGCCATGTAGAGGAAATAGACCAATCTCTTGTGCTCTCAATCAAGAGGGCCTTCTTGGCTAGGTGATTTGGCTAGAAGAGGCTCACCTTCATGATTTCTTATGATGATTCCAGCCCCTCCTCCTTTCCTTCTCCTTCCATGCTGCCTACCCAACTTCCAAAATTCCCTATCAGCATGTTCGGTTGCAAGGATAATCTCCTCCGGTCATTCCTAGCTTTCCACAAAGTCCACATCACAAAAGGAGGATAAGCTTTTAGTGCGATTTGCATGCTTGCTGTCAGATGGAGTTGCTATAGCTACTGCTCTGAAGAGGAGAAGAACAATACCCCTGGATACTGGCTGTCCTGAGTGTGGGGATGGGGGAGGGAAGTGTGGAGCATATTTGCCAGATTGCCTTTTTGCTAGGGCTGTTTGGCTTCAGTCTGAGTTGGGGTTTGCAGCTCTCTATGATGAGGTGTTTTTGCCTACATTTATTGCTGCCTAGAGCCGAGTTTGAGAAGGTAAATTGCTGAAACAGAGAGTGACAGGGATGGCTGCTTATATTTTTTGGGCTCTTTGACAAGTCAGGAATAGACTAGTATTTGAATAACTGTCCCCTGAAGCTTTTATTAAATGCTCTGAGGAATTTTGAGCAGTTTCATTCAGTCGCTCAGTTTCAGTTCTCTTTCCCTTACAAGGTGAAACCTCAGGTACTCGGGAGGGGCTGCTAGTCGCTACTGCTGAAGGAGTTGATTACCTCCAAGTAGAGAGTGACTATCAGACTTTGATCCGGATGATCCCTTCATCTATTGCCACTCCTTACAATTTGAAAAACGTGACGAACGATATTTGTTTTCTTTAGAGAATGTAATGTTGTAGCACATTCTCTGGCTAAGAAGACTATCATCTTCCGCAAGAAGAATTGACCGGCCTATATTCGATCCTTTGATGTGTTGGAATTGTGTCAATCTGACTCCCAAGGGTGAATCCTGCTTAATGGAGTGGCTCTTTCTTTACCCAGGAATAAATAAATAAATAACACATGCTTTTCCATTAGATTACTTGGCGAAATCCCTCATAATGTTATCAAATCTTATAAAGATACTTTCCTACTCTATACTCCATAATTCTAGAGAAAAACTCGTATGTGTTGCAAACAGTGTAACCAGCGTGACTCTTCGATGGTTCCACCCCTATGGAAACGACTGTTTTTTGCCTTCCCCACTCCTTTGCTGAAACCAGTAGCTCTAAGAAAAGCAGTGGTTTTGCCCAATCCTCTCCTACCTGTAAATTGGCTTGTAAGAAAAGGTGCCCCTCCTGAAACGCAAGGCTTGGGCTCTTCATTGGAGTCAGAATCCAAACGAGAGAAATTAGATGATTTAGATGACGAAAACTAATCCCAACTGCTGCAGAACACGTACCCGAGCCTGATTCCCCCATGCTTCCACCACTTCTGACGCTTCCTTTGCCCTCCGATACAGGGTTTCCAATGGTTGAAACTGATACCAATGCGGAAACCTCTCCCATTGTTAATTGGCTTATATAGTTGGTTCATTAAAACAAACGGTGAAAGTCATACCTACTTGCATTTAGTACAAGAAATTTGAATAAATCCAATCATCAGTTCCAGATTTTTACATTAATGACCAACATGTTTCAGAAAGCATCTACAAAGCTGAATTAAATGAGAAAAAACAGCAGAGCCATCACAAGTGACCTCGGTAAAGGCTTTTCATACATACAAGGAGACTACAAGATTTGAAGCTATAACTACAGCCCTGTATTTGGGTTGTTACCAGCAAGGATGAGAGAGATCTCCAACCCTCGGCTGAATGCTTGATTGAACATCAGTCGGGTCTGGAATGTTGACACAAAAGGCAACCATGAGAAGATAGCAACGGGGATGAAAATGACCATCCCCATTCCTGCGTCATAAAGCCGTGCAATAGAACGAATCGATTTCCAGAGTCCAAGCTGCTTCATCAAAGGCTTACAAGCAACAGCAATCTGAAATTTATGCAACATCATATGTTAACAGTGACAAATCAAAGATAATGACAACCCAGAAAGAAAATACATATGACTAGCATATGCAAACGGCAAGAATTGATGAAAATTGCAGTGTTCAATGCTACAAGCTCCAGGATGGGCAGCTCGCACTGACCCCATGGCATCTCACCAGGAACCCAAATTTGATGAACACGCAGGCTCCCCTCTCTCCAATTACATATTGAAATTCAAACATCAAATTGCAGGGCCGCTGATACTCTGGAGCTTGTGGTATCAGCTGGTTTTTGGTGGCTAAAACAATAAACTAAACTGACAAACGACAGATGAAAGATGGAAAATAAAAAGAGAACGGAAAAAAGAGGGGGCCCCGCCGGGTTTTGGGCTCCGGAACCGGCCCCGGTAGAACCCCTTCGGATACTTTGCCGGTAAACCGGTGTAAAGTGATAAGCTTTTTCCTTTAAAAACAGAGATATCGTTCGCATAGCGGCGGTCGATAAATTATAATCAAGGTTTTGGATATCCTACGACCCATTGATTAAAGATACGAAAAGTGCGGCGGCCTTCTTGCGGAGGAGGAGGTAAAGAAAAAAAAAAAGAAATAAAAAAGGATAACCCCAGTCCCAAACACCCCCCTACAACCCATGAAAAGAAGAAAGGGAGGAAAAAAAAAAAAAAAGAAAAGAAAAGGGAAAAGAAAAAGAAAAAAAAAAAAAAAATTAACAGTCCGTTAAGAACCGACTGTAAAATGATAATGCGGTAAATAACTTAAACTTGAAATGACACTAATACCCTTTATTGATTAAACCCTATCGTCTAGATTGCCTGTCTTCCCCATATTTAACCCTTAGCCGTCTCTCTACAAAAAAGAGCACCAGCAACACCTAGTGGAGAGGATAACAAGACTACCAGGTCTTGAAAGTACATTTGGATAGGTAGGGTGGGTAGGTCTCATTTAAAAAGGCAGATTTGATATAGAAAGGTACATGGATAGATAGATTAAAAATAAATCCAGTGAGCAAAAGAGGGTTATTTCCATAGCTTTGAAATGGAATAGTGTGAAATTGAAATGTGGGGCACAAGCAATGCAGAGTGAGGTATTGTGTAAAGTGAATTTTTAGCTTTCTAGACTGATAAAATGGCTGCCATGTAGATTTTGAATTGAAATTGACAAGTGAAATGAGAACCAACAATAATCAAATAACACAAAATTCTCCGCTACCCCAGCAAACCACTGAGCCATTCTGTGAAGTGGCATAGCTATATTTGAATCCCAATGTGAGTGAACCTAGAAAAAATTCCCCAGAACTTTTGAGTTGGACAGAATCAGTACTTCCTTACAGATGAGAAATCCAGTAATATTCAAACCACAAACATATCCAACAGCAACTAAACTGTCCATGATGATATTCCCAGACTGTTTTTGAATCTCAGAAGCAATTTCACTATTAGTACCTTAAAATCAAACTCTTCTCTTGCTACATAAGAGTCCCTCTCCCTGATGCAATAGAAATCCATCAATGTCGATCAAAACATCCTACTTGAGGTGCATACACACTAACTACATTTACAGTCTCTTCTCCAACATACGCTTGATGGACACATCCTCATAGCCAAATCTTTCGACATCCACCACATCATTCTTTAAATCATTATCCACTACTATGCCCACTCTACTTCAATTACTTTATACCCAGTGTACCACAGCTTGAAGTCATCCAACTCTTACAGCCTTTTTACCCATCTATATAAATCCTTCTCTCATAATATCTATCAATTCTAGGCTTTAACCTGTTAAAGTACCTTCTGATTTTCAAAAATATGCACTGCAAGCTGCTGTCATTGTTATCCCTTGCAAGAGTTAAAAGTGTGACCTAAACTCTGGTGGGAATGGTATATGTATCAAATCGACTCCTTGATGGTGGAAAGCATAAAAGTTCAAATGGAAGTCCCTAGAATCTGGTTGAATATCCTTCTTTCGAGCTTTTAGTTCTACTTCAAACTATTATCAAATTGATCAAGTAACAAGCTGCTGCCAAGGATTTCCTGCAATTACTATTGACAATCCCCAGCCCCTACCCCCAGTTCTTCTATCGTTCCAAAGCCCTAAAATCCCCATTACTATCCTTCTAAATCTGTAAAACTGCAATTTACTTGCATCCAGCCATCAAAACCTCTCCATATTGTGGTCAAACAAAAATAAAGTTTGGGTAAGGAAATTAAAAAAGGTCACGTCTATCTCACAGTATGATCTGGTCATCGATAATCTTTTGCAGATTTTAGAGGTTCGAGATTGATTTTGCATTATGTTTGTGTTGGGACTAGAATAAGCTGAATCTGGA
Organism: Hakea prostrata; assembly: GCF_041222555.1. Classification (NCBI taxonomy): domain Eukaryota; kingdom Viridiplantae; phylum Streptophyta; class Magnoliopsida; order Proteales; family Proteaceae; genus Hakea; species Hakea prostrata. Next base: position 49,391,348 of record NC_142609.1, on the reverse strand, counting down.
TGGGCTCTAGGTAGCATAAACTGGTCTGACTTAGGCCAGGCTAGGTCTTTTGGCTTAATACTTGAAACTCTACGCAGGGCCTTCCAAGAGCCTCAAAGCTTTTGACATGCACCTCGCATGGGCCTCCTCATTACTACATTATGAGCTGCCAGACTAGTCCATAAAATGAAAGGAACAAATCCCCAGGATTGAAGATGATTAGCTGTAGACATATACCCCAAGTATCTCAAATTCTCACTCAAAAGTAACCACAGTCAAACCAAGTTGGAGGATCTGATGCATATGACTAAAGGCAACCCATTATCCAATTGAATCTCTGTAATTTGGCTTAAATATATGAAATGTTATACAGTCCAAACAAGTTTGCAGAAAAGGAGTTCAAACTCTTCCAATGCTATCAAAGGGAGTACAAAATCAAAAGGCTATACTCTGAAGGGCCAGAAGGGGAAAAAGGAACAGTGGCAAGGGTAAGGGGAAAGAGTTGCACGATCTATACTCAAAATTCTCCTCGATTCATTGCGTCTTGTTGGGTTAAAGGCATGCATTCAAAGAAGAAAATACCAATCTCCTAATTGGAATGTAAAACTGAAAACAACTACTTGCAATCCAAATTTTAACTTAATTCCTATGTCAGTAACAAATAAAAGACTGAAAGAATAACTACCAAAATAAAGCACTAAATAAAGAAACTAATTCTAACTATTGTTGGATCAAGAACCACTAGACCAGTTCTTTTTGGATTTAAGTCACCAGAGCCCATCATGCCAGCCAAACCAGCTAAGTGATACTGCTTGAATTGCAGAAGATGTCAATTGACAAGGCCATATGCAATTCAAAAGATGTCTGCTTGGTTTTTCTAAAAACATAGAACCATGATCATTCATCTCAGAACTAGCTACCAATAGAGGGAGAGTAACCAGGGAAAAACAAACATAACTGAAAGGACTGGGCAACTTACAGAAAGAAGTCCCCACCCAGTGGGTAAGAATGCTAGGATGCATGCAAATATATCTGGAACAGATAAATCTGAAAATATAACTGCAACTGCCAAACCAGCAAGTGCTAGCATGAAGGAGAGGCTCTGGATGAAGCGTAACACAAGCTGAAAATTGACAGAGATCTTTTGGCTGAAGGTGAACACCTAATATGCCAAAAACACAAAATACAATGTCACTAAAAAGAAAGACAAGAGTCATTTGTTCAGGCATGGAATCTCTTTTACTGGTTCCATAGTCATGTATGCACCTTAAAAAGAATTACCACCACAGCCAGCACAGCCCATGATAAGCCATAAACCTGCAAGTATAGCAAAATTTTTATAAGACTGACTGCCTGTAGAATTCTACTTCATGTTACACACTTTTGATGCAGCACAACCAGCTACTATTCATGCTACAGTAAGATAAACAATAACCTAGGATATTATTCTTCTATTTGGTAGGCCCAGAGTTCAGCTTGCAAGGAAATAAAAATAGGAGATGCTGTTCCGCATAGGAGTTCTAAAAATAATGTAGGATTTTAGAATTTATTTATTGGATAATTATGTATGTATAAGTTTAGTTTGGGTAGGTTACCTAGAAACAATTTTAGTGTAATTTAAATTGTCAAGAGTCCTGGTTTGGAAGGCTTTTTTTTACTATTTAAATGCTTGTACTCAACTCAGTGAAGAAGATTAAACATATGAATTAAAGATAAAGAGTATTTTTATGTGCACTTGCACCCCCTTCATAGGATACTCCCTTGAAGAAGACTATTCAAGTCTGATTCTAGTCCTAGTTATGCATGCTCGATACAGCACCTTGATAACTATTATCTAGTAACTAGGGAGGATTTATAGTGGATATCCCAGGACTTAATATCTAAAACTTGTAATAAGTAATATTTTATGAGAACTAATGGTACTCATATCATATGAAAATTTCTGAATTATGACTTGGTAGAAGAAAAAAGAAAGAGTAAGTGTCAAAGAGTCACATAAGGGTTTGCATGGAAGCAAAATCCAACTGTGTGCTTGACAAGGTAATTACTCATTTTGGAAAACCAGCCAAGGCACATGACACAGTAGGTCCTCATATTATACAATAATGGAACTGCTTGAGAACACACTGCACTATTTAAATTTTCATTTTAAGACACAGAAATCAATGACAAAAAGGCATGCACAAAAACACAAGAATTGCAAGGGCCTGCACTTTAATTCCAATGATTAATTCTTGCATGAATAAAATAGAGTTGATCATTGATCTATGATCTATCTTAATACATAACCAAAGATCCAATGAGAAAGGTGGTCTGGAAAAATGTTACACTTTGGAAGACCATCAAGGTAAAGAGTTTGTACCATCAAGGAAGTACTTGATCCCGATGCCTGCAGCTTGTAAACTATGCCATACTGGAAAATGAAAAACCTCAAGCTCAATATAATCTCAATTATCCTCCCCTCGAGTGTCCGGATATGTGACTGCATGTCATGGTGAGTACCCATTAAAACTAATTGCCATAGAAATACTACAAAGTTCTAAATCATGACAAATAAACAGAACTATTGCTCAATACAAGGAATTTTATCTTGGTTGTAAAACCCAAAGTAAACAGGAAAAGTAACTGAAATGCTTTTCCACAATTGAAAATGTTACAAAAAGAAAGAATAAATATATGCATTAGAATAAAGTTCCAGGTACAGCAGCACCAAAATAAATATAAAAAGTAAAACAAAATTACAGCAGCACCAAAATAAATTAAAAAAATAAAACAAAATGAAACAACTCCCCTTGCCTGCTTCCTTTTTCTCTCTCCGGACAAGAACTCACCAAGACCTCGGATAACTTTGGTTTTTCTCTGTACCAACAATAAGATGGATCTCAAGACTAAGAGTGCAGAAACTCGACCAAGACACCGATATCTCAGTAGGAAACCATGGCACACAAACATTTGTGTAAGCCAGAAAGCAAGATATAAACCTACTAATTCTATGAAGACATGAGGACATGCTTATCAGTGCCTAGTATCATTTAAGTAAATGGTTCGGTATCTGCATGTTATTTATTAGGATATTATTCCTATATAAGCAAATACTTCCTATATGAAACCAATAAAAATGGTTTTTCAAGTTCTTAAAAAAGAAAGAAAGAAAACATGACTAAAATTTTCAACTTTTTTATGTCATGGTTTTTTGTCAAATTTAAACATTTCATAAATCTTAACATGGTAAAACAAAACAAAATACCATAAGTGGTAAAATACTAATTTGCTTTGATTTATAAAAATGATTCAACAACAACAACAAGAAGAAGCCTTTTTGCAACTTAGTTGAACACAATGGGGTCGGCTACATGGATCCCGCCATTCGATCAGCTCTGTTTCTGCATGCAAGGCTTAGTTGAATAGATCTTTGAGGTCCTGTATATCTGTCACACCTCAGGCAACCTGTATATCATACTTTAGACAAACCCTGAATCAAGTCATGCTCTGTAACTTGCTTTCCTGAGTCCTATCCTAGAGGCCAAAGAGTCAAATTGCTGAATGTAGTCGGCAACTGACATGGTACCCTGTTATTGCTCCTGCAAACTGGTTTTGTAGTGCTTTGGTAGGCATTTCTCTGTCAGTTACCTTCTCATCTTGTTCTAAGTGGTAAGCTCTCTAACCTCATAGTACAGTTCTCTCTCCATAGTGTTCCACCATTCCCTAGCAGCCCCAACAAATTTGGTCTCAGCTAGTCTCATCTTTCTATCCTCTGATAGGTCATACCAATCGAAATAATCATCTAGGGCATCTCTCCATTCACAAAAGACTTTTTTTTTTTTTCGGGGGGGGAAGGGGTGTCGAGGGATCCCTTAAATTCTTTTAATTCAAGCTTTACCTTATGATGGTCAGCTCTGCTTATATGGTTCGGGTCCCCATTGAAATAGGAACGAGTATGCTCCTCTAAGGTGAGGGGTGTCTGCTGGTGGCTTCTTTCATGGGGTGGTCTCTCCACTATGTCAAACCTATAATAGAAAAGATTGTTATACCTGAATTCCCGAGTATAACCATTCTTATCCCAGCCCTCTCTATATGCTCCAACTAGTATATCATCCCTGTGTATATGTGGCTCACTGGTCTCTCTACGACAGGGTAATAAAATCTGGGATTGAACTCTTGGGGTGGGGAGAGGAGTGTGTTCTTCTTTGCGTGGCTATTCTAGATGAGCCACTCTATTGGTCAAGCCCTATACTTGTGTTGCAAGGCCTTGTAGTTGATCTAGCATCAGTCTGGGTCTTTTGTATGTTCACAAGTTGTTTAGCTACTGCTGATTCGTCCATAGCTCTGACACCAAATTGATGTGAAGCAAGATTCAGGGTTTGATTGATCGAGGAAAAGCCCTACGTCTAGGTCTACCCATAGGTTCCTCTTCAAGAGAATCAACAGTCTTCTAAAGTTTGTAATACCCTGCACTTGAAGGTAATAGCCTGCTTAATGGCATTGGTTCTAGGGTTTAAAAAGGGGTAGGGTTAGGTTCTGCTAGGGTATAGGGGCTAGGATTTTGCAATTCAAGCTTAAAAATTTTGCTGTCATGTTGAATTCAGATCTGAATCTTCACATTTAGGGTTTTGGATTTTAGGGTATTATGGGAATTAGGGTTTCTAGGGTTTGGATTGAGACTAGGGTTAGGCCGTGTGTTCAATAGGTGATATGGATGCTAATCCTAGAAGGGCTTAAAAGTTTGGATGAGGGATTAAGGAGATTTAAGATTTTCAGATTTTAGCATTAGGGTTTCTAATGAAGAAGATAAGTTACAGAAAATTCTAGGACTTAAGAGGGAAAAATTGGGGCTGAAACCTTAGGCTGAAGGTAGGGTATGGGGAAGGGAGTCTTTAAGTCCAAAAGGAGGTGGGTCTTGGTCAAAGGGTTAGAGAATCTAAGGTTAGAGGAAGAATAAGAAGGAAAGAGAAAGAGGGGGGGAGGTTAAGGGCTAGGACTAGTATTCTATAAGTGGGAATGGGAGGGGAATAGAGGCTGCCACAGGGCCTGGGGGGGGGGGGTTAAGGGAAGCTTGCGATGGTGGGGAAAGGGGTTGGGATGCTGATCTAGGGTTAGGGAGGGGTAAAGAAGGTCTGTGAAAGAGAGGTAGAAGAGGGAAGGGGATGGGTTTGAAGGGTGGGGGCTTGTACTTTCTTGGGGATGCAAAGTTCCAGGGTTCTTCAAAATTCTGCGGAAAACTCTCTTCTAAAGCTGCTGCAAGTCCCCATTAGGGAACCCACAACACCACCACTAGCTCCTCCAACTCTCAATCAATTTTATTGCTCATAAACTCTGCTTATTACAACATCATGAGGCTTATTTATTGCCTTTTGACGGAACTGACACTAGGGAGTAATTTAGAAGACAATTCATGCTGAAACTCCTATTTGACCAAGGACCTTTACTCACAAGAATCCTTCATATCTCACTCTAGAAGAGTCCAAATTGACTTCTAAGAGCAGATATAGAATCCTTTCAAGAAGTAGAACAATATCTAATTCTAGAGTCCAAATTGACTTCTAAGAGCAGATATAGAATCCTTGCAAGAAGTACAACAAACCCAGAGGACTCCTTGACAAGTCAGGAATCCCAACCTAACAAGGAATCTTCAACAACTTACCAAATATGGACTCAAACTCAAAAGACAAAAGTAGATTTAGGGCCCCACAAACATATTAGAACCAACTAAACCTCAAGTAGACTGAACCAAAATAGTCCAAAGTTACCAAAATACCCCTGCCGGTACCAGAAGGCCGTAGGTTTTGGGGAAGCAACCCTAGGCCCTATTTCAGCCCCCGATCTGGATCAGCATCAATCTTCTAGATACAGTAATATATGGCAGGCTGCACTTTAGTGAACTTGTTTAGCTGTTTGCAGGAACTGCCCACTCACACCAACACCATATGGGATATCAGGACAGCTCACAATGAGAGATGGCTTTTCCAGCAAGGCTTTAGACATTTCATCTAGCACTTCTGTAGAAAAGTGTACCCTTTGACTGGGAGTTACTTTGGTTAGGAGTTTTTTCACATTATTCTCTGATGGAGCCAGCAAACTAGTTTTGAGTGGTTATCTTACATTTGGATAGAGAAGAATTTTCATAGACAAACTTCCAACTCTTCTTTGATATTCGTCCAAGATTCGGTTGTTTCAACATGGTCCCTTTTTAGATACCACACTGGATAGACATATTGTAAGTGCCTGGGGTCTTGAAATTTCCAGGTTTTCAGGTTCCTAACCCATTCTTGTGGGTTTGTTTCCCTTTTATAGTCTCTTTCCAATCCACCGCCCCCCTTTTTGGGAATTTTTGTAATGAAATTATTTCTCACAGAAAAAAAAAATTCTAAAATTTTCCTGGTATGCTGGACTAGTCCCACTAAGTCAAATTAATTGGACAAAATACCATGCTATTCTCGTTTTAGGTTTTCAGGCTGTAACTTTATGAAGGTCAATGATTTAAATTATTTAATCCGCAGAAAGTGCTGTTCAAAGCCTAGTTTTTCTTACGTCTCACAACAAAAACTAGCAAAATAGAATATTGCATTACATAACATCCACATTGGTAATAGTATACAGGGGGCTAAAGAAAAAGCAGACACAGCATACCAGTTCCTCATCCCACCAAGCTTCCCAGCTTTCCTCTCCCTTGACTCCAATACCACCTCTATAGAAGAGCCAGTTGGTCCAGTCTCTGAAATCCTCCACTATCCTGAAGCCAGTGGACACTCATTAACCTTACTTGAATTTCAAAACAAGACATAATGAATTCAATAATCAACCCCAGATCTGGATCCTCTCTAGCTCCCTGCCCATCCCAACTCCTCCAAACCTCATACAAGCAAGGTGGACCCCACACTGCAGGGGCAGGGCTGTCACTTAACCCTGTCTATGAGATGTTGGGGGGACCTGGGATGTGCAGGGAGTTGGAGAGGATCCTCACCAACCCCACCCCACCCCACCCACTTCACCCCCCCCCAAAAAAAAGAAAAGAAAAAAAAAAAAAAAAGGAAAGAGGAAAATTTTCTTACTTCTGCCACTCAAAACCTGATGGATTGAATAGGTAAGGAGCAAAAAGCCAAGAAAGTGCCATGAACCAACTGCTAATAGTGAGAAGGATGTATGCCAGGCCTTTGTTATAGCCATATGCAAGGTAAATTACCAACAAAAGCACAACCTCCAACCTACAAAAATTAGAATAGTAAATATTAAAAGAATTTGTTGTCACCCCAGTTGTAACCATAAAAAATATGAAACGAAAATAGCTCTAACTCTAAGATATGTACTAATACACCAGGGTGGCAGGAGGCTACAAACCCTTTAACAAAATGACTACGAGAGTAGAGTCTGTAGTTCTCGGAAAATTTTATATGGCGGACCACAAACCCTCTACCTGTTGCATGGTACTGTTGAGAGAGAACATGGAAATGAGAAAATTGTTATTTTTCATCCTTTTTAATTAAAACGATATAGGAAGAGATGGGAAAACTTGCCTTTGCACCGCCGTGGAGAATAGTTCGACCAAAATAATGTGTTCTTGTGCCAAGAGAAAAAGTGAAAAAAACGGAACAAAGTTGAAGCTGCATTGTGATAAAGCTAACAACAGCCTGCAGTACCATAAGTTGAAGACTCAGTTGGCATAGCAAAAGTTAACAGAGTTATATGACATTAATAAAACTCCTTGATTGAAGAGGTCACAGCAATATATTGCACTCAGTACTCATATAAGGAGGACCTCCAGAGATGGGAGTCATGAAGAAAACAGAATGCTACCAATGCATAATTGGACTTCCTAAAGCAATCAACCTCAATGAATTATGCAAAAAGAATTTCAAGATAGAAAATAATATAAACTGAATTCATAAGCAATGCTTGTCTAATCAAGGTATTATTTTGAATAAATAAATTCATTAACCAAAGGACAAAAAGGGGATGGGGAGCAAGGCAATTGCCAAAAAAAGAAAAAAAAAGAAAAAGAAAAAAGAAAAAGCAAGGTTCTGCAAAAAGGAGGTCTCAATCAAAAGCCACCCATGAAGGGTGAAATGAACTGTACATTACAAGGAAAAGAAACTTAAAACTGACAAAGCAAAGCACCATCCAGTATTATTCAACTTATTTGATGCACAAACAGCATGTAAGAACCCTCACAGATTGACATCCATGAGATCAATAGATGATGCAATCAGAATACATGCATCACGACTTGAGAAATATTTATTTTTCATGTTAGAGAAAGAAGTCAGACTCTGTCCTCAAGGGGGCCATTGTCAGATTATGGCATCACTGTGATATGATTGTTAGACTCCTACCACACAATCCATCATTAATTTCACGGTATCTTTCTAGAAATCTTTTAAGTGAAAAATAGATTTCATCATCAACTTTGCTGGCATAAAACCAAGTTCTCTTGAAATAATAGTTTCCTCTCCCATACAAGTTTCACTGACCTCTCCCATAGTTTTATGCCCCTATAACTATCAGCTCTGAATATCCTCCTTATCGTTGATCGTTATAGATAAGGACTGCAATTCTTAACCGCCACTCATCTAGCATTTTGTGTGTCATAATACCAAAACAAGAATGGTTAGACAAGATGAACCACACAATTCAATGCTCTTCCCCATTTCCATAGCCTCAATTAAATGATGGCCAAATTAACCAAGATCTTGTGAAAAACCAACTCAAAGGAGAAAATAGTAGCCCCCCCCCCCCTTGCCGGCCAAAAATTTGGTTAGTCTCCCAGGGGTGAAAATAAATAAGTCTCCAAAGAGACCTCCCTTCGATGCCTATAACTCTAGGATTCGAATGGTATGTTTATAGGACATTCTAAAGCCAAAGGGATTACTTTATAGTCAAAACAAGGTTCAGAGGAAAAGTTGTGCAGGGTGGGCTTCATTTAGGGTAGGAGTCCTCAATCTAGGGATCCTGTAATTGGATTGACCTGTAACTTGGAGGGAACATAGGTGATGATGTAGGGGAATGATCCCTAAGATTTCGTGCTGTCCAACTGGGTAAACTGGCTTAAATCTAAATACCTCATTTTAAGGCTTAGGGAGTGCAAAAGCTCAAGAAAATATCTGTAGATTTGCGGGACAGAATGGGGTCAAACTAGGATCAAACCTAAGGGATTATTAGGGCAGGATATGGATTAAATCTTGGACAAAATTGATGGCTAGAACAGAAGTTATGGAGTTCTTGAAGCTGTGGGGAATAGGGTTCAGCTAGGATTTCTAGGCTTGGATCAAACAGAACGAAGGGGGAAAGAAGAATGCAAGAGGCTTGTATTATACTAGCCTTGTTGTTAATCAGTGGATAAAGTGCTAACTGCTAATGGAGATGACAGGCCAAATCCCAACCTAACACAGATTCTTGGACTTTAACCACCAAGATGCCAACCACCTAGAAGGCTAAGGCTTGAAAAACTTAGGATTCCAGGGCGGGATTTCAAACACCACCAGCAGTCCAGGGCTTTTAATTACCTACCTTCAACAAGGGAACAAGAAACTCAAGCCAAACCTGTAAACCTAGGACTCTTACTAAGGACATGACTCAGAGACTCGAAACAATAAATTAAAACAGAAAAGTAAATAACTGTAAAGACTATTTTTCCCTTTGACTTAAAATGGCAAGAATTATATGACTACCACCCTTAACCGAAAATTAAAGCTACTAAAGAAAAACCAAGTATAGAATATGTCCATCACTAAGACTAATGCTGTGCAACAAGCTGCATTATTGAGCAGCAACCTCATGAACATTGTTTGGTGCTGGATCTACCTCAAGTATTGTAGTATCAAGGTGAGCAATGCAGTCTTTTGGAGCCCTAATCTATACTTTCTTTTATTCGAGATGTCATTTTGTGTATTCATTGTGGATTGTCCAGTGGAGCCCTTGGGATTGTACCTGCCTGTGGTTCCATTAAAGTCTGTCACAATTTAGTGGATTTCACCAGCCCTCAAGGGGAATGCTATACACCACTCTCCACCCTCTCCACCACACATTCAGGTGGGGAACACCTTTGAAACTTGACAAGGTGGATCTCCCCTGTAAGTATGGTTGGAGGAAGGAGAGGGGGGTGGGGGGATTAGTGTATTACACTACCTCTTGGGGAGCTAAACTTGACTCCAATCTGGTTTGGTTTAAGAGGTGCATCCCCAGCCCTAACTTCACTGCCTAGAAGTCTTCTCCTGCTGCCTCCATATGCAGACCTTTCTCATTGAGTGCCATAGTTCAGTTGCCCCCTACCTGCAGCTTCTTTTGGGATGTGAAGATGTAGAGCAGCTCTACTTCAACTGCCCGTTTCCTTCATTATATAGAGAGGCATGCTATCTAAATGGTGCCATATGAGAAGAAGAGTGCTTCTGATAGAGAGTGGATTGGGCCCTTTGTATGGAAATCTTGTTATGATGCAGCCAGTAGATTCACCAATAGTAGATTCACAATTGGTGAATCTATTTATCAAATCTGGCTGGAGTGCAACCTTTGTATATGAACCTACAAGTGTAGATCATTTCAGCCAAGTTGGGATTGTTTCTTTGATGTAAAAGCCAAGCTTGATCCAGCCCCCCCACGTGCATTGACTGCGTACTCCCCTAGAATAGGAATCTCTCTCTCTCTCTCTCTCTCTTTCTTTTTTCATGTGTGTATCTCTCCCTTTCCTTTTGGAGGCTTTTGTTTTTCTCTTCTTTAGTAATGAATTCTTCATCCACCCCCTCCCACACCAAAACAAAATAAGCCCCTCAGAGTTGGATCATAGTAGCAACTTAAATCTATCAAGGGATTTTACAACATTACTTGCAAATATGTCAGCTGTCCACATGCCTGTTCATCTGTAAATTGTATGTGTCCGCAAATATTAATGGTAGTAACATACAAAATGTAACAGGAAAGTCTATGATAAAATAGTAAAACAACAAACACCACCACCAATAAGCCTTTGAAAAAATAGAACAAAGTTTAACCATAGTAGTAAAAAAATATACCCTCAGAAACCCCTGTTCCAAGATGAAACCTAGAATCATTGGCACCGCAGTGAAGACTCCAATTTGGAGGAGGAACTGTGTATTAAGAGCAGCACTGAGTGCAGTATTCCCTGTTAAATTAGCCCTAAAATCGATCTGTTCGCCAATTCCAGACAGTGCCTAAAAGAGAATGTGACAATGTTAATGGGGAAAAAAATTTCAATGATGTCTCGTTCTCATGTAAGAGGACACAATGAAAATGCTGAAGATACTTCAGCCCCCTTTCCCATTTTGTCAGTGAACATAAAAGAGGGACAGATGATTGGAGGGCAGGGTGCATAAAGTTGCTGTACTTTTAACAAGCAATTACCTCCCATCCACACAGATCTTTTGGTAGAGAGAAAAGCATGGTAATATCATAAATAGGGAAAGGTGTATAGGTCAAAATACTGAAGCCTTTGTCATTTCCATGTTAGCCGAAAGAAAGAAAGAAAGAAAGTAAAGGCCTGGCAGATGGATAAAGTAATGGAACTTCCACGAATTAGCGGTTACAGGTTTTGTTAAGGGCAAAATACTCCTTGAAAAAAAAAGGATTAGAAAGGCCCACCTCAGTTGCTGAGTTTTTAGTGTCAATATACCCAAAAAAGTGGGAAAGGTAATTTTTATTCCCTTTTTTTTTTTTTTTTTTTTTTTTTGGGGGGGGGGGGGGGCAGGGTCCATGTAAATAGAAGAAATTTTAACATACCAGATATGCTTTCCCGTATAGGAACACGTATACAGTCAGCACTGTAAGCTGCACAAACATTTGCAAAAGAAACATGTATTCAATTTATGTGCATGAACCATCATATGAAACACTCTTGTTTGAAAAGAAAAATTTACAAAAATTGCATGTGCCGCTGTTCTCTGGTGGCCAGAGAACATACAAAAGTCTGCGGTCCATCTGTAAAATGAGAACAGAATAGAAGCTCATGGTCTGAACTACCATGTCCTCCAACTTGTTTACAAGCTGACACAATGCATCAGATGGTGCTCATAATATCCTGAACCTGGACGACAGCAAAGATCCTCACCTCTGACAGATAAATCAATGCAGCATTCTTCAGATTGGGAGAAGACTGTTATAAAAGCCTCAAATTATGCTCAATTAAAACTCCACATGAAGGTATGGGTCTCAATTTGGCCTGGGGTACAGCTCATACTAGAATTCAAGCTTCACTTTGATCCGCCATTGTATTATATAGTTCAATTAACGAAAAATGCGAGCACAAGTCAATGAGGGAACTTGAAAGAGTAATCTGGCTGTGTATTGCTGATCCACTTGGAGCAAATGCGGCCCATGTTTTAGCAAGGCTTTGGTGAATCACTGGCTATGAATTGTGTTCATGATATCTCCTACTGCTTCAGTAGTAGTAACTTAATGATCACCTATAGCACAAAATGAAGATCGTTACCTGCGAGGAAGAAGCCTCTCTGGAAGTAGAGATTATCCCCTGGGCTTAATGGCCTCCCTTGAACCCTCCAACTCCCCCTCTGATCCCTCTGAGGAACCGCTGTCCCCATCCTTCAACCCTGACCCACCCCTTCCACCTCTCCCCCTAAGCCCTGGACTTCCCTTTTCACCTCCTCAAACCTCAAGCTCCACCATAAATGACTTTAACCTCTCTTTCATCCCCACTGCTCCTTCAAAGACTACCCCTGTTGCTCATTGCCCTGCCTCTGCTACCAAGGAGGGCATCCTTCTTTGGCAATCTGCCATTGTGGGACAGTTTCTTGGCCCTCCTCCCCCTATAGGCATCGTTAAAACTTCCCTATCCAAGCAATGAAAGTTTTTGACTCTTTAGACTTCTTCGTTCTTGACACTGGCTTCTTTGTCTTCAATTTGCATTCCTCTGAATGGAAAGCTTGTGCTCATGAGGGTTCCCCTTGGTTTGTCGGAAAATCCCCTATTTTCCTCCGGCCTCGGTACCCCTCAATGCCCCTCCACAAGGTCGACTTCAACACAATTCCCCTGTGGATAAATCTCCCCAATCTCCCTCTAGAATTATGGAACACTGAGTGCCTTAGTCGCATTGAATTTGTCATCGGAAGACCTCTCCGCTCTGACCATAAAACTTTGAACTTCAAAAGACTATCCTATGCTCGCATCTATGTCAAAGTGTCTGCTGCTCACCCTCTCCAATCCTCCATCTCCATAGTTGATGATAATGGTCTCAACTATAGTCAAGTCATCGTCTATGATTGGGTTCCTTCCAAATGCATTGCTTGTCGGAGATTTGGCCACGAACTCCTGCTCTTCCGCTACCCTGAATGCTCCGTCGACATCAACCGTCAAAAGAATTTATGCCGATTCCTGATAGCTCCATTATCAACAGCTTAGAAAATTGCTCAATTAAAACCTCTCGAACCACTGCTGTCGAGGGCCCTGAAGAGGCTATCGCCACCATCATCGTGGTTCAAGACCAAGCAAGTACTACTGCTGCTCATGTCCTAGACAAAGCCACTACCGTCTCAGCTGCTCAAGTCCCTTTTCCCCCTATTGGGTTTAGGGAAATTACCTCTGCTCCAATTAGAGAAAACTCTCACGTTAAGCCCTCTGAAACTCCAGCCCCTTCACCCTTATCTTTAGCTTCCCAAATCACAACCATCATCAAGCAACCTGCCCCTTCTTCTTCCACTGAAGTGTCGCTTGACTCTCACTCGCCGTTGGTAGCCTGCACTTACCGGAGATGTAGAACCAGGCCAAAGCTTACTCAAACAGAGATAACTCTTTGCACAGTTCCCCAAGCTGAAAAGTCCTTTGTGGATCTCTGCCATTTCACTACTGCCGAAGACTCTGCTACCCCTGTCGAAGCTTGGGGTCCTGCTTTTTTCACAAATACTGAGGGCCCTTCTTCCATTATGGGAAACCTCCAAGAGTCGTCGCTTCTATCCCCTAGTCCTCGACCTGCACCTTTCCTCTTCCATGAAACTCTAACAGCTGAAACCTATGTCTCTCCATCTCCACCTCTCCTTCTTCCCATTTCGGTGAATGATTCTTTGAAAGATGATATCACCGACTCCCCTTATACCCCTCCTCTCTCCTCCCACGATCAATTCATCCTGCCCATTTTACCCTCTTAAGTGCTCCTTATTGGCCCCATGGCCCATAGGCCTAAGCCCTTCAATCCAAGCTCCGCTCAAAACTCGCCTAAGTGCTCCTTATTGGGCCCCATGGCCCATGGGTCTAAGCCCTTCAATCCAAGCTCCACTTGTGACTCAATCCCTACCGAGCTCAATTCGGATCCTCCTTTCTCCCCACCTACGCATGTCCTTGATCATGCTGAGTGTAGAAGGAGTAATCACCCTGCTAAGGGACACAACCCATTTGGAGTCGATTTCTTTGTTGATCTCAAGTCCTCTAAGAAAAAGAAGAACAAGAAAAAATTCACAAAATAGTTTCATTGGCCCCTGTTCGGCCCATCTTCTTTGGGTCCTCCCCATGTTGCATTGTCAATGCTCTTTAATCTTTACTTTATTTCTACTATGTTGTATGTGTGTCGTCGTTTTTCATACATTTATTTATTAATCCAAAAAACTTAATGATCACCTATAGCACTAGGTTGTTTTATTCTAACTCCACTTTTCAGTAAATTATTAGCCAAGAATTTGAATGTCCTCATTCTGCCAGTCCTTATAGATTGTTTCGCTTGGCTATATTTGATTTCATTCAAAAAAATTATTCTGTCACCCCTTCGAAGAGCCATAGGTTTTGGAATACCTTTTGGGATATCAATAGGATGCCAGCTGGAAAGAGGAGCCTGAATCTAAACAAATTTGTTTAATTGAACTTCCGTGTCACTTTAAGCATGCAGAAAGTGATAAAATCAAGTTCTTTTCCTGAGGCAGGTTTCTTTAATACACAAGATATGTCGATAGTTTTTTGAAGTTCATAACTTTGTTGATCTTCTAAAATGAAAACAACTCTGTTTTTAGTTTAGAGTAAAAGATCATCGTAACGATGAATCATAATATGTTCCAACTTTATCCGGTAGTACTGTGCCACCGTCTAATTGACCACCCAACGCATGAGCCATAAGAAGATGGGCCATGTGGTTTGGAGAACTCCAACACAGGGCTGGACCGAAAAGGTAAATCCATAAGACAGGAAAAGTACATAAAGGAAGGAAGTGGACGATTTGACCTAAATGGTAAAAGGGAAAAAAAGAAAAGAAAAATCACCAGGTGGCATGAGGCATCTAATCTTTCGGGTTGGAAGAAAAAGGGAGGGGGGGTTGGATGTAACAAGAATGAAAATCAACTCAGCCTTATCAGAACAAATTAACAGCCTAACATCCTATACTTTCTAGATAGAGCAAGTTGCATACCATTGTACAGAAGTAGAACCCAACAGTAGTAAAGTAGAATGACAGCATTCGGAAGAAATCAAATTGCTGCCCTAGTCTGTAAATGTCCCTGCTAAGAACTTGTTCGCCATTACCACCAGCTACTTTTCCTTCAAACAAAGCGATCTGATTGAGCCCAACATCTCGTCCTTTCCCTACCTGTAAGATTAACAAATGTTAATACCTAACAAAAATATAAAATAAAATGTTGATGCCTTTTCATTCTCCATCCTCCCCTCAGTGCCCCCCCCCCCGGCGCCAGAAAAAAAGTAAATTTAGCTCAGTAAACAGCATATAACCTGAATGTACTCATGGTGAGTTACGTTGCCTTGCCGCAAAGTTGTATTAAAGCCTGCAAGTTCATCATAAGCCAGATATACAAGAACAAAATTAAAGCATTTCCACACTAGCTCCAAATTATTGTAGGCCACTTAAATTTTCATAGTTTGAAATTAATGGATCCAATATGAAAACCAAGTAACAAAGATGATGAAAGCAATAGGAACCAGAATAATCAAATGAAGTTCAAAAGTCATGTGAAGGTTTAAGAAGAAAGATGTTAACATCTAACCAGAAAATGGTATTAGAATTCTAGGATCCAAGGGAAACAAAACTATCATGTGGTAACTTATCCATCCCAACCTGCATAAATATCTTCACTAATGTTAATAACACGTGAAGCCTTGCTGATGCCGCCTCTTGTTATGTGGAATATTCTATCAAAAACATCAGGATGGCCATAATGCATGCGAACCCTGTGTAATGATAATGTTTTCTCAGTTGATGAGTGGAATGTGAATATAAATAGGATGTGGTCAATAGGAATGTCAAATATGATGAACTTGGACTTACTTCAGAGGATTTGCCAAAACACGCTGACCCAAGGTCACAAAACTTGTTTCTTGGTTGGACATGAATGAAGCTAAAGAAGAAACACTGCATACGACCATAATTGAGCAGTCTTCAGTGGAAATAACATAAAATAAGAAAGATATACACTTACTGCATCTTGTAATAAGGGATAAATACCTTCCTGTAAAGACATGCTCTCTAACACCAAGAATAGTTGGAGGACGAAGACCATGATCAGCGTGGAACTCTTCAAGAAGATTTCTCATCTTCAATGCTTCCTCAAAATAATTATCCTAGAAAAGAGCATAAGATCAGGGAATTAAATACTGTTACATAATTACATTACTACTGAAACCCATCAATCAAGAAATACGCTTGTGGGCCAAAAAGATTTGTATCAGCCTCTAAAGTTGGGGACCTTTTTCTTGGCTGAGTCATATATTTAACAAGAACTCTCAAAAGGGGAGAGGAAAGGTGGAGAGCAAGAAAGACGAAGATTTTTTTTTTTTTTTTTGGGGCCCTGGGGCGGGGGGGGAGACTCAGCCAAGTGAGCGCAAGCTCACTGGTAGAGAAGGGAATTATCTAGACCACAGGTAACAACAATGGAGTCTGCAGCAACCGAAGATTCAATTTAATTTTCGACATTGATAAAATTTCATCGATAAAAATCACTAATACACATTTCATCAAAATGCATTTGTTAAAAGTAAACATTGTCAACAACTGGATCAGAAACTGAGAGAGACACAGAGGAATTAAGCATCAGAGGTACTACTATCATTAACCATGAAGAACATAAACAAGCCCAAAAAAATCAGAAAAATCTTTAGTGTCATCAATTATTAGAATAAAAATTTACAGAATGAAATCCCTGGCAGTATAAAATTAGATCCACAGATTCCTTACTTGATTCATATCAATAGTTTGAACTGCATTTCCACGTGTAAAAACAATAGCATGATTTTGGTTTTCAGGTTTGCCTTCACCAAGTTTTGGATTCCCAGGCAACTTTATGGAGTAAATTTCCTGGAAATGAAACAACATAATAACATTATAATTAAATATGCTTGGTTGAAGTCAAAAAAAACTATTTGTGCAGCAAAATATAATATAAATAGTCAATGAAGCCACAAGAAACAATCACAAGATTAGAAGAAACAACACAGACTGGCATATGATAATATTGATTGAAGAAAGGAACAATTGCAAAAATCAGAGCATGAAAGCACAATGATAACAGTTACAGAAACATAATTGTTAGAACAAGTGTTTAAAGGTCAAAAGAGAAAGATGTCCCATCTAGAAATTACTGTCTGGGATCCCTGGATGTTCGGTTGCTAATTCTGTTTCCTATTAGGACTCGTAGAGTCCTTGGCACCTCTTATATAGATATAAGGCTCAAAGCAGGTCATCATACCAATAGGAAGCCTTAATTGCTCTCCATTCTTCTTCTTCTTGTCCGTTCAGTCTCTAAAATACATGGTATCAGAGATGGACTATCGGAAACTGCACCTAAACTGCACCTAAGCTTTAATTCTCTCTCTCTCTCTCGCTCGCTTTCTCCCCAGTGGAAGGGACAGCACTCTATGCTGCGGCAAAATCATCTTTGAGCCCAGTTCACGGTTTGCATTAAGGAAATGGGTCTCCTTGGTGAACCCTTCCTTGTTGCAGCTTCGTGTCTTGTTTGTGGAGGACGTGTTCCCCCCTCAACTCATCCTCCCTATTTCAAAGATTTTGTTTCAATCTGAGTTGGATTATTGAGTTTGTTGGTGAACCCATTCCGTTTTTGGTTGGAATCATTTTCTCTCTTTTGTTCGGTTGAGGACAGAACATGTCTTCCTTTTGCAGCCTTTTTTTTTCTTCTTCCTTCTTCTTCTTCTTCTTCTTCTTCTTCTTCTTTATTAAAGAGCGGCATTTGATGGTTCTCCCCTTTGATTTGAAGATCAATCTTGCTAACCTTTTGAAGTTGGTTACCGGCTCAGTCTTTGTGTAATATATTTTTTTTCCCTTTTGGCTGCTACTTTGTTGGTTATGTTTTACTTGTTTATCTTTAATGGGAGAATCAAAGACTTTTATGTTTCATCCAAAAAAAGAAAATAATAATCGAAGACTTATGAATGAAATCATGTCCTCGTCTTCTCATCATCCTACTGAACAAAAATTAGAAGAGGCTGCCAATTTCACCAATGGAGGAATATTGTAAAACAGGTTCTCACTGGTCCTGCGAAGCAGTCTCACTAAATGAAGACTGCTATTGAGGATGACAAGTCATGTAAGAAAGTGGATGCCTGTATCTTTAGGCAGATGCTAAATCCTATGGAAAGACAAATCATTGACCAAGTAATACACACTGGCACTCTAAAAGAATTATGAGCTAATGAAATGTTTTGCATTCAGGATACAGTGGCCTTGTGTTTACGGACTATCACACGAGTCCTAACAGATTTATCAAAAGGGTTGTCCCATTGACCTAGTATTTAGCCAAATTCAAACTGACGTATGAGGAGTTAGAACTATTTACTTCCTATTTTATCTGATGTTACTCAAAGTGCAAAAGCACTTAGAGAAGCTTGCAGTTACGGAGTTCTTGGGAGGTCACCTGACAAAGAATTTGACTTTGTTGATTTATGAATTCTTGAAGGTGACAAGGTCCCATGTTGTCCGACACCTCTTCATGGGTTCGTTGTGTTTCTCATGAGATCACAGTGTTACTCGAATTGATAATTTAGCCCTGGTGTCTTTTACACCTAACCATGGTTCCATTGAACCCAAGGTTCAAGAGGTGGTCAGGGACATAGAGGTAACTCTGATAAACCATGGGAAAATAGTTTTAACACAATTTTGTTAAAATATCAGATATTTGGAACTTGACTCTGTTGAAACAAAAAGGACTTCCAAAACAAAAATGTACCAAACTTTTGGTTGATATTTTGATGATACTTTGACATTTAGGTTTTCCCAAATTTTGAAAAACTGAGGGCCTTAAGTGTAAACAAGATTCTTTTTCTACCTTTATTTTAAAGGATCTCAGTAAAAAAATTAAACCAGGACTCCTTTCCTCTCAATATTTCAACAGAAAACCTATCTAGGAACAAGGTTTAAGCAACATTTACCTAATTACCTCATTTACTCAACCTTTTCCTTCAATATAAGATGAACCATTTTAGTTCAAACTCCAAAGTAATTTTTATTAAATAAGTGATCAATACTAGTTCAATGGTGTTCAAATTAATCTCCGTTGAACACCATGGGGCTGATCTACGACTACAGAGTGTTGAATTTGCTTTTTCACGATATCTGTAAAAAACTGTAGGGTATATGTATCATATGATGATGAAATAAATATATGTTGGACACTAAGGGCCCACCTTCACCTCATAGAGACTATAAAGTGGGATCCAAACTATAGAAGTTTCTTCTTAGAGACTATGGCATGCGACTCATGTCTTATAAGCAGAGCACATAGACCTACAGTGGGTTGATCCAGGCTCCAATAGAAGTTTCCATTAGTCCATATGATGCAAACAAGATTCAGAGCCAAATTAGGGCTTAGGGAAGCTTCCCCAATCCCTATGGCCCTCTAGTACAAGCAGGGCTGGTTTGGTGATTTTCCTTTTTTTTGGTTGAGTCCACTTAGGTTTAGTTGGGTCCAGTATGTTTGTGGGACCCTAAATCTACTTTTGGTTTTGAATTTGAGTCCCTATTTGTCAATTATTAAAGAGTCATTGTTAGGTTAGGATTCCTAAGTTGTGGAGGAGTCTCTAGTTCTGTCCTACCTCTTGCTAGGATTCCATATCTACTCTTAGAATTCAATTTGGATTCTTCTAGAGTGAGATTCGGAGGTTCCTTGTGTGAGTTTTAAGTCTTTAGTCAATTAAGAGTTTTAGTTTGAGTTGTCTTGCAAGTCAGAGTCCTAGTGTGATTTCCTCTAAAAGGCTATAAATAAGCCTCTCTACAATGTAAAAACGCAGATTATGTTTATTGAATAAAACTGAGATTCAAAGAAGCCAAGAGCTTGGAGTTGTGGGTTCCCTTGGAGGGAACTTGCAGCTGCTACTTGTGAAGATTTCTGCAGAATTATAAAGAAGACATTGAACCCTTGCACCCTTCAAGTAAGTACAATACCCGACCCCCAAGCCAGCCCCTCATCTCTCATCCCTTCCATCTGCAGATCTCCCCACCCCTCCCCAGACCCTAGTTTCTGCATTCCAGCACCCTCCCCCCCCCCCCCCCAAAAAAAAAAAAAAAAAAGAGAGAGGAGAAGAAGAAGAAGAAGAAAGAAGAAAAGGAAAAAAAGAAACACCCCATTGCATAGCTCCCCTCCCCTTTCTGCTACCATGCAGCAGCCTCTGTTCCCTCCCTCAGCCCAGTCCTTTAACCCCATCCTACTCAACCCTAGGTTATCAATTCCCAGCTCTCTCTCTCTCTCTCTCTCTCTCTCTCTCTCTCTCTCTCTCCTTCTTTTCTTTCTTCTTCTCCTTCTAGCTTGCGGAAGCTTACGAGTTCTTCAGAAAAATTCATAGCCAGAAAATAAGCTTCACCTAAAACCCTTCCATTAGCCAATACTCTACCTCTATAGGATTTAGAATCCCACCCCCAACCTTACCTTAGATCCTAGGTTTCAGCCCCTTCCCTGTCATCTAAACCCTAGAGAAATCTGAAATATCACCTTCTTCATCAGTAACCCTAAACCCTAGAATTTCAAATTCCTAATTGTCTTCAACCATTCATCCAAACCCTAAGACCTCCTCGAGTTAACTTCATTCAACCCTAAGAGACACTTGATCCTAACCCTAGGCTCCATCCAAACCCTAGAAACCCTGCTTCCCATAAAACCCTAAAATCCCCAAACTTGAAGTTTCAGGTCTGAACTTAACAGTACAGCATAGTTTCAAGCTTCAATTGCAAAACTCTAGACCCTAACCCTAACCCTTGTCCAACCCTAGCACCCACAACCAGTCAATTAACTTCAACTGTAGGGTATAGACCCTAAGAAGACTGATGATTCTCAGGAAGAGGATCCTGGAGACGACCTAGATCTAGGGCATTACCTCAAGCAGCCAAACCCTAGTTCTTGGCTCACATCACTACAGGTTTTTAATGGTTTTCTATTTCCTATTGGCGCATACATGTACAGATGTGCACTTCTCTTGAACTTATAAGTTATGTTTGACATTTGGAACTTTGAAATATGTGCTTATGTATTGGTTATGTGTTATGCATGTTTTAACCTATGACTTAATGATTTACTTCATTACCACTTGATTGCTTATCACTTATATATGTTTATATATTATGAATATGTACTATGAGAAAATACATTCAAATACACCAGCATACTAGCAAGCACAGGTGCGAGTGAAAGACCATAGAGGGTTATTCTTTTAGCAAAAAAAAAATTTTGGGTAGAAATTCTTTTTTGCAAATTAATCATGAAAATATGTATAGACATTAAAATAATCTGCCCAAACATCAGACCCTAAATGCGCTTATAACCCACAAAAATTGACCATCATATCTCGTTGGTATTTGAATCATCCCAATGGGACCAAGATGCCGAAACAAAATGAGATCTCAAACCTAGGGTAAACCACCTATTGCCTCAAGAGTGGGAAAACATGTAATCACTGTGGACATCTTGGACATTACCCATGATTTGCTGGAAACATCATAGCATACTTGCTTAGTTTGCCACCTAAAAGGGTTTCCACTACTGCTACTTCACAGGCTGAGAGTAAGACTGTAAAGATATCTGATGGAGATAATCTGCATTACTCAATTTCAGGCTTCTCAGCTATTACGTTCCACCACTGCCACTTTTGCTCAAATAGGTAATGCTACTGCTTGTCCATCATCTACTTCTTGTCCTAAGTCATTGATTTAGGTGCTTTGGACCATATGACCGGGGTCTCAAGCATGGTAGAAGATCTCGCTCTCGAGAGAGATCTCGCCACCTTGAAAAAGAGAGATCTCGATCATCTCGGTGAGATCTCGGTCGAGATATACAATTTTTTGGTGTCAACTCGGTGGCCCATCTCGGTGGGTTTTAGGGTCCCAATTGGGTTGAAACTTGGTATTTAGCTTATTTAAGGCTCTTTGAACACGTTGGTGGCCTTGGATTTGTCAGAAAAACCCCTATGTATGATTTCTAAGTTTACCCATAGTGTGAAACCGAAATGTAGTAGGATTAGGGAATGCAATGTTATACAACATGTAATATAGAACCTTTAAAGCATATAAATGAAAAGCAAGTATATCAAATGCATCAACTAACTTAAATGTTATCAAAATTCCATCCATATGAGTATCACAATCTCAATTTTCAAGAATAAAATAATTATACAACCATTAGAAGTTCTATATAAGTCATTAAATCATAAATTCATAAGACAAGTAGAGAATGATTGATCTTCCTTGTTGTAGATGTGCTAAGAGTAGTTGAAAGTGAAAATTCAGCCAAAATCTACAAAAAAAGAGGCAAAAATTGAGAGTTCCAGCGAGATCTAGGGCGAGATATGGCGAGATCTCGAGCGAGATATCCCAACTCGCAGATCTCGACCTCCATCTCGTCTCGCCAAGGTGAAAAAACGAGATATCTCGCGAGATCTCGCCGAGATCTCCCACCATGGTCTCAAGTATGTAAGTACATTTTATTTCACTTCCTACACTTCAATTATCACCTTAGCTAATGGCTCCATGTTAAAGCTAAGGGCACAAGGATCATCCATCTAGGAATGTTAATTCTTGAACCCAAGTGATGAATCTGAACAAAACAAAAGCCTGATGAAGCCCGAACTGATGATTATTGAATAGAGGGGTTTCAAAACCCTATCAGTTTAGCCCCCGCTCAATCCAACACGATGGTTGCCCAATAGCCATACAATTGAACCAAAGTGGCCAGTTAACTAAACCTGAAACCTCACGTCCCCAATAAATTAGTGTAGCCTTCTAGGGTTTTCACTTGGTTTGGCCTATGGGGTTCAATGATTCATGGGCGCTTTTCATCTATTATGTCCCTAAGCTCGAGATCAAAGGGGACAAAGGCATAAAAATTTACCAGATTTGAGATGGGCTGAAATGAGTAAATAACAATCTCAAAACCAATCCAGCCCAAAACCGAAAAGTGTTGATGTAAACCAGCCTAAACCAACCCATTAACACCCTTACATCCATCTTACTCCTTTCACATTGTAGTTATTTAATTATGCCTATGTGTGGTCCCATTTCTTCTTGGACTAAAGCAAGTAATGTCTCTTACAGTGTTTGGCTATTTCAGAGTGATAAACCAAATACAAATGTGACTTGGGTCCTTTGGATATATTATGCAGTCACATACTTATAATAGAAAATGCCAGGGCCTGACTTCCTAGACCTACCTGGCCTCAAGCATTCCTCTCTCACTTAATCAATGCCTGGGGTAGCCCCTATCAGTCTCGAGAACTCGAGCCCACTCGTCTGGCGTCAACTGTTTGAACTTACTCTCTATTTGACCTGCACAGATCTACGACGATGAAGCAGTGGATTGGTTGATGATCTGCTTGATCAAATCAAAGGCTTTGCAGTGTGTCAACCTCCGTACCATAGTTTTTAGGGATAATTACTATTGGCCCCCTGTACTTAGATTTTATTACTACTATATCCCCTGTACTTTTCAAAATTACTAATCCAACCTTCAACTTTGTCTATAATTACTATTGCCCCCCTACCGTTAAGTTCCGTTAGTTTACTGATGATGTGGCATCTTTATATCTTCTCAAAAACTCATAATACCCTTATACTTATCTCTTTACTTATTTACCCTTTTGTCAAGTTATAGTAGTACCCTTAATTAATTGTGGACAAAAAAATAATTATAATCCATTTTATTCTAAAAAAAAAGACCACCAAATAAAGAAAGAATGATTGAATAAAACTCAAATAGAAATCGAAGAGCAAGGAAAATCGAATTCAACTCAAATTGAAAACTGAATATCACCTAAAATATTTTCAAAATAAATGAAGTTTAGTGAAGGTGGGAAACCAAATTGGATTTTGATTTTGCTCATTTCTTTAATTCAAAATAAATGAATTCAAAATAAATGAAGTTTAGTGAATGTGGGAAACCAAATCGGATTTGGATTTTGCCCATTTCATTAATTCAAAATAAATGAAGTTGAGGGTAAAATTGACATTTAATCTGGTTTTTATAAATGGGGTAGCATTGTCTTTTGATTTCTTAACTTTAATGAAGGGCAAATTAGACATTACATATTCAAACTTAACGGCTACTTAACACCATTATAAGGAAGGGGGGCAACAGTAATTTCGTAAAGAACAGGGTTTTATTAGTAATAAAATCAAACTACAGGGGGGCAACAGTAATTATCCCTATTTTTTATGGTGATAAGAAAAGAGACACCCTAATGCAGGCCTAAAAATAGGTCTGCTATGGTGGGCCTAATAATGGGAATTGAAAGAAGGGGAAAATTGCAGAGAAAAGGGGGAAAACACATACGGCACACACCCAAACTGAAAAGGATACTCAACTTCTAGAAACTCCACCCTAAAAATGGTAGGGTCACAAGCTAAAGAGGGAAAGAAAAACATATGAAACTTAAAACAAAGAGCAACTGAAAGTCTATCTCTAACTTAATCCTACATAGGTAACCCAAAAATAAAATACTGAAAATAATAGAAGTTAGACCAAAAAACTCTTAGACCTGCTCTTGTCAGGTTTGGGTTTCCAAAATCTATCTTGCTCGTTCAACCTATCTATTGGTACTAAACCACACTCAACAGAGAAGGACTCAAGTTTAGATAAACAATAAAAGTTGATCCAATGTAAACCTTGTCTTTCCCGTTGATGTCAGCCTTCACAAGCTTTGAATAATACTCCTTCTGTAGTGTCTCAACCTCGTCGATAAAAGCAACTCGAAGAGCTTCATTCCTAGCCACGGATGCAAATCATTAGACCAAGAAATAAACATTGAGTTCACATTACTATTTTCAAGACAGATTTGAAGGCATTATGAGATGCATGTGTTAAGACACATGGAGGTAAACAACCCAATTGAAAGATAAAACACAACAAAATTGCGTTAATAATAAAATGTAACTAACCGTTGCATTAATAGTGCAATATCTGTAGCCTCTGGTTTTTGTTCTTCCTTCTGTTTCCCATAAATTTGACACGTAACTACATATGTAAACTTCAGATCTGCTTGCGCACGAGCCTCTGGAGACAACTCATAACCTTGGGTATCAGTTGCATCATTGCTTGAAAATGTAGCTTCCACATCTGCCATTGCCAAGGTATTGTAAGAATACATAACAAATATATCAAGGCATAGAGTGGCTTTGAAACACGAAGTAAGAATGCATGAACCTCCGGATCTGCCTCTTTCCAGATAACTCTGAAGCATAAGAGCCTTTCTATAATACATCATGCCACGAACTGCAGATATCCAATGAGTAACACTTGAGACTTGAGAGTATTGAAAAACAAAGATATCTCACAGTTGATTCAATATCAGTTTTACCAGTCCTAGCCAATGTCTGTCCCCGATAAGAAGCCCAAAATCGAAGCTCCAATATGTCATTAGGACTATCAAAAAGTTCCAATTCAACGGAATTTTCATCTCTCCCAATTCGAGAAAGAAAGTTCCTCCATTCATCTGCATTGCTCAATGCATTGATCAATATTAATGCAAGAAGGATAAAAAGGAAAAGTCAAGAGCAATTTTGTTTTGAGTGAACATTGAAATGTTTGCATTGGTTGTCAAATACTATTAATGAGACAATACATCAGACAAGCAAGCTCGCAACAGAAATACAACCAGCCAAATACTTCCACACACAATAGCATCACCACCATGAGAAATAGAATAAGTCAATGTCCTCCAAGCAAAGAAATATTGGAAGTGGCTATGAAGTAGAACCATCATAAATACTTCCAAAATGCAACAGAGCACCATCTCTGGGAACTAAAATAAGCCAATGTACTCAATATTCTAAGGAATATAAACAATTTGTGGCCAACCTTCACCATTTCTCTATTTCAGTTAGTTCATAAAAACAGATAAGCCTTACATAACTAATACATTTTTTGTAAGCCTCTAGGGCTTCTAATTCTCAGATTTCAACTTCCAAGAAGCCAGCTTATCTAGAAAGATACTGCAAGAGACAATTCAAATAAATTCTGGTAGACTGGTACTGGGCCAAATAGGTCCTGAGAAAACAGCTGAAAAGAACGTTTACAAGGAAAACATATTAAAGCACAAAAACACCGCAGGACAAAAATACCTATATTGTTATTCATGCTGAGAACTCCAAGGTGGATCATTGGAATCTCTAAAAAAGTCTTACGAGTTAATGTAGTGCGAAAGCAACCACCAATCTTCAATGCAACTTGAAAAAATGATACTCAAAACTTCAGAAACAGTATTTCTGAAAATTTTAGCTTCTTTAAACCCACCCCCACAACACCATCCTTCCCTCCCCCCCCGCCAAAAAAAAAAAAAAACTAGGAATAGCTTTATGCTTTGATCACTGAATCATGGAGAAACGGGACTGGAGACCAAAATTAGATGGCTCTTTTTCTTTATAGATTTTTATTCTCAATTCCTAACTGAGCATATATATATATATATATATATAGTGTGGCTTTCCACATTTACCCTTACTGAGCTGAACATATTCACATACTTTAGGTCCCATCTACATGAGCTGCCCATTCCCTCCTCTGCGCATCACTTCCTTTAGCAAGGGTGCACTTGATACATAGGGATTGAGAATTTGAGTAGTGGTCAGTTACATTCCAAGGTATAAGGGCAAGGCTCTCTTTGACTGCTAAGTTGCATCAATTATGTACAATGTTCACAAACATAGATGGTCCTAATACATTATCAGTGGCTAGTGGATGGTAACCAGCAAGGCCTAAAGGTCAACTGTCCGCCAGAACGGAATTGATTGATATAATTAAAATTGAAATACTTTTGTAAGGTATTATGCATGTACACTTTTTTAATAGCATATAGGGAAAATTTCACGTATCCTCCTTTTTATATAGCACAATATAATGTTCAACCCTTGTAATTGATTGATATAATTAAAGTTGAAATACTTTTGTAAGGTATTACACATGTACACTTTTTTAATAGCATATAGGGCAAATTTCACGTATCCTCCTTTTTATATAGCATAAAATAATGTTCCACCTTTGTTTTGCAGCGTGCGTTACTTTTTGTTCAATAAGCTGTAGCACTAACAAAGACAATCACTGGAGAAAGATCAAAGAAGTCCAATACAAAAATATCAACTGCCCAATAACTAATCCTCAGAACTTTTAACTAAAAAAAAGCTATGAAGACTATATTACCCCTCATATCTATTATAAAACCTGTTCCCTTTTTCCAAAACCTATGCCTATTCCCCCCCCCCCCCTTTTTCTTTTACACACACACACACTATGCTCTTTAAACCTAGAAGCACCTAAGACAGGTTCAAGTTTGAGGGTTCCATAATTTGGAAACTCTTTTACCCATTGAGCTGAAAACATCACCATTGATTTTAAACCCCCCAACCTCAACCCCCGGAAAAAGAAAAAAAGGGGGGTAATAAATAAAAGAAAACACCACCACAGCAATTATTATGTTTGGTACAGTTGTTTATTTACCTGTGGAAATTGCAATTGTTTAGTCATTATAATATACAAGGTTTGAATATAAAGTACAAGCAATAGTATTGGTTCCATGTGGATTGCAATCACCTGATTTTCACCTACTCCACCCTGGGAAATAAAGAAAAAATCATCCAGGACTTGTATAATTGATAATTTTTATTTTTAATGATAAAACCTATATTGATAGTTGACATGCTGTTTGGGTTTTGCAGAACAACGTGTAGGTAGCAGAGGGTTAAAGAGACTAAAATAACAGGATGAAAGGGGTTGGATAACTCTAATTGAAGTGGGGCGCATCAGGGAAGAAAAGGACAGGTAGGGTTGCGAGAGCATGCCAGTCGAGAAAAGGAGAACAGAAGAGCCAGAGAGAGAGAAAGATTTGTGGGCAAGAATGGAGGGTTGGTTTAATAGGTGGTTCCTGTCAAGTTTTACTATCTAGAGTTCTCAAGCATCCTGGCTGCTAAAATAATGGCTCCAAGATTCATGTGAAATTCGGGTCCAAGCGTATTAGAATTTGGAGGGTAAGACCAGATGGAGAGGGAGACAGTCTGAGGAAGAGGAAGTTCAAGAAGCTGTCAGTGTCTAGCTTTCCTAAATTAGATCATTAGATGTTGGTCTGTGTCTCATTGAAGAAGACAAACGCCAAGCTTTTCTAATCTCTTAACAAAGCCATAGAGGTAAAAAGGTAAAGATACCATTCAATAAGGTTAGTACAGGGATTAAAGGAAATATAACCAACTGACGTCATCACAAAACCAAGGAAAAAATTCCGGTCGAAACCATTTCGACCCAAGAAAAGGCTGAAATTTTTAGGTTTCAACTGAAATTTCAGTCAAAACATGTGATTTTTTATTTTGAAATTTCGACCTTGAGTTTCGGGCCTTATATGATGTCCATTTCATCTGATTTATTGCCTCTTACCTATTTAAAGCATAATAAACACAATGGAACTAGTATTTTGCCACAAAAAAAAAAAAAAAAAAACCATTGAAAATTTAACATTCAAGTACACTAACAAATGACTGGTTCCGATAAGTAAAACTGTAATGCATACAGGCATAGAATCATCAACATACACGAATAGTTTGGTAGAATTGTTACATATACAACAAGTCAACAAAATAAAATAACCAACTAGATCAAGTGATGGTGTCTCACATATATTAAGTTGAAGCCTATATATCATAGATACATAAAATAAAAAGACATAATTTTAGAAAATAATTATTAACATTAGAAAATGAAAAAATGGTAGCAAATAATAAAAAAAAATAAGTTTAACAAAACACAATCATAGATGCTAGAGCTAGGCTAAACATACATTAATTTCAAGGCAATACAAGATCATTTAAGGCACGGACAAAACAAAAATAAAAAAAGATGAAGTTTGGAACTGTTGGGTATGGCTCATGCTTCACATTATATTACTACCAGAGTTTCCTTTGTAGTTGTTGTGGCTTAGGAAGTGTTTGGAGGCAAAAGATGAGTAAAAGAGGTGCTTGAAGGCAAAAAAGTCATGGAAATTAGGTGAAAATGTGATCGAAATCAACAAAACTTGAGGAAAAACAAGTTGGAATGTTGAAATGGTCAAAATGTCGGTCGAAACCTCTTTGGCCAAAATCCGTAACTTTTCCGAAATAATTGGAATTTCGTTTCGTTTTTTAAAAATGAAGACAATTCGAGTGAAATTTCTACAATTTCAATCGAATTTTTTCTATGCAGAAAACTACTAACAGAGTGAACTATTCTAATACCTTAAGCATAGACATAGAGGTAGTATATGAACTTTTCACAAAACAACAGCGGAAATCATGCTATCATGCTATCACTAAGTTGGCCTCTGATATCAAGTTCACAGACCTAGTATACTAAATAATGTTAGAAAAGAGGAGAAATAAAAATAACACTAGGAACCTAGCCCTCCCCACTCAAGCTTTCCTCATCAATTGCCACATCCCTGCCAACCCCAATTGTATCCTTTGTTGGAATGATATTAAGGACCTTGATCACCTTTTCTTCACTTGTCCCTTCTCCTGTCCCATTTGGAGTTTAACCCTTGCTTCTATTTGGCCTAGATCGAGGCGGTCTTTCGGTTTTGCTCGAGATTAGAAGTGGATCCTAAGAACATTCTCTGGCTCCACGATTTGCGACCATGTGGGTAAGCTCGTCTTTGTTGCTACTGTTCACCACTTATGGTAGGAGTGCAACATGAGAAGATAGACTTCCAAATCTCGTTCCCAAAGCTTCATTTGGAATGCCATCTATTTTGATATTTTTTTTAGGCTCATTTCTATGCCTCATCCCCCTGTCGCTAATTCTCCAAGGAATAGGTTAATTGTTAGTTCTTGGAGTCTTAATTCTTCTCTCTAGTCACCCTCTTGATTGTTTGCTCCCCCCCAGCTCTTCCCTCTTTTTTCTCTTCGTATTTTCCCTTTTCGCGCGGTTTCTTTATTATATTTATTTATTCATCCAAAAAATAATAATAACAATAATAATAACACTAGGGAGCTTGGTCACCTAGATAATACCCATGTTGGCATCTCGTCACCCATGTGTTTAGGCAGCCCTCCATCCCCTTGGGTTGCCAAGCCACTTTAACATCAATGGTTCAATTGTTAAAAACAGATCTTCAATTGAAACTCACTTCCCACAAAATTTTTCACTCTTATAATTTGACCTCCTCTTAATTTATATGAATGCCAAATTTTTTATTTATGGAATTATTAAAAAGAAACACTAATGACAATTAAACTGCACATCTTAAAGTCTAATTTGTTACATGCTTGCGTAGTCGAACACTTCACTTAGCTCCTAATGCCCATGGTAGAAGATCTCGCCACCTTGAAAAAGAGAGATCTCGACCATCTCGGTGAGATCTCGGTCGAGATATACAATTTTTTGGCGTCAACTCGGTGGCCCATCTCGGTGGGTTTTAGGGTCCCAATTGGGTTGAAACTTGGTATTTAGCTTATTTAAGGCCTTTTGAACACGTTGGTGGCCTTGGATTTGTCAGAAACAACCCTATGTATGATTTCTAAATCTACCCATAGTGTGAAACCGAAATGTAGTAGGATTAGGGAATGCAATGTTATACAACATGTAATATAGAACCTTTAAAGCATATAAATGAAAAGCAAGTATATCAAATGCATCAACTAACTTAAATGTTATCAAAATTCCATTCATATGAGTATCACAATCTCAATTTTCAAGAATAAAATAATTATACAACCATTAGAAGTTCTATATAAGTCATTAAATCATAAATTCATAAGAAAAGTAGAGAATGATTGATCTTTCTTGTTGTAGATGTGCTAAGAGTAGTTGCAAGTGAAAATTCAGCCAAAATCCACAAAAAAAGGCAAAAATTGAGAGTTCCAGCGAGATCCAGGGCGAGATATGGCGAGATCTCGAGCGAGATATCCCAACTCGCAGATCTCGACCTCCATCTCGTCTCGCCAAGGTGAAAAAATGAGATATCTCCCGAGATCTCGCGCCGAGATCTCGTGAGATCTCCCACCATGCTAATATGCCAAAGAAAAACTGGTATTTTGTCCCAGCATCTGGGATCACACCACATTCTTTTCCCCATTCTAAATTGTCCAAGGACTTGTTAAAATTTACGGCTTTTGTATATTAGGCCACTTTGAATGGCCTGGTGGCCTACAAATCATATTTGCAAAAGGATAAGTAAACAAGAACCCAAATTGGAAAAAATTCAAATGAAGGCAAGACAGAACTTGTATCAACATGAGATGCACAGGGCATAGTGTTCATTGTGAAAGTTTTACATACGGTACATGCTTTCTTTGCCAACCCCCTCCCCCCATTCAAAGAAAAAAAATCAGTAAGAATAGGGTCTAGCAAAACGAGAGAAGTAGAGAGTACCTGGAAATATCTTTTGAAGGTAAAATAAAATTGATATACCATCCTCATTTTTTTTGAGCAGTTCAGGCATGCTATAAAGCACAATCTCAGAATAATAGGGCGTAAAAACACTGCAAGTTGTTCATGTATAAGAAAAATTAGGATAGAGTCCGCAGCTTTCAAGACTAATATAGACGCATTGATATACATAATTGAGAAAAAAATACAACCTAAACGACATCATCTCACGAACTGGCTTTGCAGCAGGCATTTCCATAAAGAGGGAATTTGTGAAGAACTCTAATCTGCGTCTTGCCTCAAGGTTTTTTGGAACATTAGCAGCCGAGTCTTTGATGGTTAACAGTGAATGTAACCTCTTAACTCTTTCTCTCTGCATTTCATTGGAAATTATTTGACTTTCATACAGAATAAGACATCATGTTCAACAAAAGATAAAAACTGAAAGGAGGGCTAAAGCAAAATGTCAAAAGCATACAAACTCAGCATCTTTGGGCCACTTTAATTTTGAAAAGAGACGACCATCCTTCCATGCTTTTGATAATGTGGCCCATATATCATAGTTCCCCCTGAAATCGTTATAAACAATGTTGAGAATGGAAAACAAGCTCACAAGGGGGTGGATGGGTGGGAGGAGGGTAGGTCAATACATGCATAAATACAAGCAAGCCATGGCATACCTCAGATTAACCATAAGGACATCATGTTGGATTACATCATAGAGATCCCGAACAGCTTTAACCGCTCCCACTTGCAATTCAGGCGTTTCCTTTTCTTTCTGTACAACAGGGAGCATGCAGATTTTTCAACAAATGCCAATAATATGTTAATGAGTTATAATATATTCATACAGGAAAATGCTCGACATTGACCTCAAGAAGAGGGGGCAGTAAAGAAACCGATGAAGAAAACAAGAAAATATGTCAATGTACAAACAATGCATATGACACTCCTGAACCAACCACTAGTTATGTTATTTGTGAACCTTGGAATCCAGTGAAAACAGAAGACATCCTGCCATTAATAGAAGAAAGCAAGGCATAAATGTTCTTTAGCTCCCATGGATACTCACATGAGGTCAGTGTCTTCAGCACTTCTCCCAGTAGCATGGTTTGAAATTTTAATCAAAATTTTTTTTGGACAAATAAATAAATTCATTAACCAAATGGGAGAAAAGGGGAAGGGAAATAATACAAAGCCATAGACAGGCTCAATAAAACAAGAGTAGAACACCAGCACAAGAGGCACATAGCCTTGCAATAAACTAGAAAATACAACATTAGCATAGCACTAAGCCAAAAGGACCAAAAGGGCAGTACACCCAGCTAAACCAATGTAGTTCCATGTTAGATCGACAACAGGAAGCCTTCATTGTGACAATCCGCAGGACACATAGCAGGGGCTGGCGCAGCACCATAGATGCTAGGGTAGGTAGCATCACAAGATTGATATGAAGAATGATAGAATGGAGAGAGGGAGAGAGACGGAGAAACAGACGGAGAAGAAGAAACTGAACCTAAACTTGAACCTGATTTGGAAAAAGCAACAATGATGGCCCTTACCCCCCAATGCCAGAGAGAACAATGAGTATTAGAACCCTCAAAAATTTGAAGTTGAACCCGAAAACCGAAAGGGGGGGGGCGAGAGAGAGAGAGAAGGAGAAACAAAGGGAGGAGATGAAT
This sequence comes from Hakea prostrata, assembly GCF_041222555.1. Lineage (NCBI taxonomy): Eukaryota > Viridiplantae > Streptophyta > Magnoliopsida > Proteales > Proteaceae > Hakea > Hakea prostrata. The sequence continues at coordinate 49,357,927 of NC_142609.1, read as the reverse complement.
CCGGATCCAAGTTCGAACCTGATTCAGAAAGATCAGCAATGATACCCTCATGGCTTCCCCCGATTAATATACTCTCTTAGACCCTTGATTTTCCAATTAACTTAACTCTTGGTAATTAATTTTCAACTAACTTGACTCTTAGGAAAATGAGTACCTAGGAACCAACTAATTTTGACTCTAGGAAAGTGAAAAAAAATGACTAGGAAATCAAAATGTTCAACAACTCCACCTAGGATGACTCCTTTTCAAAATAGACTCCACATATCCCAAGTTCATAGATTCTAGGAACCATTCAAAGTCCAATGCCACCGTCATGTTCAATCAACCTACTTTTCTTTCATATTCCAATGTTGTACATCAATATTGGTGGTTGTTTGTGAACCTGTGGGCTCTTCTCATACTGAGTCCCCTTTGCCACCTCTTCAGGAAGGATGGAGAAGCTCTCCATCAGCAGAAGGTTGCCTCTCCCTTGATGATTATTTAGTTGAGCTTCTGTCTCCGTCGAAAAAAAGCAGGAAAATAAGAAGAAATAAATCGAGTTCAGCCTTTGGGCCTTTTGTGTAGCTTCTGTCTGTAGACCACATTGTGTTGTTTTGCTTGGCCTTGTGGGCCTATTCAGTTGGGCTTGGCCCTTTGGCTCCGGTTGTACTCTCCCCAACACTTTTCTTTCCTTTTGGTAATGAAATTTTTGATCATAATAAAAATAATAATAATAATAATAATAATAATAATAAATTAAAAAAAACGCCCAGTCTATTGTAAGAATTTACAAATTGCCAATGCTCTTTTATATTTGGAACTATTCACTTTGGCACAACCTACACCAAATTCTGTAACTCTTGGTTGAATTACAAGAAATGAAAAAGACCAACTAACTCTGCCCTCCAATCTTTCTTTTTTCCTGGGTGCTTGGGGCCATGGGGTGCGACATCAATCCAATTGGCAACGACAATTCTTTAGAAAGAAAAGCACATGGGCTCCAATGCAGAAAGAAGATTATACCATTTCTAGATGAACAAGTAAATCAAGAAAACTAAGAAAACTAACCAGAATCCCAGTCAATGCAGTAACCCTAGAAATCAAAAGTGGTAGGTGATTTAGCTGCAAGTTACGATGGAACAATTTCTCTGAAATACTTTCACCAACATGTTTGTATATCATCTCTACCCTGTAATACACAGACGAGAATTAAGATTTGAAGTGCAGCCTCCATGTGCACTGACATTCATGCTTAAAATTTATGATTGGTAGCAAGCAGGAATTAATCGAGGAAATACTTACCACACCCTGCCATCATCATCTAGTATTTCTTCCAAGATAAGTCTAATGGTCTGGTAACACTCCTCAACTGCATATCTCATGTAGTCATCCCTTGTGATCCTTTCCCATAGTTCATCTTGTGATGAGTCTTTGCTTTCAACAGCAATATCTTTAGCCATAAATATCTGAATAAATTGGGCAATAATTAAATATGTTAGTTTGCAAATGAACAATATGACAGAAGGGAGCATATAACCCACCCCCCCCCCAAAAAAAAAAAAAAAAAAAAAAACTTAGAACTCGAAGCATTTCAAGCAGAAGGATCAGATATGGTGTCGTCAGATACAATACCCCTAAATAAAAGATGGAAAACCACAAATTGCCAGGAAAGGTATTTATAAAATAAAATAAAACGCAGGAAGCTTAGAAGTCAGAACTAGTGAAACTGGAAGTGGATGTACCAAATAGAAAGGAACAGCTTTGTACCTTGACTAAATTATGTTAGGTTCCATGGTGTTGAAACAATAAAAATAATGTAAAAAGGGCCTTGGAGCACAAGAGAAGGAAGTAACCTTGCTACCAAGAAGGAATAGTGGCCACTGAACCAAATGAAGGCTCCCAGAATTTTTTGGCATGAGAAGCAACTCCATTTCCCTACAAGTAACAAATAGAAAACTTAATAATGCCAACTAAACAAAAAATGCAACAAACGCATGATGGCATTGATAAAATAAGTAGAGCTTACAAATTATTGAGGAAGTCTTCTTCCCGCAAATTTCTAATAATCTCATTCCAAAAGGGAGAAAACCGAGCGGCATCAACCTTCCTCTTCATCAACTCCTTCAACATCACAGTACAATAAGTTTAAGTAGGTTGATGCATCCAGTAAAAGCATGTGATAACAGAAAAATTGTTGATATTGTACCGTCCACATCAACTCCTTCAACATCACAGTACAATAAGTTTAAGCATGTTGATGCATCTACTAAAGCATGTGATAACAGAAAAATTGTTGACATTGTACCGTCCACAATTTCAGAATGGAAGAGCTAACACCTGCGCTGATGAAGATTTTTACTCCCTTTATTTCTCCTATTGAACAACTAGGAGACTTTTACCAAGTTGCTGTTTGGGCCTGCTCTGGATGTTGCAAGCCGAGCATGGGAGATTTATATGCTCAGCCTTGCTTCTTTCTTTTTTTCGGAATAATTTTGGTTGGCGGGGGCACGGGGGGGTTGAGTGTTGACAAGGCTATCATAGTTGACCAAAATCTCCATTAAATCTGTCAACTGAGCTGTGGAAGTTGCCCAGTATAATATATGACCACACTTTCTATTTGTGGTTACTTTCTATTTCTCTTGTTCACTTCTACTTTCATGTTGCTTGATTGACAAGTAATTTCCCTAGGATAGTTTGCCCTTTTTTCCCCCGAATTCTATGCAATATGCATGTTTCCTTTTTGCAGTAACCCAATTCAAGGAAAGTTGTCTTTATTGAGATCATGGTTATCAAAGCTTTCAAGAATAAAATCAAGCATTAATGATCCATTGATTCTCGATTCCAAAATGACTAACTATTAAATTTATGTACAGCTTTGTAGAATAAAATTTTATTTTAAAAAAATTAAAATTAAGAGAAAAAAAAATATTATGTACAAAATGTCAAAAAATTGATTTTTTTTTGGAGATTCTAGGCGACAAGGCAGTTTTTCAACAGCCTCATTTTGAACAGCTCAATTACGTGTAGTTATTTGAGCGCTTTGTCTCCTTGTGCGCCTCATTGTCGTCTAGACGCTAAAGCAACTGCCTTTTTTGACATTTTGTACATAATATTTTTTTCTTTATTTTATTTTTTGAATCAAAATTTATTCTACAAAGCCGTATATAAATTTAATACTTAGTCATTTTGAAATCGAAAATCAATGAATCATTAAATGCTTGATTTTATTCTTGAATGCTTTTTTTTTTTTTGGATGAATGCGATTATTGAATGTTAGTTTAGCTTATTATAGAAAGTTGTTGCATTGAAAAGTAGTTTAACAGTAGTATTGAAAATTTTTGACCCAACTGCTAAGGTCGCCTTATTGCCACCTAGGTGCCGCTTTGGCGCCTAATCACCTAGACGGAGCCCCAACCACTTTGGTCACCTTGCCGCCTCGACAACCATGATTGAGATTGACTTTTAAGTTATAAATAAAGTAAATAAGGGGACAACCAGTTACAAGCTCGCTCGCTCTCCCTCTTTTCCTTTTCCCCTTCAACTTCTTCTCCCTTCTTCTCCTTCTGTTGTTCTCTTTGGTCCTGCTGTTCTGAACTCCTCAGTCGCAGGAACTGTTATAAAGGCCAACCATAAGCTCATCCAACCATCAATCCCCCAAGATCTTAACCACCATGAGCCCCCATACATCCCTACACTCGATCCTTGTTTCCACCCCATCCAATCACATAATCCCCAGTTCTTGAGAAAACCCAATTTTTATCCAAAACCCTAAAGTCAAGCAAACTACTCCCCACCATCAGACTAAACCAAAGTATGGATCCAGCAGCCCCAAGCTCCCAATCCTACACTTGGTCATAGAGTTTAAGCCCAAACTGAGATGTTCCCCTAATTCTGCCTTTTGAAACCATAAAGCAGCCCAATTTGAGCTGGTTCTCTTGACCCTTCTGATTGGCAGTCGGTCCTATCTATGGCTACACCAGACTCAAGAATGAAATTAAGCAATAAAGAGTTTACTAGATTTCTGTTTATCCTGTTAAGCAATCAAGAGTTTCCTAGAATTTTGTTTATCCTGTTAAAGCTACAAGTTTTTTCAAACTCTTCAAGTTCCTCTGAACTGTCTAATTCAATTTTCCATTAATGAAGCTTCAATTCCACTGAAATTATGAAAATTCAAGGATAAATTCAAGCATTCAAGTGGTTGTCCATCAATTCAGTGTGTTCTAATCAGATATTCTGCAATTTTTTTAAATTTTTTTTAATATTCTACCAAAAGATCATGTACAAGGTGGCTCTCAACAAGATTTATGTCCCACCATATCCTGGCACCTGATCTTCACCAAATCCAAACCAAAACATTCACTAATATCCCTGGCCATTGACCCAAGTTTCCTCCCCAACACAACATCAAAACCCTTGTTTTCAAACTCTTCAGTATTTCTGAAACCCTAGTTTTTTTATATCTCACAACCCAGCCATCATTTTCTCTCAAATTTGGATCGAGTCACCCTCTCCAGCTCCCTTCTGCTAGGTCCAGCTTGCAGCCATATCTGGTCATCCTAACGCTAGAAAATTAAAAATAAATAAATAAACTCTTGAAACCAGAAACCAAAACCATAATTTTCTGAAAACCTAAAATCCAGCATTTAAACTGCTTCGACGAAACTCAAACTTTAACTGATGCTTGAATCTATTGATAAACTTGACTAAACCCAACAAATGAACTATAGTGTTAACCTAATCCTAACCTTTAAATCAACCAGATCCCTAAATCTGTCCCCACCCAAAACTGTTTGTTCATAAAAGATTCTTGTTTGCTGGTTTTTGGTTCTCTTATCAACCTAGGCCAGCGCACCCTCCCCCTCCCCCCACACCTTGTAAAGCCACGTTCATTCTTGTTGTTCTTTGGTAGTGAATTTCAGTTGACACAGAAAAACAAATAAACAAATCTATGGCTACATTGTTGGTTACTAATGGATTTTACTTCACCCAAAAAAGTGAACTAACAAATCCATGGCTGGAATGTTGGTTGTTTGATGTTACCAATCATTTTGTAAGTTGCAACATTCAATTTCCACTTGACAAAATTACCCTTGATGCCTCAATCAGCTAGAGAATACATAAATTATGAAGCCATGTTACTGGTGCACTTTGGAAATGGGACTTCTTGGGTTCCTAAAGCCTCACATAATAACACGCTATTCTAGATGGAAAATATAGAATTAAGCATTGCGTAAAGCATCTTACTTTTGCAGATATTTCACAATATGGAACCCTCAACATTATATCATCCAACAAAGTCTTGATTTTTGAAAGCAATAATCCTCCATGGAAAAAATTTTAAGCAACTATGAGACAGTGAAAAAAGAATTTGAGGTTACATCAGTTGATGTTAGGAACCTTACAGGAATTATTTTGGGCATTTAATAGGAGTCAATAAACAGATGGTTCACCAAATACAAATTTCTTAGATGAATCCAACATTGGACTGCAACTCAAGCCAAATAGTAATATGAAGTGCACCTTAAACCAATAAGTCAAAAGCAACCAAAGATAATGACACAAAAGGACATAAATAATTGGAAATTTGTACACACAGACAAACAAAGAATAAAAATTAATTTAAAACCCAGAGCAGATTAAAGTCTCACCGCATCAGAAGACTGGTTGGAAGTCCTGCAAACAAGACCATGAACTCAGATGCTTAAAGGAGAAAGAATATCTATTGCTAGTGAAACCCAAAAAAAGGATACATATATTAGCACCTTCCGGGAACAGGAACGTGAAGTCTCTCCATAAAAGCTGCAGGAAACTTCTCAAAGAGATTGTGGACGGCTTCCAATGATCTAATCTGAAGAAATGAAACGTAAATTAAGCGCAAATGAGTGAACTGTAGAAAATAGATAAACAATTAAGTAAATGATCCTGAGCAGGTCACCAGACAATTGCTTTGAACAAAATTTTCAAGTTATTAAAGAAAAAAGAATATCAAGAACCACACTGCTTCCTTTTGTATAAGCACAAGAGTTAAGTGAGCATTTGCAGGCCCATAAGACTGCACTACCTGCTCCATGGCAGGTCAGATTGGACACGAATTATATGGACAAGGAGGCCACATCTTGTATTATTTGCTAAGAGCGACCCTGATGTGACTTCTATGTGGTAAAATGTACTGAAAAACAGTGACAAACATAGCAGTTGGCAGTACTACACTATTTAAAATTCAATGGGAATGACAAGATCGAACATAGTAGCAAATTTGACACGTGACCAGTACAATGTACCCTCATCCCATTTAATACCTGAATTTTTCATTATCGGTACACATACGGCAAAATTGGGAAATCCATGGTGTATATATTAGATTGTCTATCTGGAGGTAGATCTTAAATTGAAAAAATATGACCAATGGTGCTTATTTGAATAGTATTTAAGTACGAGTAGCTACAGAAACTTTGCTAGTACAGTAGCTACTGTTAAAGAGAATATCAGACAACAAATTGCCTTGTTTCTCACATAGAACCAGATTTCACAAGCTTGATCTTGAGAACAAGATTTATGTTTTTAAACTACACTGGAATTTCATGTAGGCCTCAATACATGCTGATGTGCACTTGGAGTCATGGAAACTAAGTGTCTGTGTAGTTACATGACTAGGAATCTACATGTCGGTAATAAAGTATTTTCATGTTCCTGGGAATGGTGGAATGGGACGGTGGGTGCTATGTAGTTATTTCAAGTAACACTCCTTTTAAATAGGACCATATGCATAGCTTTAAAGGCACTCGACATTCCAAAGTGTTCAAGCTCCTGCTTAAATGCTTCCATGCTTAAGAGCGTCAAGAGCATATAAATCATCTTCAGATATTACTTTTAAAATATCAATTACACTTATTAGTCATTAGTCTAACAGAGCAACAGGTAACTAATTGCAAAATAATGAGATATAAAACAAATTTACCATATAAAACAGAATTATAGATGAAACGGGGGGGGGGGGGGTTGTTAAAGACTTAAATCCCAGATTCGTAATTCACAATAGGATGACATATTGGTTCAGATGAAATTCAGGCAAAATTATGGAAGAGCTTAGGAACCTATGTGCTAGTATGGCTAACAAAGTTGTTTAATACGATTATGATCACAGCAAAAATATCTAATGAATGGAGGACAGACATTGTGGTCCCAATCTACAAAAATAAATGAGATATGCAAAGATGTAATAACTATAGAGGCATAAAATTGATGAGGTCACACTAAAATTATGGGAGAGTAATTCAAACTTTTTCAAGACAAGAAACCACCATTATGGAGAACCACATGAAGATTTACAATGATAGCTATTTACATTATTATGAGACTTATGGAAAAGGTAGAGTGTAAGATAGACCTCCATATGGTATTTATTGACCAAGAAAAAGCTTATGATAGAGTCACAAGAGCATAATTTGGCAAATACTAGAGAAAAGAAATGTTACAAGTAAATATGGAGACACAGTTAAAGATTTGTATGAAGGTTAAGTGACAAGTGTAAGAATGGTGGGGCCACAAGGTGGTAATTCCTGATTACAAGTTGGGCTACATCATGGATCAGATTTAAGCCCATATTCATTTGCACTTCTTATGGATGAACTAACCAAAGGCACTGAAGATGAGGGTTTTTGGTGTATGCATTTTGCTGAAGATATTTGATATGGTGGCTTGTTGGTGAATTGGAGAGCAAGTCATGGTTTCTTCGTGCACAAGTTATCTCAAAAAAAGAAAAAAATTCGGTTTTGCAAGAAAAGTAGTTACAGATTTAGAAAGTATTGTGTGCTTTATAAAATTAGAAAGTTACTAATCTCTAATAGCTTAAGTTTATATTTTCTTTCCTTTTTGAGAGTTGCTTCGAGAAACTTACAGAGGCAGTGTTATTTTTAATGTACTCAACTTAGTAACTGATTAGAGCTGTAATTCTCATCTATATATAAAGCTCTTGGGGTAGAGACACAAACTATTGAAGCAGTCTCTACCCCTGTGTCTCTACCCCTTGCGTCTTCTCTTCTTTTCTCCTCATTCTCTTTTCTTCTTCTCTCATTTTCTGGTTTCACCTTCTCACCTACGACTACACCTTGATAGGAGATTCTGGATTGTTTCATGGCATCAGAGCCTTCCTACTGAGGTCGTGGTTAATTCACCTTCCATCTTTTGGTGTTCTTTTTGTGATTCGTGGGTGGCAGCAGCAGCCTTACGCTGCAACCATAGTTGTGATGTTACAAGAATGAAAATCAAAGAAGATAATTTCATCTTTTATCATTTTATGTTTGTAGTTGTTCGTACTGTCAGTAGTTAGAATGTAAGCTTTCCTTCAAAGATTCTGACCAAGGAAGGTAAGCCCTTCCAAATTACAAGTATCAAGTTGAAAGGAAATGAAAATTATTTTCTTTGGGCAAAGGCCACCAATGTGTTCCAAAGGCCATAAATATGCTAAATACCAAGTTTCAGCCCAACTGGGGCCATAAAACCCACCGAGATGGACCACCGAGTTTACGCTAGAAAAATGGAAGATCTCAACCGAGATCTCGCCATCTCGAGAGAGATCTAGGTATTTTGAAGGGGTGAGATCTCACTCGAGTGAGATCGAGATCTCCCACCATGATGCAGTCCCCCCCCCCAACCCCAAGGGAAAAAAAAAAAAAAAAAAAAAAAAAAACTTATTGAAGCTTGCAGGAAAAAGTCCCAAGATTCCACAAAATTTTCCATTTTCACAAGGTAGAGTTTCCCTCTATTTTTATTTCTCATGAACCAGCTGGTCTAGCAGGGTTGAACCAAGTTTCGACCTGGTTGAGGGAAATTTCCCATATTTGCATGGTTTTGTCGAAGTGTCCCAGGTTTCGCGGGAAATCTGAGACTTTTTCCAATTTCCCTATAGTTTTGTTTCCCATTTCCAGAAATGAGAAATTCCTGGCAAAATTTCTCAGGTTTTGCACTAACTTTGTCCCATGCCTACAATACACCTAAGCAAGAGATTCTAGTTTGTTTTAATATTATTTTGGTAGATGAGACACAAGTTGGGATTAATACCAGATTAGAATCATGAGGAGCAACTTAGGAATCAAAAAGCTTTAAACTAAGAGCTAACACAGGATATCTTGTGTGTAACTTTGGTTTGACTTGATGGATGATGGGGTGGTGAAACTATAACCCAAAAAGTGATTACTTTAGATACTATAGCTCAAATCATAAAATAGAAAAAGGTGATATACAAGATGATGGCTCCCAAGGAATTAAAATAAGGTGGAGGAAGTGGAGAGGCACGTCCGCATATTTGTCAACAACGCGAGGCGAGGCGAGGCGAGGCGCTAGTGGACAACGAAAACCTACGCGTTGCCTTGACCCAAAGAAGAGCAAAGGGGCCAAGGTGTCATGTAGGCAACGCCTTGACAACTATGATGTCCAGTGTTTGGTGTGATCGACATATTCCTTCAAAGCTTAGGTCATACGACTAGTTATAATGCATGGTGCAAAGCGTTGGGCTGTTAAGAAATATCACACAGAATAACTCAATTTGGTAGAAATGACTCAAATGAGAATGCTAAGATGAATGAGTGGAAAAACTAAGAAAGATAAAGTAAGGAATGATCATATTAGAGCTGGTTTGGCTACAATAAATAATAAGAAATGAGAATGTCAATTATAAGGTGGCACGACCATGTTTAATGGAGGCCCTAAATGTCCTTGCATGGAGAACTGAATTAAATACAGATTGAAGGAAAAAGAAGAACTAGGGGTCAAATCTAAGATAACCTTATGAAAATGATGAAAAAGGGTATGCAGAGCTTAGGCCTTATATCTAGTATGGCCTCAAATAAAGCAAATCGGAAGACAAGAATCCATGTAGCCAACGCCAGTTGGGACAACGCTTGTTGTTGCTATTGTTGCTGTTGTCATTTGTTACAATCCCACAAAATGAAATCCATAAATTGTATTGAGAAGTGGACTAGTGATTCCTAATTACAGTATGCTGCCAGGCTTCACCCTCAACCTTCTTGTTTATTAGTTACTTGTACCTTATTTTCCCTCTTTTTATTTTATTATTAATTTTTTTGGATAATCATGTATGAAACACTAGCATACACAAAGAAAAAGGCACATATAGCAGATCTTTAACACTCAGGTGCAGACAAAAGAAGACAAAAAATCTTAAGAACTTTCTTCAGAATGCCAAGGTGCAGTACTTCAAAGTATGGATTTAAAATATTAATAACTTTCCGAATTCCCAATATTTGAATAATCTGCCTTATGTTAATCAATAATCCTATCCTAATAGAGAAAGCCATTTACCTCACCCAAACGATCCCTCGCCCCCATCAAGAACCCCACAACAGCCGATATAATCGTGTAGAACACATGAATATCTAAGAGATAAATCTGCAAGGGATGGAGTGATTCTGTAAGTAAAGAATCGAATACAGCATCCTAAATTACAAACATGAGAGGAACACATGTAAAACATATTTTAAGACAATCATTCTGATTCCACATCTTAATTCAGCATATAAAAAAAATAATGAGTTAACAAGCCAATAAACTAGGATATTGGAGTGAATCTGTTGCAAGTCATAAGTTGAATTCAGTTAGGAGTTTGAGTCCAGTTGGGAGTGTGATCTATTAGAGAGTCTTTATTGTTTATGTTTTTAGTCCTACATTAGGGAACATTGTTCTTGCTCATTCATAATTATTATATAAATAAAGCCATGCTATGTCACACAGGACATAAGTCAGGATTCTCTCAAGATTTTAGAGCCTTAGCTGGATTTGTGAAGTGTTATGGTTGAAGGGTCTTCTTCAAGAACTTGGAGCAGATTTGGAAGGACCTATAAGGCTGTATTCTGACAGCAAATCAGCCATCAGAATCGCCCATAATCCAGGTCAACATGATAGGACCAAACATGTGGAAATTGATAGGCATTTTATTAAAGAAAATGTTGAGTTTGGTCTGGTTCAGATTTCTTTTGTTACCTCTGATAACCAGCATGCTAATATATTCACAAAAAGTTTGAGTGTTAAGTTATTTAGTAGTCTTGTTAGCAGGTTGGGCATGATAGATATCTCTGCACCAACTTGAGGGGGAGTGTTGTAAGTCATAAGTTGAGTTCAGTTAGGGGTTCGAGTCCAGTTGGGAGTTTGGTCTATTAGAGTCTTTATTGTTTATGTTTTTAGTCCCACATCGGGGAACATTGTACTTGCTCATTCATAACTATTATTATAAATAAATCCCTATTATGTCACATAGGAAATAAGTCAGGATTCTCTCAAGATTTCGACAGAATCAAATATACTTCTATATTTTAATTATTTCTTTCCACTACTGATATTTATAGATTTAGTTAAAGAGTCTAAATGCATTGTTGAATCAAAATTTTGATTCCCCCCTAGTTCCCACACAGAAAAATGTTTGTTCATTAGTTCATTAAACAAATGATAGTAGCTATCAGTAGTTCAACCCTGGGAAGACCAAGTTTTCTATATCAAGTTCTGAACTCCCAACAATTAATCAGTGAAGAATAGAATGAACAGAAAATTCTAGAATTAATCATAAATCCAATAGAAAAGGAAACCATGCAACTTATACACAAAACTTGACTGTACAGCAGAATCACTCAAACAAATCCCAATTTTGGAAGGCATAGTACAATCAATCACACTTACTACAAATACTGGGGCCCACAAGCTAGCAACTGTCAGAGCATTATGGTTATCTGCAAACAAAAGAAATAGTTTCGTAATTCAAACTAACCCACAAAATTTTCTTCTTCTTTTTTCCCTCAGAAAATAAATCTCCAAGGTACCAAACAGAGTGTGTCAATAAATGTCTGCGCATTTTCAGCATAATAGATGAAACCCATGTGGACTAAATAAGGTTGGTCTAAAAACAAAGCAAAGCATAACCTTTACAGAACTAACAAAGTTTCATGAATGCATTTAATGTAATTTGTACAACAAAACCATTTCAGAATGTGAGTCACTAGCCCCTTATATTTGAATTTATGAACCAAGACTTAATATGATTAGTGTTGTGTCGCTTACGATCTCCATATTCTAAACACTTCATGCACCCCTAGAGCACCCACATCAACATATCAGTTAACATTTTTTCATCACCAACTTAATCTCAATCTGGCAACATGCTTAGGGTTTCTTGTTGTTTTTATTTGTCCATCTTCACTCTTCGGTCTATTTCCCCCCCCCCCCAAAAAAAAAAAAAAAAAAAAAAAAAACTCTCCTCCAGCCCACAAATAATTGAAATAATAATAATGAAAAAACAGTCAAGGAGAAAAGGAAAACAGATTATTCAACCGTGACTTTCCAACCTCGGGCAAATTGATTAAACTCTATTTCAGAAATTGGAATTACATAGGATTGTAAGTCCTTTGTCTCACATTTCTTATCTCCTTTCATCTGTAAATTGGTGAAGAAACTCTAATTTACATTTTAGTGTGTACATGAGTACATCCAATTACCTAGATAATAAAGTCATTTTTGGATTTTCTCTGGCTATTGACTTATTTCAACCCAAATGGTTCTTTCATTCAACTTTCTAATTTCAAGGTAGAGCATGATTCTTGTCATTCTGGAGCTGGAAAATTTTTCTAATTATGCAAGTGAAATTAGATATAAGACAGTCTATATAAAATCTACCATTATTAATCCTGGTTCAGTCTCACCCACATTACACATTTAGCCACAAGGTAATAGAATATTTCCACGTACACAAGGATATGGGCTGCAGCCAATCCATATAGAGTCAGGTAAATATGTTTACATATCTAAGCAGGTAAAGATATGGCCTTTACCCATACCTAACCTACACCATCGTCGTCATCCTTAATCACATGATGTTTCTGTTGGGAGTTGAGGGTGAGGGAGGTAGCTTTCTGCACTTCCTGGATAGACGTACTTATCCAAATTAGAGAACCCAATTAAAATGCCAAAATCATTGTTTAGAATGACTCAAAAATTACATCATCTAATATGTTCTTCAGAAAACAGAGTCTGAGGCCCAGACAGCCACAAAGCAAGATCTTGCCATCCAAAGGACCAACCACACAAGTACCATAACTTAAAGTCAGCATGAAGCCAAGCAGTAATATATGAAGAGAATATTTTCACAAAGTACTTGAAGTGATTAAGCAGGGATGTCTAGACACTGCACCTTTACCATCCCTAAAGCATGCAGAGTTGCAGACAAACTAAAATAAGATAACTGCAACCTTCAAAGCTACAGAAAAGAACAATATCATAAACATAAAACCACATCAGATAAACAAGCTGCATGCTTACTTTTAGAGACCAAATCATGCCATGAATACTGCAAGTTATTGTAGTTTACAATAGTTTGTGTTGGTGTCACCAACGGCTTTATCTGCATAATCCAATGAAAAGGGCATTACTTACGAAAAACAACAAATTTATCCAGAGAACAAAAATGACAAGATCACTTACCAGAAGAAAGTAAGCAAATGAAAACTTTGCCCCCAGAACCACCATCCAGAAAAGCACATACCTACATACAGAATGAAGTCACAAAATAAGTATTGGAAGTAACATGAAACAGCCAACACCCCCCCCCCCCCCAAAAAAAAAAAAACCCCAAAAAAATACATACACAAACCCTTAAAATGCCAGCATTCAGAACAACATGGACTCTAATGAAAAATAAGGACAGCAATGGATATTCAACATCAAGTGAACTTAAAGGGTGTCTATATTTCAAAGCAAATACGAGGCCGCAGCATCAAGAAAGCACTAAAAAATGAATAATGAAATATGAACAGAATGTGGATAACTCAACAAAAGCCATATAGAGTGGTCAGATGATATAAAGATATTCAGGAAAAAAAATTAAAAGAAAAGAAAGGGGGGAAAATCCTGATCAAAACTCACCCGCATCATGCAATTAAAAGTCCAAAAGTTTAGTTATGAGGTACCTAAAATTGGAGAACAACCATTCCTTCATATAGAAGGATACAAGGAAAAGAGAAATCTGACCACTTACTTGATAAAATCAGTTGGTCTTTCATACATTCCACGTCCAACATAGTAATGTTCCTTCAAAATAGAATGTAAGACGGCACCATGAGATCAAAATAGCACCAAATTTAAATAGAAAATAACTGACCACAGTTTATAGAAATTAGGCATGCACAATCACTGCACACCAACATGATTAACTGCAAACCTGGTGCATCCACTTGAAAAAGCGAATAACCGGCCAACGATCACAACTATTAGTCAGAACATGGCATGCTGGTATTCGCATAAGGAAACTGAAGAAAAGCTGGACACCAGCATAAATGCCTATAAGAAAGACATATATCTTGAAAGTTGTGGAAGTAGAGTTACTACCCTCCAGAAGAGCTTTGCTGAAATTAGACAATAGAAGGCATGTCGTCAAGGGACTATTTAATCACCTAATATTGAAAATGATCAATGATAATAAGATGGGTGTACGTTAATTCATAAGACGAAGTTTCGGGCAAGAATTCCTTTAAAGTGAATGTAAACATACATATAAAGAAATGAAATCAATGCTGAAGCAGCAGTAAACCAGATGAAACGGAGAAATATTCGAGAAACAGCAAGGTGCCGTGTTGTAGAATATGCACCATACATCATAAAAATATCCAGGACACCTACATCATAAAATGCACTTATCAAGCAAACTTATAGAATACAAAGTACCAAAACCCTCATGCAGTGCAGTGAGAGAGCAACCTACTTTCAAAAAACTTCATTAACATAAATGTTGGACCAAGACTCAGAACTTCTTTTATTGTCTTTGTATTGAACTGTCCTTTGTTGAAAGCTATAATAGTAAGTCCCTGGTAATACAAGAAGAAATTTTAGTAATCATCTGGTACCCCCAAAAAAGAAGCAAATAAATGAAATCAGAAACTCCAAACAGTATCAGATGTAATTCAGAAGAACAAGAAAGCCAGAAAGAAACCCAACCATCAAGCTGGACCAAGAATGGAATGCTATGTGCAATTTAGAATGTCCAACAGGTTCTATGGGCTTTATATTTTAGATTTAGTTCTGTACTGGGCCAATGTTATGAACCCATATGTTAGAAAATTTGAACCTAAAGCGTAACATAGTTGGTTTGTATTCTCTGCTTCCTAGTCAACAAGTATATTAGGTTTTCATCTATTCAGCTTCTATTTCCTTGCAAGTTTTATGTACTTGCCATTTAGTAAGATCTAAGATGCATCCATCAGCCAAGGAGTGTTTTTATTGTGTGGAGCTATCTATAAACAGAGGAGGCAGTTCCTAGCTTCCCACATTTTCTACAACTTTTATTGTCATGTTCATCCATGCAAGTGTGAGACACCCATACTATGAGAATTGAGAGACAACAAACCCTTGCTGAAAATCAACTCATAATCAGAGAAAGAGAATGATGTGACTTGTCATTAATGAGGTCCAATTGATAATGAAGTACTACCCAAGGGGAAAATAGTAAACAAGAAAACAACAAACACATGCTGAAAATCAGCTCATAATCAGAGAATGAGAATGATGTGACTTGTCATCAATGAGGTCCAATTGATAATGAACTACTACCCCAAGGGCAAAATAGTAAACAAGCAAACAACAATAAAACTCTAAATAAACCAAAGCTAAGGTCCTTGGTATTCAAAACTCACCCTCAACCTCAAGTTGATGCAAATATATCAAGCACAAGCAACTTGAAGACCGGAGAGAGAAATGAACATCTTAGAATTCAAGGCCTCAGTGAATGAATCAGTTAATTGGCTAACAGTCAGGATTGGTCCAGCCACAGTTCAAGTGATCCAATAATGTAATCCTAGACCAATTCAACTTGAACAACAATAGAAGGACCATTTCATGACGTTTATTTAAATTCCCAGGCTATTTAATGGACTTCCATGATTGGGAAGGACATGAGTTCTACCTCTACTAGGATGTTCAAGTTCTATTGGAATTTTTGGTGTATTTTCTTACTTCGAGATTCAATGCTTCTATTTTTAACCCTGTTAAAATTTCACTTTCTATTTTAGGTTAGATTTCTATTCTGGTTACTTTTTATTTTGGTTACTTCCCATTTTTCTCATTGCTTGGTTGACAAGTAATCTCCCAAGGGGAGTGTCCTTTATAGTAAATTTGGGAGATTCTATGCAATGTGTAATTTTCCTTTTTGTTGTAACTCAGTTTAGGAAAGTTCTCCTAAACTAAGACTCGCTTTTACATTATAATTAAAGTACTAGGGGAGAGCCAAAAGATATGTGCACAAGCTCTCTCCCTCTTCCCTTCTTCAGTCTTCATATTTTTTTCTTCTGAATTTTCTTTCAGTTCTTAGGATGATTGCAGGTGCTGAAATTCTAAGATGATATCAGAGCTTCTGTAATCAGCTTAGGGACTGCTTCACCAATGCCGACTTCTCAGTTTTCCCCCCATTTTGGTGTACAGCTACTTATTGCTGTCTATCTATGTAGTGTAGATCCCTCTTAATCAACATATGAAGGCATCTCTATCTACCTATTAATACTACCAAAGGCCCATAGATCATGGACAGTTTCAGATTTTGCGACTAATTCAGATCGTGGAACTCATTCAACAATTTCTGTCCAAGTCAGAAGTTCCTTGTGTGGATTAGATCGGCTCTGACTCAGACTTCATAAATAATTCATACTCATGGAACTCTTGGCCCACAGTTTGTCTTCAAATAGTGGTTTCTTTTCTTTTCTAAATTTGACCTGCCTTCTTCTAGCTCTCTGGGATGCTTATTAATCTCAAAAAGTATGGACTACATATGGTTCACTTATTCAAATAATGTTGCTGCCCTTTTGGGCCTTCTATTTCTGCTGCAATATTTTTTTGTGCATTGGGTTCCTCTTAATTTTTGCGCAGATATGCCCACTATTTCGATTGCAAGACCCAAGTATTGTCCTTCATTGTATATGCTATAAGTTCTGCCGCAAGTTACATACTTCTACCCCTGTTTTATCGAATTTTTCCATTTTGAAAAATTTTGCTTGTACCGTATTGCTTCACTATTGCTTCCATTGTTTGTTTTGGAATCAAGTTTAGTCTTTTCTTTATCTAATACTTCACAAAAGACCAGGAGGACTAGGACTATTTTCTCTTCAAATCAACATCTGTTAGAGTTTCAAATCTAGCGAAAGTTTGCTTCTATGGTCCCAAATATAGCGCAAGATGTCTCTTTTCTTCTGAAGATGAGACTGCACTAGTGAGGACCCTCCGGATTTTATTTTTTTTAAACAAAGAATTTAATCCAATCTGCACTACAGTGGCTTCTTCCCCCCCCCCGGGCGGTAAACACATCTAACATTATCTGCCACTGAGGCACTAGTTACTGCACTTCTGCTGAGCTACTATTGTCTGAGATTCAAAGCTAGTCCAGTAATTTCTTCAGATTCAAATTGCGCAGCCCTGTTTGAGTGTAATCGGGGCTTTAGAATTTCTTTTTCTGGTAAACTTTAATGGTGAACAATACACTGCTCTGTGACTACTACTTTTCCTTCTTGGATTTCTTTTGTACTCATTCTTTGAGATGCTGGAGATTGGTCTTGGATTGTGAGAATCTTTTCTAGCTCTTCCCTTTGTGATCGGTTTGATAAGCTTGTTTTCTGTGCCTCCATTCATCATCTTTAGTGGGAGCGCAATCTTCGGAGATGGACTTCCAAATCTCACTCTTCAGACATGATTTGGAATGCCATCTATTTTGATATCTCTTCTAGATTGTTAGCTTGCCCCCATCCCCCTGTTGAGGATACCCCAATAAACAGATTTATTGTTGTCTCCTAGGGCCTTAGCTCTTCTTTTCGGTCTTCCTCTTAAAGACCTTGTTTTCTTGTTTGTCGTTATTTAATATAATTATTTATTCATCAAAAAAAAAAAGGACGAGATGGGAGTCGAGTTTTGTGAAATGGGATATCTCACTCGAGGTCTTGACATATCACACCCCAGATCTCACCATATTTGGTTGGGACTATCATTTTTTGCATATTTCAGCTAGATTTTCACTTGCAACTACTCTTAGCACATCTACAACACCAAAGGGAGATCAATCATTCACTACTTGTCTTATATGGACTTATGAGCTAATGACTTATATAGAATTTCTAATGGTTTATAATTTTATTCTTCTATTCTCGAGAGTCGAGATTGTGATACTCATATGGATGGAATTCTGATGACATTTAAATTATTTTGATGTATTTAATACACTTGCTATTCATTTTTTTATTTTATTTTTTTGCCTTAAAGGTTCTATATTACATGTTGTATAACCTTGCATTGCCAATCCTACAGCATTTCGGCTTTACACTGGGTAGACTTAGAAATCATACTTAAGATTGTTTTCTCATAAACCAAGGCCACCAATGTGTTCAGAAGGCCTAAATTAAGCTAACTACAAGTTTTGGGCCCAACGAAACCCTAAAACCAAACGAGATGGGCCATCGAGTTGACACCAAAAAAATCACACATCTCGACAAAGATCTCGCCATCCCGGTTTTTCAAGGTGGCAAGATATCACTTTCAACCATGATGTCTTTTACCCACCTACTTGATCAACTATCTTTTACCTACCCATACTCATCCCTACTTAAATACTCATACTTTTCCCTAACACTCATCTTTTTTGAAAAGAGCTTATATGCAACTTTTGGCTGCACATTTTATCTTCTTGTATGGAGATTCCTCCCTTCTACTAGCATTATTTGGACAGTACCATTGATGTTGTTGTTGCTAACTTGTTGTAATACTTATGAATGCTTTATCATTGCCTGATATTCTCGTTGTTGGATGGTTCATTCGACATGAAGATTGTTTACTTAAGTTGATGTTGATTATCTCCTGGGTAAATTACTTTTGGTGTCTACCTGCGACTTTATTGCTACATATGCCCAAGTGTAATGAAATATCTTGATATGTTATTGTCATTCAAAGCTGGAGCCCTTGATATGTATACTCCAACTTGAGGGGGGTGTTAGAATATCACTTTCTATTTTAGCTTAGGTTTCTATTTTGGTCACCTTCTATTCTAGTTACTTTCTATTTTGGTTACTTTCTATTTTTCTTACTGCTTGGTTAACAAATAATCTCCCTAGGTAGTGTCATTTTTAGTATATTTGGGAGATTCTATGAAATATGTAATTCTCATTGTTGTTATAACTTAGTTTATGAAAATTTTCCTAACCTAATACTTGATTTTACATTATAAATAAAGTGCCAAGGGAAAGCCAAAAGATACACACACAAGCACTCTCCCTCATTTTTTTTTTTTTCTTTCCTCTTCTTCTTCTGTCTTCTTTTATCCTCTTCTATTCTTCTTTCTCTATTTGATTTTCCTTTCAGTCCCTAGGCTGATTTCAGGTGCTGAAATTATAATAAACCCAAGAGTAAAGGCATATAGTTGAGTTCATGACTTTGGGAGATCAAATTGGAGAGTTGCAAGGTCAAGGACCTTCACCTAAAAAAACTGTTGGGCAGTGCTTTTCTTTTGTTAACCAAGTACATTCACAACCTACTAGGTAAACTGTAAACCGTGGTGGCTATCAGACTCACTACACTTTGCCCCCAAGGTGGTGGCAAAGTAGTTGAATATTCCTAAATAAATAACCCTCTATTTAGTTGAATCCATGTGAGACACCCACAATACTTTCTGTCACTTGGTTGAGTCTAAGTGGGACTCTAATAAATAGTTAGGGTTAAGGGAAAGAGAATACAATAAATAAAGGGAAGGAATACAAAAAAGGTGACCGTCAAAGTTTGGTTTTCCTATCCTTGCTCCTTGCAACTTCTCTCTAAGAAAGAAGTCGATCCTTAACCTCCATCATTATGGTTCGCTGATTTGGAACACGGAGTGCAAGAAAACAAGAAGGTAGATCAATACAAAGCAAAGAAGCACCTCTTGTGTCTAGAGACATTGCATTCAAGATCATTCGAGTTGCTTAAGTTCTGGAATAGTGGCAGGACTGTCCCCTTGAAGATGCAACATGTGTCGATACCACAGTGCTGCAACATCAGTTCCCCAGCTTCAACCTTGAGGACAAGGTCAAGTCTCCCTATTGACAGCAATGATACAACGACAGAGGTATGAGGAGAGCATGTGGTCTACACAAACGCCAGCAAAAGATGATGCAGCAGCAGAGGATCGTAATGGCTTGGGAAGGTCTTCTAGAAAGAGACGTATGCCTGCGTTTCTGAGAGACTAGAAAACATGAGGGAATACTGGGAAAGTGGGGACAAGGAAATTAATAATTGGACAAGTATCAAGGTCACATTTGAATTCCTTGATGGAATCTGTAGGCAATGATATGAATCGTACATACTATATAGAAAATGAAATGCATGAGGAACACAATTTTTCCTATTTGTCTCTCTCTCTCTCATTTCTGCTGTCTTCTCCTCCTTCCTTTAACCTAATTCCTCCATAGAAGACTCCTTTCATTTGTCCCAGTCTATACCACGAGATCAGTCATCAAGTCATCTAGAAACCAGTCCTACAATAGAATCACTCTGTTCTGCCAACAACAAAGCATATAACCAGTTCAAAAAGGTACATCATAATTAATTATGGAAACAATGAACAAAAAGGCAGTTACTTCAGGAAACAACAGAAACGCATATGGCTTGCACCTGCCAATGTATATTCTAAGGAATCCAATGAAACAGTTGAGTTTTCAAGGAAAATTAAGGATAAATTCATGCATACAGAAGTTTAAAAAGTATAACCTGAAACATCATAAAAAGAAATATCCACAGACGGTGGAAACTATGATAAAGATGAAGGAACGTTCGGTGCTCCACAAATGAAGTCTTCCCTCGATGCTGACCTCCACCAGGTGAAAGCCAATTCTGTGTAATAGAAGAGTAACTTAAGAGAACAGAAAGAATGGAAAAAGAACAGAAACCAAAAGCCCTATTTAGAGTAAACGAATGCCTCCTCTTAGATAGGGAGGCAACTGCAACACCCTAAATGTAGGTTCATGTTTATTTTATTGCTTACACTAATATAATAGCATTGTTTTATTGATGAAAATAAACAGTGGCACAGTTGTAGTTTTTCAAACTCAATCAATGGCATAATGCTTAGTACCTGATTAAGTGCACTCTGTTTTATTTATTTTTTTGAATGGAACAATAATTTATATTATAATAATGTAAGGTATAATATTTAACAATAACTTTAATAGCAGTTAAATCGAGTTTATTTGATTTATTTTTATTGTGTGTGTATAGGAGGTGGCAATGTAGTACTACCCATAGTTTCTTAGTATCATTAGCATTACTTAGATTAGAAGGATTAAGTATTTCAGTAAAATTTCAATGTTGGCTGATTAGGATTGATTTGCATTAGCATTACTTAGATTAGAAGGATTAAGTATTTTAGTAAAATTTCAGTGTTGGCTGATTAGGATTGATTTGCATTAGCATTACTTAGATTAGAAGGATTAAGTATTTTAGTAAAATTTCAGTGTTGGCTGATTAGGACTGATTCGCATGGTTTCATGAAGGATTAAGTATTTTAGTAAAATTTCAGTGTTGGCTGATTAGGACTGATTCGCATGGTTTCAGGTAACGGTACCATGTAACTTTCATTATTTAGACATAAAGAAATTAAATATCTTAGTGAAAAGGTCAGTGTCGGCTGATTAGGATTTCCACATGGTACCACATAACGATGTCATTGTGCGCTGGAGGTCGCGGGTTCGAATCAGCCTCTCTGCAAAAAAAAAGCAGGGGTAAGGCTGCCTAGAAAGTCTCTTCCCCAGACCCCACAGTGTGGGAGCTTCGGCACTGGGTACGCCCTTTTTACCACATAACGATGCCAACATGTGCATGTGAACTGTGGCAGTGGCAAGCCCATTGCATAGGGCTAGGACAAGGTGGCATGGGAAATTTGATAGCGGCAGCCACATTAATTTAAAAGGTAGCACCGTAGCAGTAGCAAGAAAAGGCTAGTCATTTGGAGGTGGCAGTGGAACATTAGAGGTATTAACAAGCTCTGTGGACCACATGGGTCCATAAATAGTTCAAAAACTCAAACGTGAATATTCAAATATTTCGATACGCCTGAAACTGAATGCAACATCAAACTGAAATGAAAAACTACCATATTCAGTTGAATCTTCAGTTTGAGGCCTTAAGCATTTCAGTCATCAAGAGGATCCCACTCAAAGGGACACTATAGATCACCTTTTCTGGATGACATCTTCTCCTACGAGACCCACCAGCCCGTACATGCCATCAAAAGCATCATATGACTAGTATCAAAATAGATAAGTGGGTTTCTTGATAACTTGGAGATCCATATCCTAAGAAACATTACTATCAATATGTTGGTAATGAGATGTACTTGTCAGTCATGAAGGACTGTAGTTGCTTCTTCGCGCAAACAATGACTCCACATTAGTGTCCTAAACTCAAAGAACAATGCACATAGCATCATTTAACTTTTAATGTGATCAACCCTAGGCATAGTAGTTATACTGAAAACTAAACAATTCTCATAAAACTTTAGCGAGGAGAGGTCCTTAATCTTCTGCTTATGAATCTTTGACAAAATGTTTGAATGATTTACTTCACTATTAATAAAAATTGTTTATTATTCATGTCCTTTATACTTAAACAATGTGCAAATGTGTAAGAATAAACCGAGGTACAAATATACACGGCCCTAATGTAGCCTCAAGTGAATGAAGGCCAAAAATCCAAGATCTTAGATGAATGGCAGTAAGAAGAAATTGTACCAAGGGTTTTTGGCCAGAGCTGGTTCAGCTCTCAGTTTAGGGTCAAAACAGAAGTATAAGCGAGGTCTGATTTAAGGGATTAGGACCCCTGTTTTGAAAATTTCAGTACACCAACGCTAGATCGTTCCCCTGTTGACACTGGAATTAAGGTTTGGTATCAAGGGTCTTGGGCTAGGGTTTCATTAGGTCTAAGGTTATGGTCTTAGGGGTGTAGGATTAGATTATTGATTTATGATTAGAGTTATGAGGATCTAAGGCTAGGTTTTATAGTTTTAGGGTTACTGTTCTAAGGATCTAGGTTCAGGGCTTCACAGTTTTAGGGTTAGGTTTTTAAAACTAGGGCTTGGGAATCTAGGACAGCAAGGAATTAGGGTTTTAGACAGGTCAAAAGGGCTGCAATTAGGATCGAGTGTCAATGGAGGTAGAGAGAAACGGGTCTGCAATGGGGTAAAATTCTGATGGAGGGGTTAGGAGATACGGTATTAGCATTTAGAGGGCTTCAGAAGTGATTGAATGGGGTAGGGTTTCCAAAACAGAAATCAAAAGAGTGGGAGGGGGAATGGGGAGAATATGCTGAATTGTTACTTAACTGTAGACAAGTTTGTAATGAGGTGAGATGATGATGGAGAGGAGTGGAATCAGACAGCAAGCACTGCCAAAGGAGATCCTTCAATTAGAAACCTCAGGTTGCCTACCCTATCACCTGAAGATACTTCATCACCGATTAAGCAGTTCTAATATCACCTTAATTTAGGAGGCAACAACACTCTTTACTCATTTGCAGTCTGAAATCTGAATCAATTACATGCATAGGGCTTGTATTTTTAGGGTCTAAATTACATTCATAGTTGTACTCAAGATAGAAACTAAATATGAAATAGGACTCTTAATTCTAAATACAAACCTAATAAGGAATGTTTACTAATGTATCAGGCACTTGAAAAGGATAATTTAATGAGGTGTATCAAGGCCTGATAAGGTTTAATTAATCAAGGTACATTACTTTTGAAAGATTTGATCTGATTTAAACAAAATATATGACCTATTTTCATACTTGGCCTAAACAGTAAACTAATGAGCCCATGACCACATAAAACTGCTAAACAAAGGCCTAACACCCATAACTATCAACTGTAAGTTGATTTCAGAGAGTAGTAGGCCAATTTAGTGTTCGACCTGCATCATGCCCATATACAGCTGACAAGGGAAGTTAATCCTTCAGGCATGGTTATCAAAGCGTCCGCTAGCAAAGCAGTTTTTGAACCGCTTATATTGTGACCTCTTAACTAACGGGCTGAATTCATGCCGCTTTTTTGCTTAGGCACTATCACTTTGCCACCTTTTGCGCCATATTGCCGCCTAGATGCTAAAACAGCCGCTTTTTTTACATTTTGTAATTTGTGCATATTATTATTATTTTTTTAATCATAATTTATTCTACAATGCCGTATATAAATTTAAATATGTGAGCCATTTTGCAATCGAGCCCACTTTGAAATGAACTTCGAGGCCCAAAGTGCCTGTCTGCAACAGAATCTGAAGCATGAGCCATATTCAACATTGATAATCAATGAATCATTAAATAAACAATGACTTGGAAATCAGAATAATGAGATCTATTAATTTATCATGTCGACACTGTTTGGTTAAAAAAGGGGAAAATGGATAAATCAATTCTGATTCCAATTTGAATATTATTCATGTATATTTAACAAAAAAGTCATGTTAAAAATAATTTGTGAAATAATTTCACTAAACTATATATGAATAATATTGTTATTCATAATTGTGATTCTTGAATGTTTTTTATTTTTATGAATGTGATTGTTGAATGTTTGTTTAGTACTTTAGTTTATTATAAAAAGTATTTGTATTAAAAAGTAGTATAAAAGTAGTTATATTAAAAATATTGCCTAAACCACTTTGGTCGCTTTATTGCCGCCTAAGCGCCGCTTAGTCGCCTAATCGCCAAGACGGAGCCCCAAACGCTTTGCCGCTTTAATAACCATGCCTTCAGGCGACAAGTTTTGCAATATGATCAATCAAGTGTACAGTAATGCATGACTTGTCAATTGATAAAAGTATAACACCAACGACCCTCAGGTTTGTTACAGCCTCTAGATATACCTGAGTGGAAGTGGGAGCATATTACCAAGGACTCCACAAGGTTATAATGCAATTTGGATAATTGTGGATAGACTGACAAAGTCATCCCATTTTCTACCCATCCAGATTGATTTCTCCCAGACAAGCTGGCTAAACTATATGTGAAGGAGATTCTGAGGTTACATGGAGCACCCAATTCTATTGTGTTAGATCGTGATCCTAGACTTACCTCCAGATTTGTCCAACATATATGACATGTTTCATGTTTCTATGCTGAAGAAGTATGTAGCAGACCATGCTCATGTGCTACGATATGAACCGTTGGAATTGAAAGAAGATCTTTCCTATGAAGAGAAACCAGTTGAGATACTACAACGGAAAGAGAAGAAATTGAGAAACAGGGCAGTACCACTAGTGAAAGTGTTGTGGAACAATCACTCGGGTCATGGGAGCTCGAATCCGATATAAAGACACGATATCCCCAACTTTTCAATTGATCGGGTATGCAAATTTTGAGGACAAAATTTATTTTAAGGAGGGGAGGATGTGATGCCCCGCATATTTTTATATTATTATTGTGTGTGAATGTGTCAGTCTTTAAGATTATTAAAGAATCCGATGATTGGTTTGATGGTTTAATCAAATGATCTAAGTGTAGTTAAAGGATAGCTTAAATTAGGCTAGATCCAATTGACATTTGGTCGAGGTCAGACATTACTTGTGGGCCTCAAAACCATGGAAGAAAATTCGATCGAAATGGTCGAAATTTCGATCGAAATGCCTGCAAAATCCAACTCGAAACAAAATTTAGTAGTAGGCACGAAAAGTATCCATTTCGTTGTCGAAATTTCGGCCCGATACCATATCGGGCCGAAACGACACTTGCGTAGGCTTTAAAATACCCAAAATCGAGCTCATTTTCGACCTACCGTCGGTTTCGAGTGTTTCGAGCCATATCGCCCAGGAGATTTCGACCTGATTTTGCAATTTTTGCTGATTTCTCTTGCTTTCATCCCATTCTACACCTAATTTCTAGTATTCCATTTCCTTCAAACACTTGATTTGCTCCTCCATTTGTGCATTTTCTCAAATCTTGCAAGGTGAGTAACCAACTTCCTCATTTTTTGATTTTTGTTTCATTTGTGCCTTAAATCATGTTAGATTGCTTCCAAATTTATATATGTTTACTTTAGAGTGATGATCTATGAATTTGTAGTGTCAAAATTATTTTTTGATTCTTTCTACTATTTTTTTATTTTTCTGTTATTAAAAATTATTTACTAAATTATGTATATTGTTAAAAATGTTTATGTATAGTACATGTATAAGCTTCAAATGGATGTATGTGAGAGTTGAGACACCATATTGCTGTGATGGTGTTGAATTAATTTTTTTTCTGTTAATTATGTAATTTTACTGTATTTAATATATATTTAAATAATTTAAAAATATATTTAAATATTAAAAAATAATTAATTTCTGTTTTAAATTTAAAAATAGGAGAGTATTAGTGGAAGCATGTATGCAATTTTTTGAGCATGTTGTGGATATTTTTAAGATAGTTAGTGTGTATTTTATATATTTTAAAATTATTTATATATTAAAAAATACTTATATAGTTATACATATTTTTTTTATATACATTTAAAAATAGGAGGTTATTATTAGAAGCATGTATGTCATTTTTGGAGCATATTGTGGAGCTTTTCAAGATACTTAGTGTGTGTTTCTTGTATTAGGCACTCTATTTTAAAGATGTCAGACATAGCTTGGGATCATGGGAGGCCACTGACAGCTGATAAGAGGAAGAGTGAGTGTAATTACTACAAGAAACAAATAGGAGGAGGTGGGGCCACTAGATTGAAGGTGCATCTAGCTTGTGGCAACAGGGATGTAACAGGGTGCCCAAAGGTGCTCAGAGAGGTCAAGAGGGCAATGGCCTCATATATTAGTGGTGGAAAGCAAAAGAGGAAAGAGAAGAGAACACAGAGGGATGAGTTCGAGGATGCCTGCTTAGATGACCTTCCAGATCCTGAGGGTTATGGTAGGGATGAACCAGGAGACAGTGACCCTGATCCAGAGGCCGATCAGCTGAGGAGGGCGATGATGATGAGTAGGGAGCAACAGAGGATTGATGACATCAGGAGGCAACAGAGGGGTCTGGGTTGTGGGTCCTCTAGAGAGCCAGTAGGTATGGGAGGCATAGGTGGCTCCCAAGTCCCTATGAGGTCTCAGAGTGTAAGGCAGGAGGCTCCTATCCCACGGGCCCCTACAAGGGGTCGAGCTTCCTCAGCACATCCTACAGATCCGGATCTTGAGATTCTTCGCAATGATCCGGCCCTATTTGCGAGGCCTGAGCATAAACAGAGAAAGTTGAAGCACTTATGGGGGAGTGTGAAGGAGAAAGTGGGGATGGCTTTCTCCAAATGGGCGCATTACCATAGTGTTCCAGCACATACAGCTCAGGGGCCCTACTACAGAGATATGATTGAGCAGATAGGCAGGGCTGGGAGTGGTGTACAGGGCCCCACTCCATATGAGATATATAATGTGTATTTGCCTAAGCATAAAGAGGACATAAATGAATACATTAAGGGATTAAAGCCCATGTGGAATCATTATGGAGTGACTCTGATGGCTGATGGTTGGACTGGTCCCACTAGACAATCCATCATCAATTTCATGTTGAATTGTGATGGGAGGACAGTGTTCCTCAAGTCAGAGATGCATCCGGTGAGAAGAAGGATGCAAAATACATTTACAAATTACTGAAGCAAGTGGTGAAGGAGGTTGGAGTGGAAAATGTAGTTCAAATTGTGACTGATAATGGCTCCAACTACAAGAAAGCTGGGTTGAAGATGCAAGAGAACTCCAGGTATCTAAAGTCTAAACATATAGTATTAATTTTCATTTGTAAATACATATATTTACATTACACATATACATGTACACTTTATAACTTTGTATTGATGGCTTGATGCCTTGATGGATGGACAGATATAGGCTCTTTTGGACTCCTTGTGCTGCTCACTGCATTGACTTAATGTTGAAGGAGATTGGAAAGGTCAAGCTTGTGAAGAATACGGTGGACCAAGCTCGACATGTTAGCACCTTCATATATAACCACACCTATGCATTAAGGATGATGAGGGACAAGTGTCAGGGTGAGTTAGTGAGGCCAGGCATAACTAGGTTTGCTACTAATTGGATAGCACTGCAGAGCTTTGAGAGTAGGAAGACTGGCCTTAGGAGTATGTTTGCATCAGAGGAGTGGTTTAACTGGGAGGGTTCTTCATCAGTGGGAGGAAGTAGAGCTCAGTTGACTATCCTTGATGAGAGTTTCTGGCACAATGTGAGGATAGTAGTGAAGTTGACTATCCTTGATGAGAGTTTCTTGTTGAGGATGGTAGATCAGCAAAGAAAACCTACTCTAGCACACATATTTGCTGCAGTAGATAGGATGAAGCAGCAAGTTGCTCAGGTCCACCCACGCGGCAACAAGAAAGTCCTTTAAATCATCAACAGTAGATGGGAGTCTATGTTGCAGCATCCACTGCATAAGGCTGGTGAGTTGTTAAGTTTAGTATTTAATTTAATTTTCATTATGTTATCACACTATTAAGGCTTAAGCATTAACTATTCCCTTTTATGACATACTTTTTCTTACACAGCATACTATTTAAATCCCAAGTACCATTACAAGGACAATCTTGGGATGAGGCAAGATTTGATGGATGCTGTCCAAACTGTAGTGGAGAAGTTCGAACCGGATACAGCTAAACAAGCAGTCATCCTTATGGAGGTGAGATAGTGATTAGAATCATTTGATATTCACAATTCGTAGTTTTATACTAAGTCATTAACCTAGTAACTACTAAGTACTAACTAGTTATTGTTTTTTCTCTTTATATATTAGATAAAGGCTTTTAGGGATGCCACTGGGAGCTTCGGTCGTGCTGTGGCCGTATCGGGACGGGAAACCGCCCCTGCGGGTAAGTTCATTCATTTATTTCATTATACATTTAATTATTATATTCTATCTTTAATTTAGTTATTTAAGTATTAAAATGACTTGGAGTCTATGTTTGTTGCAGTTGAGTGGTGGTTGCAATTTGGACGTGATTCACACAACTTGAGTAGGATTGCAAGCAAAGTGCTCTCCCAAACATGTTCTGCCACTTGTTGTGAGCGAAATTGGACCACCTTCAGCCTCATTCACTCGAAGAGGCGCAACCGATTGGGTGTGAAGCGTCTAGAGGACCTTGTCTACCTACACTATAATATGAGACTGAGAGAGGATCATATTAGACAGGGGATGGACAGAGAGAGCACCAATATCGAGTTGGCCGACATATTTGAGATGGATGATGATGATAACCCAGTAGTTGACTGGATCAGGGATAGTGGAGACGGATTGCTGGATGAGGATGGAGGTCTTCCCAATAGTCAGATTGCAGAGGAGATGGGGGCTGATGTGGGGGACTTCATGGCCCAAGAGGGGAGGCCACATGCAGAGCCCGCCCGACCCTACGTGCCACACCCTAGTGCATCCACCCAGAGTGAGGATTTGATTTTCTGGTCCGACACTGAGGATGAGGTGACTCAGGCCTCCGGCGATGACGACGATGGTGGTGATGATGACGGTGATGGTGATGATGGAGGGGATGAGGAGGGTGTGGGACCTCGTGATCGGATTCAGCTGATCCTAGGGAGAGACCACCACCACCACCTGCTGGACGTGAGAGTCAAGGGGGGAGGGACGACCACCGAGATTCACAGGAGAGAGTCAATTCACCCACGCGACACAGGATTCAGACCATACTGGAGCTGCATCTCGAGGCAAAAATGTTTCCTCTACATATTCGAGGAAGGGGAAGGGGAGACAGCATGGCTGGAGCACAGAGGACACGCCATCATATGGGTCCTACCGTCCATCCGATGTCGAGAGCTTGGTGGGATCTATAAGATCGATGAGCATTGATGATGCTAGAGACTCCTCCACCTCCAGAGGATCCGGATGGCATAGGCCTGCAGAGTCCTCATATGATACTGCTGTGGAGAGTATTGGTTCTACCGAGTCGACTTATGGTTATGGTCCTTATGGTTATGGACCATATGGTGTCCCTCCTGGCTATCAGATTCAGGGTCAGGCCAGTCAGCCACGACTGGAGCCTTATGGTTATGGAGCGGCCTATGGAGCTTATGGTGTCCCTCCCACTGTCGATTATCGGAGTCAGCCACTACGACCTTATCAGTATCCTTATCCTTCTCCTAGTCCTGAGAGCCAGGGGCAGGGTGGTCTTTCATTTGTTGAGCAAATCTTCCACACTATTCCACAGCCACAAGGCCCACCACCACCAGTTCCTTTGGAGATTCACAACTTCCCACCGTTAGGGAATCTTATGCATGTGGATGAGGCCACATACAGAGGTGCAGTTTTTGACTATGTCCAAAAACTATATGGGGCGGGGGCAAACATCATGGGAGTTATATTGTCATTTGTATGGAGTGCAGACGGAAGAGGGAGACCTTGAGGCTTGAATAGAATAGACTTGTAAGTTGTAAGTTGTAACTTGTAAGTAATAACAATACAGCTTCTTCTCTGATTCATGTACTATATACTTGGAATGTTGGATGTTACATTTTCAGTAGTTTTTTAGTAAACTAGTAGTTATTATAGTGTTTATTATGCTTGAAATAGCTAGTATGCAAAAATCCAAATCAATTTGAGTGCATTTGAGGTTCGAAATTGAGTTTTCAAGAATCAGGAAAAAGTATCCCACTTTCGGTCGAAATTTCGACCTTTTCCAAGGTCGAAATGTTCATTTCGATCGAATTTTTTACCTTGCTCACAACAAATGAATTAGAATGAACTGAAAACGACGAAATGATCAGCATGATTTTCTGAACCCATAGGTACTAATATTAGCACCTCAGAGTAGACCCTATGTAAGATATTACAGCAGGCCCACAAGCCCATAACAAAGCCCATTAATCATTTAGTTAAATATTTATGTGTACGTTACTATATATTATATTATAATTTAAACAATGAAATATAAAAAATGAAAGTTAAGGAGAGAGGAGATGACACCTCCCCCTCTCTCTCCCACCTCCTCACCTCACGTGGAAGGCCATTGTTTTCTAATGCATGCATATAATAGTTATAAAGGAAAGAGGAAGTGACACATATTCAATTCCATTTTACCACCTTATTTAAGTAACTTTGCATATATCTAATGTGATAAAGTAATCAACATCACATTATCCGTGGAATGAGAAGTGAGTGGAGAAGAGGAATAGAAGAGAGGAGAGGAGAGAGACAGAGTGGAAAGGGAGAGAGAGAGAGAGAGAGAGAGAGAGAGAGAGCGGAAGCCATTAAAGACATGGGAGAAGTGGAGAGGAGAGAGAAGGGAAGTGGAAAGAGAGTTATGTAAAGGTGTAACTAAAGAGAACAGAGAAAAGGAAGAGAATAGATAAAAGGAGAGGAGGAGAGAGAGAAGAAAGTAGAGAGCATAAAAGAGAGAGAGAGAGAGAAAAGAACGTGAGAGAAAAGAAAGAGAAACAGAAGTGCAGTTGCAAAACATTAAAGGAAGAGAGAGATGAAGAATAGAAGGAAAGAGAGAGAAAGAGTGGAGAAGAAGTGGTGAGAGAGAAGAGAAAGACAAGAGAGGAGAGAGAGGAAGAAAGTGGGGAGGAGAGTGAAAGTAGGAGAGAGAAAATAAAAATTAAAAAAAAAGGGGGAAAATCTCCCATTGGTTCCCGCATATTCAAAATAGCCAGTAATTATTTGGGGTACAGGAGGGAGGGCGGATTTTGACGGAACCAGAGTCAAAAACACAAACACATGGAACAGAGACAGGTAAGTGATATCGACCAACTCATGTATGTTATAATTAGGTGATTCTATTTAATAGACATGTAACATTCACATGTTAATATAGAATTGATTTTATTGACTCACTTACGCAAATTATGAAAATGCATGATATATGTCTTGTGAATGAAATAGAAATGCATGGGATCGAATGTCAGATAATGACTTGATTGAATTGTTTGAGTTGAAATGTCAATAGTATTCTTGAGATGTTGAATTGTGAATTTGAAATGATGTTTATGCTTATCAGATGTGGAATTATTATGCTCTCATATTTAAATGATTGAATTGCATGAATTGTGTTCAGTTGGGACTAAATGATGATTGAAATGAAAAATGTACATTGAAATGGACAGAGCATGGTAATGTAATACTGAAACTGAATATAAGAAAGAATAAAAGAAACATTAATAAAATGTAATGGCTTCTGTAAGTCCTAGTACGTATGTACCCAAATGGGAGGGCATGAAGCGGCTTCTGTAAGTCCTGGTACTTATGTACCCAAATAGGAGGGCATGAAGCAAGACTAAAAAGTGGAAAGAAAACAAAGGAAATAATAAGAATAAAGAAAGACATAAAATGTAATAGCTTCTGTAAGTCCTAGTACGTATGTACCCAAATGGGAGGGCATGAAGCGGCTTCTGTAAGTTCTGGTACTTATGTACCCAAATGGGAGGGCATGAAGTGAGACTGAAAAGTGAAAAGAATAAAATGTTAATGGCTTCTGTAAGTCCTGGTACTTAAGTACCCAAATGGGAGGGCATGAAGCGAGATTGAAAAGTGGAAAAATATACTAGACCAATGATGGCCTTCTGTAGAGAACACCTGGCCTTGTGCCTAAAGACTGAAAGAGAATCTCTTCATGAGAACCTCTAAGACTGAGACTGAGACTAACGCCACTTGTGTGGTTTAGACTGATGGTGCTCTCTCTACAGGTAGCGCTTAGGTCTGATATAATAATGAAAAAGGAAAAAGGAAAAAGGAAAATGAAAAAGGAAATTAGAATACATGATGTTATATGACAGTGATGTGATGATTGATACATGATGAATTGCCTGACTTACTTACATGGTTGTCTATATTGCTTATTGGGCCGCAAAGCTCACTATTAAAAATGTTGACAAGTCCTCAGATATGTGATAAGGGCAAGGGTGTTGCCACCTGACAGTACTTATAAAGTTGAAGATGGAAACGTTTTTCTTTTGTTGCAACTGATGTTGGTTTAACTGAACTATGAATGTATATATTTTTGAGACTGTATGTACTTTACTAGACACTGTTGAAAAGTCAAATGTAAACATAACAGGACTTTAGACTGTGTACATATGTTTATGAGTCAAAAACTATCAAACAGGTTGTTTGTTTGTTTTTGAGAATGTTTAGTTTAGCATTTTGTTTTAGTAGTTATAAACAGGTTGATAAAGGAAGGAACTGTCACGCGCCCTAGTTAAATGTCCATAATGTGGGCCCCACCAAGCATGTGAAAACTGGGGTCGTGACAGAGGTGGAGGAGTTGAATGTTTTTCAACCTCTCACCACAGATATAGAGAAGCTTAAGACACAACAAAATGAATTTTTTGTATCCAAGTTTCTTGCAGCACTGAACCTTGAACTGAAATCTATCAAAGGACATTTTCTTGCTGGTGAGCATGTCCCCAACCTTAGTGAAGCATATACTAGACTTCAACGTATTGCCTTACCTGAAGGGAGTTCTCCTGAAAAAAGTTCTAAAGGAGAAATTCAGCCTTCATTACCTCTGACGAAAGGGGACACGGTCGTGTTGCAGGGGGAGTCAGTAGATCTTTTGGAGGCTTTGGTGTTCAGCTGTCTGATAAAACATCTCAACTTTGCACTCATTGCAGTAAAACATGGCACTTAGTGGAAGGTTCTTGGGTCAAACATGGAAAGCCAAAGTGGGCCAAGCATTTAGCCAATCATGTCGTTTCTCATGGTGGTATTGATACTGTAGCAAACACCAATAGTGGTTCTGGATCATCTTCAGGGGACTTGTCTAAGACTCTACAAGATGATGTAAGCCAAATCCTTTGCCAATTGCAAAATATTGAGACCAGTGCTCCCACATCCACTAGTATTTCTGCTACCGCACTCTCCCACGCAAGTAACATAACACCCTCACTTCTACGCCCACCCCTAGGATCATCCATTCAAGGGCCTCTTCCCACATGACTGGTAAGTCATCACTTTTTAGCTCGTTTTCTAAATCTACCACTAATAATCATGTTGTCATAGCTAATAGAAATTCCACACCTATTGTAGGCTCTTAAAGTGTTTCCCCTACACCCTCTCTTACTTTGTCATCCGTATTTCATGTTGCTAAATTTTCTTTTAATTTATTATCTGTGAGTCAGTTAAGTAAAGCATTAAATTGCTCTGTGACCTTTACTACTAATTCTTAAAAAATTTATTTCCTTTTTTTAAGTTTGTGTCTAGATTAAATTGTGAAGCGTATGAATCAGGGAAGCATCATCATGCCACCTATCCTCCACGCTTTGTCCCTTGTAGTGAGTCTTAGTTTTCTCTTGTTCATTCAGATATTTCGGGTCCTTGCACAATTAGTAATATACATGGTTTTCGGTATTGTCACTTTCGTGGACGATTACTTCCGTCTTACCTGTTGTATCTTTTAAAGGATCGGACAGAGTTTTTAACTATATTTAAAATTTTTATTCATGGAATAAGGACTCAATTTTCTCTTCCTCCTAAAATTTTTCAATCTGACAATGCTTTAGAATACGTGCAACATGATATATCAAACTTTTGTGATTCTCTTATAATGATTCATCAAACCAGTTGTTCATTCATTCCCCAACAAAATGGAGTGATTGAATACAAAAAATCGCCACCTCATGGAGGTTGCACGAGCTCTTTTGCCAAATGAATGTTCCCACTAGTTACTAGTGTGACTACTGGTCAATTAACTAACCAAAAACCTATAACTTTACTTTCTTAAAAATCTCCCTTTTCAATTGTCTTTCCCAATGAAGAACCGTTTTTAGTTCCACCCCCAAAATATTTTGTTGTGTTAGTTTTGTTCACACACCACATACTTTGGATAACTTTCCCCCTGGTCTGTTAAATACATTTTTCTTGGGTACTCTCATACTCAAAAGGGTTTTTGCTTTTATGATCCTGTTTATCGGAAACAATTTCAAGTGTGGATGTGACCTTTTTTACAGATACTCCTTATTACCCTAGTCCATCTATGTTTGTTGATAACCGTGTTTTGGATGATGCTCCTGATAATCCCTCTTTAGTTCCTTCAACCGACAATGTCCCTCTACAGGTTTATCAGTGGAGACGTAAGTTGATAGAGCGTATTGTGGATAGTACAGTTCCTCCTGATACTATTGGCGACTATCCTTTAGTGGAGAATGCAACTGGTCCTACAGATGTTCCCTTTTCATCCTCCCCACCAGCGGATTCTTCTAGTGGAGATCCTACTCTGCTCTCGATGACTCAAGGAATTGCTTTGAGGAAAGGTACTCATACTTGTCCTTTATGCTCTAACATTATTTGTCCCATTTCAAAATTTGTAAATGTTTCTCATCTACCTCCTAACTTTATTTGCCTTGCTCTTTATCTAGCTGTCATTCATATTCCAACCCATCATACAGAGGCCCTTAAAAACCTGGCTAGAAAGCTGCCATAGATGTGGAAATTGATGCTTTACAGTTTCGTCATACATGGTCTTTGGAAAACTTACCTCCTGGAAAGATATTGTCCGATGTCAATGGGTGTATACTGTTAAGTACCATTCTAATGGTACAGTTGAAAGCCTCAAGGCCCGCTTTGTGGCCAAGGGCTATACACAAACATATGATGTAAACTATTTTGAGAATTTTTCTCTTATGGCTAGACTTAATTCAGTCCATGTTTTGATCTCTTTATCTGTGAATTATAATTGGCCACTTTTTCAGCTTGACATAAAAAATGCATTCTTATACAATAACCTTCATGAAGAAGTTTACATAGAGCAACCTCTAGGGTATGTTGCTCAAGGGAAGGACAATGTTTGTGTTTGTAGGCTTCATAAAGCGATTTACGGACTCAAACAGTCTACATAGGCTTGGTTTGAGAAATTTAGCTAGACCGTGGAGTTTTTTGGATTTGTACAGTGTTTTTCTGATCACTCTTTTTCTTTTAGAAAGAGGGTGATTGTATTGTCATTATGGTAGTTTACATTGATGATATTATTCTCTTAGGCAGTGACGTTGGAGCAATCCATATAGTCAAGGCACACTTACAGAAATATTTCCAACCCAAAGACTTGGGTGATCTAAAGTATTTCTTGGGGATTGAGGTAATCCGCAGTAAACAAGGAGTTAGCTTGCCATAGAGGATATGTTCTATTAATGATACTACATGTAGAATATAAATTAATATCAATATAGAATTATATATGATATTGTAATCGTTTAGTAAACATAAAAACTAGGTGAGTTCATAGAGATAATGTCTCAATATGACAAAGAAGAATGAAGAGTCATATTAGTTGATGGAACAATAGGGATAAGCCTAGGGAGCTTTTGACGTGACACATTGTATCAATCTCACTAGTAGATTCAAAAAAAATATTTGCGGCTGGACTAGTAGGGCTAAGTCAGGAGAGCCATTAGTGGCAAAAAGGGGACCATTTGTTTCATGAATAGTTTATTCAAGAAACATGGAACAAAATTTGACCAAAATTAACCAAATTTCGGTTGAAATGCCTACATAATTTCAAATCGAAACGAAATACAAGGACAAGCACAAAAAGTGTCCTATATCGTATCGTATCGCTGAAATTTCGGTTGATACGATACAAAATATCAACCCAATATGATATCGAGCCAAAACGACACAACGGTATGCTATAAAGTGTCCAGTTTCGACCTATTTTTTGACCTATCGTCAATTTCGAGCCTACAGAGCCATATCTCCTCAAACATTTCAACCCTCTTTTCAAATTTTTTTTTTTCTTGATTTCATCCCTCTTTTCACCTAATTTCTACAACTCTATTTCATTCAAACACTAGATTTTCTCCTCCATTTGTGCATTTTCTCAAATCTTGCAAGGTGAGTAACCAACTTCCTCATTTTTTTATTTTTGTTTTGTTTGTGCCTTAAATCTTCTTGGATTGCTTCCAAATTTAAGTATGTTTACTTTAGAGTGTTGATCTATGAATTTGTAGTGCCAAATTAATTTTTTTATTCTTCCTACTATTTTTTATTTTTTTGTTATTAAAAATTATTTAGTAAATTATGTATATTGCAAAAAATGTATATGTATAGTAGATGTATGAGCTTCAAATTAATGTATGTGAGAGTTGAGACACCATATTGCTGTGATGGTGTTGAATCAATTTTTTTTCTGTTGATTATGTAATTTTACTGTATTTAATATATACTTCAATAATTTAAAATAATTAAATATTAAAAAAACTAATTAATTTTTGTTTTAAATTTAAAAATAGGAGAGTATTAGTGAAAGCATGTATGCAATTTTTGGAGCATGTTGTGGAGCCTTTTAAGATAGTTAGTGTGTATTTTATATATTTTTAAGTTATTTATATATTAAAAAATACTTATGTATATATTATATTTAAAAATAGGAAGGTATTATTAGAAGCATGTATGTAATTTTTGGAGCATATTGTGGAGCTTTTCAAGGTACTTAGTGTGTATTTCTTGTATCAGGCACTCTCTTTCTTCTATTTGGTAACATTCTCGCTTCTTCTCATATGTAGTATATACTTGGATGTTACATTTTCAATGCTTTTTCTGGTAAACTAGTAGTTCTATAGTGTTTATTATGCTTAAAATAGGTCATATGCAAAAATCCAAATCATTTTGATTCCATTTGAAACCCGAAATTGAAGTTACAATTGTCAGGAAAAAAAAGTATCCAATTTCGACTGAAACATAGGAATTTTGCCCTTTTTGCAAGGTCAAAATTCCAATTTCGACCAAAATTTGTTCCTTGTCAAGAAATTTGTCTTGTTCATGAGTCATAACACAAATCAAGTTTCAGATGGTTTATAAGACAAGGAATACGAAAGAATGATCAAATTGAAGTCATGATTTTACCTAGGTCACCATATAGATTTTTCTTTTTTCTTTTTTTTTTTTTTTTTGGGGGGGGGGGGGGGGGGGGGGGACAAAGAGAATTAATTTTCTATGCAATTGTTGTAGATGGTTTAGGGATTAAAGAATTAATCTTTCAAGACGGTGGGTCAAATTTAAGAATATACATAAGTTGGCATCCCAGCCTCCTCATTCGGGCCTCATCAGATTTTGAAGTTTCATAGACAATAAATTGAATTGACAAGGGCAGCAACCAGTATCAGCTGCCTTACGTTGTCCACTTTTTTAAGACCGAAGTTGGTTCAGTTGCTTGATGACATATACACACACTGGAAGCGAGTCCATTCTAATTTCCAAGTAGGTGGATTAATCAGATTAAAGTAAGTGAATAGCCATCCCAAATCCAGAATTATTGAAAGCATATTTGGTTTACCAACTGCCACACACTTTAAACCTCGGTCAAGAAAATGTGGCATAAGGCTATCGGATTAACAAGTATAGTTGGTGACACACACATTTCCACTGATACAATGACAGACTGATCCAATATTTAGCAAGAAGTAGAAGTCATGAAAGAACATAACATTATAAGAATAAGGATAAATTCAACGCAAAGATACAATGAAACAACCATGCAGCACCACAGCAGGGAAAGCACGGAAAACCAGAGTCATATAAAACTATAAAACATTCTACGGCACAACATAAAGATAATCACCAACCTTCGACCTGGGTTTGGGCTTCATAAAGAAAGATGAACTTTTGCGCCAAGGCCAGCTTAGCTCAAAACAACTTAGTGACCTGGGGGGGAAAATTATATGGGTAGGATAGAGAAAAGCAATCATACAAGTGAATTACTGTTCAGAAAATGGTTGAGACATTCTGAAGAGCTCTCACCAAAAGTACTCATTAAAATCATCATAATTTCTCCAGGCAGAATGAGGTGCCCGTCCGTTGTCATTGTTAGCAGCTTCCTGCATGACGTCATCAGATTAATCAAAATTTCATGTTTCAAAATAAAGCATTAACATTCATTAAGCTTGAGTTAATAGAAAAATCCCCTACAAAATGAATTAAAACTTATGCAACAGCAATCCTTTAACATACAAGAATCAACACATGTTAAGAAAAGAGACCCATATCGCCCCGAAAATACTGCTGGACAGAGCGAGTTCTCAGTCACAGGCGTAACATGGGGCTCCATCTGGACCTAGCAGCAGTCGCACTGCGAGTTCTTAACCGCAGCATGACAAAGTGCCAATAGCACCACAGGCACCAACGCCCACAGGGGAGAGTCATCTTCAGCTGATTCAGCCTATGCCACAGGAATCACTAGCACGTACATATAGACATCACAGTGGTAGTCTCAGAAGTGGACCTCCTGAGGATAGTTCTCAGATGGACATGGCCAGCTTCACAGGCTCCATGGGATCCAAGAGCTTGGATGAGTCTACTAGAGGATCTGCATATTACAAGTGGCATACTGGCAGGGAGAGTGTTCGGATCTACACCATATGGGGCTTACCATGGGCCAGCTTATGGCGATGGGTATGATCCATATGGATATGGGGGAGCATCATCAGCATATGGTGTATGGTGGAGTGTTTTTTTTTTTTTGGGGGGGGGGGGGGTCTATTTATTCTTCTGATGATGGCAGCAGTATGAAGTCAGTATATGGGTATAGATCATATGGTGATGAAGAAGTAGTGTGAACCATGCCCACCTATGCATCACTGGCAGACTCCATTTTTGAGTTTCAGTATCACTACCAGCTGGGCCAGTTTCGAGAGCAAGTGTGATGGAGAACATTTTCCCTTATGGCACATTTCTTAGGATGGGATATCTACATTATGTAGATGATTCCACCTATAGATACACTGTCTAAGTTCATGGATAACTTCATGAACATGTCATGGCCGGCTTTCATCTTGTATTCGGACTACTACTACAGACAAGGATGGATCCACCGGTTCTCGGCAAGCACTCAACATGGAACTGAAATCTGGGACATTGTAGTTGCTAGTTGGCGACTTGTTGCATATGTAATCATTTTATCAAACAATTCATGTATGCTCATGATTCTATGTATGTATGAAATACAGTTTGTACTTCTCGGAACTAGTCATATGTTAGTATACTTGAATGATAACTTTACCGTGGTTCTTTTGGCAACTATTAGTTCCATTGGGTTTATTATGCTTTAAATAGGTAGGAAGCAAGAAATTGCATGAAAAACTGGGCTATAACGGCTTAAAAGCTAGGTCGAACATACTAGGTTTCGGCCCGTTTGGTGGAAACCTGGATATCGCAGTTAGCAAGAAATTACATGAAAAACTGGGCTATAACGGCTTAAAAGCTAGGTCGAACGTACTAGGTTTCGGCCCGTTTGGTGGAAACCTAGATATCTCAGTTTTTGGCCAGAGGCCAAAACCGGCCTTGAAACCGAGATTGAATCCTTGATTCTAAGAATAAATGGTAGAATTGTCTTTAGGATATTATTATGTTATAGTCCCCCTCAAGAATTTCTTCTTTCTGTACCCTCCCACTATTATAAAGACTAATTGTGTCTCCATAACACAAGTCAGAAGTCCTCAGACCATCAACACATAGACATGAGCATCACTTATGCATGGAATAGATGAAAATCGAGAAAACAAAGAACATAGACATACCGCGGCAACAACTTCATATATAGGACAAATGACTTTCTCAAGGAATGATACTCCACTATCAGTTTTACAACTCTCCGCTGGCTCTGGCCGCTCCACATTCTGCTGCCGTAATTGCTCTTCAAGTTCCCTTACCATCTGAATTAAGATATACATTGTTAAATATAAAAAAGTTAGACCACGGGCAAAGAGGAAATACTACACAAACACACATTCAATTCAAAAATAGAAACTACTCAATGAATAGATACGTTTGTAGTTTTATGGATTGAAATAAAGTCTCTCAACAGAAATGTGAAGTGAATATCGTGCAGCTTTATGAGGTAAGCTCTAAATCTTAATAGGGGGGAAACGCATTGCCCGAGCAAATTACTTAATATAGTTGATCAAATTACTTTGATAAGCCTCCATAGCATTCAGTTGGGTAGAACTGCATGAGGGAACACATTGCCCAAGCAAAGAACATTAAAATACTTTATTCAATGCTTTTGATAAGCAACTACAACGGAAAGCTGAGATTGACATTGGAAAAAGCTGAACCAGTACAAAAGGTATACAACAAAATTCACATTAAAAAGAAAACAAATAACAGTGTTGTCAGTGCAGCAGCTAGCAACAAAATTTTACAAGCATAAGAACAACCACCAAGGAAACATAAAGTGTCCTACATAATGTACTACAAAGCTCTGTAGAATCAGAAGCAATAATTCCATAATTTTGCTTCAATCAGAAGCCCAATCCATCAGAATTTATATGATCATGTCATTATCCACCCATATAAAGGAGAAGGCACATGCCAGCCATCAAAGTAGTCCTTTTGAACACACTTGATGAACCTCAAATGAATCAGAAGTAACCCCGTAGTAAAGCACCAGATCTTCTATATACAATAATGTCAAGGATGAGAGGAAATTGCTCTGAGAAAGGTTGATTTCATTCATTGCCCCAACAGGGTATTTATAGGTTTACGAACATGAGCAAGAGCCAACCTAGAGGAGGAGGGGCACTGATGATCACATTTATGTGTGAAATCTTAGGGCATAAAGCATGCATTTTACACACTTAGAGTAGAGCTACCTTGGGTTTTATGTTGTTTTTGCAGATTTTATGAATTTTTAGGACTTGAACAAATATTTGGAGTTTTGGGTATGAAACATGCAATTTCACACGTCAAGAGGTATGTTCAAATTCTCAAGTGTGAAAATGGGCCTGATTTGGAGCATGATGGGCTAGGGATGCAATTATGGGCCAACTCCAAAATATCTTAGAAATAAATAAGCCAATTTTGATCTATGGCTGAGATTAGAATAGGATTTTTATTTTATTTTTCTTTACTGTAATTGAAAAATGTATGGAGCCCACAAGTAGTCAAAGATTAGGATTTTCTATTTTTTTCTATAGATTAACTAGAAGAT
This sequence comes from Hakea prostrata, assembly GCF_041222555.1. Classification (NCBI taxonomy): domain Eukaryota; kingdom Viridiplantae; phylum Streptophyta; class Magnoliopsida; order Proteales; family Proteaceae; genus Hakea; species Hakea prostrata. The sequence goes on along the minus strand of NC_142609.1, from coordinate 49,316,016 downwards.
TTTATTTCTTAATCTAATTAGTTTTCTCTCTCCCAACTTTCTATTTCTTTCACTTTATTATTTTATTTATTTCCTTAATTAACCCAAAAACACTTTTCTAAATATTTTTTCTTTTTCTTCTTTCATTCCCTCCAATTTCTCTCCACTTTCCCTCTTCACGTTTGTACCACTATTTTTATTTTTATTTTTTCTTCTCCACTCATTTTCTCTCTCTCTCTTTATTCCTTAGATTTTCTAACAAATTTAGGTTCTTCACTCTTCTTTATTCTTTATTTTTCTTATTCTTATTATTATTCTTATTATTATTCTTATTATTATTTATTTCCTTATGTATAAATCATTCACCATCTCCTATAAATATACCCTCCCCTCTTAGATCTAGTTTACCTTTTCTTTCTCTTTAATTTATTTAAGCTTTACACTTTATTTTCTCTTTAATTTATTTTAGTTTTGCACCTTCTATTCTCTTTAGCTTGTTCTAGGTTTTCTCTAGTTCTTTGATTACTTTGTGGGTTCTAGTTTCTAGATTGAATGTTTAGGTTAGATTTTTCTATGTAATGCAAGGAATATTGAAGTAGTTTAGTTTATTTTATGCAAGTGTATTTCCTTTCTTTTGATTAATGCAATTTCAAGTTCAAGCTTCAAGTTTCGAGTTTTAATTTTCAAGATGATTCTTTTTTCTCTGGGTCTAGTAATTGCAGATCTAGATCACAGTGATCAAGATTTGGTTGTTAGGGTTGGTTGAGATTCAAATCGATCGTTCAAGGATTATTTTTGTCATTCGAGATTCAAAGCTGCAAGTAAGTAACATCTGTCAATAATCTTCTCTCCCCCCTCCATTCCCAATTTTGTCTCCCCTTCCATGTTCTTAACTTAGGATTTATTTTTTTTAGCATTCATTTATTGTTCTTATTTCCCCCTGGGTCCTTGATCAAAGATTCCTACAGTTGTGCCTCCCTTTGGTTAAGGTTTCACTTTTCCTTTTATTGCTTTGTTATTTACTTTATGCATTTTTTTCCTGCATTTTATTTATGCATTTTTTTATTAGATGATGAATGATTAGGTTATGTTTGCTTTATTTTTCATTTCAATTCGATCGCAGTAGATGTATGGATTAGGGCCGCTTGTTTAGTTTAATTAATTAAATAACAAATTTGAATCATTGCACTCTCACATTACCATTAAGAGGTTAAATTCTAAGTGGCGTATCTCCCTGAGATCGACCCGTTAGCTACACGATACCGTGCACTTACGGTTACTTTATTTTGCAAACAAGCACAAAACTAAATAGGAAAATATAACCAAAGACTTAAAAAGGACTTAAAGAGGATGTCCTAACTCAATTGAGACTCCACTCCAACTTGCACGTGCCAGTTCAAGGGAATATCCTCACTCTCACAACACTCACCCTCAAGTTGGGACAAAGATATTATACACGCCCAACTTGGTCAAAATAGGATAAACATCCATCAAGGTAAGCCTTTAGCAAAGACATCAGTTACTTCATCTTCACACTCCAAAAAATGGCACACAGATCACATCGCTATTCAACCTTTCTTTTTATAAAATGTTTGTTGATCCCCACATGTTTTGTCCTATCATGTTGTACTAGATTACGAGGAGTGCTTATCGCAGTTATGTTGTCACAATCATGCTACTAAATCCTAGAAATTCCACAATTGTCTCAAGCCTACCGAGACTAAACATGGTCTAAAACAAAATTGAGTCAATCTACTGAAGAACGACGACATTTCGATGTCTGGTGAAATTTAAAGGGGTAGTAATTGAGTCAATCTACTGAGAGCACTATTACTATAGAGTCCATAAACATTCTATTCCAAATCTCATTAGCAAACACAAGATCCAATTTAACCTTAATATTAGCTCCAACTTTTCGCAGACTGATCTAGGTATACCTTGGACCATGAGCAGTACGATCAGTAATTGTCAAGCATCTCTCTGAACCAAGAAATCCGTGCTTGGCACTTTAAACTCCTCCAAACTTCTCCTTCCAGCTGAATATAGAGTTGAGGTAGTGATCATGTCTTCCTTCTCTAATCTTTGATATGATATCCCATACTTTTGACTTTAAGCTACAAAGCGGGTCGCCATATATAAATGATAGGAAGAAATTGGACATGTCTTCTCCTGTATTTTTGTATCTATGATTATGTGACTTGCAAAAAGAATTTGAACATTTATATCCACCAGCGATAAAATCTCCAAACTCCTCCTGATCCTACCAGAGGAATCACAAACTGGTTGTTCAGCTTCAACTTTCTTCCAATTACTTTGAATTTTATCTCACTACACCAAGTCCCCATTAAAAATATAATATTTGGCCTGGACTTCGAGGAGAGAATTCAAACTTTAAATTGTTAGGGGTCTCGGGTAGTTCTCCCCAAGCTTCAAGGGGTTCATCTCTAAAAAATGCACCAAGCCGGGGATGGGATCATGGTAAGAGATCTTGCAATATCTCGCCATCGCAAGATATCACATTTTTTAAGAAGGCTAGACGAGATCAAGGGCGAGATTCCCACATCTCGCTCGAGATCTCGCAAGATCTTGCTAGAACTCTCAATTTTTTCCCATTTTTTGAGGATTTCAGCTAGATTTTTACTTGCAACTACTCTTAGCACATCTACAACACCAAAGGAAGATCAATCATTCTATGCTTATCTTATGAACTTATGAATTGTGACTTCTATAAAACTTTTAATGGTTATATAATTTTATTATTTTTCTCGAAAGTCGAGATTGTGATACTCATATGGATGGAATTTTGATGATATTTAAGTTATTTGATATATTTGATACACTTGATTTTCCTTTATATGCCTTAAAGGTTCCATATTACATGTTATATAACCTTGCATTCCCCAATCCTACAGCATTTTGATTTCACACTTAGGGTAGACTTAGAACTCATACTTAGGGTTGTTTTCTCACAAATCCAAGGCCATCAATGTGTTCAGAATGCCTAAATTAGGCTAGCTACCAAGTTTGAACCCAGCCTGAACCCTAAAACCCATCAAGTTGGCCCCAAAAAAGACCATATCTCAACCGAGATCTCGCCAACTCGTTCGAGATCTCTATTTTTGGAAGGGGTGAGATCTTGTTCGAGAGTGAGATCTTTAACCATGGATGTGATCATGCTCCATACTAACCAGTTCTTCCCATGACATCCTCACTTTTGCCCATATCCCATTGCCAATGTCCGAGCTTATATGAGTTCGCCAGCCTCTCCACCCATTGAGCTTAAAACCACGATTTCAAAACCCACCACTGCACTAGAGCTTTCAAGTTGAGAAGTACGAGATGATGGGTGTTGAGCCACGGCTTGTTTAATAGAAGGTTCAGGTTTACGGTTTAGGTTGGGGCAGATAATATGATATTGATGCAAACAATTTCTAGGAGTCACTTAGGGCCGAGGGTCACTTCCCCAAACCCTACGGCCCCGATTTAGATCCAGGGGTATTTTGATAATTTTGCAAGTTTTTGGTGTCTTGCAGACTCCTTGTCCAGATGTGATTCCTAGTTGTGTTGGGATCCCCTAGTTTAAGTCTACAATCTATTAGGACTTCATATCAACTCTCAGAATCCTAATTGGATCTCTCTAAAGTAAGTTATGATAGACTGTGTTTATGTGAGAAGTTGTTAGGCAAGTCAAAGTCTTAATCAAAATTAAAAAGTCAGTCTAAAGTCAATTAGGTTTCCTAGTCCGAGTCATAGTTTGTTTCTTTTTTAGGCTAAAAATAAAGCCAACTTAGTCTGCAATTGACAAGTTGAATTGAATAACAAATTGAGAGTTTGGAGACATCAAGTTGTGGGCTTCCTTGGGAGGTCTGCAGCGGCTTCGAGAGTGCATCTTCTACAACTTCAGCCTTAGTTCTTCAATTCCAGCGGTAGTTTGACGACTCCAGCAGCCAACCTTCACACCCAAGTAAGCAAACCACAACGCTTTCCCCCTTCCCTACCCTATCAGCAACCTCCCCCACCCCTCCTCCTTCCCTGCAACAGCAGTCACAGCACTATACCCATCCCCTACAACCCTAGATCCCCTAGTCCTCTCACCCCCTCCATTTCCCAATAGGATCACACCTTCCCCCTCCTCCCGTTATCCCTACTTTTAGTTCATCAAAAGAACCTGCTCTATAGATAGGATTTGGAATGCCATCAATTTTGATGTTTCTTCTAGGCTGTTAGCTATCCCCCACCCCTTCGTTGATGATTCCCCAAGGAAGAGGCATCATGTTGTTACCTGGGGCCTTATATCTTTTTTTCAGTCTTCTGCTTAAAGACCTTGTGCTCTTGTTTCTTGTTGTTTAATATAATTATTTATTCATCCAAAAAAAAAAAAAAGAACCTGCTCCATCAGGTTTTCAAAATTCCTGCAATTAATCTTCAACTTCTAGAAACCCTAAATCCTAATTTCATCAGATCACCAATATCTTCCATACCCTTACTCCAATTCCTTCGCCAATTTAGGATTAGCTTTCCCATCCCCACTCACACAGGATCCCAACACCAGCCCTTCCCAAGAACCTAACCCCAGTAGGACTTCTCAAACATAACCTAAATCAAGTAGGACTGACCTAAGCGTATTAGGATTAACCTGAAATTATAAATGCAATGCTTTCCAAGGAACGCTTTCTTCGATATTTGCAGTCCGAGTTCCAACCTTAACAGCTCCTTTGGAATGCCATGGAATTGGGTCCATAACTCTTCATGGTTAAGGTCATGTTCACCAGTCGTCAACTATACATCTAGAACCAAAAGGTTCCCTGCCAAAGTCCATGGCCCATCAGATAACACATCCTCTACATCCAGGGATTACTCATAATGGAAGGTATACTGCTGATCTACTACCTCTGAAATATTCACCTCCCTGTTAAGATTGCATACTCTAAGCAGATCACCTGAGACAGCTTGTCAATGATAAGATCGACCTTCCAGAATCCTACTACCCAGTACCAGGCCTTCCAATTTCTCCTAATAATCTTCTGTTGCTTCATCCAACCTCAATGGTTCATCATCCACATAATTTTCTAGTCCTGGTGGACACACACCAGAGTATTCTCATATATCAGATTAGCAATGAAAGAATACAGGGGGTAAACAAGGAAAGTGACATCCCACTAACAGACTATCTAAAATGGTTCAATGAAAGAATACAGGGGGTACCCAAATGGTTCATCTTCCGCATAATTTTCCAGTCCCGGTGGATGCAAACAAGAGGATTTTCCTATGAATACAGAGAGATCAAGCTTCCCTAATTGAGAAGTGAACATTTACATAGGAAAATCAAACAGTCTTATCTAGTAGACATACAACACCAGGACCATGACGGTAACATCTCTAAAATCCAATAGCAGAGAATTACAACTACTGAACAGTTCTAAACTTAAAAGTCTAATTTAGAAAGAGAAAACGTGCAGAATGAAGCTCAGTAGAACACATTAATTACTGAATAAATCAGCAAATTGTATTGCATACAAGCATAGAATCATCAACATACATGAATTGTTTGGTAGAATGGTTAAATATACAATAAGTCAACAAAATAAAATGACCGACTAAATCAAGTGATGGTGTCTCACATATATTAAGTTGAAGCCTATATATACATAAAATAAAAATACATAATTTTAGAAAATAAATATTAACATCAGAAAATGAAAAAATAGTAGCAAATAATAAAAAGATAAGTTTAACAAAACACAATCATAGATCATAGTCCTAGGCTAAACATATATTAATTTCAAGGCAATACAAGATCATTTAAGGCACGAACAAAACAAAAATAAAAAAGAGAAAATTTGGAACTGTTGGGTATGGCTCATGCTTCACATTCTATTGTTGCTGGAGTTTCTTTTGTAGCTATAGTGACTTAGGAGCTGTTTGAAGGCAAAAAATGAGCAAAAGTGGTGTTTGAAGGTAAAGGAGTTGTGGAAATTAGGTGAAAATGGGATAGAAATCAACAAAAACTAAGGAAAAACAAGTTTGAATGTTGAAATGGTCAAAATTTCAGTCGAAATGGTTGAAATCTCCGAAATTTTGGTTGAAATTTGACACTTTTCCGAAATAATTTGAATTTTTCATTTCGTTTTTTAAAAATGCAGACATTTTGACCGAAATTTCGACAATTTGGGTCGAATTTTCTTCTATGCTCAATAGAATGTGTAACTTCCTCAATATAAATGCTAACTAGCTGATTCAAAAGCCAACTGAACAACGACCCACGCGGCTATGTCTTCAATTAAAAAGACTTCTTCAGAATTTCATTGGAGAATATCGAAAATTGTGTTACAGGTATGGATATTGCCACGATGAAAGAAAATGAATCTTGAACAAGGGAAAGACTATAGTGATTTCTCTTCTAGGACACAAATCAACCCCAATAGTACAATGGCGGCTTACAACTCTTCTATGATGTAGCTAAGGAACAGAACTCCTACTCTTAAAGGAATGAAAGAAACTTTTTCAAACATTTCAAGGTTGAACTTTCAAATATTTGCCAAAAAAATAATAAAATAAATTAATTTTCCATTCACAACTCTATACTCTTTTTCTACAAATAACAAAAACCAAGCCTTTCCATGAGCCAAAAAGATCCTACAAAATCCTATGATATCTTAACCATTGATTTTCAACTGTGGACCCAATTATTGAAATTACAGCTTAGTTTTAGAAAACTGTTAAGCTTCTTCTCCACTTTCTTATTGGTTGTTCTGAACAATAAGCACAATATCTAGATTCAAGTTGTCTTGGTTATCTTTTAAGGAGTCATGGGGCTATCCTCAAGAGAAGACTCATGAGAAAAACTCAGCCAAATAGATTCTGAAAGTGAATGCCACAACATCATCCATTATGAAGCTTCCACACCATAACTCTACTAAGGTATCTCAAAAGGCATTGTAAAGATTCCTCACTAGTAAACGGATTTCTTTGAGTGGGATTAGGTTGTTGGATTGAAAAGCGGCCTAGCTACTTGGAGATTGGCTACCTCTTGGCCTTGGATCAAGTGGATCAAATGAGCTTGGTTGATTTCATTGGCTTAGGCTGGTATCAATTTCTCAACCATAAATAATCATAAACATAAAAATAATAATAATAATAATACAACCTGCAGAGGCACCGATGTTCTACAGGGTTTACATCATAGGAGTAGAAAAACTAAAACACATAACAAGTGGGTACACATGGGCATTTCTTAATACTATAACAGAAATAAATCATGGAAGGGGTGCAGGGTCAGAAATATATATTTAGTTGTCAAACTCACATGATGAAATATGTAGCATAAGCACTCTGGAAGAAATCTGACGTTGGCGGCCTCACCCCATATCAGAAACCACAAAGAAACAAATAGTAACTTCTTTTCCTTGCTAACAGCCTCCAAACTATACACAAATTAACAACTGTAAATATTCTGTCTCATCGAATCCAACATAAGAAAGAAAAAATACTCTCTCTCTCTCTCGCTCACTACAAGAAAGAAACAGGTCACAGAACCCTTTTGACTGGATAAATGTTTTAAACAAAGATGCAGTATGATTGCATACTTGCCCCAAACCGGTGCAATAATCAAGTAGTGGCACCATTTAATGTAATTGTCAAGGGACTTCAGGAATACTTTCTGCACAGCAGCCTCATCTATTTTCTGCAGTGAAAACAAGGAATGAAGTCACAAGAGAAGAAGAAATAGGATGACGAAGATAATCAAAAACAATCACTGAATGGGTAACAAGCGGTCTATAAAGCATTGGTTGGCAAGAACATAATTCATGTCACATCAGATATAGAAGGAAATAATAGCATTGGTAAAAATGCCATAAAGCTTTCCAATCAAGCAATCTAACATACAAAATACCATAGACACCCAAAGTAACAACCATGGTTCAAGAACTCACAATTGCCAGCCATCTCACTGGGCCTAAAAAACGAGTTGGGGAAATTTTTTCCTCCCAACTCTGTTATTTATCGAGTCTTTTGGGTGCTAAGACTTGCTGTTCAGCCTCCTTAAGGCATTTGAGACACAATGGCAGCCTTAGATTGATGAAAAGACAACTGCATATGTGACTTCCCTTACAACCCTAAGTTTAAAACCCCAGTTCTGAAGAAGCACATGTATAAATCCTATTGTACACATCATAAACTTAATATAAATGAATACAGTAATGTTCTAAACTCAAAAAACTATGGTATATTACACATTAAAAATACTCATCATCAATGTTCGAATTACAAAGCTCACATAACATGCCGAGCCAAAAGATACAATTAAGTTCCAAGATCTCGCTGACATATCTGAGATACCAGCAAGATATTGTTGAGATACAAAGATATATCCAAGATAGCAGAGATCTTGTCCAGATATCCGAGATATGACTTAGATATGAGCATGACCCCAACAAAATTTGGTAAATTTTTTGTCTGGCCACTCAGCTGAAAAATGATATATATCACGAGTTCTCAAACCATGTCTACACCATACATAATAGCTGTTAGTATGACGGTCCTATTGATTCCTATAAGTTTTAAAAGAATCAGGTAATCACACAAAACCCTAGACACACAACAAGGGAAAGCATAGTGTTACACAAACATGTATATCGGGATACAGTGAAAAAACTTCCAAGAACTAGGTTCAGTTCGGTACTTAAATGGCCCTAGACATTGAACAAGTGAGTAAGAGGGAAATCAATTAAGTGAAAGCATGTACTAAATCAAGCAAGCGCTAGCGTCATGGATGGGTTAAAGTCATGTCTCTTCGGTTCTCGAAATGCATGTTTGGGTAGCAAATGCAAAGATTGCTTGGATGGGGATTCAATGAAGTGATAATGTGGGTTAAGTCAAGCTAGCTATGGCAAATCATGCTTGGCTCGTACGGAATTAATTTCCCAATGGCCAGCCCTTAGCCTTGATCAAGGGCTGTTGCACAGGCAGTTTGAAACCGAAAGAAAATTGTTGTTTAGCAGCAAACTGTACAGCTTCTACTATATTATTGATCTGCAAGCCCTTACACGGGGCATTTGTTAGAGAAAAACCACCAAACTTGAGATATTGACTGTTGTGACCCAAATATACCTTACAGTTAACTTACCATACCCCCTATCAACATAATGGAGATGCTACACGCATGAAGAAAAGGGACATAGGAATTGTCACAAATCATGGGGGATATTTTTCCATTCTTTTAATCACCTAGAAGAAAACCTATGAAACCAACCAAATTATGTGGATGGCTAATCACAATCCAGTTGTCTATCACCTCCAAACAGGATGAATGTCTTCCACTTTCACAGTTTTGAGACTATTATCCCAATCAGTTTCATTCAAAAGGTGAAAACAAGTCCATATATGATTCTAAGCAGTCTTTTGGATGACCGATTCCAGGCATGCTGCCAAGATGCATAAAACAATATGAAAGAAAAGAGGTTCTCAGAGCAAGCAGCATAGGAGGTTAATCAGAAAGTGCAACATAGTGGTATCATACAATGTAGCTGGCGATGTCATTTCATGTGACAACCAGGGGGGAAGAAAGACACAGTTGCTAGCATACTGTACATCAGAGACTCAAAGAACCTTTTCTCAAAAGTAAATAATATATGCAAGCAAGACAAGGCTGTATGAAGTTCCAATGAAATAAACAATCACAATAACATAAATACGGACACAAGCACAGCACTTACTGGATCAATTTCTTCATGAATCCCAAGTCGAGATTGCTCATTGGCAAGGAGGTGAACTATATGTTCCCGCTGGTTACAAACATTATCTTTCTGTCAAAAATCCAATGGAGCTGTTTAGATGCAAACTTTGTGATGCACACTGAGAATCAGATAATCATAACACCCACAAAACAAAATCAATAAAAATAATGATCATATGCTCAACTGAATATAAAGCAGGAAGGCGGGGAAAAAGGGGCAATCAACTGTGGATCAGGGACAAGGACAAGTCAGACAAAAGAAAACCAAGTAACGCAGGGGGTACATTAATTTCCTAACCTACTCCGGCAAGTAGACACCAGGGCCTTTCATAGCCAAAGTTCCAAATTAGGGCCTTCACCACAACAGGGACCACATCCTGTCCAACTCATGGGATTAATTATTCCGAAATTTCCTAAATTTTTTCAGTTGCTTTTTGAAGGGTTTCACATTTTTTAGGTCAAATTGTCATTTGACATTTGACATTTCCAATTAATGTTCCTTTTTATATAAAAAAGGTTGTAAGGGAGAAATAAGGCAGAACCTATAGACAACGGTATTAGGGTCATGGCTTTAGGGTTTGGGAGGATGGATCTGGGTAGGGAAGGGGTTGGGGTTGTACTTGCTTGATGGGGAAGAGGACACTTGAAGGCTGCTGGAATTCTGGAAGTTCTTAGACAGGACACTTGGACTCAACTTGGGACTCCTTAACTAATTAGGATCCAACTACTGACCTAACTCTTTAACTTGGACTCTAATTAATTAAAACTTGAACTCTATGTGGGTTCCTTTGTAGATTAGGTTCCCACCTCATTACAATGACTCTTTAATAAAGACAACTCTTAATCAAAACAAACTCCTAAAAGATAAGAACCCTCTTGGATAATCTTATCTTATCCACAACTAACTCAACACAAATTAGGAAATTAAAATGGACCATAACCCTCAAACTACTAACTCAAATAAAAAAATTAAAGTTAGATCCCGGACCCTTGGATCAAGGGGATTCTTTCTAGACCCATATTGAGCCCTGAGGGAGCAAGGAAACCAAAATACCCTTGAGGGGGATTCGGCCAGCTTTGGATTCGCTTCTTAGGTCTGAATATTGGGCTCAATTACAAGGGCCCAGACATGAAGTATGATCTTTGACAGCTTATGACAATTTCAGTTTAGCACACTTTTCATATGTCTATGTGTGTTATAGTTAAAGACTATTTGTTGGCTGTATCTACTATTTTCTGTTTAAATATGACCATTTTCATGCATTTCTACACCTGTCTGTATGCATCTGTGATACAATACTGTACAAAGTGAAATAAAATGAAATTACGGATTTGACATCTTGGGCCAGTTTGAGCAGAACCAAGATCCATAAGCATTCATTTGAAAAGCCCAAACAAAATTGAAGTCTAATAACATTAGTATATTACTTGAATGGAAAGAAGCAATTGGTGCAGTAGCATGCCCCCAGGCTAGCCTTATAGCTCCGGATACCATGGGATCGGAGTTGAGTTGCAAGGAACATTCAGCATGCTAAGAAGGTCTTGTGACTGGCCCAAGGGTAGGACTAGTTTCACAAATCATAACTTGGCCTCACCATGTGGTGATCAACCAGTATATGTAGTACTTAGCAAATGTTTACAACACTCCAGCAATTGCAGGATCTGGGCCTCTGGGACGATCTAAGTGTATTACAGCCATAGCCCAGTTCCGTTAAGAGGCCGTTTTCCTAATTAAACATGTGACCACTAGGTCACAATCGAGCAACCTTACACTGAGCCGAAATCCACCCTTTAAAAGCAGCCATTGCCTCCCTGATATTAACTATAAAATATCACTACTATTACGCAGCTAATTTCAAGTTAGAATGTAAAACACTTAGGAGCGTCTCAAGAAACATTTGAAAGCTAACTGGTACACATTCTTTAACAACTCAGTAGACAAGTAATGATGGAGATACTTCAAGAGAATTTAAAGTCCATCATAATACGAACCTGAAATCCAAAGAAAAACTGCAGAAAATCAAACATATCTGCATTCCTTGTAGCAGGAACAGGAATATCTGCAGGCAACTTTGGTAGTTCCCTGATGTACCTCAAAGCTGCCTTTGCCGCTCGTACCTAATAACGATTACATTAGAAAATTAAACACCCAATTAATCTCAATTAAAGTAAAGGTTGAAGGTGAGGTTGTTGTAAAAGAAAGGGGGGTGTACAAAAGAGGGGGGCACATATCTTACCTCAGGCAAAGACATGATAGCATTCGTCCTAACTGGGGCATCCAGTGGAATAATGTTATAAGCAATTAGGTCCTCTGTCATGGCTGCATCAGATTCCATTACTCTTTTTAACTGAAAAAGTAAACAATAAAAGCAGCCAAAGGTAAACAGGAAACATCAATAAATGGAAGAATTTTTGAAGGAACATTAACCAACCAACACTACCATAAATGTTAGAAAGCAGTCAAAAGTATGCAAGAAATATCAATAAAGACTTAATGGAAGAAATTTAGAAAGAACGTTATGACAATGCTGTGAACTATAAAATCACAAGTGGAGCACTATACCCACATAATACCAGCATTAGTACTTAGTAGTACTAGAAGAAAGTACTAGGAGAAGGGCAAATTGATCAACTGGCCAACGGAAATAAAGATCAGAGAAAAAAAAACATGTACCCAAAAAAATTAGAGAAAAAATTATACTGAGTATTTAATTCTGACAAAATGGCTTTAAAAAAAACCAAAACAGATTACGAATTAATTACAGTAAAATGATTCGGTACTTTGGTGCACAAAACTGTAGCCAAGATGTAGATGAGAAAAATAGAGATATATGTCCAACTCAGCATGGTCTGATCTGAGTCAAATTTGGATTAAAGGTTTAGAATAACCTACCCAAAGATTAAGATAATCTACTGGCTAGATTTTCTCCTCGTTTAAGTTCATGCAAAAAAAAATATCTGCAGCGAATGAATTCTAGAGCCGACAAAGAAATGCAGAAAATTCAGAATGTAACTTGAAATAGAGAGATAATAAAAGAAGAAGAAGAAGAAGACAACCAGAAGAAAATGCGCAGATCTCACAACACAAGTTAGCCGAAACGATCAGACCCCTAACAGCCCTGTTCAAAGGTTCCTTGATCAGACACAACGTTCTTCATGCAAGAAGAGAGCAGACGAGTTTTTCATCATCAAAGTCGCATAAAACGCTAGTTTTCCTTACAGACTTATATGGGACTATAGAAAACATAGTTGTTCAAGGTCCTTGACCTGTTTTGGGTCAAGGAGGCGTGGTGTGGAATAGTCGCCTGGGTGACACCTGGTCACCTTTGTTTTGTTGTCCTCTATCGCCTCACCTCATCTTGACAACTATGATAGAAAACTCAAAAAATAGACACTATGGTAAGGCCCGTGCCCAATTATCAACTAATTTGGTTACCATAACTGACTGCAAGGCCAACTGAAAAACAGGACTGGATTTCTAGAATCCTAATCCAGACTAACCAAAGCACTTGATAACAATTATGGATAAGATATCACTTAACTAACCAATCCCATGTCCGATCCCATACAAATCATTAACATGGCCCAATTATCCAACCACAGGGATATAGAGGCGTTCTCAGAATCAATAGCTCTTCCTCGGCCTTTGGCCCTGGGGGGGGGGGTCGTAGTCTAAATCATCTAATTTAAAGGCCAAATCTCTTGTCAGAGTTTCAAATTTGAAGAATAGTTAAAGTTTGCTTCCCAACCAATCCTTTTTCCTCCACCAGCACAACATCCCTGTCACTCACTCATGTCCCAAGTTGTAATGTTACAGTGGACATCAGCCATTTTTTCCCCTCCAGCCCTCTTGTTGTCACTAACTGAAAAAACGCCTTAGCCCTTTTTCAAGTTGATCATTAGCTTTCATTAAATTTATTTTACAATTGATCCAGCAGGAACTTCAAAGGTTTTGTACTTAAACCCATTTCAGGTTGTTGTGATTCAAATCTTTCAATAAGGAAAGTTGGATTATGACTGCCAAAATGGATTATCTAATTGAACCAAACACTAAAACTGACAAAGGACTAAACAATAAAGTTAATCCCCATCCTCAACCCACCCCCCACCTAAGGGTGTCAATTGCATACCGCAACCGTTTAACTGTATCAAACCACACCATCTAAAACCGCACCATTCAAAATTCAATACGGTACATACCGAAACCGAATTTATTCGTACAATTCCAGTTTTAGGTACTCATACCATCGGTATGCACCGAATTGGTACCGTACCAAATTAACGGATATAAATGTAATTTTACAATTAAAACACTTCACCTTTACCCTATCCCTAATTCCTTGTTTCAGTTTTTTGTTTCATCATTCACTCCTCTTCTTAGATTTACTTGTTTTATCTCTATTAATTAGATTTACTTACTTTGGCTCTATTAATATCAAATTCTATCGATTTTTTTATCGCAATTTCATTAAGATCTTAATGAACTAATAACAAAAGTGGCATGGGTTCGTTTGTACCCAAATTGCACCCCACTAGATATCGTGTTTAAACCGTTTTCCCACACCAATTTAATACCTAAACCGTACCCGAATAGTTTTTACAAATACCGAAACCGTACCGTACAGTACCGTGTAAATTCGGTACGTTACGGTACGGTTCTAGTTATCAGTGTTTAAAATTGGTATTGTACTGAATTACCGAAACTGTACCCTTACCCCCACCCACAAAAAATTAAAAAATTAAAACAAGCCAAATCTATGTATACCAATATGGCGGGAAAATTAACTCCATATATATTCATATTTAGGCCCAGAGAGAATAGCAGAGGAGATGAGAAGAGAAAGAAAGAGAGCATAGTGATAGGACCCTCCCAGGTAGCCACATGACGGAGAGAGAGAGGATTAGGGGTGACTGAAGGGAATTATAAATAGGAGGGGATTGAAGGGAGAGAGGATCACATTTTTGTGTGTTAGGGCAACCTCTGGCTGAGGGCACCATTGGCTGTGGTGGTGAGCAGCACCATTAAAACCAGATCTAACTTGTGAATTTCCTCTGTTTTGCTGTTGAATTTCATAGTGAATTGAAGGTTCTTATCAAACTGGTATCAAAGCACACTGGTCCAAGCATGGTCAAAAGTTGTATGGAGGCCAGGGTTCAAGATCTGGAACCATGAGTCCAGAATTTGCAGAATCAAGTTTCCACAATGCAATTCAAAATTCAATCCATGACTCAACGCATGAAGGAAAATTAGAAGAAGAATCAGAATATCAGGGAAAAAATCAGACCATTCTTTTTGCATGAGAAATCATTAAAAAGCTAATTCACCGCCGCCGAAAATAGCAGAGGAGAGGTTGATGTCAACACTGCCGCCGACATCAAACAGAGAAGAGGGGTGAGAGTAGGGTCTTCATCTCATTCGAGAACACTCGTAGAAGCGACTTCAAGAACCTCCACGGATGCAAGTTTGCACAACTGCAGAAGACAGAGGGTGGCTTCAGGAAGCTGCCAGAGCTAGAGAAGAAGGGCAGTTAGAGGAGGCTTTGGAGGTCAGGTTGCACGTGCATCTTAGGGCAACAATTGGATTACTTGGCCAACTACAATGGGACAACTAAATGACTCAGCCCAATCTAGGAGAAATCTACTAGTTGGGCCATTAGTTATCTTAAGGAATTAAAATGGGCCCAGCCCACTCCATTAATCCCAAGCCCCGCCTACTCCATTAACCCGAAACCCAACTCACCTATTTTTACCCATGACTTTACGAACTTGGGGCCAACTCATTGACTTGTTGCCCATCGGTTTAATTACTTGGGTTCCATTAGTGTGCATAAACTGGCAAACAAATCAAAGAGTCACCCTGACCCAGGGATATAGGCCAGCCTCGGTTCAAACAAACCAATGGTCATGGTCACAAAAACCAGCATCTTCAACATCTTGAACTCAAGCAAGGGTTTCCATGCTGATGAATCATCTACCAGATCCATGAAAGATGGTCATCTAGAGCTACTAACGGTGTCGAAGGAAGATGCTACAGTCCTAAAGGTTGCGGTGCTGCATTTTGCAGTCGAATACAACCCCAAAGGAGGTTAGCAAAGTTCTGCCACCGCAAGAAGACCACCTACCCACTTTGCAAACCAGGTCCACCAGGGGCCAGAGCGAGGGTGATGGAGGTGGGTTCAACTCTGACCACGGTGGTGCTGCATCTTGCCGCTGAGAATGAACTCAGGGGGATGATCAGCGATGACAACTTCCCCAAGGTAACAGGTGATGGTGCGATGGAAAAAAGAGAAGGGGTTTTTATTCCCCAGTTGATGGCCCTTTTAAGCGGTGTTAAAGGAGATCTTCAGGATGGTGCTTCTAATGTGACAATACCACTTCTTCAACAATGGCGCCTTGGTGAGATTGGCCTTGAGGGGTTACTGGAGGCTTTTAAGCAGCTTCACCTTCTTCTTCTTCTTAAGCTCGCCCTTCATTTTTGGGTACTACCTTGGATTCCTTGGTTAGAACAACTACTGAGAGGGGTTATGAGGAACTGAAAAAATGCTGGACCAAAAAAGATCAGGTGTTCTATCACTCTAATTTGCAAAAGCCTTGCCCTTTCATTGGGTTATCGTGAGGGCTTGGTTTGTTGCTTACAGGGAAGGAGCTGGGAATGTCACTGAGTAAGGATTTTCACTCGTTTACGCCAGTTGAAGTAGCCATTAATCTATTGGTTTGTGCTTACTTAGAGAAGTAAGGGGAGGGGATAATTTTTGGAAAAGTTGTTCCCGAAGACACTGAATTGGCATGGTTGAGTAGCATGCATCTAAAGATCAAGCTTCTCACTTCCTCCACCTTGAGGATAAGGTGGAATTTAGGTTAAATTTAAGGGGGCAGGAATGATAGGCCCCTAGGAGCTAGCCACGTGGAGGGGGGAGGGAGGAGAGAGAGAGGGGGGGATGAGGGTTAGGGGTGATTGAAGGGAATTGAGGGGAGAGGGGGATCGGGCATTTTTGCCTGAGTTAGGGCAGCCCCTGGCTGAGGGCACCATTGGGCATGGGGGTGACTGGTACCATTAAAACCAGATCTATCTTGTGAATTTCCTCTATTTTGCTGTTGAATTCCATAGTGAATTGAAGGTTCATATCACATAGCCATGTCCTAAAAATTTTCAAAAAAATGCAAATCATAGCCCCATCACCACATCCTTGAGTTCCAATTTGTTGAAATGCGCAACACCTTAGAAGTGTTAAATTTGAAATAAAACATCAGACTAAACAATCATCAGGAAAATGAAAAGGCAACACATTAAAGATAAGGAGGTGGAGCAAACATTTTTATCTGAGAAAAATGATCATACCATTTAAGATAGAGAGATGTGATGGAACCATAAATGATCACATGAATATTCTGATTAATATTGAATCTATATTGGTAGGATCACAGAAATGAGCCACTAACAGAGAGGTATGTATGAAGACCTTGAGTGCTTTTTCAGTTCTTCACAAGAGCAGTACAGCAAGTAGAACCCATAAATGGGTGGGTATCAGATACTAAAATGATTTAACCATGAACCCCTTGAAACTTCAACCTTGGTTAGATGAAACCTCACAAAATAATAGGATGCAGTTCTACACTATACTGGCCACTCATCAGGCTAAAAGAAGTTTCGCTGCAGGTGCAAATCAGTAATGGCATCATCCCACGAATATTCCAAAACCCCCTGCCCAGCCCATCTGTACCAATCAAAAAGCACAATACTTGTAGACTTTTTCGTAGACTTTTTCGTAATTCAAATACCCAGTAGAAGCCTCAGGCAGATTAAATGAAGATTAGCAGAAACAATATCTCTAGGCAAGCTAAAAGAAGATAAAATTCAAATGGTATAGATACAAACATCACACAAAATACAAAGACCAATAAAACATTCACCAATGTTAGGCAAGGTGCTCTCTTGCTTATGAGGTAATGATCATGATACATCATGCACATTAAATGGACTGCATAATGAGTTAGAGATGTAGAACAGAACAATGGATGTGAAATGCAACCAATTAGTTTGTAACTAGAGCCATTATTGGTAACAATCAAGTCAATGTGTCTAAGGCATGACCTTGACTGTTCAACAATGGAAAGAAGGACAAGGGCATCAGTTTTACTCATAATGGTCACGACTTAGGTCTGTGACAGTATTAAAGAGCTTTGTATGCTGTGGAGGGTTAGTAGGATGTAGGTTATAGGATTGCTGGCTACTTGTGAAACTAATTCATTGCTCATTCCTGGGCCAGGTTCTGGTTAACAGAGCCACGATACTCCAGCATAGAGCTCAGGCAATTGGCCTCCAAGCTATCCTTCGCACTACTTCCAAGTGCTGCTTTCAAGGGACTTTGTAACATTCTCTTTTCAGCTATCTCTAGTAGACACGTTCTACCTCCTCCAAGGCCCATAAAAAAGTAAGGTTGCTGGTGCAGACTATTCCAGTCCTAAAACTTAATCAAAAAAGTGGAGAAGAAAAGCTAAAAGACAAAGAAACAGTAAAATGAGCACCAACCTCTTCAGGTATCAACCTTTCTGCATCTTCAGGAGAAACCTCCCTTGAAAGATCCTCCAATACCATTCCTAAAACTTTCAAAGTTTGAAACAACCTTTTCCTTTTCACAGTTGTATGTTCCAACCTAACAATCAAAAGAAATATAAACATCACAAATATTCAGTATGAGAAAATAAACAAATTAATAAAATTAGACAAGAACACTCATGAAGAAAAGCATGAACTCAGAAACATAACTGAAGCTAAGTATCACTGAAAATCAATTTTAAAACTCCAAGAAGTAGACAGTAACGTATAAGCCTATCTGATGTAGTTGGGATCCTACTTTTGTCTCTCTATCCTAGCAAGTTTAATCAACTTAGGGACCGTTTTCTCTCTCTTGGCTGCCCAGTTTTTTTCTTCTTCTTTTTTTTTTTCTTCCTTTTTCTTATCTAGGGCAGCCCCAACCTTCGCTGCAGTAATTGTGCATGGCTGTCCTTCTTCTTTAACTTTTGAAGCACCAAGTGTCTATCTATTAATATTACAAAAAGGCCCTAAGCTTTATGGGGATATGTCTACCTATTTGATTCAACTGAGGCTGCTACTACCTTTTTTTTTGTGTGCAAATCTGAAGTTCAATCTGCACTATACTGATGTCTTGGGATTCCTCTTGATTCTTGCAAAGATATGCCCATAATTCGGATTGCAAGACCTAAGTATTGTCTTCCATTGTTTGTGCTATAAGTTCTGCTGCAAGTCGTATACTAGTACCCTGTTTCAATGAATTTCTCTGTTCTAAAAAATTCTGCTGCTACCGTCTTGCTTTACTCCTACTTCCGTTGTTTATTTCAGAGTCAAGTTTAGCCTTCTTTTTATCTAATACTTCTACAAAGACCTAAAGAACTACTTTTCCTTCATATCAAGATTTGCTAGAGTTTCACATCTAGCAGAAGTTTGTTGCTATGGTCCAAGATCTGATATTATCTACTACTGCAACTACTGTTATTGCACTTCTTCTGAGTGGATTGCTACAACGACTACTGCAATTTTGAGATTCCAAGTTGGTTCAGTAATTTTCTCTTGATCTAATTTGCTCCTACCCTATTAAAGGGTTAGTGGTGGTCCAAAAAAAAATTTCCCCCCTTGGTGAACAAGACTTTGTCCTGTGAGACAATTTTCTGCTGCCTTGATCAGCTTTATTGGTGAATAATACATTGCTCTGTGGCTGCTACTTTTCCTTCTTGGGTTTCTTTTGTGCTCATACTTTAAGATGCTTGTCACTGGTCATCATTAATTGTCCACGTGTAATGCTACACGTGAGGGGGAGAATGGTACCTTATTCTATATCTACTCAAGATGTGCTGATGGATATTATTAGTGAAGATCTTTGCCCTCAACTTATGGCATTCTACAAGAATATCATTACCTATCTTTACCTATATTGCCCTTTTACCTACCTACTTGATCTATAGTTACCCATACTACCTTACCTACTTGGTCCGCAGTAACCCATACTATCTTTTACCTTACCTACTTGGTCCGCAGTAACCCATACTGTTTTTAACCTTACCTACTTGGTCCGCAGTAACCCATACTGTTTTTAACCTTACCTACTTAGTCCACAGTAACCCATACTGTTTTTTACCTTACCTACATGGTTCGCAGTAACCCATACTGTCCTTTACCTTACCTACTTGGTCACAGTAACTCATACTGTCCTTTACCTACCTACTTGGTCCGTAGTATCCCATACTACATTACCAACTTGGTCCACAATAATCAATATTGTCTTTTACCTACCCATACTTTACCTGTTACTTGCCTTCTTGTGAAGCATTTATATGGACATTGGAGTTGCAATTTTGAAGATTTAGCGTGGATATTTCTCCCTACTACCGGCATTACGTGGATAATGCTTTTTGCCTACCTACTACTTGCGTTCTTGTGAAGCATTTATAGGACTTTGGAGTTACAATTTTGAAGATCTAGTGTGGATATTTCTCCCTACTACCGGCATTATATGGATAGTATCTTTAATCCTGTTATACTTATGGACTTTGTTCATCTTCAACATCGTCGATTGTTCTTATTAATGGATGGTTCTATTGACATGAAGAATTAAAGTTTTTTTTAAGTTGGTGTTGATTATCTCCTGGGTGAAGTTTTCTCAGTGTTTCTTGACGTCTGCCATTGCTACACGATTCAAGATTGGTGCTACTTTTCAAGTTTATTCTTATTGTGCAAGCTGAAGTTTTCTCTTTGTGTACACTACAGCTTGAGGGGGAGTGTTGAAGTATATACACTTGGGATATTTTTACTGTTCACGACAGTTTTCTCTTTGTGTACACTACAGCTTGAGGGGGAGTGTTGAAGTATATACACTTGGGATATTTACTATTCACGACACTATTCACGTAAACAGTAAAAATATGTTTTTGCTGTTCACGGTACTATTCACGTGAACAGTAACTTTGTTTGTACTGTTTATGTGAACAGTATTATGCTATTGATGTGATTCTACTTTCTATTTCTAATGTTGGAGTCTTGCTACATAAGTTTTGAGAGTTTTTAGAAAGCATAGTTTCTATTTTGGTGGTAGTTTCTATTTTTAAAACTTTCTATTTTTAGAGCTAGGAAGTTACTAAAGTTGTAATTTTTTGTTTCCTTTTTCTAGAGGACAATTACTTGTTTCTCAAGTTGTATTAGATTCATTAGAAGCTATAAATAAAAGGGCTCTGTGATTCTAGACTCTTAAGCAAGAATCACAGGCCTCTTCTGCTAGTTCTTCATCTCTCTTCTCTTCTTCTTCTTCTTCTCTTTTCTTTGTTCAAGTTCAGTTGCTGTTTTGATTATTTAATGCTTGTTTTCTAACATATATTTTTTGTAATGAGCCTCATGACACATGGAATAGTTAGATTGGCTTTGGGTTCTTATTTTCTTTTTCTTCTTCTTCTTTTCCCTTTTTACCCTTTTGAAGCGCTGGGGATGGGGTGTGTTAAGCAATCCTGATGTTTACACAAGGATAGATTTAATAACTTAATGAAAGTTTCCCTTTTTAAAGGGTTGAGCTTATCTATCGCTGACACAATCAAGTGAACAGAATGGTTTAAAGTCTGAAAAAGCGAAAGGTCTCTTGTTGGATAGCGTTGATCAGAAAATATTTCCCTTGGTTGGTTGATTGTCAATCTGGTAAACAGTTCATGGTGAGCTGTTCTTTTCAATCTTCAACCTCGTTAAACGAATTTTCAACAAATTGAGAGAACTGCACTCTGAACCAAGACATGATACTTTACCAAATAAGCATTTCACATGTGAAGACAATGAACTAAAAGGCAATACAAAACATAAGAAATATAGAATGATGAACGCAAACAAATATTTACAGTAGACAGCAAACACTCCAAGTCATTTTTTTCAATCAATGCCTGCTGGAATATTAAGATTACAAACCCACCCAAAGTACTCGTTCAATTGGGACTCTAATTGACGAGTAACTGCATCTCGTTCAAAGACCTCTTTACCATGGGTTTTCTTGTTTCCTTTTGCAAAAATTATCCAGAATTCCTCTTACTCAGATTGAACCCAGAGCTGACGACAGAACTAAAATATATGTGTTTCATTTACCACTCACACAAGCCCATATCCTTGCTTTTCTATCAATCTCTAATTCTGCTCTACCTGCCCAATCTAATATCACAGTAAACATACAAAACAAAATTCCATTAAAGTCTAATCTGAAACGAGTAAATACCAGGACTTTGCAATATTTGATTATCACAATGCAGTGAATTCAATGTCGCAAGGTAATTCTTTAGAGGAAAGTTTCCAATAAAAATTGTCTGTTCTTGTATTCGTACCAGTTTTCTGAATTAATCCTACAGGTACATGTAATCTGAACTTTGAAGAATACGTAAGTGATCAATACATAGCAACTCTTTCTTTTATCAAGGCTTCTACCATCTAAAATGTTTCCATAAATAACTGAAATCACTTTTATTGATCTTTATCTTCAATATTTGAAAACCCAGAAAGTTACTCTGTCAAACCCTAATAAATGAACGTACAAAATCCTCAAATTGTACCTGACTAAACCCAAGTATTGTAGACATTCCCTCATGTCCATCCCGGAGTACAAAAGTCTTTTAGATATCAAAGAAGAATCACATTACTAGTTCATTATTTTCCGAATCCTGCAAAGTGATTTAGCCACAGCGGAATGTATATTTTGTTCACTTTACTCAATCACATGAAAATTTGACACAGTTATGGATATATAAAGTATGATGGGTACTAATCCAAAATTCCAAAACAAAGGAACTAGAAAAACTAGCA
The DNA here is from genome assembly GCF_041222555.1 of Hakea prostrata. Lineage (NCBI taxonomy): Eukaryota > Viridiplantae > Streptophyta > Magnoliopsida > Proteales > Proteaceae > Hakea > Hakea prostrata. Next base: position 49,293,460 of record NC_142609.1, on the reverse strand, counting down.
GCAGACTTCAGATGACCATTGGAGAAGTGGTGAGAAAGGACATGCATAGCTTAGACCTTGTATTAAGTATGGCCTCAACTAGGGCTAATTGAAAGGCAAGGATCCATGTAGTCAAGGCTTCTTCTACTACTTCATCTTCGTCTTCTTTAAGTGCCACGTCAAACCCCAAGGTTCAACCCTGAACCGGAGGTGGAGCCAAGCAAGAGTACAATAGAGTGATGTAACCAAGATACACAACCATAGGGCAGCCCATAATTTGAGTCCAAATAGCATGTGGCACCAAGGGCTGGTGATGTGAAGTGTGAACACAAAGACCACCCTAGCCAAAACCCCAAGTGGGGTCCCCAAGATGACTCCAAGAAGCCACCCTAACCTGGCCGAACCCCTATTTGGGGGTCTTTTAGGCATTTGCCCCCCCCCCTTTAATTCCGGAATTAATTTCAAAATATTCCAGAATTTTCTTTGAGTTTAAATACCTAAGTTGAGTTGAGTTGAGCTGAGCTGGATTGGTTTAGGGAAAAAAAAAAAAATTTTAATTCAAAGTTGTTTGGTTGAGTCCTAGGTTATCTTAACCGTGTGTTTATTTAAGTTTAACTTAAAGTCTAATTATAAGCATGTGTCTTTTAGTGGATTCCAAATCAAGGGTTGAGGTCTTTAAGTAACTAGATTCCAATTCAAGAGTTTTTGTCAAGTGGTGGGATTCCCACCTATAAGAGTAGGCTATAAATAGCCAAGCATCCTATGTGATTTTCCAGTTTTCATGATTAATAAAATTGTTAAGAGTTTTGAGATCAAGGTTTCCTAGCTGATGGGATCCTGGTTGAGTAGAATTGTTCAAGTTCAAGCTTCTTCTTCTCCATTCCAGCAATTTACAAGCAATCATCAAGCAACCAACAATCATTTACAGCATTCAAGTAAAAGAAGCCCCCGCCACCATTCCCTACCTCCTCTCTCTCTCGCCCCAACCTCCTCCCTTGCAACTGTAGGCCCCTCCCCTCCCCTTTCTCCCCTGCAATAGCAGCAGACCCCACCACCTGTTGAACCCTTAACCCCCAACCGAGGTCCAAAGTTCCGCCACAAATAGGTGTATGGTTGGGTCAAGCTAGATGGGAAACATTTGGTTGGACTTGGACAATATTAATTGCCCGAGTAGGGGTTCAATTTCATATTCGGGGTGGGCCATGGGCCTAATTGAGTTAAGGTCAGTTGGGTTATGAACTTTGCAAGCTAGGATGGGCCTATGGGCATCGCGAGATTTTGAGGTTTTTGCTATATATCACCAAGTTAACCGAATTTTTAATAATTTGCCTATATTTTGAGGTTTTTCGGTGATATATCTCCGATTTAATGCAAATATCATTTCGCCCCCTAATATCATTTCGCCCTTCACTGAACCAGCAAAACTTCCTACCATGCCCCCAATCCCTTTAGCCTCCTTTCCCTCCCCTTAGCATCGCACCTAGCCTAGTATCTAGTTCTATAGTTACTTCCACAATTCAACCAAGTTTCCTTGGTCTGGAAAATCCTGCACTTCATCTTCTTCCTTTGAAAATTCTGCAGATTTTGATTTTCTAAAATCTGATTCTGCTTTAAGTTTTGTCCACATTATAAACTCCAGATCAAGCAAAATTCAATTCTGAAGTTGCAGAGCAGCAATAAAACCAGTTCTGAAAACTGCAAAATAGTAAGCCAATTTCCTCTTCCTACCCTAACTGAGATTCCCTCCCAACCCTAGTTGGCATTTTAGTTAAAATTCCAGATCTGAAGTCTGAACTACTGTTACAGCAGGGTTTCCTAGAGCTACAGCCTACCCTAAGCACCTTGAATCGACCCTCCTCTTTGTTGGAATTCCTGGGGAGCCCTTAGATTTAGGAAAATTACTAAAATACCCTTAGCCCTAGATCTGGGTTTCTATCAGCGGGACATATCACTCTGAGGGGTATTTTGGTCATTTGATCAACCCTCCTTGAGGCCAGAGTGGTCTAGTTAGATTCTCTATTATCTTAGGAGTTGGAATCTACTTTTTGTTTCTCAATTGATTCAGTAGTTAAGAGTCGTGATACGTCTAGGAGTCCCAGTGGGAATTCCATCCTCAATTGGATTCCTTGTTTGAGTAGGAAGTTTACTTGGGCAAGTCTCTTGTTAGTAGTTATAATTAGAATTCCTCTTCTAGTACCTTAAGTAGAGTTAAAGTTTAAGAAGGAATTATATTTCAAATTGAATTCCTTGTTCAGTCCTAATTAGTCTTTTGTTTGTCAAGTCCTAGTTAAATTGAATTCCCTTTGTAACAAATCAGATTGCAAATTATAGAATAAAGCTTGCATTGAAGGAAGAGATGAAGTTGTGGGGTTCCAACTTCCAAGAAGGAGCTCCCACGGCTGTGAGCTTCAAGTTTCCTGCAAATTTCCACATTACTTTTCTTTTCCAACGCCTGCAGCACCTCTACTTAGTGATCTTCAGTTGTTTCAAGTAACAGCAGTTCAACAAGCAAACACACCAACCCCTTTCCCAGTCCCTCCCACTTCGCCTCATTCTTCTTCTTCTTCTTCTCTATGGCACCCTAGTAAACTCCCAAAGCCCTAAAAATCTGGAACTCCCAATCCCCACCTCCAAACCCTATGAGCCCTTTTGAGGACAACCTAATGAGGGAAAGAATAGAGACGAAAGAAGGATAAAGAAGATAGAGGAAAGAAGGGGAAGTCCGAGAAGAATTAGACTTGAAGAAGGGGTAGAAGGAGAAGAACACCGTAAGAAGAAGAAAAGGAGGAGGGGGCTACAAATGCACAATGTTAAAGCTTCAATTCATCTCTTTTTTCCCTTCAAAAGTCTTCTTTCTATTGCAAACTTTAAGCTTGGCTAAAGCTTTTACAAGAAATAGAAACTTAGTAGAATGAAAACAGAAACTAATATCCTAGTAACTAGAAATAATAGAATCTATGGAAGTAGAAACTAATTAAAATTAGACACTACCAAAATAGAAACTATACTAAGGTCCTAAATATCCCAAGAATAAAATATTTATATAACATGATATTAGGCCCCACAAAATCCTCTATGGATATTCCCATTTCCCAATACGCCAAATAATAGACTGTAACACTCTTCGCATGAACAGTATGCTGGCCTCCCTTCTTCATGTTTTGTCCCATTGTAGCAGTCCAGGTTGGTTGGTTATAATTATGGAGTAAGGGGAGCTTCTAGTTGGACCAGCTGGCTGGTTTGAGGTAGCCTTCAATGCTGGTTCGAATTGGTTCCTTCCTGGTTGTCCTTCACAATCTCTCCCACCCCAAGTAGCCTTCGACTTTGATAACCCCAGCCTTGTCCCCTAAACCCTAGAAAACTCATTCCCCCTAGACTCCATCAAAACCCTAACCCTAGTATTGAATCTGAACTTATAGGTTCAGCCCAATCCTTCATCATAAACCCCTGGCCAAACCTACTCATCACTTCTTGTAATCCTCATTATCCCTGGAAACCCTAAAACTGGCAGAGAACCCTCAATTCCAAACCCTAGACATGCAGGATCAGATTTGAAACTGAAATTCACAGAATCACATTTGATTCTCTAGCATCCTAGCATTACAAACAGCCTGTGACAGAACCCCATTACCTTCCTCCTAGAGCCTTAACAGACTCCACGCCCTAGCAACCCTAGCCACAGGGTTCAAAGGTCCAAACCCCCTAGCCATAGGGTATTATAGATCAGATCAAGCTGCTGTCCACAACAGAATAATTATCACAGAATTTTTGAAACCTAATTCAGCTTAGAACCCTAAACCGTAGGGTGTATCGGAGAGAATGCTTAGCTGCTGTTTTCAACAGTTAACTGAACTCAGACCTAAAACTACATAGTTAAAACATTAATTTGCTGCTGGTTCTCTAAAATAGAATCCTGAAAACTGGCCCTTGACCTGGGGTTACATCAATGGGACAAAGGAAATTTTCAGCGACGCAGTGAAATGTGTAGAAATCAGAAAGAACACCAATGGTGAAACCACTCTTCTGGACTGCCACTGACACTTAAAGCAAAAGCTAGGAGAGTGAATGGGATTAGACACCCTAGTAGTCCAAGCCATAGACAATGGATGCTAGGCGCTTGACTATTCTATTATTTTTTTGGGGACATAATTCTTGATAAAATTCAATTCTTTTTATCCCCCAGAATAACATTTTGTTGCATAAACCAAGGGGAATGATGATTTTAGGTTTTAGCTAGTGTAAAACTAAGTAGGTTTACCTTTTAGGTTACAAAAAATATCCCCCACCCTCCCCAACCCGAAACAAAATAATGCTTCTCTTCTCTTTTATTTTTTGGTACATCTCCTCCTTTTTTTTTCTTTTTTTTTTTTTTTTTTTTCCCTTTTTTTTTTTTAATTCCAGACTTCCAGTAATACTCCTCTCATCTTCTTTTATCCTCTGTTATCCATATTTGATAATCCTTCCAAGTTTGTCTCTTTAAAATAGTCATAATTCCCTTCTCATCGTAAGACCTAGCTACAAACTACACAACCCACGTCCCCTTTGCATAGTCTGGAATATTTATGAGATACGCCATTATCCTCAAATTATTGGCCAACGTGAATTTGGGTGGAACCAAAGTGAATCCAAATAGGGTTGCTTGAACCCAGGATCCTTTTGCTAACTTCAATGAACTAACAGAATTGAAACTCTTGTCAGGGACTCACAGACCCCAACATTTGCAAAAAGATACCATTCATGATGAATTGCTTATAAATCCCCATCAAAATCAACCATCCTGACTAACTTCAGCCTTAGAAGGAAACCAGTTTATAGTTTCCTCTAACCTTAAGAAACCAAAGAATAAATAGAGCTGATTGGAAGGCAACGATCCATGTAATAGACCCCATTTAATTGGGATAAGGCTTTTTGTTGACGTTATTGTATTAGAGAGCCAAAGAACAAGCTATCTAGAAGTATTCCCAAATAATGACAGGAGAAGGTGGGGCAAACTACCTTAAAAAAAGTAGACTGAGGAAAAGGACAAAGAAACAATAGGAAACACATGTCGAACAAAATAGAGGGTGGCAGACAGAAGCTATCAAGTTCTACCATCACTTCCAATAAAGAAAAGTGGATTAGTCTTCCAGAGTAGAGACATACACTTTAAGGTTGCCACTGAAAACACCTGATTCCCTTAATTTCATTTCATCCTCTCGCAACTCATCTACTTTATTCTTCTCTCTAAATTGCTTGTAGAATTCACGTAAACGAGCGATGTCCTGACTCCTATCTATGCTTCCGACCTCTCTCTTTGCAAGTTTTTGCTGAAATTTGCTCAAAACACCAGACAGAGCATTAGTTCAATATGATATTACAATGAAAATGTCTCAAAAACAACCAAGATCATGAGAAGTATCAAATCTTAAATATACAAGATTAAGTAAAAGAAAAGAAGGAAGAAGTGGGATAAAATATCCATGCCTACATCACCTGCATAACAGAAAATTACAACACTATATTGATAAGTTCCAGATTATATGGTATACACTGTGGTGCAGTTCAAAAGAACGGGGAGACCAACAGAAAACCAAGCCATCAAATTCAATGAATAACAGAATAGCATACTTAATATTGAGTGCCCAACGTAAAGAATCAATTCTATAAAAGCCTAAAAATCTTATATAGAATTAAGTAGTTAATTTCTATTCATAGTGTTACCTTTTGTTCGTAGAAATTCTTCCTACCATAAATAGGGGAATACACCTCCTCTAAAAATTGAGTTATTGAGAAATTGCGATTTCCCCACTATGAATGAGTAGTACTGTCTTGGGACTAAGGTGATGCTCCTCTTGCACTGTTGTGCTGAAGCCATTTTTGCAGATTTTGGAGGTACTATTTCAAGATCATATTGACTCATATCCCCTTCCTCCTTTCCTTATCCTCTACTTTCCTCTTATTCTCTGTTCATTCATTCCATCTTATACATCAAAGATTATTATTCTGCTTTGATCTTCAAAATACAGTTACATCCCTATAGTCCTGTTTTCCTCAGTTTTAGGACAGGTTTTGAAGATGATATAAAATCTAGCCAGCCCAATGGCCCCAATCAACTACACATTTTGCTGGCAGTACACAACAAACTTGTGCTGACCTGCAGCATCACCCTTTGATTTTATTCTTCTTCTTTTTTTAATTACTGCTGTGTTGCTGTTTTCAGTTTGCAACTGATTGCTACTATCTAGTTGCATTTCGTCCCCCTTATTGCCATTACCCTGTCATGTTTTGATTTGATTCTATTTGATCCTTTATTTCTATTGTTTAGGTCATAACAACTGCTCAGCCTTATTCCAGTTAAATGGACTACATGAATACCTGTTGTCAATCAGCTCTATTCAAGGTTATATGATGCAAGTACAAATGTTCAAATGGCTGAAAGGGTCAATTGGGCCTTAGTTTACTTTATTTTGACCTATGGGTGGTTTCTATAGACATTACACTTTAGGTTTCTTACTTTTGGATTTACTGATGTAAGGGTCCTAATTTATCAGCCCATAAAGTTGGGGTAATGCTAGTACACAGGATTAGTAGTTAAATTCAGTATCTAAGTCAGTGTTTGAGTTAGACTAGGATACCTTATAACTAGAATCCTGTTTTAGTTTAATTTATTTTATTGAGCCTAGTAGAGTAACTAATAATATTTTGTAATGTCAAAATTAGGAATTTTAGGTGATCGATATAGAGATGATCAGACTAATGAATATGATTTTTATTATAAGAGTTATGGTGATGTTGAGACATGCATACATGACTGTTATCCCAATTGTGATCTCTTCTTCTCTTTTCATCCCCCCACGGATATCTTCTATCATTCAAGCTACTGTTCAAGAATATCTTCAACGACAGTAAATTGAATCTCCCCCAACCATTCAAGCTGCTGATCAAGAATAGCTTCGATAGTAAGATGAATTTTCCCCGACCCAAATTCTTTTTCTTCTAATCTTCAAACCCATTACCGAGTAACCCTTTCTCTTTCTAACCTATCTCCAGTTCAAATACAATTAAGATCCATTGGAAATACATCCCCTCTTCTTGGGGTGAAATTGGAAATCCAACCCACAGCCTATACATATGATTCCCTTCCTCCAATCAAGATTACATGTCAAATTACATTCCATGATCCAAGTTTTTAACCCCCTTTCTTGATTTTTTGTACTCCTCAAAAATCCAAAAGTCAAATTTTATCAATCTAACCATTAGAACTATCCCAAACTTTTAAGGATCATCCTGACATACCATTACCTAAGTTCCCTCCAACTTTCACCCTCATCCAACCACTATAACCTGGTTCTTCTGTAACCCGATAAATTACCACAAACCCTAAAAACCTAAAACACTATCCTTATGAATTGAGATACTGAAAGACTAGCCACTAGTCCATCCTATTCAATCTATGGCTTCATCTTCATACCTGATACAGAGCCTGAGCTATACATGCCTACTCTCACAGTCTCACCACTTTTTCTAAGGTCATTTTAGACCTGCCCTTGGCTCTTTCAGTTCATTCAATCTGAATCCAATATTTCTCTTTATTGGAACATGTCACCTAGAAAGCCACCTTTGAGCCATGCCACTTCAAATGACTTTCTCATAGCTAATCATGTATGGGATCTACTCCCCTTTCAAGATTTGCCACTCATCCATCTCCACATCCTCACTCCACTAGGACCACCATACAGAGTTTTCTAACTCTAACATATTATTTATTAGTAGCTGATTCTCCGTAAATATCAAAATTCTATATATCACATGCTAGTTTGTTCCCTAGACCTAAACATAATAATTTCTTTCCTCAGTTGCTACTTTGATATCCACTAGCTAATCTATGAATACGGTTAATGTGAAGCTGTTAAACAACCCAGTTTTGTTCGGTCTTGTATGCTTCAGGTAAAAACCATAGCACGTACATTGAATTATAACAGTCTCAAAATCAAAACCACGACCATTTAATAAACAATTTCAGTTCAAAGCTCAAAATGTTTCTAAGGTTTCAGTCCCATGGTTGTATAGGGTCTTAGATGGATTCAGTCAATTGGTTTACGCTAAACAGTTTCAAATACCATTTACTTAGGCTCTCTTTGGCATGACTTATTCTTATGCTTATGATCTATTTATGAATAATCAATTATGACAATAGGTTACGGGTTATAAACAATAATGGTTTGGCTATTACTAAACATAATATAATATATAACCAGAAGGGAAGGAAAGAAAAAAAAAAAAAAAAGGGATTGATATAGTTGGGTAAATAATATATTATGCATTACCGGTTTGGCTTTGGGTGGGTTTTGGTTTACCCTGTAAATAAATCACCAGTTTGATTAGATTTTATTGGTTTATACCCTTAATAAATTATAAAGAAGAAGATAGGAACAAGGTGGAGGTTGGAGAGAGAAAAACGCAAAGTTCTATCCTACTTTTAGTTAATTTTACCATTTTACCCCTATTTAAGAAGCAATTCTTACATACTCATTAATGGCACCTGCATAAACAAAAGTGTGATAATCATAAGCAGCCTTTGTTCTAGTTATGAATTTATACTTAAATTAATTTTCTTAAATGAGAAATAGGGGTCGTGATCATACAAAGACATCTATTTATGTTTTAATATGTCAAATAATCATAAAGTCAAACTATACTACAGAAAGCCTTATTTATACCAATTTCCTCTCCAAGGAGTTTCTAAAAGGGAAATGAGCAGCCCATACAGCACGCCCCATACATTCAAAGACATTGAAAAGGATTTTCTTCAATATTCCCCAACTTATTGCAATTTTTAACACAAATATTGATAAACAGTTTCTTTACTACTGAGTTACTTCTTCCATGGTGGCGGACTAGTGGATTACTAGTAATGTCAGCTTTTAAAACAGCTTAGACAGTCTGGTTATAGTTAGCCTTCTTTCAATTAGATCGGTACAAGACTGTTGGGTTAAAAAGATGCAAACTAGACTGATCCAATTAAATAAAAAGCAAATTGCAGTGACACCCCACAACATAAAAGATGTAAACCAGACTGACCCAATTAAATAAAGAGCAAATTGCAGCAAGACTCCATAGCAGAACCTCTAACTCGCTGACATCCCGTTTTATGTTTCATAAGCACAGGCACCTCAGAGTCGGACTTGCAGTGGACACATTAGTACACCATTACTGATTTCCGTTAAACCATCATTTATCTTTTTCTAATTCCAAAAATACCCTCAAATGGATAGAAGATTACCTTAATACCCTTGAACTTAAAGTTCAAGGAAAAAAAATACACCTACTTCAGAAATAGGGTTTCATCTTGCAACGATAGGGTCCGTTGCCTCCTTTCTTGCTAGTTTTTGCTGGAATGTTACTCCAATGGATCACCAATGGAATCAATAAAACCTGGGTGGCGACAATTTCACAGGGCTTTGTAGGGAGTCCTTGAACCCAAGGAAGGAGAAGAATGTCTGAACAGAGAAGGGACCACTCCATATGGAGTTCTACCAGCGCTGATGCTAGGGAAAGCGGTAGGACTAGTGACTCAACGTAGTTGGGGAGTGGGGAGAAGCCATAACTTGGCTAATCTCAGAGCTGTTGGGTCCCTTAGGCATCCTAATCAGAAGTCCTGGTGGTGACAGAGTTCTTACCATCAGATCGAGGATCTTATATCACCGGCATTTTCAATACAAGCGAACCGAATTCTATCCATCACCTCAATGGATCTCTGGTGGTGTAGGACCTTCCTCATATTCCTCCTACACCACCATGTCTCCATATTCAAGTCCTCTGACTATTCTGATGAATAGCACAGACATCGCATCGTGGGTGCGAAGGTTGATGTGCATAAAGCAGTCGCATACATGGCATCTGGATGGTTTTTTCTGGTTACGTTCTAAAAAACCATAGGCGTTATTTTCCCCCCCCCCCCCCCCCCCCCCACCTCCCGGGGGGTGGGGCCCCCCCCCCCCCCCCCCCCCCCCCCCCCACCCCTCCCCCCGCCCCGCCGCCCCCGCCTCTTCTTTCCTCCCTGCCCCCCCCCTCCCCCCCCCCCCCCCCCCCCGCCCCCCCCCCCCCCTGCGCCCCCCTCTCCCCCCCCCTGAGGAAGAGGGGAAGGGGTTTTTTTTTTTTCCTTTTTGTGGTGGGTTTTTTTTTTTTTCTTTTTTTTATTTTTTTGGGGCCCTTTTTTAATGGTTTTTGTTTAGTTTTTTAAGGAGTTAAGTTAGAGTTTGTATTCATATAAATTCTATTCCTTGTATATTCTACTTTCCACTTATTATAATAGGGCTTGGATCTGGATCTGCCATTCCCACTTGTATTTCTACTGGCATCGAGCCTTTCTTGGTTGTTCTTCTTTTTTTCTATTTCTTCAAACCCATTAACCCACGCGATTACCTTTTTCTCCAAACCCTTCGCGTTTTTTCTTGTTCTTCTCAACCTAATTCTGCAACCATCGTTTGGCAGATTTTTTCCTTTTCAAACCCATCGCACCGCTGCACTATTGTTTCGTTCCACCTCGATCGAGGGGGAGAACCACAACCTGCTGCTGCTTCTTGCGTTAGAATCACGGGAGACCACAACCTGCTGCTGCTTCTTGCGATTAGAATCCGTGGCTGAGCTGCTTCTTGCGTTAGTCCGTGTGGCTGCTGCTGCTGCTGCTTCGCTGGTTTGCTCGTTGCAAACCCTCACAAATCCATCGCAACCAATTTCTTTCTCTGCACTCAGTGGGCTCCCAGGGGGCCCCATCGCCTTCACCTTTACTTCCGATTCTGATCACGCCTCTCCATCGAACCGGTAACCCTTTCTATATCCCGTCTCCCTTGTTGCTGGCCCTTCCCCATTGGCCATATTTGTTCCCTAATTCTCTTTGGCCGAACCGTTTGGTTTTTTCCATTCCCAACCAAATTTAGATCATATTTTAAACCAAATTTACCAACCAAACCAAACCATTACATATTTGGCTGACCATTTATTATATTTTTCTTCTAATCTACTATTCTGTTAGCGGGGGGGGGTTTATCATATCTTGTTTGGGTTTGCATTTGCCGTTTGTTTTTTTCCGTGTGCTCTTTTTTCAACATGGCACTTCTGTACTCTGCTCCCCCGCCCCGCTTACCCTTTTCATCCTCTTTCGGTGATTTGTGGCTTTTTGTTTGGTCCGTCCGCTTCTTACTTTCTGGGGACTTGTTGTCATTCGGCCCCTTCCCTTCTCCCGCTTTCCCGGTGATCTCGTGCTCTCTTTTTGTCTTTCTCTTGTTCCTGATTCCATTTGCCCTGGATATCTTTCTGATCGCTGCCCTCGGGCTCTCCTTGGCTTGGGGTGTGCCTTTTGCTCGCTTCTGAGACTCCCGCTCTCCCCTTTATCTGGTTGCTCTCTTTGGCGGTTGGATCTTTGGGTTTCCCCCCTTCCTGTGTGCCTTTGCCTTGTGTTCGTTTGCTTCTTGCGTTTGCGTGTCGTCTCCCTCTTGTCGTTCTCCCTTTCCTCCTGCGTCTTTGCTCTTGTTCGTGTGGGTCTCTTAGCCATGCTTCTACTCCTTTTTGGAGAAATCGCTTTCAGTCTGTTCGCACTAAATCTGATCCGGCTAAGGTGATTGTCAGTGTGAGCACCTCACAAACCCTATCATACTGAGGAAATTGTTGACTCCATGGGAAGCCTGCTGATTTTGGCACGTCGCTCTTCTCCGCTTTCCCGCCCCTCGGTTTGGTCTCTCCGGTTCTTCTTTGCCTTTCCCTCTTCTCCCGTCCCTCTCCCTGCTTCCTCTACTTCCCCTCCTCCTTGCTCTCTCTTTTCAGCTTCCAGTTTCTTCGTTCTACTCCTTGGATTTTGTCCGAGCCCGATCATTGCTTTATCCTCTTTTTCTTCTTGCTCCCTTCGGGTTTCTTCGTGCTCCTTTCTTCCTTCTGGGGCCTTCCTTCTCCATCCCTGTCTTTGTCTGTTTTCTGTTCCCTCTTTCTCTCTCTTGCTCTCTATCGCCGTCTTCCTGCTTATTGTGTCATTTTTCCCATCTTTTGTGTCTTTCGGTCCGTCGGGATTCGTTCTACATGGACTTTATTTGCTCGCCGATTGAAGATCTACTTCTCTCTCCGACTACATCTTCTAATCGTCCATTCGGTTTCACCTTCATCGTGGCCCTGGCTGGTCCCCCCTCTGGCTCTTGTTTTCCGTTTGTTTCTTCTTGTATGGGTTTTTTTTGTGGCTCGCTTTTTCGGCCTCTTCTCTTTTTCCTTCTCTTCTATGTTTCCTTTTTGTTTTCTCGTGTGTGGGTCCCCCCGCGTGTGTCTTCCCCTGTCTTTGTTCTTTTATTGATTGTCCTCTCGTTCTCTGGTTTATCTTTTCTGTTTTCCGATGTTTTCTGTTTTCATTTTTACTCTTCTGCCCCGTGGTCCTTCGCGTGCTGCCGGTTTTGTGTTTTCGTATCTCTCCCTCGCTTCTCCTTTCTTGTCGCTGCCCTGGTGGCCGAAAGGAAAATCCATCTCTTGAGATAGCCCGTTCTATTATGATTGCTATGAATGTACCCGACCGATCGGTGATGCTATTCTCACTGCTTCTACCTTATGAATAGGATGCCCAGTAGGATACTTGGTTTTAAATGTCCTAATGAGATTCTTCAAGGAGCCTCTTCTTTGTTATTTCTCCAAAGGTTTTTGGATGCGTGTGTTATGCCGAATCACAGCCCACCACCGGTAAGTTGGCTCCCCGCAGCCTACGCTGCATATTTTGGGGTATTCTGCTACTCGGAAAGGGTACAAATGTTATCATCCTCCCTCCAAGAAAACCATTGTATCCATGGATGTACTTTTCTGAGTTTTGCCCTTACTATACACCTCTCCGGGGGAGAGTCCTGAGGAGAGGTGTTCTTTCCGACTCTAGATCTTCCTTTCACACACCAACACAACTTAAGAGTCCCGGAAGAGTTTCCCGACCGGGGGGAGACTTCGGCCGTATACTGAGGACTCTAATCCTCCCCTTCAATTTCGAACCATGTGAAGAACCTAGCCAAGGGGAGACCACTCTGTGAGACACCTTTGGGGTCTTTCAAACCAGTTGACCAAAATAAAGAGGTGCACTTATCGGAGGAAGAAATACACCGGCTAAGCGGTGGAGAAAGGGGATACGTTACCACTTCGGTCTCCTGCTCCGAATCGATTCTCCGAGGTATCTTCTTCGATCTTCCTATTGCTTTAGAAAGGGTCGATCTTGTACTCAACATCCCATAGCTAAATATGTTTCTTATAACTCTTTGTCCGACTCCTACCGTGCTTTTATATCCTCTCCGTCATCCGTATCTGTTCCTAAAGTTGGCGGAAGCCTATGCGATAAGAGATGGAAGGAAGCTATGGTAGAGGAAATGCAGCAATGAAGAAAAATGACACTTGGGAGCTGGTTACACTTCCTCCGGAAAAAACCAGGGCTGCAAATGGGTATTTGTGGTTAAACAAATATGGATGGATCTCACGTTGAAAGCTAGACTAGTTGCGGGGTTTACCCGACCTATGGGATTGATTATCGAGACCTTTGCCCCGGTTGCAAACTATCTCGGTTCCGTTGTCCGTGCGTGAACAAACACTGGAACTTGCACCAACTAGCGTAAGAATGCCTTCTTACATGGGGAGTTAGCAGAAGAGGTCTATATGGAAATCCCACTGGTTTTTCCGATGCAATCTGCGGGAAAGTCCGTCGGTTGAAGAGGTCAATATTGGGTTAAACGTCTCCTAGATCTGGTTTGGACGCCTTCGAAGGCAATGACTTCTATTGGGTACAAGCAAAGCAATGCTGATCATACACTATTTGTCAAGAAGTCAAGTACTAACATCACACTTCTCATTGTCTATGTAGACGATATTGTCATCCAGGGAATGATGGTGAAGAAATTCAAAAGTTGAAGGACTATCTTGGCAAAGAGTTTGAAATTAAAGATCTAGGGAAGTTACGATTTCCTAGGGATTGAGGTGGCTCGTCAATAAAGGTATATTCCTATCCCAGAAGTATGTCCTAGATCTATTATCGGTGGGAATGTTGGGGTGTAAAGTAGTTGATACCCCTATTGAAGCTGGAGCTAAACTTAAAGAAAAAGAGGGAGAACCAGGACAAAGGAAGATACCAAAGGCTGGTAGGGAAGCTTATCTACTTGTCTCACACCGGCCGACATTGCTTATGCTGTAGGTATAGTGAGTCAATTCATGCATGATCCATATTTAGCTCATATGAAGGTCATTATCGAATACTACGATTTGAAGGGAACTCCTGGAAAAGGAATACTTTTGTCACCCACCGATAATCTAAAGTGAAGCATCCGAGCGGGGGCTGGATCTCCAGACGAAAAGTCAATTTCAGGTTCTGTCCTTTATTGGAGGAAATCTAGTTACTTGGAGAAGTAAGAAGCAGAATGTGGTAGCTTTATCTAGTCTTGAAGCTGAATATGGGCTATGGTTCGTGGGTTTGTGAGCTCTATGGTTGAAAGGCTTCTGCAAGATATTGGGTCCAAGTTCCAAACCCCTGATGTTATATTGTGACAACAAGGCTGCTATTAGTATTGCTAATAATCCGGCAACATGATCGAACTAAGCCTTGAATTGCGGTTTTTTGTCAAGGAAGTTGGAACAAGGGCTTATCGCATGCCTTTTGTAAGATCGAAGACCAATTAGCGTGTTTTCACTGGGATTGGGAGTTTCCTTCCTATTGTAGGCGTTAGGCATGAGTAATATCTTGCCTCAACTTGAGGGGAGTGTTGGAATCTATTAGGAGTCTAATAAGAGTTTGTATAGGAGTTAAGTTAGAGTTTGTATTCATATAGAATTCTATTCCTTGTAATATTCTACTTTCCACTTAATTATAAATAAAGGGCTTGAGATCATGGATCAATAAGCCATTCTGCCAAACATTGTATTTCTACAATGGGCCCAGCGAATTAAGGATGCTATCTTGGGATCTCTTTGCTATATGCTCTTAAATAAATGGTTTCATCTTTGGCACCATGACCAGCACATTAATTAAACGGTCAGCCGGTTTCAGTTTAAACAGTTCATTTTGGTTCAGTGAAGGGTTTCGGTTTGATTTGACACCCCAAGATTGATGTTTCCTCGCAGCTAAGGCGCTAAGTTGCTAACTGTATCTGAATGCTAGTGTTTGCAACTTTCTGTTTAACTGAACTAACAACTCCAGAACTCCTCAGTCCTAGTCTAGCCATTGGCTCAACTCTCACTTTTGAGGAATCATTCCATGTCTTCAGTTGGCCCATCAACCCAAAAAGGAATAGATCAGCATCCTGGTTTTGAGTCAAATTCTTATTCCAGAACAAGGACTATATCAACTTTCAATTCAGTACTGCATTTTTTTATTCGTCCAAAAAAATGACTTAGTTTTGACCTAATTCCTATTGCCATGGTTGCCTTGAGGGTTTGACTTTCAAAACATGATTGTAATGTTTTAGTAGGCTTTCCAATGATTCTAATTTTTTAGAAACATGATAATTTTAGGTTTCTAAATAGTGCAAAAATTATCCACAAGTTCATTCAATATAGTATATAGTGCAAGTGTCCATGTGGGTCAAAACTATTATTACTCAACAACCAGAAACAAAGATATACCTTGATAACAGACATCAAACCAGTCTTGAACTGTAGCACACCTCTACCTTCACTATTGGGATCCAAGTTCTGTGCTAATGAATAAGCATGCTCGCATACTGCATCATATTAAAACAGGATATCAGAAGAATACCACAACTGCACCCATGTAATAGAAATTAAGGCGAATGAGGTCAAACTAAGAGTGGTTAAGTGAGGTACAGCCATAAAGGTAAAGCAAGCCACTAGCTGTTCCTAGAAGCAAAATTTAGCACCATAAATTACCCTTAAACTGAAAACATTTATAATTACTAACCAGAATTACTGTGAGCATCCACTGTTTTTAGTTTATTCCCACCATTTCAGTTACACTAAAAGTAGCTGTAAAACAGATATCTCCATAAATGAATATACTTATGAGCAACTGAGGGGCCAAGATGAGGTTATAATAACATTATGTCCATACCTCCTGAGAACAAGACATAAGACAGGAAGAAGAATTTCAGCATATAGAATAACTAGTAAAAGGGCGAATAAAGTGCCTAAGGCTTCTGCACAACCAGAGTCTGGGGGCATTTTTCCTATGCAACCACAACTCACAAGTCACACTTATAGTGTCTAATTCCATATTTTCTTATACTTGTAGGCTTGTTTCATCATTTTGGAGAGGAATTGTTTAAACTGAGGTACTCGTAGCGCACTATGCCAGTATAAGAATACCAAAACGAAAACCCTAACCTCTTGGGCCCTCACAAATAGGGCAGCACACAAAAGCTAGTAAATCATCTTATACACTGACATTTCCCTATCATGAAAAACACAAGAAAATAAAAAATAAAAAAAATTATGTGATATCATTTCCACAGTAAACCTTTGGCTGCACAATCTGTCGATTTATCAGGTTAAACAGCCACCAAATTAACAGATATAGAACTCCATTGTTTCTACACCGCATATCAAAAACAGCTAGTAGATGTTCCCCTGCTAGGCTCACCATCCATCACGCAACATTTGCAGGATCTTTCTAATGCAAAAGTCAATCTAAGACCACGAAGGTTGACACAGCATGATGAATACAATAAAGAACAAAATTAAATAACCGGAACACTTTTTTTTACGGCTTCTATTACATGTGAAGGAGAACATAATGAACAACGAAGAATAGAGGAACATAGAAGAAAGGGAGAGGGAGGTTAGGATCAGCTCACTCAGCCCTCACCCACAGTTTCTGCATCCCACAGCTTCAACTATGACTCTTTTCTCCTTAATCTCTGTCCTTCTCAGCTCAGCCGTCTCTCTTATTTATAATAATCCAATCACAAAGCAACAACCAGTCCCAATCTAATTAAGAAACTAAATCAATCAATACTAGGGAGGTTCCAATTCATAAACCTATAATATCTCACTTCCCCCCTCCCCGCACCCCAAAAAAAACATAAATCTAGTGGCCATACATCAAAATATAAATTTCTATTTTACAGAACAAGATTAATATTGTAAAACTGAAATTAGAAAATCAAAGACTACTTTAATAAATATAAATATGGAAATCAAACTATGGCAGCACTAAATAAAAGCTTTCTCCGCTTATGGGCCGACAAGATCTTCTAAAGAGCATGCCTGGAGAAGGCATATATGAGCTGTGGCACTGTTCATATGATCACTGTTGCCTTCTTTTTCTTCATAATTTGGTCTGTATCACTTCCTCCTCAATATTCCAACAAGCCAAATCCATCACCAATCAGAAGTTCCAATCCAGTTTAGGAGCTCTAAGGTCTGCTTAGACAGATCCTCTCTTCAGATTGGTCCAAGGAAATCCCCAACAAATGAGCTGTCCCATGTTAGCATGAAATACACAATTACCCAGAGGCCCCTGTTCCCTGGCAAGCAATAGCAACCATTTACGTTCAACAGAATCACTTGTATTCTCCCCATCTTCCTGTACTGGATTAGGTATGATGTAGATAACATGGAGAAGTGGAGAACATGAGGTTATAAGAGGGTATGTGGTGAGGTAAGTGATGCAGATCCAAAGACCTGCTGCATCTTCAAGAAGGGACCCAAATAGGGCTTTTCGGGCTGCTGCCCAGCACTTGTAGTTGTACTAGTAAGGAAATATTCCCATACTGTAGTTTTTTTCCGGTTATGTTGATTTTCAGTCAAGCAGTGGCAAAAACAAGTACTTCTACCCAACTTTGAAACGGGAAAATAGCTGTCCCATCAGTCCTTGCTTCAGTTTTTTATTTTTATTTTGTTCAGCTTTTTAATTATGTTTTAAACTCAGTTTATGGACTTCCACACATGAAAGAGGACCAGAGTTGTTTTTTACTAGGATTTATTAAGTGCTCTTTTCTGTTAGGAATGTAATTTTGGCCAAATGAGCCTTTAGACTCCTTTGAGGGAAGCGTATGAGGGATAGAGTTCAGTTTATGTGATTCTTTTCTGCTTGAGTTTCTTGTTCCCCAATGGAAGGTATTAATGGAGCTTAAAGTCCAGGACTGTCTGGAAAGCGGAGTTTGAAATCCAACCCTGCATCCTAACTAGGTGGATAACAATCTTGGCAATTAAAGTCAAAAAACCTGGGTTAGCTTGTGGTTTCGCCTGCAATCTCCATTAGCATTATTATAGTACAGGCCCATCCACACCTTCTTTCCCTCTTTTTTCTGTTTTTCAAGTCCAAGAAGCCAAGTGAATCCCTTTTCCATCAAGATTCAAGAAACTTAGCAACTCCATAACTGACCCTCAGTTTAGTATAAAATCTAAACCACAGCCTCCCCCCAGAAGCAATTAAATTTGATTTAATTTCACCCCATTCCATCCAGCCAATCTCAAGATACAAATATCTTCTTGAAATTCTGTACTACTTCAAAGCCTAAAATCAAGAACAAGGGTTTAGGGAAATTAAACCCATTTACACCTCCTAGCTTGGAGGATCATGCACCCTAGGTCATTAAACTCATTACCTGCCCCTCCAAATATCAGCCGATTCTGACACCTACAAACCCCAGTTCTCCATCATCAAGAAAATTCACCCCATATATCTAAAACCCTCCCATTGAGACTCTGTTACAGCTTTGATTGATCCAAAAATAGCACAGCCAATATAAACCACCAAATGTTTCATGCTTGAAGTTTCAGACTTACAGGTATGCCTGGGAACTCGCTTTTTGGAAATCTTTGTTCACCACATAGGCCCCATGACTGCAATTCCAAAAAGCACTTTCTTTTAAATGAAATGGTTGGCTTTGATCCAGATCTTGTTTATCTGGTGTTCTGAGGCTACATCAATAAGATACTGAGGTTCCTTTGAAGTAATTGTTTCCTAGGTTGTATCAATCTATAATGTAAAGAATTTCCAGATAGCAGTGCACCAAACATGGACTGTAGTGGTAGGATTTGCACTGCAGTAACAGGAGCCTCGTGCACTTGGTTGCCCCCCCCCCTTTTTTTGATACATACATAAGAAGATGGTTAGGGTTAGGTTAGTCAAGCGGGTAGAGGAGCTCTTTGAGAATCTTCAAGTTGTATCTCTTCTGAGAAAAGACCTCAGGGACAACCAGATATAGACCTCAAATAGCAGTGGTCATCTTACCTAGTCCCTTTTATTTCCTTACGATAACCTCCCCAAACTCCCATCATACTTAAGACTTCTTCTGTGGTTTCAACATAATATATTTGGACTTTGAAATTTCTTAATTATCAAGAGAATTTTTAAACGGTGACATTTAAAGCATTTTATCTTACTACGTTGCTTTGAACGTTAAATTGAGCTGTGTGCTTTTCTGTTTCTCTAGGTATTACTAAAGCTACCACTAAGAATTTGGCTGTGGCCAAATTCAACATCAATTCCAGATCTGCTACAACAGATAATCCTTCTGCTAGAGTTTAAGATTACCTTATTGAAGCTTCAAACCAGATCCAGGCAAAAGAGCAGGTGGATATAGGAATAGAAAGAGGGAAAAAAGTAAGGCAACAAAAAGAAAAAGAACTAAAGCATCGCCCAATTTTGAATTTCCCAGAATGGGCATGAAGGCCACGCCCTGGAAACAGTCCCTATAAATAAGTGGAAGTTGCATACATTTGCCTTCCTCATACCCTGCTCAAAGTGGGAACCTTATACACTGAGTAAAGCCTTTACCTAGAAAGGACATGTTCTTGTCCAAATTCGACACTTGCCTTGGATGCTTTAGCCACAATTAGGAGTAAGGCACTGGGAAACCAACACGGCATGCCTCAGCATCACACAACTATGCACTACTTGTTAATTGGGTTAGCAGCTTTATTTCTTTGTTATTTTGATTTCCTCGTCAACTTATGTAATATAAATTAAGAATTGAATTAGGCCTTTTCCTTTCAGTCTATTGAGTCTATTTTTGAGTTCATATACAAGAATGTCCGCATGGAAAGTTTCTGCTATACCTGCTATTTTCATTCACCACTGAAAAAGGAATCTGTGTGCGTGATCAAGAAAGAGAGGATTGGAACCAACATGGCAAAACCCTGTGGCACAAACCCATATCTTGTGTTGTTGCTCTCCTATTATTGCTGGTTATCTTACTATTCATATTTTTAGAGCCATTGACAAGTGAACTTTTAGTTTTCTAAACTAAAACTCTAGATTCTAGACATTCGTATACAAGAGTATGCATTTTTATTTTATTTTTTAAGATTAAGCAAACATACAATTAGAGCAGAGTTTGAGATTTGAATAAAATGTTCAAGAACCCTAAAATAGAACTCAACTCAAATTTGATATCATTCTGGTTATATCTGTCTATTACGACGCTACCACCATTAGAGCTGATCTATAGGTCACCCATAACTGAAATCAAATCTTCTATTGACTCCTCGACTAGGCTACTGATTTAAGGTGTATTCATGTATGAAATCAGCAAACCAACTGCAATCTTCAAACCCTAACTTCAGTAACTAAATTTTCAGTTTTACCCCTGTTCCTATTGTCGTTAGGAGTTGCAATTATTTAGAGTTGTAACTTCCTGATTCAGCTAAACCTTTCAGCAGTTATTCCCCTCCCTATTACTTACAGTTAACCTGAGTCCCACCACACCATATGATATTGTGTTACCTTGAATAAACCCCTTCTGAAACTCGGCTTTGTGGAATATCTTGTTTTAGCAACTGATTTGAACATTCAAACCAGTGGAAGATCAACTTCCTTCTACTCACCTCTTTGGTGGTAGGCAGTGGTGGCAACGGCTACTGCAGCGATCTTTTGTTTCATCCACCAAAGGTAGTCAACTTGCCCAGGCAAGCCTAACCAATAGAGCTTCTGGTTGCCTAGGTGTCACATAAGAATGACTAGCCCAAACGTAAGCCCATTCTTATTGACAGCTTTGTACAAAGTCCATACCAAAATATCACACTTATAGAGAAAGATCAGTGATAAACCAGAATCAGTAAGCATATGGCCCCTCAAAAATTGGACCCAACACAAGGTCCTAGTTGGTGCATCCAAGAAGTGGCCGAACCCCATAAAGGGTGTTTTGGTCATTTCCCCACCTCCTTTGGGCTCCAAAGTGATCCAGAATAATTTTAGGATTTACTCTTCATTTTTCATTTGGTCAGCTGGTTAGAGTCCTTGTCTGAGTAGGAATCTTTAGTTGGAATCTAATCTCAAGTAGGATTCCTGGTTAAAGTTTATCTCTTATTTGCAAGTTGTATTCGTTTAGGAACTCTTACTTAAGAGTCCTTTTCTAGTTTAGAAAGTTAAGTCTAGTCATATTAGGGAATTCTAATCCAAATGGGATTCCCTAAATTGAGTCCAAGTAGGTTTCCTAAGTTGAATTCAAGTTGGTTTTCTTTTGTTGGGTCCTAGGTATATTCCATGAATACAACAAGGCTATAAATAGCAACAAAACAGACTTGATTATTGAATAAAGAATACAGAATTGAAGGAAGACTTCAGTGGAGTTGTGGGTTCCAAGGAAGTCAGCCCATGGCTGCTATTGTTTACCGTTCTCTTCAAATTCCAGCTTCATCTCCTTCATCAGCCTACGGCAGCCTGGAGACCTTCAATCTACAGCAACCATCAAGAGATCCTTCACCCCCAACCCCCTCTACCCCAATCCCTTCCCAAACCCTTGCGCAAGTATCCCTCCCCTCCTTATTTGCAGAAGAAGCAGCAGCACTTATTCCCAACCCCAAACCCTCGTATTCTCCTCCCCCCTTCATCTCATTTCCCTCCCATCAGGATCACATGATTCCCTCCCATCAGGATCACATGATTCCCCTCCCATCAGGATCACATGACTCCCCTCCACCATCACTCCATTATCATCACAGCCCCTTTCCTTTATTAGTTTAGTAGAACCCTGCAACTCATCTTCTTCCCTTAAACCTTAGAAAACCTAAAACATCCAAACCCAAATCCAACCCCTTTTTGAACTTCACACCCCAAGATTTCTACCTACGCTCGATCCAAACCCTAACCCTAGCCTAGAAACCCTAGAAATTACAAAACCCTAAATTCCTTTAGACCCTAGTTGAGGAAAAATGCTGCGATTAAGAAACCTGTTGAAACAGAATTGCTACTTCAATTTTCAGACCCAATTCCAGCTTGCTGAACCCTAGAACTTCTCCCCATTTAACCCTAGACTTCCTACTCATAACCCCAAGGTTTGGAAGTCCAACAAGATCAACCGCAGGTCATACCCAGTTAGTTACAGCTGCTGTCCACATCAGAAAACCAGCTTACAGAATTCTCAACCCTAATTCAGCTTAGAACCCCAAGCCGCACTGTGTATTGGAGTGGACTTAGCTGCTGTCCTTCAAGAGTTGCAGAATTCAGACCTAAAACAGTAAGATTAACCCAAAATACTGCTGGTTCTATTAGAGAGGATCCTGAAGACCGGCCTAATATTCCTGGGTTACATCAATCAGCCTACATAGTACATATTTCATAAATAGGAGGACCATACATCCCTATAACTGGAAAAAAGTATCCTCAATCTTCATTTGGTGTGAGCTCAAGTTCTGTCTCTAGTAATTTAATGGCAGGAACTTTTACATGCTATGGCTTATCGGGAAAATTAGCTAGTCAAAATTAGACCCAACATAGTAGGCAGACACCTATTCACCAAGACCGCAACCTGGAAACCTAGGTGCGCATAGTTCAATCTCGCGTATGCAAGGCTCACCTGGACGCCTACTCATGCTTAGTTTTTAGGCACCACCTAGACCCCGTTGAAAAAAATGCCTCTACCTCACCCTCGTCAGCTAGGTAATGCCCATTGACAACTATGTTATAAGATTTGACAAGATTCTTTACTTCCTGAATATTCTGAATCAATTTGATTAGCCTTAATCAAACTTTGTAGTTTGTGGAGTGACAAAAGCACAAAAACCAATATTGAGGCACTTCCCTGCAGTAAGGTTTATCAAACATCCAGCATCCTAACTTCTGTATGCTTCACCGAACTTTTACATACCCAACACAGCAAAATGCACAAGATCACCCCCATACAGTTGCAGTTAAAAGGATTGTCAGCCAAAAAATTACTGAAACACAGTCACCTTACCCAAAATAAAAATAAAAAATTAAATGTTCCCTCCCCTAGTCATGATATCATGTGCATTTGACAAAGTCTACTCATATACAAACACAGTGTGTAAATATGGAACATTACCGTATAAAAGCAAAACAGTTCTCTTGGAAATACACTATATCCTTGAATTGCATGGCTGTGATGACATTGTCAATTGGAGGCCGACAACCAGCTTTCAGACCCTCAAGCATGATTCTAAGTTCCAACTAACCACATAACTGAAGTGCACTGACAATAATAGAGAAAAATTAAGCAAAAACCTGATTAACTAACTTTCCAGTTGCCATGCCTTCATTTAGACTAGACTACACTACCTACACTACCTTCCTCGGTTCCCTTGCTTTCATTAGATTATAATGCCTTTAACGTTTAGTCTAGAATCCCTTCAAAGAGGCTGTTTCCTAAATCAAACCCACGACCACTAGATCAGAATAGAGCAAACTTATGGTTCCATCAAGACCCACTCAATTTGACAGCACAGTCGAAGAGAATATTCTTGAACTTCTAGACTCCAGTTGAAGGGTTTCCTAGCAAATGTAACTATTGCACTAGACCACAAATGGAGACTCTCAATCATCTGTTTACTCAAAGCAACCTGCAACCTTTCCATTGGAACAAAGGGAGCAGTATCTTTGGGTTTAGTCTCATAAGTAAAGAAGGCATTTGCAGCAACTTTTTTAGAATATTATCTTCCAATAAATCAGGTTGGCCATCTGATCTGCTCCATTCCCCTTTTAACACATGGGATGGGTAGTATGGGAAGAACGAAAAAATATACGCTATGAAGGGAAATCCCAAAATAGCGAGAGATTAACTGTACCAAATAAACAGGAAAGAAAGAAATAAACACCTAAACTCTCATACAGCTTTCGAAGAAAAATAGAGAGAGATTAACTGTGCCAAATAAAGATGATAGAAAGAAATAAACACCTAAACTCTCATACAGCTTCTAATTCTTCGAATGATTTTTTACCACACGAAACTAACTTGTCATTTTGACTCCAATTGATGCAATTTAAATGGGACAAGATAGAAAAATCTAAATTTATTATTTAACTTAGAACTTCCTGCCGACTCAAATTTTTTAAATAGTCGTAACTTTCCAAAAACACCGAAAAGCCTAGACATATTGGTTTTGTATCACTAATGAACAAACAAGCTTTCAAACAGCACTCTAAATCACATCAAATGAACAAAGCTTTGACCATCAAAATATCAACACAAGGGTTAGTGAGAGAAATAGTACATACTAATGACTTCAACATCTTTTTAATAGAAACGCTCTTGTATTGGGCCATCAATTTGTTGGAATTAAAAATAGTTCACGTACTAAGTGTTTATCACATTTGCCATTCTACTGAAAGTAACGCAAAAGACATTCGATCGTAACTATAAGCTAAAAACTGCACGGAAAGAATGGCTTTTTTTTTCCTATGGTTTTTGGTGGGGTTGGGGTCGTGTAAGATCTCAATACTCACGTATTCTGGATACATTGGGGTCTTCATCTTGAATCTCGTCAGCAGCTCTTAAAATAGCATCAATATTTCTACTATTTGTAAGAGAAGACGGTACATTTCCAGCAATCCCAGCAGCAGGTTGGTCCAATGCGTCTGCCCCAGTACGTTCCATCCTCAGCGCGGCACGGACCAACCGCTCCCAAAGATCTTCCACTCGCGCCATTTCTGGAGGAAAAAATAACAATAAGAAATTCAGCAGACAAAATCTTAACCTAGAATTGGACAAGTTTTAGCTTGGAATCTGCGGACAGAAGAATCATAGTAATTTGTGGAACAGACTCTCTGAAACCAAACACTCAAAGAAACTACCACGACAACACGCCACCCCCAAACAAAAAGAAAAACGAGACAAATGCATCACTTAAACTTAGGGACTATCGTGACAACCAGGTATAAAGCACTTCGTGAACCAAACAGAAAACTAAAATATTTGAAGTATTAGAACCATCGAAAGAACATAAAAACGCAAAGTACAGAAAATAGAGAAAGACAAGTAAAATGATGATAAAACTCCACGGTAGAGAAATGGAAATGATACAGAACGAATCACATCAAAACTTAATAGATTGCTCACCTAATTATGCTTAACTCCTCCACGAATCAGAGAAAGAAATCAACCATTTGAAGCAAGTTCTACAGTAGAAATCTAGCCGGAAGATAAAGGACTGCAGAAGAGAAGCTTCTCTTCTTCCCTTCCCTTTCTCTCTCTCTCTCTCTCTTATAGCGCTGAACCAGTCGCGAAGAACTCTCTGTCAACCTTGGTACAGTAGCGAAGAACTTAACACGGAAACCATGCCCGCCGGATCGTGGCGACTGGCGAGGCTCGACAGAGATATGTTGCGAAGCTGAACGGATCCGATGTGGAAATATGTTACATATATATACACCAGTATTAGTAAATGAATAAAATGGTCGGAAAGAAATATCAAAGTTGACTTGACAACCTCCTATTGTCGGTCTCACACGGTAATGAAACCGCCTCGTCCGGTTGCAAAGATGACCAAGAAACTAATATGACGAAGCAAAGCCGTGATTTTTCAAAGAACTTTCTCCATTGTAATCCCATAAAATTCGTTATAGTGGAAAGAATTTTAGGAGGTCCATTTTTTAGATGGAAGACATATGTCCATCATTCACATCCAAATATTAAGATTAAACTGAAAAAGAAAAATTAAATCTAACTTCAACTTTTATATGTAACTAATGAACATTTGTCCTTCATTCAAAGGAGACAAAAAAATGAACTTGAAGAAAAAATAAAAAGCCAGTGATTGTCTATTAGTCCAGTAAAGTCCTCATTTACATCTTGGTTTTTTTTTCTTCTCATCCAAAGTACATTTATGTTTTGGTTTTAGACACTATGAAATTAGATCAATTGACAAATATCAATGCCTTTTGAAACGAGGTCAAGAGTTTAATTCTTATAATAAATTATAAATATATGTATTATTTTTCATATATTAAATTCTTTATTCAAAAAAATATCAATTTTAGGAGGAAAAACATAAAAGTCCAATGATATATCTTGTATTTCATTCCAACATCTTTTGGTTTTATTCTTACAAACGAAAAAAGAGTTTGCCTCTCCTACAACTACAAGTATATATATTACTCCCTATCTATTAAACTCTTTGTCAAAAACAAAACACCCATTTTAATTAATAAATAAATTGAAAGTCCAATTATATATCTTGTTCATTCTAACATATTCTTGTTTTATTCTTGCCAATGATATATCTTGTTCATTCTAACATATTCTTGTTTTATTCCTGCCAATGAAATGGAAAATCATCTTTCGGTTTTATTACCCAAAAACAAGTATTCACCTTCTCCATTACACAATAACTAAAAAATTATGGTTTTAATTTAAAACTAAAAGTACATTTTGAATCTCACTCTAACGTATTTCAGTTTTACTCTTGCCCAACAAAAAAAAAACATATTTCGGTTTTATTACCAAACAATTTAAAATAAAAAAATATGTTCACCAATGTTGTCAATTAGAGCCAGGGCTGTAAAGGAAGTAACAAAACCTAAAGGCCTTGCCTTAGTCACTACCCAGGTGATCAAATTTCAGACATTTTTATTAACTGCTTCATAGGTTGAAATCCAGGGGAAGGACTTGTGATGTCTAATGTCTCATTATATTATTATTCTAATGTTATACTGGTATGATCAAACCCTCTATATTATTTAAATAATTAATAATGTTTTAATCTCTGATCTATAACGGAGTCGATACACATTTCCATCTATTGATTTCTTATACAGTGAAGTAAGACTGAACTAATGATACAAACAAAAAAAAAAACAGCGCAATTTTCTGGAACCCGAATATATTAATATTTGCATCCTTTAGTGGGCCTCACATTCTAAATAAAGAATGGGCCCACAAGCCCATAAAGTAGGCCCATTAACTGTATATGTACATACGTATGTTTATGTATAATAAATAATATAATTAGAATGTTTCAATGTATCAACTTTGTATTAGAATGATAACAGAGAGAAGAGGTGGCACCTCCCTTTCTCCCTTTCTCCCTCTCACCTCCTAATGTGGAAGAATTAAGAGAAGGAAGTGTGGTGTTAAAAGATAAATAAGAGAGGAAAGAGAGACAAAGAGATAATAAGATGAAGCTGATTTTTTTTTTGGGCGTGGAAAAAGAAAGACAAGAGCAGAGAGAAAACAAAGAGAAAAGAGAAAGAAGAGAAATAAGAAATAATGGATAGAGAAGATAGGAGAGAGAAGAGAAAGAATGAAGAGAGGAAAGAGGGAAGTAAAGAGAGAATAATAGAGTGGAAGGCTTATTTAATCCAACATATTATGAAATAGACAATAAACATTTAGAATACAAGTGTGTACTATAAGTCTATAACCCAACTTATGTTGTATGGTTGTAGTGTATGATGGGGTATTAATGCGATGGAAGGATTATAATTGTAATCTTTATATTCTATGTGTTTTACTCATTGATTTGAAGTGCATGTAATAGGTTGAGTCTTCGATGTTTCTAAAAATGTCTGAAAGATATTGTTAAGCTTTGTATGCCTTTTCAGATCATAGAATGCAACAATATTTGTTTTGTAAATAATATATATATATATTATTTATATATATTTTTTATATTTATATATATATATATACTAGCAAGGACGCACCTGAATATGCACGTATAGTTTGTTCACGTTGATTTAGCATTCATTCGTAAACGTAGTGGTATTTTTTTTATTTTAGTTTTATTATATTTTTGGTAGGCAAGTATTGTTATTTTGTTTGCTAATGAATTTAAGTATTTGAGGAATAATTTAGTAAGATATATTTTTTAAAGTAATACCATTGATTTTGTTTGTTTGTTTGAACTTGGATTTATGCTGAGAATAAGTGATTTGTAGTGAATTTGTTTAAATTTGAAAAACAAGGACAATGATGAAATGTTGTTTGAAATAATGTAGTTTTTGTATAATATAAAACATATTATGTACATAATTCTTTTTTCTTTTCTTTATTGATTCAGAAGTTTCACATTTTGCATGTTTTGCAATTAAGTTTTTATGTAAGTCAGTAGGTATGTAAACGATGAGAAATAAAGGGAAAATATATTTACAAAAGATTATATATTTCATTTGTTCATTTACAGGGTTCAACATTGCAGTAGTAATATAATAAATATTGAATGATAACTAATTGGAATAATACATTCAGCATTGCAGTAGTATGTTTAATACACTATTAAAAAAAGATAATCAACTAGTTCATCGCCTATAGGATTATGAGTCTATGAGATTGGAGCATAGCACAAAGGGAATAAGTTCATGATAGGAAAAATGTATTTTTTGGAGTAAAAGTACAATTGATGAACAAATCAGCTGCTAAATAAAATGGTGTATGTGTCATCAAAATAACACAATGAAACACATAATTCAAAAAATAGACGAAAATATGAGTGAAGAGGCTACAACTTTTGTCACTTAGTAAACGGGTAATATTCACTCAGATGCATAATGTCATAACACTTTGGTGTGGAAAATGGATACTTGATGATTTATTTGGTTTGTTTATATGGTAGACTATATCTTTTTTTTTTTTTTTTTGGTAGAATATGGTAGACTATATCATTCATTGGGCTCACAAAACTCATTATTATAAATGTTGATAGGTCCACAGATACATGACAAGGGCAATGGTACTGCTACCCAAAAACACAGTCAAAGCAAATGATGAGATTTTTTTTTTCTTTCCGCAACTGATGTTTTGTTAACTGAACTGTGGAATGTGTATATTTCCTTTGAGGTTGTATGTATCTAACTAGTATTGTGTGAGAACTCAAATGTAAGTAAAACAAGACTTTAAATCGTATACATATATACACGAGTAAAACTATCAAACATATTATTTGTCTTTATCCTTAAGGTATGTTTAGTTTAACGTCATTTTTTTTAAGTGGCTCTTTACCAGGTTGATATTAAAAAAAACTGTCAAATATCCTGTAGTGTCTACATACTCAACCGTATGTCAAGCTTTGTTCCTTACTCTCTTTTTTTGGGTAGACAATGTCAAACTTATGTTCGCGTCTTTATTTCGGTGGTCCATAAATTTAGCATTCTTCAAATAAACTCCGCATTTATTTTCAGTTTCTTCTCCACATATTTTTGTCTTTTTCTTAGTAAAAGACAAATTTATTGCGAAATAGAGCTGATACAACATATTGGCATCCTCCAAGGCTCCAACTATCAGCCACCGAATTAGCATTCAAACAAATGATAATCTTCAGAGCCACTTCATATCCATCGTCAGTTGAGCAGAACACAGATACACCCGATGACTTCAACATCACCTTCAAAGCAAGGAGAAGAGCAATCCTCAGAACTGCAGCTTCGGCCACAAAGGTCGAGGTTCCAATAATTAACTTGGAGCTAGAATAGGTTTATAAATCCATTAGCAGAGAATGAGTGCCACGATCCACCTGTAACTTGCACATCAGTAGCTTCCATGGTACTCGGTTGACAATTAGAGCCGGATCATAAGGGATCGGCCTGGTTGCAGGATGTTCTATTGCAAATTGGAAATGAAGCATACAAGTATGAATTGCACAGTTAATTATGCTCCAAAAACAAGAAGCCAACACAAAAATCGAACCTGCTCTTCTCCTCTTGAAAATATGGAAAAAAAAATGGATATAAAATGGGAGTCCAATTTGCCAACTAACAGGAGGGAAACAATAAGAATCAATTGAAAATAGACATCTAACAGTTGCAAGAAGGGTAGGATACACAATGGATTGGCCTCCTCTCCACTGGCCTCGCATGATAACAGTCGTAGCCTCATCGAATTGATAAGCTAGCATGGACAGCGATTCCATCAAGAACAGAAAAATCTGACGGAAGCACCGAGTCAATGAATCCTCGTACTGATATTTCTGGTACAGATGTATTTTTCCCCAGCAACTCATGATCTATGAAGATAACCACAACCGTAATATCATCATGGAAGAACCGTCTGATTCCTCTTTCAACATTCTTGAGGTCTTCATACCTTACTTCCCTCTTCTTAGCTGCTTCACTCAGAGCTGTTTGGACCAGCCGCCTTGCTATTCCCTGCAATAATTTTTGGAAGGAGACAGGGGAAGAAGAGGGAGAGGGACAAGCGGGTGGGGAGAGATATGTGAGAATCGAGTCCCTAGACTTAAACTAAAGGAAATAACACATAAAACCTGAAGGGAAATGACATACTGCTCGTGGATAATTATACACGATCTCAACAGCTTCCTGGTTTGTCATATGTTCCCAAAGTCCATCTGATGCAAATATTATAAATTTATCTTGGTGCCGGATGGGTCTTGAAAATATGGAAGGTTCGGCTGTTAAAACTGGCCTGCGTAGCGGCTCTGAAAGCTGAAACTTTGGCATTGATGGATCAACAACGAACTCTGGCTTCTTCAAGTATGCATCCCCTATAGATCTGGACACCTAAGAGTATGGCGATCAATGAGGATGGGCAGAAGATGAAACAAATGAATGTCAATTCATTTAGGACATAAACTGAGGGAAAAATTAAGAAAGTGTGTAAAGTTGAATGTGAAACCACAGGCAATATGCATAATAGTGTGATGTGCCCAGAGCATCAAATTCCTTTCATTCACTTGAGATATTGGTTGGAGGACAATCCTTTATGATCTTTACAGTTTGCAGCTGAACCTTAATCTTTTCAATTTAGACCCTATATAAGGTAACCAACAACAGCTGCTTGTGAAATTAAAAGACACACCTGAACAACAATACCTGAGAAGTCACATTTTGTATGATAACCATTTTTACTTAGGGGAAGGAAACATGAAATCTTGTATACCAAGTAATGAGACAGATACATCCAACATGATTCAGTTCACGCATGCACGCAAACATATGAGGAATGATCAGGACTAGGGAAATGAAGAAATTACAAATGTGGAGCAGTTAGTTAGAAGTTTACTAAAACAATGGCAGAACCACATACATTCAATTTATTCTTCAAGTAAGGTCAACATTAATTAAAAGCATGTTTTCTTTTAAAGAATCTTCAGAGTTTGGGACATTAAGTTGATGATGAGGTGATTTACATACTTTCTTAAAGCGTGATTGGAAAAAGAAAAGAAAAAAATGACAAGATAGTTCATGAAACAACAGAGAAGTAGAAGTTGATAAGAAAATTTTTAATAGGAAAGCTAGAGTACTAACTGAAATTCAATGAAACAGTTATTGGCTGGTGTTCTCAATAGTCCTGCTCATGTTTGTCTTTAGATTGCAACTTATCAAATACATCTTCCAAAAGTCCAAACATCCACAAAAACTATAATCCAACTCCAACTCATTAATGTTGAAAAAGAGGGTCAGTAGTTATTGGTGGGTGGGGGTTAACTTCAACTAAAAATTAACATAATTCAGGTGACTCTTCCCATCATCTTAAAAGGCTACATACTTACTGAGTGTAGTGATCCGCTACACCACCAGATTCTCACATAGCAACCACTTCCTACCAACAACCAAATTGTGATATCATACTGTGCCTTTTGTAGTGTTATTAATGTTCGCAAGCACCACACATGGTAGTGATAGATATTTCCATTCATTTGTTTTCCAGTACTCCAACAGTACCACTCGGTCCATTAAATGGATATTAATTGAGTACATCCTCCCATACTAACTAAGAGTTCTCCTAGCATAAACTTTTACATACAAATGTACAATGCTTTTTTATGGATCACTTTCACAATAAAACTACCTGTCTGAAGTACACAACAAACAAATCTTCTCTCACATCTTACAAATATAGATTTCATAACACTGGAAACTGAGGAATTTAGAATTTTAATTCCAATTGGAACCATGTCCCATCATTAAAGAGCAATGGGAGGAGGATCAAGTTTTCCCCGTGTTGGAATTGTTATGCTAGGTTAATATTTATGATTTTCTTTTCACAAAAATTCAACCACAATTTATTGAAAACACAATATTAAAAATCACAAAGCTGAGTTTCTGTTAGAAAACTTTCTAAATGAGACTTGGCTGAGTAACTGGTTCAAAAGGAGTTGATCCAGCCACAAACTCTAAAATTCTTTGTATATCGGATGATTCCCTAGTCTGCACAACGGGATCTGTATTAGAAGTACATCTATAAGATGCTCTGACATCTATGTTTCACTGGAATTTATTATTAAAGATGTGTAAGGCTAGATGATTTTACCCAGGAAAATGCAAACATGAGGATCACAATGAACTCTCACAAAAAATGTATTTTATTCTCATGTAAACACGATGGTCACAATGAATTCTCAGGAAAAATGTATTTGATTCTCATGTAGGAAGTTCGAATGTAATTGCCAGACCAATTGCCTAATGATGATGATCAGGCAAAGTGGCTAGCGATGCAATCTTCATCTGCTACACCAAATGCGCAGCACAACTCTTTCCCACCTCTTAATTCAAATGATGATCTCTGCTAAATAGCACCCAGTAAACAACGTTAAGGTTCATAATCATCTAGGGTCACCAACCCAACCATGATAAATTATTTGACACAAAAAAGGTTCTCCATGACTTCCACAAAATCTAAATTATTTTGAGTCTGGAAACAACCTCCCTGCATGAGCAGGGGTAAGGCAATATCTATTATTACCCTCCCCAGGCTAGACACCACAGTGGCAGGAGCCTCGTACACTGGCACACCTTTTATCTGATGGAGAGCATGCGTTTGGTTACATAAAGGAGAAATCACTTCCTTCATCATTTATGCACACATAAATTATGTAGGATACAAATCCAGGGATTTAAGTAAAAGGTAAACAATCATATGATGTTACCTTAGGTTGCATCTTAGATATAAAAATAAGAGCTATAAATATTCCATCTGAACAACAATAAGAGATGCCAACCCCATCACAAGTTAAGCTAAATAAGAGCACCTCATTACAGTTTGACAACCTAAATTCTTAGGGCAGGTAGAAAAGAAACTAAAGAAAATAATTGACATGACATAATACACAAAATGCAGATTTTTTACCAAAAAGGGGGGAAATAATCATAATGTAACTTATGGGCAGTTATCACTGAAGGAGAAGTAGAGAAAGAACCTGAATGATGCCTTTGACACGCCATACGCCATGCTTCATGACAACAACTTGCTGATCATCAGGATGCAAGGACCTGAGTTCTTCCCTAACCTCCTCCATACTTGCATTGTGTTCTGTAGTCAATTGATCTGCAACAATGTGATTCGACCTACCTACACATCCAATTACGGCCCTAGAATCACCCAAATTAGCAACATGCAGGGTTCCCCTCCAGATAACACCAACCAAACAACAAGACCCGGTTGCAGCAATTTGAGGCTTAGTTGCTTGTGTTCTGCGCACAAGAGAGAGAAATCCTTCCTCTGTGGCAGAAAACGCATTTCTTAAAACATCTTGGGAAATCGTTCCATTTTCGCGAGCCAGCTCTGTAGCATAAAGGTGGGAAACCCAGTTCAGAACCCAAAACTATTAAGGGCGAGGAGTATCAACAAGGAATAAATTGAGCATGACCAAGTAAGCCCGAGCTGAATAATGACTATATCAACATATGCTTGACAATCATGGAACAAACAGAGCTTGGAAACATAAATTGAATAGATATACTATATCACCATATGCTTGACGATCATGGAACAAACAGAGCTTGGAAACATAAATTGAATGGATATACTATCAATAAGCTTGAAGATTTTCTTCAGGTTTAAAGCAATCGCGACAAAGATAATAAAAATTAAGAGACCACTTACTCATCAGATGAAGGAATAGGTGATCGCAGACGAAGCGAGATGCTTCAGGGCCAGCATGACCATCATAGACCCCAACGAAAGTGCCATGAGAACCCGTCTCAACCTGGCTTTGATCTTCCATGACCTCATTAGCTTGGACGACGGCAATCGAGAACTCGCCCAAAGAATGTCGGTCGAGGTCTCTACACCAAAAAAGCGCGTCGTCCGTTCCTTCCTCATCATCCTTGCTCATACGGGCGTATCGCCGGACCGGACGCCAACACGCCGCTGCAAGCCTTGTCAACCACGAAAACATCCCTCATTTCCTCAAAAGAAAAACCCTAAAAAAAAGTTTCGGATATTGCTGAAACCAAC
This sequence comes from Hakea prostrata, assembly GCF_041222555.1. NCBI lineage: Eukaryota > Viridiplantae > Streptophyta > Magnoliopsida > Proteales > Proteaceae > Hakea > Hakea prostrata. The sequence goes on along the minus strand of NC_142609.1, from coordinate 49,259,177 downwards.
ACTATACCTCCCCAGAACGAATTCGATAAAGCCTAGATCAGTGGAAAGAGAAAAAGAACAAATGCAAGAATATTATAGACTACCTTTTAAGTAAAAAAATGAGAAAAAGGCGAAGAACATAAGCCTCTGCACAGAGAGAGTTTCAAGAGCGACTTCAAAAGCAAATAGACGAGTTATGGCTGTCGAGTGAGACTGGTGAAGCTACTCCGATTTCAGAGAGAGAGAGAAAGAGATTGAAAGCAGCAGAAATTGATTGAAATGATAGGAAGCTTTGAAGAAGTTGTTTCGCCTTGTGGGAAATGATCGTCGAAAGAGGAAAGCTGACGAAGCGTGGAAAATGCTCTTTTTCCGCACCGTTAATGCAATATGTTTTTTTCAACCAAAAAAATAAAATAAAAATGCAATTAGTTTCACAGAAAAGCCACTTATCTAGATTCACAATTACAAAAATGCCATCATTTAACGTTTTAAAACCGATAAAATTTCAGTGCCATCCCTGACATACCACCAAAATTAATTTCACTCCTAAATTGTTTAATTTATCAACCATACCCTGAGAGTGAAAATAAATCAATGACATTCGTTGTTCTTAAGAATTCACAAATAAGTGCTGATGTATACTTAGTTATACTTAGTTAAACTTTTCAAAAAAGACAAGAGCAAATTGCACTGTTACTCTAAAACGAAGGTTTTAAAGCACTGACACCCCACTTAGTAAAACAGTTAATCACTGTTTATTTTTTTTTAATTCAAAAAAGTTCTTACCAAAATCTGAGGAAAAAAATAAATCAACAGTGTTTTTATCAAATAACCTTGGTAAGTGGAAGAATGTCTTCTTCTTCTTCTTTTTTTTTTTTTTTTTTTTTGGCAAATGAAAATAAGATTTCTTGGAAGGGTATGATAATCTTTGTGATAATATAACTAATCACAAAATACGACCTATGTGTTTTTCAAACAAAAAGTGGGATATCAGTGCTTTAAAGCTTCCATTTTGGGGCACGTGTGCGGTTTGCTCAAAAGACAATGATACCCTTGAATAAATAACCTTACGATCGACTCATTTTTTCGTCTTCCTCTATTGTCTATGACTTTTTCTTCTCTCAAGCATAAATCCGGCATGGAAAAAAAGAGTCATGGTGACTCGTCGTTTAAAGCCTAAATCGGTATTGTAATTTATATCAAGGTCAAAATCAACCATTCAAGAGGCAGATGGAATCAAGTTAGAAGACAGATATGGTTTATATCTGATGTCTTCAAAATTTTTGTAAAGAAATTTATAGATTTAGGAAGTAACTTTCTTAATAGAAAAGTTTAAATCTTCATACCTTTTCGCCCGATCCTTCTTGTCAGTGAAAATCAGATGTGGACTCATTGATTTTGATCCAAATAAGCACTTTCAACCATTTTTGGATCGATTAATGAAATCTCTTATCAACCATCACTGATCATCCCTGTTTGAGATGACATACAAAATAATTTTTTTAGAGAACTTGTAAACAAACATTTTTATTAGATTAAAGCATGAAAAATGAATAGAAGGGGTGTTCATATAATTGTCAGGAGCCACATCATGATACTATCAAATTGGAAAAGATAGAAAGAATCTTGTTCATGAAATAAATGGGGATTCGCATGTAATCTAAAGCGTAATCACAATTCACAAGCACGCAACCTAATATTTATATGTGTTTTATCATGTAATATGGTAGCCAACATGAAATAGTGGAAACTCATCACAACATGGAAGGCAACTATACTCTATTAATAATGTCTGAATAAGGGATTTAATATTGAACTTTGAATGACAAGTGATTGTTAACTATATTTTCACATTTTTAGTAAGATAATTATGCTTATCACTTTTAAATTAATTTTCAATTTTTTTAATTTAAAAGACTTTCGAGAAAGACAAGAGACAGCTAGATGAAAAAACCTACTCAGACTAATTAAATAAATGACAAGAAAAAAACACATTGAATAAATTGAATCATAATCGAACTATATTTTTAGGGTGAATAATCATCAAATTGACCAAAAGCATGAAAACATTTAAAAGCATAAGTTTGTAAACTCAAGCTCGTAAAAATACTAGAAAGAACATTCTTACCAAATTAATTAATTGAACCCTAAATAACAAAACCCTGACAACAACAAAGAAAGAAAACTCAAACCCCCTGCCAGACAACTGAAACAAAATGAAAGAGAAAGTTTAATATTTATCAAGATTTATATGACAACATAGAAAATAAGAACAAATTATGTATCCAACCATTAGATTTGCAAATTATTATGTATTTTATACCACTTAGATTGAATTCAAGCTATTAATTGGTATAGAGTTTAGAAAACCAAGAAAATCACATTCAATGTTGAATTTACCCAGAAAAGCAAGAAAAACAAAGGCAAACAAGAATTATTGGAGTCACTTTGGGGTCCCAATGTGACTCCTATATAAAACATGATATGAAAGACTGAGTAGGGCTGTAAATGAGTATTCTTTAGTTAAACTTCATATGATTGTTTTCATTGACAAGTAGATGGATAAAAAATTCTCAAGAGAAGCCCAAGCAAAGTGAAAAGAGATTTGTGAAGGAATAGGAAGCTCAAGGGGGGTGATCTCCAAGCAATAATTAATCAAGGCCATTAAAACATATGAATATAAATAGAAAACAAATTAAGCAACATGAAGAGCTTGTATATAATTACCTCTTTGAGTCCTGGAAGAGCTTGTATCTCAGGTATGATGTGTTCTCTTCTTTCTATGCTTTCAATAAGTTTCAGCAGGCATTGATACTGTCATTCAGAGTTTTCAGGTGATGGGTTGATGAAGAAGCTATGCAGTATGGAGTTCAACAGCCAAGAACACAACAGGGAAGGAGGGATTCATGTAGTTTTTTAATTTCTCTCTCCAGGATTCATCAAACTGATCTGAGCCAACAAAATATATTGTATTTTGTAGCTTTTGATATCAGAACTATTGTGATGTTTCCAACATAAAAAAGACACATGAATTGTCCAGTTTCATAATTTTTCCATTCAATATATATATATATATATATATATATATATATATATATAAATGCAACAAATCTGATTCTGCATGGGTTTTCAATCCTGCTGGGGAAATATAGATATAGATTAATGTTATTAAACACAAAAAAAAAGTACCATTGAATTAGAATTTGACATATTCCACAAATTTTTTTTTGAATTTGATATATTTGAATTAAACATATTGGAAAAGTCATTAGAAAAAAAATTATATTATTAAAATTTCATTTCCCATTCTCTAAATATTGGATAATGAAATTCATAACATCAATTTCCACGAGGCATAGCTTGATGTATACATGTTTATTTTTATCAACTTGTAGAGTTGTATTTTTTAAAATATTCATTTATAGTTTATAATTTATAATTTATAACAATTTTATGAAGAATTGGACCATTCTATAATTTGAGAGAATATTCTAATAGATGGCAATTCATATGGTTGACATTGATGCAAGTGGGGATTGGGTTTCTGGTCATATCTACCTAATAATTCTTATTGGAATTTTTTTTTTACTTAATAGCATTTTAAATTTGATATTTAATAGTTTATTAATGTTATTGTTATAATGCATGCGTGACTCCATGTAATAGTACATACCAAGTTTTGCATTGCAACACTATTTTAACAAGCAATGCTCTTAAAACTATAAACTAATTTTGACTTTTACAAAATCATTTCATTAAAAGGAATAAAACAAAAAATTGGGTTTTGATGTAATAAAAATGATATTTCATTATTTTGAAACTTTTAAGTCAGTAACACTTTTCTATTCAATGTACCCAGAGTTAAGATTTGATATAAGCAAGAATAGATGTATCATTCCTGTAGTCACTTTTTGCTGTAATTTTTTTTCTCTTTCAACCAAGTAAGCCGATTACACTAAAATGAAACCAATATTGATTTTAGTTTATCAGAATTTGTTAAAAAAGTGAAACAACATGAATTGACTTTTTGGATGGTAAAAATATTTAATAGAAATTTAATTCTAAGACCTTATTCTTTTTATTTTTATTTTTGGAAGGGGCTTCGTATAAGACTTTTCTTTTTGTTTTCTGGAAGATTTTATAAGATATTTTCTTTCGAATATGAAAAATCAAAACTTGTTATCAGAGCAATAACTAATCGAAAAAAGGCAACAAAAAGCCCACCTTATTGCTGGATTAGTTTGACCCACACCCAGCATTTCTATTCAAATTTTTTTTCTAAAACTTGTTTTGACCCATCTAGGCATTATACTAATTTTTTTTTCAAAAATTTAGTCATAAAAAACATAAAAATAATAGAATTAGGGGGAAAAAATCTCTTTACTTCTTTTAAAGGGATAATCTTCTTTACAAGGATCCATGCCATAGAAAAAAATTTGCAATGTACATTTCCACCCATCTAATAACCTTTTAAAGCAAATTGCTTGATGGAGTAAAATTGGTGGAAGAATGAAAAGTGTATACTTTCAGAATTGAATTTGTTTGATCCAAATGAAAAATGAATAAATTTTCTCAAAATAAATAACTTGTCTGCCGACGTGATTACCCATTCCCTCCCACGCAGACAAAAGTGTTAATCATTTTTTTGGAATTGTGGAAAACATAAAATAAACTACTAAAAAGTGAAAATCACTTTTTTTTTTTTTACAAAAAAATAGAGAAGAAAATCACATATTGTACCTTTTCTCACGTTTTAATTATTATCTACTCCTTTTTCCCGTACTTTGTAGGAAATTTATCTAAGTCTATTTTTAATAAAGAAAAAAACCATCTATTTTTTTATAAACGTATGCCATGTGTCCTAACATTACATCAAATGGTTGAAATCAATTTATAATGTCACATCAAATAATTGTGATTATATTTTAAAAAAAATGATGTGATTTATAAATGGACCTCAACCTTTTGATGCAATATTGAGATATATGTCACATATTTACAAGGAATTGGCTAAGAAATGGACCCGATAGTAGTCCGTACTCCGTACTCCGCATGCCAACCCTTGAACTGCTGCTCTACTACTTGTTACCAAAAAAAAAAAAAAAAACCTGCCCTTCTACTCATGTCAGCCAAAAGTATATCAAAACATAACATTAGTAAAACCCTCTTATCAAACAGGTTTTTATCTCTACCCAAAAATGGAAATAACAGGTTATCTTTTATTATTTTATTTTTTAGATGAAGATATCTTCATTCTTGAATATTAACCCTTTACCAGTACAATTGCAGTAAAAATGGGTAAAAAGTCGCTTTCTTTCTGTTTCATCTCTTAGAAAGTACACTTTTGGTCAGATAATATCCTCTGCAATTTCCCACCCTTTGCAATTTCTATCAAAGATTGCTGAATTATCATCATATGACCATTAATTATCCAATTATCACAACTAAAATTGACCTAAGAATTGAATATAATAAAATATCTCTAAATTTAATCCTTTTTTCCCTTTCTCTTGAGGCCAAATTTTAAGAATTTATTAAATTCAATGGGTTTTAATTGTGAGACTTAATTTCAAAAAACTATTAAATTCAGTTCTTAATTGAATTTATTTTAATTGTTATTGTTAGATAATTAACTGTCACATGTCATTGTAGTCTGTAGAGGATTTAAGACCCTAACAGGAGATTCATTCAAGAAAACAAAAAAGTAAAATAATATATTCAGATTTTATTATTATTATTATTATTATTTTTTGGTAACCAATATATTCAGATTTTAGGATCTTGCTTCAATTTTCAGCATGAGAGAATCCGTTTTGATTCCTGAGGTCAAATTTAGTGCTGTTTTAGTCGCAAACTCTTTAGATTGAGAGCAAGGAATAGGTGGGTTTCCTACAGTGGTTTCATGCACATTATTTGTTTTCCTGGGGACTCTGTCTACCACACGCGTTCTGGACAGGGCAAACCTTTCCATCTATTTAGGTCTTGCCTGTAGCGAATCAATTAAGACCCCTCTTGAGGCTTCCACCTGTAGAAATTTTCGCACTCTTAGAGTCTTCTGACCAGTGGACTCATTCTAGGGTTCCTGAAGGCATCTGATTACAACCACTTACGTTTCAGAATCTACTACCAGAAAAAAGAACATTTCAGACTCACCATCGTCAGATTCTGCATTTAGAATCTTTCTCAGTCCAATTCGAAGTTCCCATCTGCTATTTCCTCTTTCAATACCTAATCATCCATTTGGTTGCATTTTACTCGTTCAAACCACACATGTCCTTGGATTCAGAAGCTCTGCATTAACTGGTTAATATGATAGTACATCTTCTGCTCTCTGCTGTAAGTCGGAGTATAATATACAGAATAGAGTTGATTGCAAGTTTGCAACCCAATCAAAATCACTTTGAAGCTATTGGTAGAACCTCGGGATATAAAACATGATAATAAATGTAATGCTACCTCCTACTCTATTCTTCAAAATAAAGAATTCTACATCTATTCCATTAAATACAATGATTGAAATCTTCAACTTCCCTGCCCAGCATAATTTACTCCTTACTCCTAGATGATCTGTCCTTTCTCGGTCCACCAAGAATACGTGAGATCTGTAGACCTCTGCTGAAGGCTTGATTGAACAACATTCTTGTCTGGAATTCTGATACAAATGGGAACCAGGCCAGAAATGCAATTGGGGTGAACAAGAGCAATCCCATTACAATTTCGTAGCCACGAGCAAGCGTCTTAACTGATCCCCAGAAACCAGCACGATGAACAACAGGTTTACAAGCTTGTGCGATCTGACAAATAATTAAATCAAAAAACATTTTAACTTCCAGAGAAGTAGAGGAAACTTGACTGCAGAAGGGGAACGAAAAATGTGCTCCTTTAGCTACATTCATAGAATAAATACAAAGTTGACCAAAAGGAAAACAGAAAGTATTTGCGAACCTGAAGCAATCCCCATCCAGTCGGCATGAAAGCAAGAATGCAGATGAAGATGTCACGCACTGTCATATGTGGCAGAGCAATCAAAATGATCAAAATAGAAACAAATGTAATGAAGATAAGTCCCTTGATTAACCGGAAGACAAGCTGAAAGTTGGCGCTGAATTTTCGTCTTCCAACGGACACAGTCTGTAGACAGCCAACAAACAAGTCAAACAAAGCAAGGTAAAATCACATTTCACATCAAGGGTATACCATAAGAAGAAAGCCTCCTCACCAAGGCCGTACTTCCCACACAAAGTGCAAGGTAAGGCTGGTGAGCGCAGTGGGAAGAGCAACTCTCTTACCAGACCTCTTACAGTAAATCAGAACCACTAAGTACTTCCATAGATGTTTAACCGCCCCCCCCCCCTCTCTCTCTCTCTCTCTCTGTGGTTTGCTAATTATGTAAAACGGAAAGGAATTTTGAAGGAGATTCTTGAGGCGTGACAACCTGTTACTACTCACATAGTAAACTTTGTTCGCTAATTGTGTCAAATGGAAAGGAATTTTGAAAAAGATTATTGACATTAACACAATAAACTATGGCTGTTACTAACCTTCATCACAATCAATATGGAAATAATCACAAGCCATGAAGCACCATAGACCTGTGTGACCCATCAAAATGTTGATTATTGGCAATGCTGCAATTGAAGATACGTGATACAAATTAACCGAGAATGCATTTAAATGTTACAGGTTCGAAAACATACCAGAACACTTCTGGTCTTCTTTGTTATGTTCAAGTGGTAAACAAGCCCATATTGGTAGATAAAAAATCGCAACGATAGCAAAATCTCCCCAATCAGACCACGCTTCCCAGAATGTCTAAGATGCTCTTGCTGCGTCTCCCACCATGATTCCCAACTCTTTTCTGGAGGTACACCAATACCTCCTCGGTTGCTTATCCACTTATTCCAATCAGTCCAGTCATCAACAATCTTTTGCCACTCGAACCCAGATGGATTGAAAAGGAAGGGAGCAAAAAGCCATGTCCCAACCATGAACCACATAGAGATAGTGATCAAGACATATGACACTGCACCTCTGTATGTATGGCCAAGAAGTTGGTACACAATTAATAAAATCAGCAATTCAATTCCCTTTATGAAATGACTGCGGGAGTACAATCTATAATTCTCTGCAAACTTGGCATGGAACACCACAAACCCACGACCAGTAGCTCTGTATTCTGCTCCTCCATGAAGCAATGTCCTTCCATAATAGTGGGTTTTTGTTCCTAGGGAAAATGTGAAAAATACAGGAGCCAACTGCAACTGCATCATTATGAAATCAGTTAGTGCAGTGCGGAATCCTCTTTCCAACCCGATCTCCATCATCATAGGCAAGGCCATTAGGAACCCAAGTTGCACAAAAGATTGAGAAGCAAGAGCCACTTGAAGGGCCCTAACATTCTGAATCGACGTTTCTGTAAGCAGGCCTTCTTCGAGTCCACTAAGGACAAGGTAAAGGCGACCATAAAGAAATACATAGACAGTGAGGACAGTTACCTGCCAGTCAAAGATAGAAATGCAATCAGATAAATGCAGGACACACAGACATGTTATAGGTAAGAAAAGAGTTGCTTTGTAACATACCAGAGTACTGAAATAAAAACCAACGGTGGTGAAATAGCATGACAACATTCGGAAAAAATCAAAACGGTGTCCAAGCCTGTATATATCACGGCTTAACGTCTGTTCACCATTGCCATTAGCTATTTTTGCCTCAAATAGAGAAATCTGGTTGAGACCCACGTCCCTTCCCTTACCAACTTGCATATATTCATGATGAGTAACATTTCCTTCACGAAGAGTAGAGTTGAAACCTGTATACAACAACATGAACATACATGTACACATGAAATTATCTTTATTTAATCAAGTCCTCGAAATAGAAACAAGGAACTTTGTAAGGAGTGTACCTGCAAATATATCCTCACTTAAATTTATGATCTTTGACGCCTTACTGACACCGCCTCTTGTTATGTGAAAAATTCTATCAAATACATCTGGGTGGCCATAGTGAAACCGGACCCTTTGTGGGCAAGAAAATGGAGAAAAACAGATGATCAGTAACAACAATTAGACATCACATCAACAAAAAGGCCAGAAACATGGAGAAAAACAAATGTTCAATTTATACTAAAAAAACATGTAATGAAATGGGTACAACATTGAAACTTTAGGGTTCTGGATACGAGCAGAATTGTAAGTCAACAAAATACTCAACTTTAACCATCAGACACAATTCGCCCCCAACCCCCCCCCCCCCCCCCCCCCAAAAAAAAAAATCCGCTGCTTCATTTATCTCACTTCTGTGAACTTAGATCGCATTTGATCAGGCACAACATGGATATCCATTCACATAAAGGATACATATGCACTTGCCCACTGTGAAACCCTGCTGGCCAGGCTATCCATATAATAATTATGGTCTGTAAAAGGAAACACCAGTTATTTCAACTGTTGGACTCGACAATTTTTATAGGCTTTAGTATTCAACAGGTGCCTCAGATAACAGTAGCTACATTTATGCAAACATAAATTTGGGCTGGGGATTTGAGAATTTTGAGAATAAAACTAATAGCAAACACCTTTGATTTAGAAAAAGTCTTAAGCCCCAATAATTATTTCCAGAGAAACATCAAGGAATTATAATAGGCGAGGGATTTATCCTCATTCCAGCCTTGTCTGACAACAAACATCCTTCCAGTATAAGAAAGATGAAACCATGTACAAGAAAAAAATTTAAACATATCACGCATGACAAAAGTAACATCAATTACATAAAAAAGAAAAAGAAAAAACGCAAAAATGCCAGTTACATGGAATGCTTCAACTACAAAGACAATGGGAAAAAGTACTTTTCTAGAACTATGATTAGTGGTCTTACTTCAATGGGTTTGCCAAAAGCCTCTGCCCAATAGTCACAAAGCTGGTTTCTTGATTTGACATAAACCACGCAAGGGAAGAAACACTACACACAATATCACAAGAATATCACATTATCCTCAAATAATAGTCAGTGTGATTCATAAGACAAACCACTGAAACCATTAACCATTAAAGCCAACAAGATACCTCCCAGTAAATATGTGCTCCCTAAGTCCAAGTATTGAGGGGTATCTCACACCATCATGTTTTTTAAGAAATTCTTCTAGCAGGTTCCTCATTTTGAATGCTTCTTCCATGTAGTTGTCCTGAAGAAAATAGGGATTTTAAGAAGCAAAATTTAGGCTCAGAGTCACGGGTTAACCTTACAGCTAAGCAGACGTAATTAGCCAACCTGGTTCATGTCAATTGTCTGCAATCCTTCTCCACGTGTGAAAATAATAGCATGATTCTGATTCTCAGGCTTTCCTTCACCCAATATAGCAGGTCCAGGAAGCTTTATCCTATAAATGACCTAATCATTCAAATATAAACAACCATAAATAACCCAAAGTATGGAATCCTAAACACAAATAGTTAGCAACACCATAGCAGACAGTATCACGAATGCAACCACAATAGACAGTAACGTATAATACAAAATATAAAATAAAGGACTCCGCAACCAAGCAATTACTTTGAGATGTGGCCAATACAAATGAATTGCTTGCCAGCCAAGACTGACCCACTACTTTTAGCATAAAACTCACATTGGGAAATAGATCACTCTTATCAATATGCTTTTAACTGAAATGCAGTTTCCTACAGCATCACATTCAGCTTCAGCTTCACTACCCAAAAATAATTAGGTTGCCTAAGCAGATGACATATTCCAAGACTTCTAAAATAAGCCTGTTGCTTCTACTTAGTATAAGCTACAGAGGTTTCTTATCAAGTTGGCAAATTGTAAAGCATCCAACTACATGCGGAAAGAGATGTTGAGCTAAATTGACTTGACCCTGACTTGTACAAATTGTACAGTGACTCCTCACACCCATCCAATCAAGGCTACAGTCCAGAGCCTTCAATCACATGGGGTGCTGTCTTGGTAAACTATTTGCTTAAGGCCTTCTTAAATTTTTGACAATAACACTAGCACAGGTGGTTAGCTCGGTTGTCAAGGTGAAAAAGCGACAGAAGCGGTTGGGGCACATTTTTTTAGTACAATATTTTATGTGGCAGAAATCATTACAAAAAACTAATATAGTTTTGCCATAAGCTAAACAAATATTAAAGAAGCATAATTATAAAAAATTATCATAAGAAAAAAAAAAAACATAAGTTTATCCTATCATAAGATAAATATACAATAGCGATTAGCAACATAATGTAATAACTAACAGCGCTATAACATACAATTATAACCAATACAAAATTATCAATATAAAAATGGAAATACGGGAAAAATATTTTTTATTATATGGGAAAAAATATGCATGATGCAGTCTCCAATATAAAAAATTGTTAGCTTGTTGCTCAACCTAAGCATTTGATTTTTTTAACCCAAGTTTTTAAGTAAATGACTAAAATCTAATCGAAACTTAGTTTGTCCGCTTTTTTGGCCGAATGATAAATTAATTGATCATGTTAATCTGAAAAAATCTCCATCTAATGATTCCCGAATTTGAAGTGAATAATTATTATTTTCATATTATCGTTTTGTATAATAAAATTTGATGTTCTAGAAAGGAAAAAAAAAAATCCAAAAACAAAAGTTTAGGTATAAAATGTCAACAAAGTGTAAGCTTTAGTGCAAGGTGATAAAACCGCATAGGCAAACGCCTTGATAACAGTAGTGGTTAGGGTTTTTTTTTTTTTTTTTAATACTTAATTGCTAGTTTGGTGCATGTTGAAGAATGCACAGAAAGGCACCATGCCTGGGTGTGCAAGCTTCTAGAAGAGGGGGTCTTTCCTCTTTTACATATGTGCGTTACTTTCTAATTTGGTGTAGGAATCTTGGTGAACAAGGTTTGGGAATTTTGGAAATCTTACTTTCTATTTTTCTGTTAGTTACTAATTCTAGAACTTACCTTTGCCAAAAAATAAACCTTAATGAGCTAAAACATTGCAGCAAAAGGAAGTACTGAGATGACGAAAAGAGAAGAAGACGGAAGAAGAATTGAGAGGAACCACACAAACCTGCGATTTTAGCCAAAGGCTCTAGATTCGCAGGCAGCCTTTATTTATAGCTTTAACCTTACAACTTGAGAGACAAGTAACTTGTCCTCCAGAAAGGAAATAAGAAATTACAATCTATGCACAGAAAATACTAGCATTCCTAAGATCTGTCCAAAATAGAAACAACCAAAAAGGAAAGTTTTAGAATTCATAACTAACAGCAAAATAGAAAGTAAGACTTCCAAAAATCTCAAACCTTGTTCACCAAGACACTTAATCCAAACTAGAAAGTAACGAACATCATAGTTGTTAAGGCGTCGCCTAGGCGTTCGGGCACCCTCGGGGGCTATAATGTGAACGTCACCTTGCTGAAATCCAATAAGTCGGCTTCTGAGGCATCGCCTCAGACGCCTTGGACGTCGGGCTCATTTGGTTCTTTAAACTTTTTTGTAAAAAAGGATGCCAAATCTATGGCCTATAATATAAAGACATGATGCCAATCTAAAGGTCTTCATTGGTTAGACTACACATCAGTTAAAAGATATTGTGAATTTGTGATACATGGAATCATATCCATTGCTATTTTGGTTGGAAAAAGAAAAGGAAAAAAAAACCCAAAAATCGCGAAGTTAAAACAATGGAAAACCCCAAATCGAAAGAACACAAAATCACAGCGACGATTAGAGCCCCTCATCCTCTTGGCTTCTCTCACCCCTCTTTGCAATTGTCGGTGACCAAAGCTCTCTCCAGTCACCGGTGGTAACTGGTAAGTGTCTTTTACTTTCCCCTCTTTTTTTCTTCCTCTGATGGTGACAGAATTAATTTTCATCGCCCAACCTGTATCATGGTAGAAGATCTCGCTCTCGAGAGAGATCTCGCCACCTTGAAAAAGAGAGATCTCGACCGTCTCGGTGAGATCTCGGTCGAGATATACAATTTTTTGGCGTCAACTCGATGGCCCATCTCGGTGGGTTAAAACTTGGTATTTAGCTTATTTAAGGCCTTTTGAACACGTTGGTGGCCTTGGATTTGTCAGAAACAACCCTATGTATAATTTCTAAGTCTACCCATAGTGTGAAACCGAAATGTAGTAGGATTAGGGAATGCAATGTTATACAACATGTAATATAGAAACTTTAAAGCATATAAATGAAAAGCAAGTATATCAAATGCATCAACTAACTTAAATGTTATCAAAATTCCATCCATATGAGTATCACAATCTCAATTTTCAAGAATAAAATAATTATACAACCATTAGAAGTTCTATATAAGTCATTAAATCATAAATTCATAAGACAAGCAGAGAATGATTGATCTTCCTTGTTGTAGATGTGCTAAGAGTAGTTGCAAGTGAAAATTCAGCAAAAATCCACAGGAAAAGGCAAAAATTGAGTTCCAGCGAGATATCCTAACTCGCAGATCTCGACCTCCATCTCGTCTTGCCAAGGTGAAAAAACGAGATATCTCGCGAGATCTCCCACCATGACCTGTATAAACCTCGTTTCGTAGCTCAAGTTGCAGCACCAGACTACCAGAGTGAACTAACTCAAGTTGCAATGCGGGAGGAGCCACAAGCAAATACCAATGAAGGGCATCCACAGTCATGATTGAGGTTGGATGGAGGGCATCAAAAAAGACCTCAACACAAATCCTTATTAAGGCAAAACTGTCAATCTTTTGGTTATTTAGTGACTTTAGTCATAATAGAGAGGGCGGTTGATCATTGAGCCGATGAAGCTCAGTCTAGTTTGGCACCAAACAATGGAAGTGAATGCCTGGCATAGTGCAGAGAAATGTGGTACAGGTCAACCTCAGTTGCAAATATTAACTCCATCAATGGAGGAAGACGAAAATTCCACTGTTCAAAACGTAAGCGACGAGTAAACCCTAAGGCATTTAATATTTGACTATATTGAAAAGAGCCTGACTCCTAACAAAGTGACGCCTATGAGGACTCTAAGTTTCTTGTCTTCATTGGCTATTTTGAAGATGAAATTCCACCGTCCAAGACACAAGGTAAGCAAAATTGCCGATATATCACCGAAATTCGGTGATTTCGGTCTTGGGGAAACGAACCCAAGGATCGAAATACGGCGGGATATGGCCGATGCCATTTTATCGCCGAACTGGTGATATATCCTCATTATTTTCCTGTATTTTCTCTCCTAGTTCTTGGCATTTTGGGCATATTTTCGTCCTACCTTGACATAGAACCTTAGTTCTCATTTCATTATTGACGGGTATAGCATTATTCGCAACGATCAAGCGAGATTTCACACAGATCTAGGTGTTTTGTGGAGTTTTTCATATGAGAGGTAAACTGTTTTTCCTTAAATTGTTTTTTTTTTAAATGCATGCCATAATGTTGTTGGATGGGTATGAAATTAATATATGTTGAATACAGTAGGCTGATCTACAAACTCACCGAGTCGGAATTTTTTTTGCAAAGTAATTTATTTATTTATTTTCGAGCGTCAAAAATTGTATTTTGCTACATTTTAAATGCTTGCTTTTTGCATGATATATGTGTTGTATCGTGATTGAAAAAATGAGGATCTCCATGGGCCGATCTACGGACTCACAGAGTAGGAATATTTTTCAACCCAATAAATAATTATTTGAATTTTGAAATTTTATTAAAATATTAATTTAAAATATAAATATTTATGGAAAAAAGAGAAAAAATTATGAACAAAAAAGGAAAATGATTTTGAAAATTAGAGAAAATCATGGAATACCAATATAATTATTTTCAAGCGTTGCTCGTGTGGTTTCATTGTCGGTTTTGATTTGGTAGCCTTTTTCTTTTGTCGAAAAAAAATTAAATATTGTTCAATTGTTTAATTGTTTAAGCAATCATTTTTGTTGCAATAGTTGTCATGTCTAGCAGTGGGAGAGGAGCAGGTTCACAGGGCTGGGGATAAGGACAGCCACAGGGAGTGGGGCTTGCAGCGAGGGGGAGGGTTGATCCTGCATGGCAATATTGTGTTGCTATTAATGGCAACAAGAGTAAAACAAAATGCAACTTCTATGGTAAGGAGTTGAACTCGGGTGGCATAAGCAGATTTAAGGCTCACATCACTGGTAGTTGAAAGGATGTGGCCACCTGCACTGAGGCGAATGCTGATATCGTGAAGGCAGTTAGATAGATGGAGAAAGAAATAGAAGAAGTGGAGGGTGAATGATGCATTGGATGAGGCGGTGTGGGGACCATCATCTTACTGAGTTTATTCAGATTCTGATTAGGATGTTGACCTCGTTGATCTCTGAGAGCAGCAGGAAAGGAACATTAGACGGGTGATGGCTAAGAGCAGGGAGATACAGTACTAGGAGGAGAGGGCCAGAGCTAGATGTACAAAAGCTGGTCCCTCTAGGCCTGCAAGGGCTAGAGCATCTGGATCAAGGGTTGGAGCATCTAAATCTAGGGACAGGGGTGGAATACGTGGTTTGTTCAGCCAATCACAGAGTCAGAGGGTCACTTCTACGACAGATCTACGGGGACCACGTGACTATCCACAAAGGAGGGATCCTATCCTAGAGATCTTGATATTTTTTAGAAAGAAAGGGGCCAAGCAGCCAAAGATTACATGTGCATGGAAAGGGATGGCAAGAAAGTGAAGAGGCCAGTGTCGAAGTGGATGTACTACATTTCGGTTCCAGCAAGCACGACACAGGGTCCTTATTACAGGAATATGATTGACACTATCGCAGATGCAGGTCCTGGATATTGTGGTCCCACCCTAAAGAGGTGATGACCACCTTACTGATTGAGGAGCTGCTGCAACAATACATCAGTAGTTTAAGACAGATGTGGGGATCCTATGGATGCACCATTATGTGTGATGGATGGATTGGTCCGACAAGAAAGTCTATCATCAACTTTAGGGTGTATTGTGATAGGACATAGGAGGACCATTTTTTTAAGATCTCTGGATGATACTAGGCACACAAAAGACCACATGTATATACTTGGACTCCTACAGGATGTTATTGATGAGGTTGGGAAGAATAATGTAGTGCAGATTGTCACCGATAATGGCTCCAACTTCAAGAAGGCAAGTGAGGTACTGATTAATACACCTGGATATAACCTATATTGGACACCCTGCACAGCTCACTGTATCGACCTTATGTTAAAGGACATCGGTAAGATCAGTATTATATAGACACACTGGAGAGGGCCAAACAAGTAACACCTTCTATAATCATACTGCTGCTTTAGATATGATGAGCCGAGCATGCAAGGGTGAGTTAGTCTAACCCGGTCCAACGAGATCCGCCATGAATTTCGTCGCCCTCAGCAGTATTCAGGAAAGAAAGGCATGCTTGAGATCCATGTTTGCATCAGAGGAGTGGTTCTCATGGGTTGGATCAAAGTAAGTATTTCTTTTTTCTCTAATATTTGATTTAACAAGTTTTTAACTTCTTATACATTTATACTACGAATATCTAGTATGTAGTATTTATTACTAACTTTGTATTTGTGATAATTCAGTACTAGTAGTGGGCGCACCACACAAACGACAATCTCATCTGATGAGTTTTGGAGGAATGTGACAGTTGTGCTACAGACCTTAGATCCCCTAGTAAGGGTCTTACGTATGGTTGGTTCCTCCCTGAGGGAGCCCCCACTATGCCCCACATTTATGCAGCCCTTGAGTGGATGAAGGCAGCAATTCAAAGAGCTAACCCCAGAGGTTGCACTACTTACCTGAACATTGTGCATGCTAGATAGATTGCTCATCTAATGCATCCGATGCATAGGTCGGGTAAGTAATTAGTGTGGGTTATTATTATTAATTTGAGACTTGTAGTAAATATTAAGTCTCTAACTGTGAGTTTGTGAATTGTGCAGCCTATTATCTGAATCCAAAATATTAGTACAGTGAAAGTTTAGGGTTGCGGTCTGACTTGCTTGGTGCCGTTATGGAGGTTATTGCGAAGTTAGAGCCAAATCCAATGGTTCAATCAAATTGCCACATGGAGGTTAGAAGTTAGAGCTTAGTACTTGCTTTTTATTTGTGAAAGAATTTAGCTAACAATCAATACAAATTATTGCAGATAAAATTGTTTAAAGATGCACTGGGGGCCTTCGGTTCAGTTGCTGCTCTACATAACCGACGAAATTATGATCCAGGTTAGATGTATGATTACTACTATTATTATTACATTTTACATATAAATATAAAATTATATAAGTACGATTTTGGTTAAGCATTAAAGTATTAACTTAATTTATTTGTGATAATGCAGCAGAGTGGTGGGTTCTGTATGGGGGCGATGCAAAGAACCTCTGGAGAGTGGCAGTGAAGATCCTCTCCCAAACTAGCTCTGCCTTTTGGTGTGAGCGGAATTGAAGTACATTTGGCAAGATTCACTCCCAGAGGAGGAACAGGTTGGGAAGTCAACGTCTGAATGACCTCGTGTATTGCCACTACAATATGAGGGTGAATATAGAGCATGTCAGTTTAAATGGTATCTGTGAGACGGACAAGGAAATACAGCTCGATGATATCACTGCAGATGAGCAACATCCCCTCACTGATTGGTTGTTGGACAGGGGTGAGCTAGTGTTAGACCAGCCTGGAGGTAGGCCAGACCCAGTCATTGCTCAAGCTGTGGGAGTTGATTTAGAGGAGTACATGACATCTCGAGAGGGGTAGGTACATGTATAGGCAGCTGCCATCACTGCTGATGAGTATTGGATGGTGCAGCTTGGCACACATGAGGATGATCCAGATGACACCCTTGCTCCCAGTCCTAGTCAGACTCGGAGGGATGATGATGATGACGACGGTGGTCTTGGTGGTGGTGGTGGAGTACATGAGCGATTACATGTTCCATTATTAGAGACACAGCATCACCCCCAGAGATACAGTGGAGAGACTCAATACACGCATGCCACCCAGGATGATGATCATGGTGATGAGGTTTATTGTGGTCGTCCTACGAGCTACATTCAGCCAGGGAGGGGGGAGGCTCATCGGGGGCAGCAACATCACATGCAAGGGTATGGGTGGTATCGCTATGGTTATAGTGACGATACTCGATCGTATGGCTCATACAACCATTTCGATTTGATGGACAGGTTGTCGAGAGTGATGGGGTCCATGAGCTTGGAAGAGTCTGTAGGCTCCACACCTGCTTATGGCTATGTTGTCCCTTCCGCTTATGGATACGATGATAACACACCTGTCATCTAGGAGTTCGCACTACCATGGGTATTAATGGATCTTCCATAAGCTCGGGTTCGCAGGATGGCAGCACGTATGGGAATTATGATGGTTGGGGTCATCATCATCAGTGTCTCCCGCTTATGCCTCCATTTGGCTCAGGGACAACTGCTATGTTGGAGGCATCATACCGATATCCTTTCAATCATACAATGTCAATTGAAGAGCTCCGTTCATGTTACCCCCCCTGATTCGGAGAAGTTTACAGCCATAGATGGTGCCAATTACGCAACTCTGGTTTCTTTGTATGTCAACAACCATCAGCATGAGATGTCTTGAAGTGACTTCAAGAAAATAATGGAGCGTAAGTTTGAAGTGGTAGCCTTTGGGCCTTGTACCACACTATCATGGGACATAGAACTGATGGATCCACCAAGGCATAGTACTTGGTATTG
The DNA here is from genome assembly GCF_041222555.1 of Hakea prostrata. Classification (NCBI taxonomy): domain Eukaryota; kingdom Viridiplantae; phylum Streptophyta; class Magnoliopsida; order Proteales; family Proteaceae; genus Hakea; species Hakea prostrata. Next base: position 49,240,532 of record NC_142609.1, on the reverse strand, counting down.
AGTATTGACAGGTACATAGTTGTATACTTGTATTTGTATATTAGTATAGTAGTATTTTTTAATAATGTTTATCACTCTATTGTCATTGTGCATATTTATGTTGGTTTAATTGTTTAAAATAATGTTATAGAATTATAGTTTTACCAGTATACAGTTAGGTATATGCCGATTGAGAACACCAATTTGAGTGAGTTTTTAGGCAAAACCAGCCATTCCACTGTGTTTATTGGCATCAAATTAGGGTAGAGACCAAGTTTCAGCCCAAATTGACCAAAAATACCCCCCGAAATTGGGGGAGGGGGCGAAACTTACCGAAATATCGGCGAGATTTTGCCATATCGCCCTGTTCACCGGGTAGTGAACCTGGCAAACTGTCCGATATTTCGCACCTTGCCAAGACGTAAGTATTCACCAAACACTATAGTCTCCATTGTTTATCCATTGCAAAATGGCTCTAACTCCCCTGTTTAGTCTTGCTGGGAAGCTGTAGTTCCAAGTGGATGATCACGAAGTCAGAGTCCATGTTCTCTAATTTCACGTGGCTTGCGCCTTGTAGGAGTAGAAGATTCATTACATTCCATGGGATTCCATTTTGCAAATGAAATCTGAAGGAGCATTAAGCATCAAGTGCATCAAGGATACAAATGTCACCGGCATTTTCAAGCAGACATGGTGGATAGCATCTAATAGGAATGGTCTCCGAGTTAAATGGGTTTATTTGCAACTTAAGGAATGGTTCTATTTGGACAATTGAACAATCCATAACTAATCTTGGGTGTAGAGAAAATTCTAAAACTTAGTTATCAAGGTTTTGCATTGATCACGGAGTTAGAGGGCCTTGTTGAGTGCCTGGGGATATGATCGCCACATGGCATTCCTTGGTGAGCAAAGCATTGTAGCGTGATGTTTCTATGTAAGTATTTTATTAACAGAAAGGCATGTTAAAAGTCAAATAAGTATACTTGTATGCTTAATAAGTATTAGAGAGTCATTAAACGTCTTGAGACTCGTTACATTGAACTTCATTAAGTCAACAATATAACACAAAAATTCAAATGAAGTCAACAATCGAGCAATTACCACAACTTCACAGAAACGTGAAACACAATTTCAAATAATCTCAGACTATCGAATCATATAATCCTCGGATGATAAACTTAGATGAATCATGCTAAAACTTGCATAATACTTGACTAACAAACTCTTATACCGGGTTACTACAGAATTACAGCCGCTGGCTGGCTGGCAGCCACAGCAGTAACCACAAGTACTGCCACTAACATTATAGCAGGATCAGGAACAATAGATGGAATCGTAAGTAGAAAATTGTTTCTGAAATTTTTTCTGAGAAAAGGAAACTCCCTCTTTTGATTTGTTTGTTTGAATTAAGTCCATGTGACGCAATATACACATATAATATACACAGCAATATGAAACTACTTTTAAGAATAGAATGGAAGGTTATATAATTCTATCTTGCTTTGGTTTTAATAATTTGATGAAGCATAATGTATGAAAACCATATTCACAAACCGATAACAATATGCATACAGCAAAACTCCCTCTTTCGATTTTGTTTGTTTGTTTGAATTAAGTCCATGTGACGCAATATACACACTACACAGCAATATGAAACTACTTTTAAGAATAGAATGGAAGGTTATATAATTCTATCTTGCTTTGTTTTAAATAATTTGAAGAAGCATAATGTATGAAAACCATATTCACAAACCGATAACAATATGCATACAGCATAAAACTAAAATACAATAACAATTAGTACCTTGACACCATGGCGTATGTAGACAATGCTTTGATAACTATGCTCTGAAATTTAGACCTAGGACAAAACCTCGCATTCAGCATATCACTGGTAACGACCTACTACCCGGTTACCATTAAAGAATTGACAACTTAATGGGGGTGCTGCTGCATCAATATGGAGATAGGACTTGATACGATGCAGGTTCTCAGAGATTGGCGGATGTAGATAGAATCAATTCACAAGACATTAGGAGTCCAGGGCCTCAAGTTTCTACTGACTTAGGTATAATTTGGAGAGCTCTTCAGACTCTACAAAGCTATAGGTTTATTTACAAAAAATCAGCTTAGGAGTAGGTGCACGGCCATGGTCAGATGCTAGGATGTCGTTCTGATGTGTGGTTTATTGGTGGAAACCCAAAGCATGAGTGCGTAACCTGGAGGTGTTTGATGGATGCTCCACCAACTAAAGACTAGTCAATAAGGCAAAGTATTCGGGTGAATCCTAGTTGTGTATTTCATTGCGCTGGTATAAAGAGTAGAGATCACTCATACGATTCTCTAGAAAGAAACATGGAAACTACTCACACTGGGTAATAGACAATTAAACAACAATAGAATGTGGAAAACCAAGTGAAAGTTTGTGCAAACAAGTACTGCCAGTTATGCGTGATATTAAGCTTGCTTGATCTGCTGCAATTTATCATTTATGATGGGAGAGAAACAGAGGACTTCTTAGAGAACCAAAACCAACAGGCAAACTACCCAAACTACTAAATTTGAAGGGGTTAACAAGTGTTCGGTGTTAAATGTAAAAGTGACGCAGGATGAGACTGCCAAGAGGCTTGTGGAGGCGTAGCGCATTAATATTAGATGGAGGCCGATTCTGAAAACTTGTGTTGGAGGCATCCACTAAGAGGGATGGTTGCTCTACAAGTGATGGTATCTATCAGACAAGGTTAATGTGCACGGAATAGCAAGATTCTGAAACTAGTGAAGAAGCCCAATAAAATGGAAGTCATTCACGTATGGAAAGAGGTTAGTAGGGCAGCTGACTCACAGCTAGAGTGGATATTAGGAATAAGATATTATAATACAAGGCTACAAGCAATGGAGTTTAACAATATTGTACCACATGAGGCACACAGCTACTGGTTTCAATCTACAGCAAGTGGTTTGTCCTTTCCCTACTTAGGCTAAGACTGTTGCTTTTCTTATCCAGCTCTTCCAACAATTTGTCGTGCGGAGTTCTCTATGAAGGAGAGACATTCCAAGATTGTAAAAGGAATCATTCCAATTTGTGAAGCTTGTAATCAAAACCATGTGAGATATTTCCTGCTACATTTGCATCTCCATACAGGTAACTTTCTAGCTAGAGATGCTTAACCTAATACTTATGTCAACCTTCTTGATGAATGCCACCTTGAAATCCTAATATTGGAAACACTAATATCGATATTCACTACAACAAAATGTCAAAAGCAACAACACAATATAGAAATAGCACAAGAAGAAAAAACATACTAGTCTTGATGAAAGATAAATCTCTAGACTAGAAGGATGCTCAGCTGAATTATCACAATGTACTAAAAGGAAGAACACAAGCCCAAAGACAGAAGACTCTGGAGTTTGCAGAAGCAGTCCCACGCATCAGGCCAATCTCTCTAGGAACTCATAACAGCAAGAGCCAGGTCCAACTTTGGTCTTGGTCCCCTATGATACTACAGTTTATTTATTTATTTTATCTAGATCTGTCTTGCCATCTTCTGTTCCACTTGAAACAGGCTACAGAGTGGTACAGACTGTTTCAGTTTTAAAGCCTACTTATGAGTATTATTTTCTTCGAGACTATGGTTTTAACCGAAATTTCAATTTAGTAAATGGAATATCCAACCAAGGTTTTTGTCACAGGTAATCATTGGTGTGAGCTGTTTTCTCTTCACCTTCACCACCCTCATGTTTGTTCTTCACTCTCCTATACTCCACTCTATTTCTTCTTCTGTTTCTGTTCTCTCCCTGTTTCCCTCCTAACTTGCAGTTCGGTCACAAATTTCCCTACTGCATTTTGTAGTGGAAATTTTGATACAAAAGTACAATATAGTACCTGATCTAGCTGTTGCACTGGCTCTGCAGTGTTTGGAGATTTGGGTGCAGCTTTAACAAGTGCAGAATAGTAAACCTTGCGATTTACCCGTGTTGACTTATCCTTGCTAGGTGGTTCAACTTCATCAATGTAAGCTACACGAAGAGATGGATATCTGCCAAATGAACATATACAATCATTTACTCTAATAAGGATACAGAGTGATAACACATTAATTTGGAACACATACGTTGTCATAAGCCTTAGAATGTCCTGTGCACGAGCATTGCCAGACCGCTTATCAATTCCATATTTTTGGCAGGAAACCACATATGTGAATTTCATATCAGCGACAGCTTGACACTGTGTAAGCAAAGATCTTTCACTCTTAGACTGCTCCTCAGGATTTATAGCCTTATAGCCTTCCAACAAATCTGAGAAAGCAATCATCAAGGTGCAAATACAGAAGTTACCAAATATTGTATCATAAGCTGGCATAAAAACATAAAAACAAGAATTCCCTGATAATAATTCACAGTAAAAAGTACCTTCCTCTTTTGCCATGTCAAGGAAGGCCTGAAGTTCCAAGGCTTTCCGGTAATACATCATTCCTCTTACTACAATAGGAAGAAAAAAAACGATGACAGTGACCCAAAATTAACAGTCCAGAGAAAGTTTATTCAATTCTATGAAATGCGGGGCTCTGATTTTTTTTTTTTTTTTTTTTTTTTGGGGGGGGGGGGGGGGGGGGATGCATGTCCATACAAACTCCAAATACCATACCAGTTCTGGTCAAAGTTTGCCCCCTATACGAAGCCCAAAGACGAAGTTGCTCTTCATGTTCTGGATTCTGTGTGACTTCATCCAGGTCCTCCAGTCCTTCTCCCACACAACGCTCCAGAAAGTTTGTCCATTCATCTGGACACCCCACACAATTATGCATAAGAAAAATTTTCCTTCAAAATGCAGTATATTCATAATTTATCCCCAGCACAAACCTGGATATATTTTCTGCAAGTAGAAAAGGATGGAAACACCGTCTTCATTCGGTTGTTCAAGGTCATGCTTTGAAAAAAGAACCTCCTCCATATAGTAAGGGGTCAAAACACTACAGTAAAAATAATATGTCAAGTACCAAGAACCACAGAAAAAGTAAACAATAAGCTAGGTCTTTTTAAACAAGTATAGGCCCATATCCTAAAAAACAATAATATACTGATGATGAATGCAAAGCTGGCAGAGTTCCCAGAATTACTTTTATATAAGGGCCTGTTTGGTTACATGAATCCAGAGATTCATGAAATCTACAGATTCACCTTCTTACACTAAAAACGTGAATCTGTAGATTTATGGTTATGGGGAGAAATCCAAAGATTTCATTGCTACTATAAAAACGCTAAATATTTGCGCATTCACAAAAATCACGTCGACCAAATAGTTGTTAGGATGAATCCACAGATTTTATTCCACAACCAAACAGTTAATTTTACGTGACTCCATAGATTTGAAATCTCCAGACTCATGTAACCAAACAGGCCCTAAAGCAACTGGACTAATGACTCAGGTTGGCTACATAAGGTGCAGTGGATGGAACACTATCACACTCATATAATCTTCTTACATTCAAATAAGAAGGTTGTACAAATGCACTATTCTAAGCAGATCAGAGCCGGGGCATTCGGCTATAATATGTATCACAAAGTTGGAAGATAAACTAAGACCATTTGTAGATACCTTTATTCATCTCTTTTTTTTCTTTGTTATAGCTTATGATAGAAGAGCTCCCTAAACCTTTAGAACATAAAAGTTTGGAAGTTATTTCTGCATGCCCATATTGTTGAGAATTTGTTGCATCTATTTTTAGATTAGAAGGACTTGGAACATATATGATACAATTAGCCACACAAACATATGCCTATACTAAATTAGATAAAATATAAAAATACGGATGCTGAGGTATATGCAGACAATGATATGAAAAATTCCTCAAACTTTCCCAAAACCCAGGACAGAGGCAGCGATAAAAATTCTAAACATTCCCTAAATTCTCAAACCCCAGCCAAAACAATTAATATAAATCCACCACCCTAATGCAGAGATAAGTTCTGTTCTCCATTTGCTACAATATATCCACCAGGTTTTCGACCATTTGTCGGTTACCTTGCATTCCAATTGACTGTCATGCAAAACCTTTTAACATGATTTTCAGTTTATCTTCCTTTCTCATGTCTCACCTCCAGGGTGGACATGGTTTTTCCTTCCCCAACTTGCATATGGTTGCATGGTTCAAGATCTCAGTTTTGTGAGACCTCAAGACTAGACTACAAGCGAAACGTAGAAACTTGTAATCCGGGCTGAGATCTCTGCCTCGACTGAATTTCAGTCCAACCAGCTCCTTTAAACACCAGATCTCGTTAAGTCGAGACAAGAGACTGACTCAACCTCAGCCAACCTCCTTTGGCCGGATTTTTCACCAAAAACGTGTTCAGACCCCCCCCCCCCCAAAAAAAAAAAAAAAAAAAAGAAGGCTGCATCAACACCGCATTTATCTCATTTACAACAACTAATCAACAAGGATCTAGTGATTTTGAAGCCATTCTTAAAGCAAGGTCAGTGTCCTTCCCAAATTTTATTTTTTCCAAATACCATGTTCCACAATAGGTGTTTGGGCGTGCATTAAAAGTATGTTGAACATCTTTACCCGATCTACACTTTTATGAAAATAAAATTATTTTTCTGTTACTAATTTTATTTAATTAAAAGAATATATTTTGTAAGAAATCAAAACTAAAATATCATGAAAAATACTTATGTTGTGAAAATGTTTGTAATACATCTTAGACGCCATTGGAAGAGCTACAAACTAATGGACTCAAATTCTTCTTTTCATTCCTTCAACATATCAATTTCAAGTTTAGGGTCCAGTTGGAACTCATATATAAACTCGCTTTCTCACATATCTAGGACCAGCACTGCATTTAGAAGGCTTCAAATAAGTTAAATACCCAATCCCAGCCCAAACTGCGCCCTAAAACCCACCGAGACGGGCCCTTAAGTTCACTCGAGTTGAGCCAAGAAAAAAGACCAGATCTCTGTTTTCTGGCTGCCCAAGGCCTAGGTCAAGACTCAGATCTCAAACCATGCATGGTAGTCAATGCACCCAGACAACCCATTGACCCAAAGCATTAGAAGGGGTCCTCAGTTGACAATGTGCCCACTTAGCAACCTAGGCATGCTTTAACAAGTATATGATGTATAAGAACCTATATAAAGACAACATGATATACTAACATTAGTAATAGCCTAGTATGGAAAGAACCATCAAATATTAAACAATGCATAAAATATGATATAAACAACATATACATCAAAATTCTTAATTGTCAACGAGACATGCTGTCATCTTGGACCCAAGAGAGAGCAAGGACGCCGAGGTGACCCCTTGACAACCATACATATATAAGCTTGAACCTTCATTTCCCCATCCCACACTCCCACTTTTCACAAGGCTTCATCATCTGCTTCCTACCCCCTTTTCCCTCACCTGCTGTGTTAAGTCCTCTCTCTCCCATTATGACTATCAGCCCAACCATCTCCAACCCAATTTCCAACCTTCTACAATCCCTTCCAAGTTTCATCCTTCACTATGATATCTGTTTCTCTCTACCTCAAGTGACTCTCTTACCTCTCTCTTTCTAGCATCCCTATTACAACAAATCACCACTCTTTGCTAGTAAGGTATTCCTATTACCATGAATTAGCACAGTTTTTGTTGATGAATCCCTCCTCTCCCACATGGCAGAAATAGGTAAGACATTTAGAAGCCTCCTCGCAAAGCCTCAACTGGTGACTCTTTTTCTACATTGACACAGAAAAACCAACGAATCTACGCCCTCATACACAACCACCAAGAGCATATTATTGCCAAGCTTCAACTAATGCAATAAACCAGTTGCAGCTTTAATATCAAAAGAATCTGATGAAGGGAGTTCAATTTGACTAAAGCTTACGAGAATGAAAGCATATTGCGAACTTTGGGTGCTGGGGGCATGTCCATAAACAAGGAATTTGAGAAGAAAGAAATACGCCTTCTTGCTTCTAAATTGGTTGGCACATCCATCGCAGACTCCTTCACTGTAAGTAACAGATGAAGCCTTTTAATCTGCAAAAAGCAACAAGTTCAAAATCATGGACAGACACCTTACGCACTAACTGCGTGACAATAAAAATATCTTATAAAATGTAATTTTACCTTCTCTTTCCAGGCGGCAGACTCGTCTACTGGGAACTTGATAGCACCAGGTGAAGCAAATAACTGTGCTCGACCTGCAAGGTCGCCGGCGGCCATCCCTTCATTTTTCCCATGAGCCCCATGACTTGATTCTTGAATACTAAGAAAAGTATCGAGCACATAAGAACATGAAGAAGTCACACATATTAGGAAGCAGTCAGAATAAAATTAATTTACCCAAGACTTGGGTCATCAATTATGTCTCTTGTCACAACCTCCAGCATGTCCTGGAAGAGTATCACAACCTGATCCCTATCTTCAAGTTTATTATCTTGCTGCAAAAAGTGATTCATTCAATCAGTATAACTCATTACATAATACTCTTTACAAATGACATAGTCACCATTGGTGTTGGAAGTTGCAAGTATATACCAAATACTTGATAAGCTTAACAACATGTTCATAGAGGCTTGGAAGTGCACTCATCTTGAGTTCTTTAATAAGAGTGTCCGCTTCTATGTGATTATTGACTACTTCGAATATATTCTCTATAACCCTGGGAATGGGAGGAGATTGAGGACATAGTACGGACATTAAGAAGAATAACAGAACATTAAAACACAGTCCTGAGACAAGGAATAACAGTATTATTCCACACAAAAATGACATTCTTTAATGACATGCAAGAGAAATTAGAATCTCAAAAGGAAATTTGTCTTGGGACAGGGACCCTGAAGAGAAGGGGAGAGATTGAATCTTACTTTTTTTCAAGATCCCCTCGTACTAGATAGTTGATAATATTCCTAAACGAACCATAACATTCACAAACAGCACAAGACATATAATTGTCCACAAGAATCCTCTTCTTCAGCTCACGATCTTTCCCATTGCTATCTTTAGCCATATCTAATGCAATTGGGATCTAACAGCACAGAAAGGCAGAATAAGTAAGGAAACCTTGCATGGCTTCATTAAACTCCACTGAAGTACAACTTAAAGTAAATACAAACCTTGCTAGCAAGCAAGAATGGAGGCCATTGGATAAGTTGCAAATCACGGTCGGCCCAATATGGAACAAGCAACAAATCCATTTCCCTGAATTTCCAAATAAGCTCAGCATCTCAATAAATATTTCTCCACTTATATAGTAAGGCTACATTGGACAAAGGCTTATGCTTCAAAAAGCTACCAGTTAAGAAGAACAGGAAAAGGTTAATAGCTTATAAAGAGTCTAAAATATATTCAACCAACAAATCCATTTCCATGAAATATCTTGACATTGATATTTCCCCATCTTCTAGCACCACTAAAGCCATAAGCAATTTAAGATTCAACTTGTCTTCTCTTAGCAAATACAGAAGAAAAAACATTTAATAAAAATTAACAGTACCTGTTACTGATAAGATCTTCCTCCCTAAAACTCTCTATTATTTGGTTCCACAACTGTGCAAAATTTGCTCTCTCCTTCTCTTGACCAGGCGGGATCTAAAAGCAATATAAATTCAACATAAGCCCCTAGAGCATAACAAATTAATTTACTTTCCCAGACAAAGTGGCCTTGATTACCTCATCATACTTCCGAGATAACGTAGCCTTCAGCCCCTTCCTTTTAGATTCATTCTTCTCAACTGGAATCAAGCAGCCATTAAAAGCACCCGGCAATGATTGAAATCTGGATCTTAGCATTCCTAAGGTTCAAATCTGGAGGCAATAGCGAAAGGCTTAGCACAGATCAAACATAAATGTAAAACTCAACATAGAAAATCATGAAACAATTATTGGAAGCGAAAGAAAATGGTTTCATCAGCATAAAATTAAAGTTCAGAATGCGGCTTGCTGAAGATTCTTGCATTGCCAACTCCTCTGTTTTCCAAGTAAATTTAGGACCAGACACCTGATGTCCGATACAGCAATGTCCTCTAAACAAGAATTGAAATTGTTAACAGCTTATAAGTCAAATAGGTCCCCTCTTTTTTCATGATTGAAATGAACCTTGTAGAAATCCCCTCTGTAAGCCCCAAGGGCAGGAAGCAAACATATAGTCCACCAAGCAAAGAGCTTCCCAAAGAGCATGCCAATCAGAGGTAGTCTTCAAGGCAAAGATAGCCATGAAGAGATAACAGGAGTTACTAGAACAATCTAAAAACTGAAGGTGCATGAAGTGGGAGGAAGATGATAAAACACAAGCTTTAGATTTTGCAGGTTCCCAAACAATCCATAAGTAGCCGATCTGATGATGGGAATGGTTAGTCAGAAGAGACCAACCAAGGGAAATGGTGTTAGCAGTTCTAACAGAATTTCCCTCATTAATGCGAGTTTCAGGGAGATAGCAGAATCTGGGATGATGGGATTTGAAGAGAAAGCAAACAGAGGCGTGTTTGGAAGTGATTCATTGTGAGAAGGGGCGTGTTGCAGTGGAAGCCTGAGAAGGCGAGAGGGGCTTGTGAGGAAGGCTGCGGGTGCATCTCTAGTAGGGACTGGAAATTCGTAATATATTGTAGACCTCAGATGTCGAGCAGCTGGAATGGGTTGAACGTGTAGACAAGGTGAACAGGTCCTATCGATCGTTGAAGGGGGCACCATCAGGTTGAGACCCGAGGAACAGAAGCTAGGATTTGAGAAGGCCTAGGACAACATGATTAAGGGGGGAAGTAATGGATAGCTGGTGTGTCGATGGGCCAAGGTAAATGGGACTAGCAGGGGAAAAGGGTTTGTGAATGGACCACAAACGAGAATACACAAGAAGAACCCGGCATGATGGGGGGGGGGGGGGGGGAGGTTTCTATTAAAGGGAGTTACGTGTTCCAGGGACGACAATAAAGACAAGGGAAGCTCTAGGGGGAATTTTGCCCAATAGCAAAAGCTGACAGCAAAGGAGCTGTAGTAGTCAGATGTGATTCAACAACACCTCCTTCCAAGTCAATCACCACAGAAAGCAACAAGAGTAGGCAACACCGAGAAGAGAGCTCCAATGAAGGGGCTTACAAAGTCTCAAGCGCTAGAAGAGCAAACCAGTTTTGTCCGACAAGTGAAATTGACAGTTTAGGTTGTGGCACCGGTGCCTTCTATGTTTTCTCTAGCGAAAGTGCCACTTTGATATGCCCCCTAGAGGCTGCAACAAAGGTGGACAGCTCCTTAAGGGCATCAAGAAAAGGAGCTCAAGCAGAAGTATCACGCCATATATAGTGAGCAAAGGTCGTTCCTGCAATTTCAAAACGGGCGTGCAAGAGAGGCAATGGGTCGGCTTCCAATCAAAGAAGGAGAAGCCAGATTCTTCCTTGTTTGTGATAGACGAGAAGAGAGAAGCATCAGCCAGGACTTCAACTGAGTAAACAAATGCCAATCTATATGGGTAGTGCAATGGGAGTCCTGGAAAGGAGACCCTAAGGAGAGACAAAATTTTAACTTGGATGAGCTGGACTTCATGAATCATGATGCCAATGTGAAGGAAGAGGGGTTTGTTCCCAACCATCCAGGGACTTCTTCAAGTGCATGAACTTTGTCAACCTATTCGAGAACTTAAAAGAGGAAAACCTCACTCAACATCGAGTGCCCATGAAGGGCCTGACAAGGCAAGATTACCAAAGTGAAGTCTCAACATCGAGTGCCCATAGGGCAAGAGGCAACTTCTGGCCATTATCAAGGGATGTGGAATCAATCAGAAAGAGAAGACCAGGTTTGAGAAGGGGATGCATAGACTAGAGAAAGAGATCAAAAGGGTGGAGGAGGCAAGCCAGCAGGGGAGGACAAGTTAGGTCATCAAGGAACGGATTCTTGTTGGTTATCCTCAAATGGAGTTAAAGAGCAAGCGTTTGTGATACCAATCCTAGGGAAATGCTAGCCTAGCAATAGAAGAACTCTCTTTTAAGAGAATAGCCTTAGGTTGATATGACTAGCACCAAGAAATTTATTTTTTATATTACCGGTAAAGTTGTAAGGTTGCCTTCAAATTAGCAACAACCTTATTGGGGTGGAAGGTAATCCATCGATCCAATTCTCGGTTTTGATAACGTCTAAAATTCACCTATTTTCATGAGCTCAAAAATCTCCTAATTACCTTCCAATAAGGAAGATGACTTTCTAGGGAACAAGTCGCCTATTTCGTCTTTACTACTGCCCTGTCCCTTCACCCTGATAGAGGATTTTTTTGCCCTTCTTGCTTCTGGTTCTCTCGTCACTTGCTTGAGGCCCTTCCACCCCCCCTTCTTTTCTTCTCGGTAGTGAATTGTTTATTCACCTGCGATGAGTACAGGTTATTCTTTTACATAAACTCGAATTGGCATTCTAGTCATCCGATCCTTATTCTATGATATGGTGCAACACTAGACCTGTAAACAGATCAGGACTCAAATACACCACTCTCCAAAACCGATAAGCAAAACCGCTATCCGAATCCGATCCAATATCCAGCCAAAATTTACAGAAGGCATTCAAATTCAAAACTTTATTGGATATCCAATATGTTGGAAGTATGGCTGAGGTTTCCTAATTGGAATAGGATTCCCTTTTAAATTCTCTATTTTAATTTTATTTTCTTACTTGGTGTTAGATCGGTTTCCTAATATTTCTAAGATTAGTTTATCTACTTGTTTTTTGTATTTCTTTTCCTACTTAGAGTAGGATTACTCAGATTGTAACTATAAATACCCCATTGGGGCTTATGATTCAAAAAATTACCTTCTGAGCAATAATTTCTTCAAATTCTAACATGTTATCAAAGCCTTCTTGAGATCATTGTTTTGAGAGTCGTTTAAGTTTCTAGTTAGAAGATGCGGACCCTAGTTCAATGAAGAAGATGAACTAGGGTTCCCATGAACCTTTCAGATTTTATTCTTTTTTCCTAAGTTTTTTTAATGTGCTTCCGTTACGTTTGGGTAGGAGCTAATCAGTTTTCTTCTTGTTTGAGTGTCTCTCTTGAGATCCACGTAGAACTTGATCTCCATTACCATTTGGAGATTCACCCTTATCTTGGCAAATTTCCCCTTTGAAGACCTAACATTGCCGTAGATTTGAAGTTCATTTTTTACTGTTGTGCAGAAACTGATCTTTATTACCTTTGGAGATTTGCCCCTTACCTTGACAATCTCCCACTCTAGAGATCTAACCTTGCTGTAGATTTGGTGTTTAACCTATGCAGAACTTGATCTCTATTATTCCTTTGGAGATTGTCCCTTACCTTGGCACATTTTCCCTTTAGATATCTAAAGTTTCTATTTTCCTGCTCTACCCTAGCAGTTGTTACCCCCAAAAATATATTTCCCTCAAATTTGTGCAAAAAGACCAAGTGGTCTTCTTGATATTTGAAGATTTATTTTTTCATGGACAATCTTCCTTGAAGATCTAAAGTTGCAGCAGAGATGAGGACGAAGCAAGTGAAAATGACAAACATTTTATCAAAGAAAAATTGGAAAGTGATCATTAATTAGTGAAGTACGAAGATCAACTTGCAAATATTTACCGAGACAGATGTTTCATCCTATTTCAACCAAGTTGAGCATCAGTGATATCCACGCCGGTGATGCCACAACTTGAGAGTGGCGGAAGTATGACTAAGGTTTCTTAATTGGAATAGGATTCCCCTTTAAATTCCTTATTTTAATTATATTTTCTTATCTCATATTTTCTATATTGGATTCGTATTTGGTATTAAATTGGTTTCCTAATAAGTCTAAGATTAGTTTACCTACTTGTTTTTTGTATTTCTTTTCCTAATTAGAGTGAGATTTACTCAAATTGTAACCATAATACCCTATTAGGGCATATGATTGGAAAAATACCTTCTAAGCAATGATTTCTTCAAATTCCAACACAATAACAATCCGATTTGATAAGCTATCCAATTACTAATTGTTGATTGTCATTTTCTTTATTTATGATTTTCAACTTCTGATTTTCTGGTTACCAATTACCGGTTTCCAATTCCAATTATCAGCCATTTTTAGAAGAAAAATATATGTTTAATACTTTACTCTAACAAGATAAATTTTTATCCGGATATTATCTCATCTGAGCACCAATTATCCGAACCCGAATCCGGTTGCTTACCGGATGGATACGGATATTTTCCAGTAAGAAAATTTCCAGATTTGGACACCCTTAAATGAATACAAATCCAAATTTGGAGGTGGATTTCGACTATCTGTTTACAGGTCTATGTAAGACCAAAAAAGCTAGCAATTCAATTATCACAAATGACAGTTCGTGCAAGTGAAAACCCACAAATATAAGCACGGCTTAGGAAATATTTTAGAAAGAATCAGCGAGAAGCATACAGCAAAGACCAAATTCAACGCCGGTGTTCAGCAAATTTTAACATATCTATCCTAAACATTTCATATAATAAAAAGGACAGAGTTTGAACTGTCAGGGCTAGCATGGCCCTAGCACTAGCTCCCAGGCCAAAGGTGCACTCATGGGGGCATCAACAAGGAGGGGCACAGTGACTCCCAGCAGTGAGGAAGTTCCAATAAAAAAAATTGTGTGGCAAGCAAGGGTCACAAGAAAAGAGAATAAAGATGCTCCGATGAGTCAAACAACATAAGAGTATACACTGCTACCTCAAATGCTAACAACCAAAGACAACCCCAAGAAACAAGAGAAACAGACTAAGAAACCAACCTCTCCCAGACGACGAAATGCCCCATAGATTCCTCCAAATAATGTGGAGAAAATAGCATACCATATCTGGGCATCCATAAAGTATACCTGGACAGAACTTTTTGATTAGCATCCACTGGTAAATTCAAGCAAACAAAAAATAAACAACCAATTAAAACATTTAACAGCCACAACACATACAAGAATGATAGGAGCCCAGAGCGCAATTACAACACCAATGTTATTCCTGGCTGCAAACAGAAAACGATGTTACAAAGAATTATTGACTTGCTGCAACTTGGGCAATTACTTAATTACCTCGGGGAAAAAATTCATGCCATTTGAAGTTTCTGATCTGTGCTTGCATGATAGCTTTTGTTGGACCCACAAGAGGTAGTATCTGCAAATAAAAAAGTTGAAAGCCTAAGAAAGCAAACTCATTATCTAGACAAATCCCAGAAGAATTCCAGACATAGGATTATGGCCAGAGGCACTATCATCTCTAGTAGAACAAACTGCATAAAACAACTGATCATTGTCCATGCAATCACACCTTCATCAAACACAGATATGTAAACCATAAAACAATTAGCTTAATTAGTTAATCCAATTTATACAAAACTTAGCAATTATGAAAATTGAGTGACATTTTACTTCATGTTTATAAAATTTAATGTTGATGCTTTGTTGAAAACGTGGTGTGCTACAGATTGCTTGTCCCCCACTTCTATTTGAAACTAAAAATAAGTGTCATTGAGAATTCCCGAGAATTTAATTTAGCCAATTGTTAAATATAATATAAATCACAGAGCATTTCTAAAAAATTCAACGAACGAAAGCTTCAATTATTATTTTTTTTGGCATTCACCAGCCACCAAAAAAATAATAATAACAATAATTGGGTGATCAAATACATAATACAAAAAATTTCAACACCATGAGCCAGACCTCTACATAGTAACTGACTGCGATCTTCGTCACTATAAGCAGGAGCCAGAACATGGTGTACCTGAGCAAACAACAAGAATAACAGATAGATTGGTCAAAATAAAGATATACCATATTCAACAAATAAAACCATTTTCAAAACTTGTATTCTTACTTAAAAAGTGAGAAAGAACTCTCATGCATTCCCCTCCCAACATAAAGACGAGGCTGCAAAACATTTACAAGAGAAAATGTAAAAAAAAAAAAAAGCAATGAAACAATAAAACACTGCAGCTTAAGAACTCACAGAATGGAAGGAAAATCAAAAGAAAATAGTGAAATAATCAGTAAGGTACATGCCATACCTGAGACCACCACATCACCAGCATAACAATTTTATAGTTTGAACTTTCAAGATACCGCCGAACAAATGGGAACAAAAAAAACAATGCAGCAAGCATATTTGGGGACAGGTATATGACAACAGCCAAGATATATAATGAAGCTGTCTGTGCACCATTGCCAAACCAATTCTTTATTTTTTGCGCAAATCCAGAAGGGTTCTCCCAAGTGTAAGCATAAGTTACTGGTAACACTATCACCCATGCCACTGCTGACACAACCTTTAGGATATATCGCAGCTTTACTGCAAACGACATACTCCGTCTTGCTTGCCAGCTGAGTATTACATCCAGAACAGCTGCAGAAGTGAAATATCAACTAATCAAATTAAAATTTACTTACGATCAATCCCCTTCTCAACCAAGTTAATTGTAACGCAAACTACTTCTACTTAACCATATAACTCGATCATACACAATTAAATAAAGAATGAAAAATGAGTGCAATCGAGATAACATAGTAGTGACTCTGATTATGATAAGCTGAGGCCTGAGGGAAAATCATTTCAAGTGACATGGGCATTTAAATGCAATTAATGCACCATTAAAGAGTGCAATGGTGCAGACTATAAATTAAAAGAACAAGTGAACGATTAAATTCGCTGTCATAAAACAAGAGAAAAGAAATGTGGAAGCCTTGGGGCTTTCAACTAATATAACCTTTGGCTTGAAGGGTAAAATTGGATTCATGTAGCCAAACCCATTTAATTGGGAGCGAGCTTTTTTGAGTTGAGTAGGGCTACAAAGCTATTAAAAAACAGCTGCAATTAGACATGGCATATCACTCCACCGTAGTAGCCCACTCAGGTCTGTTCTACTGCATAAAAAACAGAGACTGACATAATGATGCTCTTAGATCACCTAAATAGGCTTATTTTAATGGAAATGCACACCTTGGGTTGGGGTTATAAGAGTTGGGAGTTTAGTCCAATGGTTTTCAAGCCAATAAGCACTGTAATGTGACTACACCATGGACATTAAGGCTGCATATTTGATTGCCTTGATTAGGAGGACATGGTTTATTTCTTTGTTGCTTTAGATTAGCTCAGTTGAACTGATTCAAAGTGGTTCAGTTTAAGTTGCAATTAATTATTTAAGCATTTTAGTTAGGCTCAATTGGGATTCTATAAATCCATTCCTATTTGGAGTGCTCCAAGACATAATAATTAAGCCGAAATACATAATTAATTCTCTCTACAATTTTAATGTCAAAAATACAATTTTAATGTCAAAAATTATAAAAAACTTTAAAAAATTATTAAGATGCATAGGAAAATTGCCTCCCCCCCCCCCCCCAAAAAAAAAAAAAATCTGTTTGTGCACAAGCCTTTGGCATCAGGTTTGCCTGTAAAAAAAAATTACTAAGCCTACAACAAGCATCCCATAAAGTTTCAAAGCTAACTAGGGCCCTCTGCACTAGAACATAATCCTAACCCCTCCCCCCCCCCAACCCCAAAAAAAAAAAAACAGAAAGAAAGAAAGGAAAAAGCATAAACTAGTTAAGATCTTAAGAAACTTGACCCTATCAAGGTGGTTGTTCCGAGTTTTTGAACCATAACTAATGTTGTCTAGATATTCTTCAACCAAAATTCACTTCTGATTTCATATGTTAACGAGGCAACTAACATTTAATTAAACTATATCTGAAAACAGTAACTCCGCCGGTGTTTTGCTGCAGGTCGGCGGTCGCAAGTCCGGGTAAAGGAGGAGGGTTGGTGTGTCAGGTCGGCAGCCAGCACCGGAAAAAATCTAACCAAACATTTTTCATGGATTCGACCTTATATGATAAAAGCTATGCTAGGGCGTTCCCCAACAAAAGAAGCGCTACACTATGGACCGGACGTAGTGATAAGTGGGCAAGGGTTAGCTAGGGCATCCCCTGTAAACGACGTTTCGCATCGGCGCCCGGATGCGATGATAAGTAGGCAAGGGTTCCAGCGTTGTGGACGAGTGTGGGTAAAGAAGCTAGTAAATGAACATAGGATTAGATTGGCATCTTGGAACATAGGATCTTTAACTAGTAAAAGCTTAGAATTGATAGATGTTATGAGGAGAAGGATTAATGTAGCTTGCATTCAAGAGACTAGATGGAAGGGTAAAAAAGTCAAAGAGTTGGATGACTTTAAACTTTGGTATACTGGGGGAAAAACAAATAAAAATGGAGTGGGTATAATAGTGGATAAAGATCTAAAAAATGATGTGGTGGATGTTAAAAGAATGGGTAATAGGATTATTGCTATCAAGCTTGTAATGTAGAAAGAGTTCCTAAATATAATTTGTGCATATGCACCTCAAGTAGGATTAGATGAAAGTCTAAAGCTCAGATTTTGGGAAAATATGGATGGATTAATGCAAGGAATTCGTCAAGGAGAAAAGATTATCATAAGAGGTGATTTAAATGGACATATTGGAAAAGATCAAAGAGGATATGAGAGTGTACATGGAGGATATGGTTTTGGAGAAAGAATGAGGAGGGGACTTCAATTTTAGATTTTGCTACTGCTTTTGATCTATCTATTATAAATACTTACTTAAAAAAGAGAGATGAGCATTTAATTACCTTCAAAAGTGAACAGCATAGAAGCCAAATAGATTTCTTCCTAACTAGAAGGACTGATAGATTGTTGTGCAAGGATTACAAGGTGATACCGGGGAAAAGCTTAACTGCACAACATAGACTTGTGGTCTTGGATATGTGCTTAGTCCCAAGAACACATAAAAGGTCCAAGGTAAACTATCCCAGAATAATATGGTGGAATTTGAAAGAAGAGTGCTCGAAATCCTTCGTTAATGAAGTAGTCAAACAAGGAAAATGAGATTTTAAAGAGGATACCAATGCAATGTGGAATGAGATGGTTGTGTATTAAGAAAATGGCTAAAAATGTCCTCGGTGAATCAAAAGGAAAGCTCCATTCTTATAGAGATACGTGGTGGTGGGATAGTGAGGTTCAAGTTGCCATTAGGAATAAAAAAACTAGTTTTAAGACACGACAAAGACTTAAGGATGTTGAGGATCTTCAAAGGTATAGGTTGGATAGAAATGAAGCTAAGAAAATTGTGGGAAAAGTAAGGGAAAAGAAGTATAAAGAGTTATACAATAAGTTGGGGCATGAAGGAAGGGGAAAAATCTATTTATAAGATAGCTAAGATGAGGGATAGGAAGAGTAGAGATATTGACCATGTTAGATGTATTAAAATGGAGATGGTAAATATTAGTTTGTGAGAAGGACATTAAGAAAAGATGGGAAACATATTTCTCTAGTATACAAAATGAGCATTTCTCAAGCACTTATGATTCGGACGATTACACCTTTCACCAAGGCACCAATGCCTGAACTTATATACGTACAATATCGATATTCGAAGTAAAAGAAGCCTTAAGGAGGATGAAACTCAGCAAGACACAATGTCCTGATGAAATCCCAATTGAAGTATGGATGAGCTTAGGAACCCATGGACTAGTATGGTTGACTAAGTTGTATAATAAGATTATGAGCACAGGGAAAATGCTAGATGAATGGAGGAGAAGCATCATGGTTCCAATTTACAAAAATAAAAGAGATATTCAAAGTTGTAATAACTATAGGGGCATTAAATTGATGAGCCATACTATAAAATTATGGGAGAGAATAATTGAAACCCGTTTGAGACACTTAACTACAGTTACAGAGAACCAATTTGGGTTTATAAGCCGGGAAGATCTACAACGGAGGCTATTTACCCAATTAGGAGACTTATGGAAAGGTATAGAGAATGTAGGAAAGACCTTCATATGGTATTTATTAATCTAGAAAAAGCTTTATGATAGAGTCCCTATGCGTTAATTTGGCAAGTACTAGAGAAAAGAAGTGTTGCATGTAAATATGTAGATATAGTTAAGGATATGTATGATGGTTCGGTTACTAGTGTTAGAACAGTGAGGGGACAAAGCAATGAATTCCCGATAACAGTTGGACTACATCAAGGGTCAACTTTAAGTCCATATCTATTCGCACTGGTAATGGTGAATTAACCAAAGACATTCAAGATGTGGTCCCCTGGTGTATACTTTTTGCAGATGATATTGTGTTGATTGATGAAACCCAAGTGGGAATTAATACCAAATTAGAATCATGGAGAGTAGCTTTGGAATCAAAAGGCTTTAAACTTAGTAGATCGAAGACAGAATACCTAGTTTGTAACTTTAGTCATGATCGGGCAGATGATGAGGTGGTGATACTTGATGATAAAGAAATTCCTCAAAGTGATTGTTTTAGGTATCAATGTTCAATCATAAGTAAAAGAAGTGATTTAGATGATGAAGTTTCCTAAAGAATTAAAATAGGGTGGATGAAGTGGAGAGGTACGTCTGGGGTCTTATGCGATCGGCGTATTCCGTTAAAGCTTAAAGGAAAATTTTATAGGACCGTTGTTCAACCAACTATGATGTACGGTGCAAAGTGTTGGGCTGTTAAAAAGAATCATATAGATAAACTTAGTGTAGCAGAAATGAGGATGCAAAGATGGATGAGTGGCAAAACTAGGATAGATAAGATAAGAAATGATCATATTAGAGTTGGTCTGGGAGTTGCTCCCATAAGTGATAAGCTTCGAGAAAGTCGTTTGAGGTGGCACGACCACGTTCAACGAAGACCTATAAATGCCCCTGTACGGAGAAGTGATATAATCCAGATTAAACGAACTAGAAGAGCTAGGGGTAGACCTAAGATAACATTAGGAGAAGCGGTGAGAAAGGATATGTATAGCTTAGGCCTTGTATCTAGCATGGCCTTGAACAAAACTGATTGGAGGGCAAGAATCCATGTAGCTGACCCCATTTAGTTGGGACAAGGCTTATTGTTGTTGTTGTTGTTGTATATCTGAAAAACGTACATTTTATATCACTTCATAAACCCAACTTTTATAGTAATTAAAATTACTTTATTACCCCTACTCATGTTGCTATTCTGAATCCATCATATCTACACTTCACATTTCCTCTATTCGACCTCCCTTTCAGCCTTTTCATGCCTTAGATTTTAAGTTATTCAAAATCACCCCTAATCTGAACTTTTGATTGGAAGATCCTGTTATTGGCTACAGTTTTAATCATTCAAATTCAGTACTACGTTACTAATGTGCATATAAAATTTTATTTCACCTATCCCTTTATCTCCATTAGTATTGATTGTATGAGGGGGGGGGGGGGGGGGGGGAATAGCTCCAATTGATAATGTCTAATGGCCAGAGCCACAAAAGATGGGGATTGGCTATTGTGACTGAAAACTCAAACTAAAGAACAGAATAAAAATACTATTAGGAGTTTCAAACAGCAAGGGCAGGGTAAGACCAAATCCTAATCTGTCAGATAGGAGCTGTCAAAATGGAAAGAACCCCCAGTTCACTAGTTAAGCTCTAAATTTTAGTTTTCCTCAAGGTAAACATTCTCCCCCCCCCCTCTTTTGTAACTAGCCATGTTTCAGCATGTTGCATGGCCCAATTTTAAGTCAGGATAAAAGCATTACACCGCTAAGGCTTTTTATCAGCACTTCCTTCAGATTTCCGGCTTTATGACATCACCAAAAAGAAATCGCCTTAAGTCTCTTTTTTGAGTTACCCAGAGAACAAGCTACATAGATCTCTATGAGTAGACAATCTAATTCAAAAAGGCAAAACAAAATCAGAAAATAGGAAAAGAACTAACGAAATTAAGGGCACTAAAAGGTGATGACAGCAGCAATTATTATAAGTTGTACCTTGTCCAAGCTTCAAAATTGCAGCTGTTATAAAGACACTAAGCACTTTCTTGAAGACTTCAGCTTTAAAGATTGAGGTAGGTTGCCCCGATCCATTCCATGCAATAATTATCATAGCCTTAACAATAAATGGTCAATGTTAACAGTAAACAGTATCGGTATACACAGAAGAAAGGGGAAAAAACATACACACACCCCTAAAAAAATTGAAGTGAGGATTGGAAAAGAAGATTTTTAAAAATTGAAGGGTACCTGTAGACACAAAATAAAAAAGCTCCACATCCTATCAAAGCTTCTGAAGATATGCCAAAATGAGCGTATCTCAACGAAATTAACTTTGCCAACCCACCGAACTCTGTTTGATTGGACCTCCTGAACAAAGTACCCATGAGAAAATGCACTAGCATTAACCAACATCAGAGATATAACAATGTACTTGCCATAAACCATCCAGAACAATAATGAAATTTTACCCTTGGATTTCATAGTAACCAATTTATTTCGAATTAAAAAAAGGCCCTCCTCATTTAACTCCAATATAGGTGGTCAAATCTCAATAATAAGGTATTGAAGAGCAATATTTTGAGTATTACAGGAAAAAAAACTTCAACTTGTTATACCAATTCCACGGAAAAGCTTCATTGCAGCTTAATCCAACTCACCCCAACACCCCCTCCCCCAAAAAAAACAAAAAAAATGGGGCAAGAACAAAGAAAGTAAAGCAAAACAATATAGAAATGCGTAGAGGGCAATTCACTGAAATCAATAAATTATCACAGAGAAACAAATATCAGAGAGAATGCAAACACTTATCTGTCACCAAACTGGTGAGGAAATGTTTATGTTTAATTTATATAAAGGCAAACATGAGAAGAAGAAAGAGATCCAAAACGACAAAACGTGCCCGTACACTAGCAGGAAAAAGAACAAAACGACGACTTTCTTTTTTTTAGGGGTAAATGCCTAGATCTATGAAATAAGATTACAAAAGCAAGTAGGTTTTGGCATTGTTTTTACCCTTACTTTGTCTTGTAAACCTACTTGTTTGGTAAAGTTTGTCTACTCTAGTAGATGAAAGAGGTTGCCCCCTCCTAAAATGAACAAAGCAGAAATTGATTCAGGCAAATACAGATAAAGAAAGATGTCCTTTGCTAAAACTTACTGCATTTTTGTCACCTCGAAGTTCATTCAACGACTGACAAAAGAAATCAGCATCAGCACGCATTGGCCAACCTAGCCGGAAACAATCAACTGACCTATAGTTTAAATGAATGAGTTAAGTTACACATCATAAACATAAACAAAGTATCTGGAATAGCAAAGCAGTCGGGGGGAAGGGGGAAGGAAGAAGGCAATACCAAAAATATTCATTTAAATCATCATAGTTTCTCCACTTTGAATGCTTTGCTTTAGCCTTCTTGCTGCTTTCAGCTTCCTGAGAGGAAGATTCCACCAGACCACCAAGAAATAAACTAGAAAGTCAAAATGGATATACTTGTAAACAAACTAAGAGAAGAAAAATGTTATATACCCTTGCAATTGTATGATAGATTGGAGTAACAACTTTTGTTAAGAAAGCCTCCTCTTCACCTCCATAAGCTGGCTTCACATTCTCACCCGTCATAGGACTGACATTCCCAGCAAGCATCCCATAGAGTTCGAATGCCATCTAACAACACAAGCACAATATAAAGTAAAGAAACGCAAATGCAAAACTATATCTCTAAGGGAAGTTCTTCCAGAGCAAATAGTCAATTACTTTTGAGGGGTTAATCTGAATCCTATTTTTCTGCTAAAGATACTTAATATGTTTGGTTTTCTTTTCAACGTTTCACTAGTTTAGCATATAAGGGTACATGATCTTATGTTCTAACCATTTATTTAAACTTAAGAAAAAAAAACAGAGGGTCATTTCTTTTAAAGTGTCGGATTATTCATTACAGATCACCATTAAATCCCAATCCTTTAAATAATGTACAGCCAGGGATTTCAGGATTGAGGGGGACGAGCTCATATGACATACATGATGATAGATATAGCAAAGGCATTCGGGCATGAATCTCAAATTTGCTGCTTCACCCCAAATTAGAAGATAAAGACCCATGTACAGTAGTTTACGCTGCTGAACTTCTTGTTGTATTGTTGGCAGCCTGCAATATTAAAAAGCAGAGCATGACAACAGGATACGGGGCAAATAAATGCCAAATATACTCAAGTATGAAAATCCTCACCAAAGACTACTCTTGCGATTCAAGTATTTGCACCATTTCTTATAATTCTTAAACATTTTCTTCATGACATCAGTCAGTGCATGCTCATCCAGCTGGACAAAAACCAACACAAAGTACACAAGATTATAGCTGAATATCATAAATAGTTTATTTTTAAAACAACTGGTGAGAAGAACAAAACCTTGGGTTGCTGATCGAGCTTTGGAAATTGCCGAATATGTACATTTGCAAGCAATAAAATTAAGTGCTCCCTTTGGTTAGCCACACTGTCCTTCTGCACAGTAATAAATGGAAGACAATATCAACCACTAGGAAGGCTCACAAGAACCCAAAAGAGCAGAAAGCCCAGATGGATATAAACTACTGACCTGAAATCCAAACATGGCCTGGAGCCAATCAAGAATGTCATCATCTACTTTCTTCTTGTATTCCCTTGGCCATGGCAGCCCCCTTGTATTACGAAGTGCAAAAACAGCAGCTTGAATCTGCAGATTAAACAAACAAAAGCTGTTATGTTGTGACCCGAATTCTTGCACCCGGCTTCGAATACCAACATTTTAGACCCGCAGTACGGTACAACACGTTTACCCGATTGGAGTCTTTGTACATATGTATCTTATGTTTGCTACTAAATCATTAAGAGATTCAGGATTTTCAGTTAGGGTTTTTGGGTGAGAGTTCTTGTAACGCCATTCTTGGCAATTAGCTGTGAGATCTCCCATTGTTCTTCTTCTACATGGTGAAAAGCACTTCATCTTCGCCCGTCAACATAGCACACCGCATTGGTGTGTGAATTACCTTAATCTTTGTGTGTTTTCATTTTGCTTTTGTTTCGATTCGCTAGTTCATGGTGTTTGTTTTAACAAAAGCACTCAAAACATTCATTACGAAAAATAAAACCATCAACAATAGAGATGCAACATAAAAATACGGATGTTGAAAGCAGACCTCAGGATATTTCATAATAGCCTGATTGGCACTGTCAGGATCAAGAGGGAGAATATTGTAAGGGACATAAATCTCGGTCTTTTCTGCAACCTTATTGTGAGTTTCCAAAATCTGCGTAGAAGGCCAACCATCAATATTAGTCATTTAAAATTATATTTCAGAAATTCTTTTGCTGAAAGAAGATTTGAACACCCAGGATCGCATTACGTGGAAGACAAGATTGATGAAAGATCTCAATCAAAAGGAATTGCCAGAATCTAATGTCACAACATAAACCTTCAGGATACTTCACCTCATGATCAAGTTCAACAGCCTCTGTCAGATTGACAGCCTTTAGAACCTCAAAAAGGACAGCAGCAGTTTGGTATGCTTTGGTAAGTTGTGCACTGATTAAACAGAGAGGCTTAAAATCAAACTAAAGGTATACACAAAGATGATAGCTCCAAAAAATTACCAGAACTCCCACAAGTTTGAAAGGAAACTCACCGATCAGCTTTATCAGAGTTCTGCAATGCTTGGATGTATTTTTTGTAGTAATGTTGATAAAAGCTCTGCATTTCACGTGCATCACTCTTTTTTGCCCTCTGCTGTAACGTAGGTTCATTTTCCTGCAAAATGCAAAAGGAAGAACCCATCAAGGAACCTGAAAAGAAAAAGAACCATTGAAAAAGAAAATAGAATTTTTAGAGAAAATTTCTACCATTCACCCATAGGAGCGGGACTTGGCACAATGGTTGGCGGACCATAGTTGTAGCTTGAGGTCAAGGGCATTGAAACAGCCTCTCAGCAAATTTGCTGGGGTAAGGCTGCATAGGAAATTCCCTCCCCCCAACTCTGCTTGTGCCGAAGCCATTGGCACTGATCTCGCCCCTTTTATCATTCACCCATGCTTATTTACGCAAGCTTTTACACCTAATTCCTGGTATTTTTAAATTACCACCATCCACCCCTCTGTTAGACTGTTTTTCAGCACCTCTTCTTGCTGTATGTATTTTAATTACTTTATTCATTAGTTTCTCTGTTATTTATCTAAAACAACCTCCTCCTCCAATCAGAAAAAGAGAAATCCACCACCCCAGCCTTCCTTTCTCTGAAACCCAACCGACCCCACCTACCTTCACCCGTGCCATATAAACCCTGCCCAGCCTGACCATTCGGTCCTGCAATCTGCTTCAGGTTTCCACGAGGCTTAGCACCAATGTCCTCTACATAGGCTCCATAAGCTTATCCACTGAGTTTATGACTGGAACTACTATGAGGCTTCCCTGTCTAGACAAGCCAAGGAGGTCCCAAACTCATGGACCAGTAAAATATTTTGAATTTCTTTTTCAAGAATTAATGCTCATCACTACTCAAGTTCATTATATTCAATTTGCTCAGTGAAAAGCAATCTAAAACAATCGGCATAATGATTTTCCTAGATTGGACACAAGTAGCATCATATAGTGAAATTACTGAAAAGGGCTAAGTAATGAGATATTCCTCGTCATTCCATGAAGGATCTCAGCCGTTGATATAAAAAGAAAAGGTTCTAATCGTGCAATCCACTTTTACCCTATCACTTTGGGGGGAAATTGGGGAAAATTGGGAAAATTAAAGAGGCGGAAGAGGGAGAGAGAGACGGAGGCTGAGCTCGTGCATGAAGAAGACTTACTGGAGATGGGCGGCTGGAGCATTGTGAAAGCATCTCCCAGATTTCTATTTGGTTTTATAATTCTTACTTCTTCATATTCTAGCTGAACTTTGTTAATGGCTACATTTATCTCTATGTTTGAAGCTTAATATGAGCTAATTTCTTAGTTTGTTGAGATGATGAGAGTACCCGAACATGTGATTTGAGCTGAAATTATCCAGTTTGTTGTAGCTCTGTTGTAACACAGTTTATTATCAATGTATTCAGCATGCTAGTTTTTTAGTAATTTCATTTACTGATCAATCATCCGTGAGTGAATGTTGTGGTTTTAGTTAATTGAAAAGTTAATTAGACCTAGATAAATGCTGAATAGTGTGAGTTAGCTTGATCCTTATGTGGGTTTAGCTAATTAGTGGGTAAGGTAGGAATACTCACCTATCTCACGTAACCAATATTGGAATTCGAGCGTAATGTGCATCCTCAGTTCAATTCTCCATAGGAATATGAGGGTTTGAAATAGGATATTAGTGTATATGTGGATTGGAAGATACCCCTATACAATTTTGTCCCAGGTTCTTTGATATGCCTTGTGCTGTAGCGTTGTTGTGGCATCCACAACCTAAATTCAGGGGAAATTGTTTCCCAACATTCATACCACTTCTTATAGTTCATTCTATTACATATTTTTCATTTAGTATCTCTAGTTTAATTTACTTGTCCTTTGTTTATTTAGTTCATTATTCACAAAGTACTTTTGTTAATCTTGTTTAAATTAGCCTTCCTTTTACATTGATAGTTAACGATAAAATTCTCCGTGAGATCGACACTCTACTCATTATTTACTACTTGATTGCGACACATGCACTTGTGTAGCATTTTTAGACACAACTCACAAGCAAACAAAGTCCATGTCATGGGTGTGCTCAAGCAACTCATCTTTGAAGAGCGAAAGGAGAAGTCCAATGCATCAGAGGGGTCAAAAAAGGACTACAAGAGCTGCAACACTTGCAAAGGAGGGTACACCCCCAAGGTGGAGTATGAACTGAGCTGTGATGCAGCACTGAACCCGATTGCACTGGGTCTATTCAAATAACATATACTACTGACCCCTAAATTGTCTCCACCAAGTTTTCCTCCATTGGCTTGTGGAGGGGGGAGTTTACTTAGCTGAAGAAAAGCTCATGATGCCACGAGTTCAGGAAACTGTGTACTTGTGGTATGTTTTGGTAACACAGCTATAGATGTACAAAGACAAGTACTGAGTTACAGGCACATGCTTCAAGAGGAAGAAAGAGAGGCTTCTGATGTTATAGAGCCTTGCAGAATGCCGTTTCTGAACATAAAACTGTGACCAAGAATCGATAAGGGAGACGAAGCAGCTCAGTGTCAACGGATGGCAGCTTGCTTCCTTTACTTCTAGCTTACCTAAATCTCTCAAAACTCTTGTGAAACTCTCCCTCCCAACTGCAACCCTACAAAGCTAAAGCCCACCCTCTGCATGTTGGGAGGCAATTTTTTCTCAACTCATGGAGTGAGCAAAATTTGGCTTTTCAAGGCCTTCCCAAAGGCACGAAAGGGCATGATGGTACGATCATAGAGATGCAGTCTTTACCACATTTCAAAAGGCAGGAGGACTCATTAGTAACCAGAAAAGGTGAACCTGATGCCAAAGGCTTCCATACAAGTAGAGTCCAGGGGCACAGAAAATAATGTATCATACATCAAACTAAACAGAAATTAACACACGAATGTAGATAAAATGATGATTCAGTAACAACATAATCCCCCAGGCAGCAATCACAGCTAAGGCATTGATTTAAATAAAAAGGGGCATAACAAACAAGAATCCTACTATTAGACGGACAAAGAGGGCCAACCGTAAGGAAACTCGCACCCCCCGATTTCACAAAGACCATGTATTCGTATCTCAAACCCGCGAACTGATGGTATCAACAGGGCGCTGAAATTATGATCCCTATAAAAAGCAACATAAGTACAGATGCAGACAGTGGACCTTGGCACAAAAGTAGGGTTGCTCCATTGCTACCTAGTGGTTGTGGAAAAATCTGGAAACAGCCTCCCAGCAAATCAGGAGACAAGTTGCATCCGTTGCATACCCTAACCACCCCCCACCCCCACCCCCCAAAAAAAAAGAAGGAAAGAGAAAACCAACAGTGGTGAGAGCCACGTGCACAGAGCAGCCCATCATTTTAGTATGATACATCAAGGGGCAAGGAGCAGGGAGATGTAAAATCTTAGGTTTTAAATGAACAAATCACCTTAACAACACAAATTCGGAAACAATTGGAAGAATAAAATCCTTTAAATCAACATGCCCCAAATAACTATGGGAAATAGTTTTCTATTGAACAAGAGGCATAAATGCAAATATTAAAGTTCCTATTTCACCCAACTTCAGTAACCAGCATAGAATGCATGGAATGTGACAGCTGATTCTCGAACATCAATTTTCTTGAAAGTAAATGCATGCCGTTATACCCGCGTACACTTCATGAGAGCAAGATTAGGCTCCAAATTCCAACAAAAACTCGGTATAAGTGCACAGCAAGGTGCTCAATTATGATCAATACTGAAAAATTCTCAACTCTTTTTATGCACTTAAGATAAAATAGCCCACTTATAATGATACACCTATCAGTTTTTATAAATAATAAAAAGAGTAAGTTTTGAACGATATTTGGCGTTCACAATAGGCAATTCAGACCAAAAGTATAATATTCACCTTCTCAAGACGCTGAAGAAGTGCAGTTTTAAATTGGCGGACACCACGCCCACTAGATGTTGGATCCAACCGATGAGCTTTTTCAAAAGCATAAAATCGACCTAAACAGCATTAGCAGAGTAGTGCATAAGATTCCATAAAATTAATTAAATTTAGAAAAGCAATCTTTGAGAATACACCATAGAATAAACAACAATAATAACTATACAACACAAGCTAGGAAATAATGCATCTCTAGCCAATACTTAAATCAGCTACAGTGTTGAATAATTAGCAGAACTATCAAACAGCCAGTTCTAAATAATACTAATCCAGCTCCACCAACAAAAACCACAGCAAAGCGCCCACAGCTTAAGATTTTTATGTTCTTTATGTTTAAAATTCATAGGGAGTACCTAAAGAACCATATCATATCATCCAAGTAAGTAAAATGGTTATGATGAATTCATCAGTTGTTTCCAATACAAAAAAATCTGCTGTTTCATTCAACGTTAGACCTGTTTCAACTATTTTAAATAGCCATCATACCAAGAATTTGCTCCAGCAATGAACTCAACAAAAGCAACACCTACCAAATAATCTCTCCAATTTTCTCACAACAGCTTAACACACCAAAGTTCAAACCCTCAAGCTTCTTCAGAAACTAATACTTCAAAGCAACTTTCTTCAATTTCTGCCTCCTAGCCATATTCAAATACATGACCTTACATGTCATTCAGTATCAAATATAACAAAATACGAACAAATCAATGAGATTTAACATATGAGTCCCGATCTTTTAGTATCAAACCTTTTGCCCCTCTCCTCAGACTAGATCAAGCCTAAAACATAAGAACTGGGGGCACATCAAGCCCCCCATCAACTAATACCATGTTCAACACTTCAATGTGACCATGGTTTCCACTCCTTAAAAGCTCAAACTTCTATGACACCTTTCCCCAGGTTCGAACAACTATAAGTTACACATCCATATTTTCACCATATCATCTGCTTTATATTTCTTAATTTCTAGACAAAAAAATCTAATGTACGAAAGAAAAAACTTCAAAAAGTTAAATAGCTACCTACTGATTTTAGTGTAACTACTAATCACACCACTCCAAAAGCACCTCTCCCCATCATAAGGTTCTAGCCAGCCCTAATCGTATGGGGAAACTCTCCTCATTCTTCCCACTCTAGTATATTATTGAATGAAGAAAAAAAGAATATTGGAGGCAAACCTTCATCAATAACACTAGCTGATTCCTTGTGCGAATGCTACTATACAAAACTGAACTCCAAATATATAATTTCAGACCAGCCTATCTTCAACAGATGGAGATGGAACCTGTTATAAATAATAATCATAACTTGCCGAGTCCTGAGGTAAGTTGGATCCGCCATCTGATAAGCCATAGCTAACAGAATAACCAAGAGAAACTGAATCCAACGAAGGATCACAACCACAAACTTCTCCGTTTTACTTTAAATCCGGGACAATATAAGCAGTGCCATAGCAACTGCCGCGCCAACTACTAAATACATACATTGTTTACAACAGCTAGAGTGGCCAGGCCAATGCAACGGATACTAAGTTACTAACTGCACCAATTATTGCAAAACAGCAACCACCAGCCACAATGCAGGATGCGGATAGATTTGATTCATAGCTAACCTTGATTATCTATCCATTTGTTTAGTTTCAGAACGAGGAGACCAAATATATGGCAAAATGAAGCATTCATAACTCAATGTTTTGGAAAAACAACTGGATTGCTGAAACAATACATGTAGTGCCATAAGCTAAGATGGCCAAGAGAAGTTGACATCTGGAGAATATAAGTCATAAACTACTTGTCCAGGCTCTAGGATGGCAACTTTAGCCATCCATGCAGCTAAAGGGAAAAGATCCACATCCTATCAAACCTAACAAAGAGAACATCATCACTCTTCAGAGCCCTTCACTAATATCTAATATAATCAACATATAAAAATACAAGCACTACACGTCGCACAAAGAGATGGAGAGATACAAAATTAATCATAACTTTTTTTGTGGTGGCTGGGGAGAGGTAAGGGAGAGCATTATGGTTCCCTATGGAGCCCCCAAACACCAATAAAGTAGCTTAGAGATGCAGCTACCCAAACTCCAGAAGTAAATACAGAACATATGAAGCACTGTTGGAGGACTACACCTTCAATGTGCTGACTCCTGATAGTATGAACGAGTATAAGATGTTCTTGACAGTTTTTTAAAGTAAATTCATATAGATATGAATAGAAAGTAAGCACTAATATAGACTTAAAGTACACGGACATCGCCCCACCCAACACAAAACAAAAAACAACAAACCTCAATGTGAAAATAAAAATATAAAAAAACAGCATAACCTGGGAAATGGTGGAAGTGTGAAACATATTACTTCAACCGGACAACCCCTATACTATGTTCTATAACATGCAGAACACCACTAGGCAACCACCCGAATCATGAGACAGCAAGATAATCCAAGAGATGAATTACCGTCGATTACATATTCATTTTCAGTAATACGGAGTATAGCAAAATAACCCCCCCCCCCCCCCCCAAATAAATGTCACAGAAAACAGAGGAATTAGAAACAGCCCAGTGCAATTTTAAATGAGAAAACATGCATGACTATTGATATTTCCTAAATCCATCAGTATAAACATAGAATACGGAAAATGAGGAAATATACAAATGAACATGCATAACTCGAACTTACAGAGATAAGCAACCCTTGGATTGCTGGATTCAACTTCATTGGCCACACGAAGGATCGGCGCAATCTCAACAAGCGAAGAGGGCACGACTTCACTATTAAATATTTCTCCAACATTTCCCACGGTTTGAGTCCTCAAAAGCCGCCTCGGCGGCGGCTGCTGCTCAGACCCTCTTCGTGACGACATTTTCGACCTGCAGATGAAATTCAAGACTCCTTCTGTTCCTGCAGAAATTCATGAAAAAAATATTAAAACAAGGAAAAATAAATAATGAATCACTTCAGTGAAAATCTGATCAAACAAAAACGCAACAAAAAAAAAAAAAAAAAAAAAGTGAAGAACACACAAAAACACTTCAGAACAGTGAAACAAGGAGACGAGAGATGAAGTATATTTCCGCTAAAGAACTTCAAAATTATATGAAACTATGAAGTGGAAGAACAAGTTTACCAGTAGAAGGACAGAGTTAAGCTGGTGAAAAAAGCATCTTCAACATGCACTGAGAAACCATTTCAGAGTGAAATCAGCAAACCTGAACTAAGGAAAATAAAATTTTACAAAGAGAAGACTCCACCAACCGAAAGATCAGCCCCGGTTCAAAGATCGCTTGCAGCAAAGAGCGTACCAGTGAGATCAAACGCAAAACCTAGGAGGAGAAGGAGAGAGAGACTGCTACTTTAAGCTACCCGGAAGAAGTCAGGAAAATAGACTGAACACATGAACAAAGCGTAACAGATAAAAAACCCCTCTGCGTCTGCTTCTTTTTAGTGATAGTGGGACCGTGATTATAAGCAATAGAAAAGACCGCCATTTGCCGCAATATTTACATATGAACCACTTGTGATTCCGGCTTGTGTCAGATTCGATTATTAATGGAAAATTTTTCGTGAGTTAACCTAAAAACGTTAGTTTCCCAATGGTAAGTTCATCAAGCGATTAACAACTCAAATTCTTATGGGAATATTTTAGGTTTGCACCCATCTGGCGACACTTATATCAATAATATCTCCTCATGTTATCAATTCGCTAGCTCCAAAAAAATATATATTTGGTTACCAAAAAAAAAAAAATATATATATATATATATATATATATTAGTTTCAAATAATTTTTAGTTATTTATTTTCTATTACCCCTACATTTTAAGTTTAAAAATATTATTTATGATGCATATCTTTTAAGCTATGAAAATTTATAATTGGAAATGCAAGTAGTCGTCACAGAAAGTAGGAAAATTAAAAAAGAGTCGAGTATGGGTTTTTCATTCAAAATTATTCTCTTTATTTGAAATATTTAACTTACTTACGTTAATATTTAATTTTTTTGACCAAATATGTCAGTATTTAATTATGACATTTTAAAGATATAGGGTGTTTTGATAATTTTCACCTTATAAGGGATTCAATTAATAAATTGTATAATTCAATGAGTGGTCTTAATTTTAGGGGGTAACTCAAGGGATGTCATTGAAAATATTCAGGGTCAGTTCTCGCACAATAGATTACTCCTCAAAGATAATTATTACATACAATTTAAGTATAAAATGATGCGGTAAATGAGAGGGGAGAAAATATACGCACACACGGAAATATAAATCATGAAAATACAATAATGGAATAAGATGAGATTGAAAATGACAAAAAAAGATGAAGACGTGTCGTAGGGTTTGTTCGTTCAAGAGTTTTCTTGTCTTTTAAAAAAAATTAACTTACTTAAAATATCACTTAATTTTGATTGGCTAATAATAAAAGATGTAATGATATGTTTTTCCTGTATAAACGGTCTAATTCGTAAATTTAGAGAGAACTGAAAGGGTCGCCCTGAAAATTTCCCTAAGAAATGATACTGCGTTTTAGTTGAGATGCTTAACGAAGGGTACTTATTGTAATAAAGTCTAGACCTGTGGGGGATTTTTGCTTGGGTGTTTATATAAAATTAAAAATTCGAAATAACATTGAATTACGAACCATATGGCCGTTTATTGCGTATTAACAAGAGACGTTTCTGATTAGTGGAATGGTATGCGCTTCTTAATCCCCAAAAAACATGTTATGCGCACGTAATTGACGAGACTACCCCGATTATACTAGAATCAGCTATGCGTTTTGGGCAATAGCCGACGTCTATTTACGTAAATGCGGAAAGCGAGTGGCGAATGAGTTTCCGAAATCCGTGTCAGCAACGTCGTATGGAGGACAAAATGTCGGCTTGTCTTATTTATTCGATAAGCCACTTTAACACGTTAAAAAAACTACTTTACCACTTTAGGCGGGCCACTCTGGAGCTGACAAGAGTCCTACGAAACACACTCGAGCCTCGCGGTGATTTGAAATGAGAAATGAGATATACCACATACCAATAACAGATTTCGGGTCCGAATCGTCCGGTACATATCAATGTTTTTCGGTTCAAATTTGGTTCGATGAGTTCTTAACATTTTTTACTGTTTTTTTTAATAAATATTTCATAAGAAAGCAAAAAGAGAAATCACCCAGTTGACAAAACACTACAAAACCACGATCGGTCCAAGTGTTTCACTCGAACAGGGGCGGATCTATGAAGGGGCCGAAGGGGGCCATGGTCCCCCGGATTTTTTAAAATTTGATGCATATTCCTCTAATTCCTTTAATTTTTTCGATTTTTTCTCTTCCCACATATGAAATGTCACTATTTGGCCGCCCCTCAATATTGTGAACAATTTTTAAAGGTAAAAGGTAAAATAATGGGTATAAATGTCATTCCTAATAAAAAACTAATTCATCAATCCCTATTTATTCTCCCCTCTCTTCTCTCTCATCTTTTCTTCCTATTTATTCTCCTCTGTTTTATAAACGTGGGTTAAAGGAAATTTTTTTTAAAAAAAATCTTATTAGGTATTCAAAAATCAAAATGTTATTTTCAATTAAAAACTAACTCTTCAATCCCTATTTATTCTCTTGTCTCCTCTCCTCTATCCTCTTTTTTTCCTATTTATTATCTTCCCTTTCTATAAGCGTGGCTTAAGAAAATTTGGAAAAAGATCTACTCCACAATTAAGTCTATGTTTCTTTTTCAATTTATTTATTATTTATTTTTTTCTCTTTTCTTTTGTTATTCTTTTTAATTTGATTTTATATTATATGTTTCTTTATTTCTTCTGTAATTTTTGTTATTTGATTTTGTATTGTGAATAAAATGTCTATAGTTAGTAGGTAAATAACTACCATTGATTTGCATCTTTTATCTAAAAGAAAATTTTGATTTACATCTCCTACCAAAGAAAATTTTGGTTTATATTTAACTTTTTAGGGTTGAAGTCATGTGTATATATTTTTTATATTGTTGATTTAATTTTACCTATATTTTGTCCAAAAAAAAAATATCATTATCAATAATTTATCATTTTTTTTCAAATATATGTGGGCCCCACAAAATATATGTGGTCTATTTTTTTATTTAATAAAATAATTTAGCGGTAGGACCCCAAATAGGAAGGTTACTGGTTTTCATTCTTCGGCCCCCCCACACTATTGCATCATGGGTCCGCCACTGCACTCGGAATAGATAGAGCCTCCGACAAACATGAAAAAAATACAATAAAAATTTTTTTTTTTTGATAAACAAAAAAAATTACAAGAAATACAAATGGATGATCGAAAGAGTGAATCCTTCAAAATACCATCAACCTCGATAGGAAGATTTCTATTATTAATCAATAAATAAGCCATTGATAGGTTTTCTACTGAACACCCATTTTTTTTTTCTTTGTATTGTCTTCAAGGTAAGAGCACTATTTTATTTAAAATAATCAAACAAAATATTTCCAAATAGATATTTTTGTACATATGTTTTTATCTGTGAAAATGTAAGACTCTCCTTCTGTTTCTGTTTCTTTTTTTTTTTTTTTTTTTTTTAATCAAAGTACTTAATTAATTAAGTCAATCCATTACTGATTTTTACCTTGCTTTCTCACATATGGAAAACTCGTATACCTAAAGAGCAAATTACATATACACTTAAGGTTTACACTTTTGAAATTTATTCTATTTTTAGCATCCACCTTTGCCTAACTCCATTAGTTTTAAAAAAGAAAAAAAATATACATTTATCTTTAATCTTGTTATAAGGGAGGAAAAATATTGAAAATTATTTCATAACCAATCATGGTTGCTCTCTTCACTTTTTTTTATTCTTTTTTATTTTTATTCTTATGTGTCTTGAAAATCGAAATAGGTTTGAAGGTAAGACCATAGTTCATTGTGTCGGCGACATATCGCCGACACAGGGCGATATGTCGCCATGTCGCTGGGGGGCGACACGACTCCCCCCAGCGACATGACATTTACCAAATGTCGGCGACATATCGCCCTGTGTCGGCGACATGTCGCCGAAAAGTCGATATATCGCCGAAAAATCGGCGATATGTCGCTACATTCGCCATATATAGCAGCCTTTCGTTTGTTTTTCGCCGATTTTTCGTTCGCTTTTTGCCAAAGTGATGTAGGGCCTCTAAAAGCTCCGGGGGCGCTGTCCCCACACCCCCGCCGGGGCGGCCTCCCCGGACCCCCGCCCGCTCACCGGGGAGCGGGACCCCCGTATCCGTCGGCAACAATATGTGAAGCATGAGCCATACTCAACATAGTTGTATAATGAATTGTAAACTTTAGTACATCTCTTTACTACTTGTGTATTTGTGTTCTCTTTGCATATTTACATTAGTTTATATGAATTTTCCAAACTTCCAGTTTTGCCCGCATATAGTTGGACATGTGCCAATTATAAACTTTAGGTTATGTGATGTTTTAGGTCAAAATAACACCCCCAATGTGTTTATTGGCCTCAAATTAGATTACACGTCAAATTTCATGTCAAAATGACCCCAAATACCCTTCGAAACAGGGGTTCGATTTTTCATCGAACCCTTACCAAAAGTCGAGCGACTTTTGGCGACATGTCGCCCGTGTCGCCGTGTCGCCAGAGTCCGACACGGCGACACGAGTCGACATGTCGAACCTTGGGTAAGACACGGCAGTCTCAAAATTTTGGAGAAAAAATACTAAAATTTTGGATAAAAAATACAATGTTTTGAATCATCACTTAACCCTCTATTCTAATTGTATGAGTGTGGTTGATATATAACTTGAAACAAGAGCAATAATTTACAAACTAAATGATGTAAATATAATTTATTCATAACTATAAAACTCTGAATTAAATTGTTTGATACGACATGAGCGCCCAATACGGTTTTTTCCACGATGTTAGAATTGATACAACTTGACTTATTCAAGTTGTTATGAATTTAGACTTTAAATTTGGATTTTTTTTTTCCACGATGTTACAATTGATACAACTTGAGTTAGAATCTGGGTAAAAATATTAGTGATTTTGTCGCGCGTAGAAATGAAACAAATCTCTATTTTTCTTTGTGTCACCAAATGCCAAACAAAGTGGAAATCTACTTATTGTGATATATATGAGCACAACATATTGGATTCACTCTGAGATATGTGGCTCCTACGTTGCACCATATGATAGTGAACTTTATTTGATAGACTCCTAATTATTGTAGCAATGTTTGTAGTTAAGCATGGCATGTGGCAATACCATATATTCAGCTTATGTCAAGGAGTTGGCAATTGTATGTTGCTTTCGCATTAACCTGAAAATGAGATTTTTACATGTGAATATCGCATATCTACGAGTAAACCTTCTATCATTGGCACCTCAGGTGCGCTCAGTATGCATCATTGTATGTGTGGAGATCAATCTATTGTGAATTTTGAGAAGAGCATTAAGCCATGTATAACAATTTCCTTCCAAAATTCAAGTATTCGTTTATTAATAATCTAGTGTCTTTTGGCAATTCTTTAAAGAACTATTATACCTTATCCTCTACAAATGGAATACCGAGTCAGGTCAATGATGCATATTATGGAGCACCCATGGTAGATGCAACCGTATACAAAAGTGTAGTGGTGACTACCAATGACTAACCTAGTTCAATGGATAAATTGGTTTTTGTGATAGTTGGTGTGTAAACCTATTTTGCACCATTCATTTTTATGCATTGGAGAATATATGTAATATATATGACATAAGCAATCCATTAGGGTGCTCAGTCAGGGGTGGACATAGGATTTAACATTGGATGGGGATGTCAAGCTACGGAATGTTGCCGACACAAGGAATGTTGGTGGTTGTCGATGACATTTCGGAGTTTCAGTCAAGTTTCGTTTTTTATAAATAATTATTATATTAGAAATAGATACAAACATTACTTTATGATTTGATTTTTAGTTATAAATTTATAGGTCTAGTCAATGTTACTCTACAATTTTAATTACACATTTGTTTCCAATTATAATTTTAATCAACCTTACATAATTTAATTATTTGTTTGTTTACGGTTATAACAACCTTAAATAATTTCAATTACATTTTTGCTTCCAATTAATTTAAGAGCGTTTGCAAGGATTTCGATCATTTTTTTTAATAAATAATAATTATATTAGAAAGAAATACAAATATTTTCTTATCATTTGATTTCTAATTATAAATTTATAGATATAGTTAACCTTACTTTATAATTCCAATTATAATTCAATCAGCCTTATATAATTTTAATTATATATTCTTTCCAATTATAATAACTTTACAATACAAACAATCTCCTATTATGTTAAGGAAAGAGGAGACAACATGAGAGAATAAATAGGAAAAAAAATGGGGAGAAATTTATGAATCATGAGTTAGTTTTTAATTAAAAATTAATTATTTGTTTTTAAAAATTAAAATTTAATTATAACAGTTCGATATAAAATTAGAATGACATGTATAACCTTCATCTTTACATTTAAAATTGTTTATAATATTTAGGAAAACCAAATATTGATATTTCACTTAGAGAAAGAAAAAACTAAAAAAACTAACCGAAAATTTATGAAAATGCCATTTCCTAGAATGTGGTGATTTCCTCTTGTCAAATATTATTTGTGTAATCCTCTCATGCTACTAGTTGAGTGAACCTTCTTGCATATACTTATTTGCCTACAAATGCAAAAGTAAAAGTACTTTAGATTAAGGCATCACAAGTTAATATAAGATAAACAAATATTTTTTTAAATTGAAAATTAATGTTATTTTTTTTTCCTTTAAAAGTTTAGAATCCTTGGCATCGTGGGCGTCAAGTTGTTTTTTTTTTTTTTGTGGTAACAGCCGGTTACTTTCTTGCTGACCTTTTTCTTTTTGTTGGGCAGGTCTTTACTTCGTTATCACATGAGAGCCGAAGAGTATTTTGTCCGAAAAAGCCAAAAGGATAAAGTTATTATAATTATTATATTCCTTGATAGGATAAATGATGAACTCATTTTCCTTCTTTAATAGATAGCATGTCCAACCTTCTTTCCTCCTTTCAAGGCCTTGGATGCGATGTAAACTTTCACTTGGTTCAAGGGAATATAGCTTTTATAATGACACATTATAATATTTGGTGAAAAAAAAAACTGGTTGGTACAATGACACAACACAGATGAAAAAGAGCACACTTTCTCTTTCTCCTCGTCTCTTTTGGTATGGGTGGGGTAGGTTTACCATCTTCTACCCATGAGGTAGAGGATTGCACTCTCCTTACTATTCTTTATCATTATTTTAAATTGAGACTCACGTCTCTGCGTTAATAAAATTGATCGTAAATATTAAAAAGTCGGATTCGTTCCAAAATATATGATAGAGAAATGGAATGACGCTTGCAAAAGGACAAAAAGATTTTATGACTATTCTTTGGTCAGGTATAGAGCTAGATTGACTGACTGATTGAGAACCTCAACCTCACCACACTTTGAAAGTTCCCTATATTTAGAGCTCTCTTGGCTAACAATTGAACATTCAATTGCTTGAACGAGAAATTTAAAAGAAGACTCCATCATTGAACTATTGAAATAAATAAATAAATGAATAATTACTATTGCATTCCTGTTCTATAGCTGAATACTACCTTATCCCCTATAGTTTTTGAAGTTACTAATCTAACCCTCGATTTTACCTCTAATTACAGTTTTTTTTTTTTGGTAAAACCTCTAATTACTGTTGCCCCCTACTATTAAATACATGATAATTTTTTTATTTAAAAATTATTAAATATTTAGAAGATTTGATTCTACTTATTACACTTTATATTAAATTATATTATTACTTTAGTAATTATAAAAAAAAAAATCCTAATTTTATAGCTCCTTTTTTTTTTTTTAATACTTTTTGTACATTTATTTTTCAATTTGGTGTTATTTTTCAGTATTTCTTATTTACTTTGCAATTTGATGTTATTAATTTTAGGAAGTTCCTACTTTCATTAGGTTTTCATTTATTTACTATCTAATTTGGCGTTATCAATTTTAGGAATAACTATTACAAAAGAGTAAATTAAGAAGTTTGATAGTATTTTTTTTGGAATTCAAAATGATAAGAATATAACTGTAAAATTGGCACTTGATATAGTTTTTTCTTAATGAGGATACTATTTGTTTTGACTTCTTATTTTAAAAAAGACAAAATATAAATTAAACATTTAAATGTAACAGTCTCTTAACACTGTTATAATTGAAGGGGGCAATAGTAATTTCATAACGAAAAGGTCTTTTTAATAATTAAGCTACAGAATAGGGAGACAACAATAATTATTTTATAAAGAAATTAACAATGTCTTAAGCAACTACACTAAAGATTCCAACCGAGGCTGAAAAAACTAGTTAAACAAAACATTAAAGCAATTCGTTCTATCTCTTTAGTTCTACAACAACATATAGCAAGCAGCACCCCAACTATTGTTACTTCAGCCTCAGCTATCGTTGCTAAATTTAAAAACCCAATAACACATTAACCTACCAAGAATCAAATCGGATGTCCGATTAAGATGATTCCTCCCCCATTGTAGCTAGTGTTCCTCTCTCCAGCTCCATCAATAAATGTTCATAACCCACCCTTATGGAGTAAGGAAATATCATAAACGCCCTAATTTTTTTGTTTAAATTTTGAATACGATTCTTTATGGGCCTCTTTGATTATTTAAATTCAGAGATTTCAAATCCATTGGATTCATGAATCGGAGATTTATACCTGTTTGACTGTAAAACATTTTTGGATTGGATTTCACTTTTTTTGGGATTGGGTGAAATGCACGGATTCCACCCTAAGTATAAAATGAATGAATTTTACAAATTCATGCAGAGTAATCCTATTGAACCCTACAAACAGATTTGAAGCTAACTAAATAATTAATTTTTTGAACCATGAATCCAGATATTTGGAATTCATATAATCAAAATGACTCTTATTCATTCAAATGGAAAACTGTACATAAATTTCATTAAAAAAAATAAAATTGTATGCAAATGTTCAATTTCCCAAAATGATTTTTAAATAAAACATGGATAATAAAGAGATAAAATAAATATTTGAAGAAGAAAAAGACACAGTAAATGGAAGTAAAGCACTTATGGTGATGTCGTTATACTGAATCATTTATGAGGCGATTATGCTTGTTGTAATGCCTCTCTATAAAGACCCTCGATGCACCTTCCACCGTTTGACGCCAAGTCTACAGGATTCAAACCAAAAAATAATAAGAAATAAAATTGTAAAATTGTAAAAAGAAAACAAAATTTCAGAAGCAACTTGGACCTTGTGAATGGCTCTCATGATA
Source organism: Hakea prostrata (assembly GCF_041222555.1). Classification (NCBI taxonomy): domain Eukaryota; kingdom Viridiplantae; phylum Streptophyta; class Magnoliopsida; order Proteales; family Proteaceae; genus Hakea; species Hakea prostrata. Next base: position 49,198,839 of record NC_142609.1, on the reverse strand, counting down.
GATTTGTTCCTGATATCTCTCGCTCGAAACTGCGATCTCGCAATTCCAAGCTGCCGAAGAAATGTGGATTTCCTGGTCGTCGCCGTAGTAGGCAGAAGAGATTTTCGCTCAACCAAACTGCAATTGTTACCATTTGTCGATGAACTCTGACCACAATTTTCCTTATCTTCTTCTTCCCCAATCCATCGGCTTCTTCTCTGGCGTTTCGGCACCCGTGTTTTTCTCTTTGCAGGAGGAGACTCGCCATCGTCATCGTCATCTGAATCTGCGAATTTCCTCAGCAATTGATCTGAAGATGCCTTTGCTACGTGCTGCACCATTCTAGGTTCTTCTGTAATCACAACGACTCTTAATTCGTCCTTCGAAGAACCCGAATCCTTGCTTTCGAGCTGAGTTGTTGCAGAATTTTCCATTTCAACGGAGAGAAAGAGAGATGGGAATACAGTAAGAGGCTGCTATGGTGGAGCTTGTCGATATCGAGGTGATCGAGTCCTGCCTTATTGAGCGGGAGATGACCGTTAGCGAGTGGTGGAAGATGGTGGGTGGGGAGATTTGAAAAATGAGGGGAATAATAGTCATAGGAGAAAAAAAGTAGCCGTTGGTGCCAATAATATGTTTTTACAGTAGTGGCATGTGAGCTCTGAATCAGCTGTTCTTCACTTTCCGAGAAAACTCGTTTCCTTCCCATCCAAGAAATCCCACCCACGTTCCGCGCAAGGTGGGACCAGCATATGACTCAGTCTCTCTTTCTCTTTTATGAATTATGATAGATGTGTTTCAATGCTCACCTGCAGCCTTTCTCACCGACCTTTGCTTGAATTAAATACAAACCAATTATAGGCAATTAATGGAGACTTCGGATCCTTTACCTTGATTTGTAGAGCTTTGGGTAAAGACTCTGGATCACCCCACAAATCTTTGCTCTATTTAGTGTACACATCTTTATTAGAGAAGATCAAATTTTCTATTCATTAGAGTGTATTTGAGTTTTTCTCATACATCTTCATCATATATTAAGAGTAGAATCCATCTATGAGTAAAGATGCAATCCCCTAGTGACCCCCATATGTGTGGTAGAAAAATGTAAAGAAACCACATGAATGTGTGGTGGACATATGTAAATGGAGCAGGGCTCCATTAGAAGACCAAGGCCTCTATCCTGATAAGTAGAGGATCAATGCTCCATTAGGGGGTTCACAAAGGCCTATTAAGGGTCCTATTTTTGATATATTTTGTTAGAACCAAGGTGCGAAGACTCAGTTAGATATCGCCTTTAATTGGTTGTTGAAACCAGCGAATCGGCGAAATTCAGCCGATATATGTTGCATATTGACATCATATTCATACAATATGATAAAATATGATAAGCTAAAGACTTACGTGTGTGGCTAGACTTAAATGTAAAGTCATTTTCTATATAAAAAAGCAAAATGTCAAGTCACTTTTTCACCACTCTTACATGTGGCTAAAAATGCCAGCCATCAACTCAATTATTTAACTTTAACAAACAAAACTTGATTTTTTAACTTGGTGATGGAAGACAGCTACTCAATCATACAAGACGAGCTTTTATCTCTTATAATTATAAATTTATGGCATAGGCACTTGTCTTCTTCTTTAGTTCTTCACTTCTTCTTCATCAAAACAATGGTTTGGACCATCAAGCTCAACAGAGAGACAAGCCACCTCATGAACACAAAAGCTTTGTTTGGTCAATCGAACTCAAGAGGCAAAGAAGAACATGTAACACAAGCGTAGTATATAGTAGCAGCAGATCTGGGTTGCAATCAATCCGTCTTTGATGATATTTTGCGAGTTTGGCATCTTTTTGGCCGACATTGTTTAACTTCGTTTTTTTGTAGCTTTTTCGGTTCGCTACTCACTGAACTTGGTAAAATTCGCTGAAATATTTTACATGGTTAGAACTAAAAGGTTGGTCCATTCAAAATATATGGTAGATAGGTGTAACTGTATAAGGGGAACACAAATCTCTAAGATCTAGATCAGCTCCCCGAAAACAATGTGCTTCATACATTTGAACCACACAATAGGAGATGAGATCCACATGAGACCCACTGAATTTTTTAAAATATATTAACATTTATAGGTGGCCCCAGCACTATGTGTGGTTCAAACTTCAAAAGTGTCAAGGTTCTTCCCTACCCGGGTGGTGATCTCGACTCAGACCTCTAGCCTGTTGGTAGAAGAGCTTGACTTAGAGAGACAATTGGTAGCTATACGTGTACATATTATACCCCCTAAAAATAAAGAAAATACCGTTGCAACCTAGGTAGTACGATGGCAACACACAACTAAAGTCTCCTCTTATTCGAGTAGCACCAATAATATCGAGATCAATACCTTTTTTAAAAGTTAATTATTAGACAACCATGCGTAAGATAAAAACTAGAGTAAGATTGTCTCTTATGCTCTGTTTGGATGTACAGAAAAGAGACCACAGCAGTCATGATGACGCAAGAATTAAAAATGAATCAGAATTTTTACAAAAAAAAATAGAAAAGAAAAAAATTGAATCTTATTCAAAATTTATTATTTTATATTCTATTTAATGTAATGATTATATATCTGAAAAGGATTCACATCCTCTGTAATTTCTTTCTTTACAATTCCCTGATCATAAGATTGTGACATGTGACATTTAAGTAATTCAACGGTCACCCAACAAACTAGAGTTTAAATCAACTATCTGAGATGGTTGACTTGCAATGAGATTGTCGCCTAAAAACCTCCTCATAATGTAGAATTGCTTTAGTCTTGCGGATCGACCATTATGCCGAATTTTAGGTCTAGCAGCTTGGATTGTTTTACATGATAGTCCTACACATTAAACTGAAGCAAAGTCCCTCATAATGAGAGTAAAAATATCCAAGACTTCTCACAAGGGAGTAGTATTTGCTTTTCGTTTCTTCTACAGTTTGGATTATGTTATAGTAAAGCTGGAGACATGATACCCATTTTAACCCTCCTTCCAAAACTCTTCTTCATATTTTGGTAAAGATTTTGAAAAAAAAAAATAAATGATGATGATCAATGATATCCATCAATGGAGGAACAATTACCTTGTATAATGAAATATTTTGTATGTACAGTCATGCAAATTTACTGTAGTTCAACAATTACGACAATATTCTAAATGATTTTTAGTTTTCAAACTTTGTTTAACCATCTGAAGAACTTTGATAAGACTGAAACTTGGCATATGAATATGAAACCAAAAACTATATGTATAAAATATTTCTTTCTTGTGCGTGTATGAATTTTACCGAAACAAAGAAAAAGTGTTGGCCTCATACGTTATTTATGGTATGATTATCAATGATCAAATTCTCTAGTCTTTGAACTGTAATTTTAGTTACTATCTCCCCCCAAAAAAAACTAATTTACTTAATATATATATTTAAATTTTTTTTAACTAAATACGTTGGCTGTTCAAATGAGATCAACCTAAAACAATGTATAAAAGAAAAAATCAATATTGTTCGCCTGTTAACTTCATGGTTGTCCTATGAGTTTTTTGGGTAGAAAGTTGTCCTATTAGCTCAGGTGTTTTAGTCTTCGGTTGGTAGAAACAAACAAATAACATGATTTTCTTGGTGGGTTTTTTTTCCTTCTAATTAGCATAATCCTAGGGGAACATCATCAAGTGCATTACTATTACGTACTCCACAACAAGCCATGAATCCTTTACTAACAAATGCAGTCATTATCAATTAAGCAAACCTACTAAATCCATACAAAGATTCTCTATGTCTGGGTAGAATGAACGTCTATGCATCCAGCTGTTGGATACCCTACTCGTAGTACTAAGCAACCAACTTGGATACTATGAGTAGGGCCTCTAGTGGCCGGACGCATGGACGCAGAGGATCTAAGCTACTAAATCCATCATTTCAATATAAACATAGAATAAGAAAAAGAAGGAAAAACATAAATGAAAACCTTTAGGTTTCATGGTATGCAAGAATCTCAAATCACCTTTAGGGCTCTAAATCCATCATTTTGAAGTTCTTCTTGCTGATAATTTTGAGTGGATGAGGGATGGTAGCCTTGGTTCATGGCTACAAGACTTGTTTTAGAATGAGCGTAGTTTTGAATGTTCTGCGATGAACTTTTCTGTGGACATGATTGGGTATTATTTTTTGAATATGATGCAATCAATCGTGGATGTTGACATGAATTTGTTTTTGCCTGTAGGACACTAAATGTGTGTTTTGTAACGTTTCCGTTCTAAGAGACAAGCTTTTATGCAAAACTATTTTTAATGTTTCTGTGCTAAAAAACTATTCTTTGTTTGGAATTGGGCGTTTGATAAATTCTTTCTAAAAATATTTATATAACATTATTAGAATAAGTTGGTGTTTGATAAACTCGTTTTAGGTTTCAATCGTGAATAATTTTATCATTTTCGTTTATGTTTTTTGGTAAAAACATATTTTTGATATTTTGCAAAATGTTTTTTTTTAGATTACTTTTTTGACCTGTCCGTTCTTAAAGAACGGAAGAACGATCCGTTTTAACAAATGCCTCTAACCTGTTATTCCCTTTCCAAACAGCAGAAGAACGCCAAAAACGTTTTCTTGTGGATTATTTACCTGCCAGATTGTGTCCTGCAGTTCACTTCAAACTTTTTGAAGTCTCTTGTTGCTGAACTCTAATTTGCTTAAAACATTATTTAGAAGAATTTTTTTAACCTAAATACGTTGGATGTCCAAATGAGATCAACCTAAAAAATGTTGTTTAACTTTATGGTTGTCCTTTTAGCCGCTTTTTTTCTTTCTTCTTTCATTTTTCCTTCTTGGTAGAAGGTTGTCGCATTAGTTTAGATGTCTTAGTTTCAGTTGGTAGAACCAAATGAGTAACACGGTTTCTCTTTATTCAATTTCATCGATGCATGGTTTTCACCAAACAAAAAAGAAAACTAAATTCATCGATGGCGACATCGATCTTCTTCTGACCTTCCAATTTTGGATAATTCTCATTCTATATGAGATTTATACCTGTATCGGACACCCAAAAAAAAAGAAAAAAAAAAGGGAGTTACACCTATATGTGTTTTCTTTTACAATTCAACAAGATTTTGTGAGAGTTCGGATCAGCTACCCTTCGAGGTAACACTTTGTGCTCCCCGACGGCTTTACCACAAAAAATACAGGGGGACCCAGGGGTTGGGTGATGGGAGGGTTTTTTTTTTATTTTTTATCGGTGGGTCCCACCAAAATTTGTGGTTGTAAACCCGTCGGGAGCCTGTGCTCCCAGTCAGGGGTGATGATCCGGATTCATTTTGCGATGCATTACCATGCATTAGGGTTGGTTTTTTATTTTATTTTAAAATATTATTATTAATCTAATCATAAGGATTAGGGACCATAGGCCTAAAGTCCAAGAAAAGAGAGGGCAAAAGAATAGCGACTAAAATCTGAGATCTCATATAGTCTTATATTAGAGGCAACCACTAACATGCCAGAAGCACGTCTCCATAAGTAAAGATTTATGCTTGAAAAAAATAAATTGAAAAATAATTTTACTTATGTCAATTAAATTTTAGAGTTTCTTTATTCATGTCCCCTCAAATTGTTAATTGGTTTGTTATTTTACATTCTTGTATCCTTGATAATTTTCACGATTTTTTCTTCCCTATGAGTGTGTAAAGCAAGGGATATAGACATATCAAAGTAGTGACAGGTAGATAAAGGTTCCTATAATGAATAGGAGTCCAAAAACAGTGAAGACTACTGCAATTCAAATACTTGCACGGTTGCACCATTTATTGTAATTCTTAAACAACTTTTTCATTACTTTCGTTAATGCATGGTCATCTACTTCGACAAAAGCCATACAAATATGCCAAGTGTGAATGAGAAAAGCAATTAGTTCCATTATTCATTTCCAATATCTAGAAATTTACATCTGCAAGCATATAAGTGCTTTGTTTGGCTAGTCACACCGTCCTTCTGCAAATTTATTACCACATTCCAAAATCAAGTGCTCGCTCATCTACTTTGAACGGATAGATGACCTAGACTCGATTAGAACCACACTATGTGGAAGACAAGATTGAAGAAAGATCTCAATCAAAAGGAACTGTCAGAATCTAATATCACAACATAAACCTTCAAGTTACTTCACCACACAATCAAGTCCATCAACCTCTTTATCAGATTGACGGCTTTTAGAACCTCAGTTTGGTCTGCTTTGGTAAGTCGTGCACGAATTAAAAAGAAAGGCTTAAAAATCAAACTATAGGTTTAACAAGACAATATCTCCAAATAAATTACCAGAATTTTCACAAGTATGAAAGGAAACTCACCGAATAGTTTTATCAGAGTTTTGCAATTCTTGGATATATTTTTTGTAGTCATGTTCATAAAAACTCTGCATTTCATGTATGCCACTCTTTATTGCCTTTACTTGTAACATAGCTTCATTTTCCTGCAAAATGCAAAGAATAAGAACCTAAAAAGAAAAAGAACCACAGACAACCACATAGATTTTTGGGGAGAATCTTGACCATTCAGTCATAGGGACGTGCCATGGCACACTAGTTGATGAACCACATAATTTTAATGTGAGGTCAAGGTATCAAAACAACCTCTCAGCAAAAACTACTAGGGTAAGACTGCAAGATAAAATTATTCCTAGACTTTGCTCGTGCGGAAGCCATTTGCCCCAGTTTTCTTTCACTCACCTATGCTTATCTATTCTGACTTGCCTAATTCCTGGTATTTTGAAATTACTACCATCTACCCCTCTAATGACTGTTTTTCATCATCTCTTTCCTGTTGAATGTATTTTAATTATCTTTTTAGGGGCAGATGCTTAGATCTACGAGATAAAATTACAAAACAAGTTGGTTTTGGCTTTGTTTTTACACTTACTTTGCCTTATAAAACATATTTGTTTGGTAAAGTTTTTCTTATCTAGTGGATCAAAGAAGTTGCCCCCTCTTAAGTTGAATAAAACCAAAAATTGATTCAGGCAAATACAGATAATGAAAGATATTCTTCATTAAAACTTACTGCATTTTTGTCTCACGTAGCTGATCCAAAGACTGACAAAAGAAAGCAATGGCCAACCCAGCTCGAAACAAGTAGATGACCTACAATTTATATGAATCAGTTGAGTTACACATGATAAACAAATTATCTGAAATAGCAAAACAAATTGGGAAAATAATGAAGGCACTGCCAAAAATATTTATTTAAATCATCATAGTTCCTCCACTTTGAATGCTTTGATTTTGCACTCATGCTGTTTTCAGCTTCCTGTAAGGATTCCACTAGACACTTAGAAATAAGCAAGAAAGTTGAAATGGATATACTTGTAGTTGAGAACAATAATGAAGGCAAATATTCTGCACCTTTGCAATTGTCTCATAGATTGGAGTAACAACTTTTCTCAAGAGAGCTCCCTCTTCACCCCCCATAAGCTGGCTTTACATTTTCACCCGTTATGGGACTGACACACCCATTGACCACTGAATAGGAGTTCAAATGATGTCTAACATCACAAGTAGTATTTAGAATAATGACAAGCATACGTAGAAGTATATCATTAGGAGAAATTCTTCTTGAGCAAATGGTCAATTATTTTGACGGGTTCATCTGAATCCTAACTTTTTATAATAATATTTAATATGTTTGGTTTTCTTTTCAACATTTCACCTTTAACAACAATTATACATGATTTTTGGTCTAACTAATTTATTTTCATTTAAAAACAGATTTTTTTTTTTAATGTGCAGCATTGAGCTGCCAATGGTTGAGATCAAAATCTCAATCTCGAAAAAAGAATTCAGGTCCAGATCAAACAGGGTCATTCTTTTAATGTTTTGAATTAAAATGCACAGCAAGGGATCTTAGGATTGAGGGGGACAAGCTCATATGACATACATGATGAAAGATATAGCAAATGCATTCAGGCATGCATCTCAAATTTGCTGCTTCACCCCAAATTAGAAGATAAAGACCCATGTACAGTGGTTTATATCGTTGAACTTCCTCTTGTATAGTTGGTAGCCTGCAATATTAAAAATCAAAGCATGACAATATAAATGGGGCTAATAAAATTACTGAGAAAACCAAATATACTTAAGTATGAGAAACCTCACCAAAGACTACTCTTGCGGTTCAAGTATTTGCACCATTTCTTGTAATTCTTAACATTTACTTCATGACATCAATTAGTGTGAGCTCATCGGACTGGACAAGAACCACACACAAAGTATGTAAGATTATAGTTGCATATCATAAATAGTTAAAGATATAAAACAACTGGTGAGAAGATTTAAAAACTTGGGTCTTGGATCAAGCTTTGGAAATTGTCAATCAAATATGTACATTTGCAAGCAACAAAATTTAAGTGCTCCCTTAGGTTACCCACACTGTCCTTCTCTATAGTAGCATATGAAAGAAAATGTCAACCACTGGAAAGGCTCACAAGAACATCCAAGAATAACATCAAACAAAGAACCCAAAAGAGCACAACGCCTAGATAACTAGGCTACTGAACTGAAATCCAAACAGTAATTTGAATGAAGTAATACGAGTTCATTAGTTCACACCAATATCCCATTTTCTTTTCATACTCATCCTTGATTTTCCATTCCACGCAAAAAGGGAGAAACAGAAAACAGAATCTATGGTATGGTTCGAGATAAGATAGTTTTTTGTAGTAGGATATGATGGCAATTATAAAACCGATGATAAACGTGTCTCCCATCTCTATCATCTTTAAATTCTTTCTAAATATTGAATCAACAAAAAGTATAAAAATTCTTTTTACATGAACACCTCTTCACTACAAATTTATTTCTCTTTCAATGAGTTTTTACATGATGGTCATGAACCACTTACCAACACTATTGTGATTGTCATGAGTTAAATATGGGATGCACTACCAACGTTCATCACGATTAAGATCATTTATTCCCTTAACTTTAATTGTGATTGTCATGACCCATGTAAAGTAGTTTATCTCCAAATAAATTAATTACCACAATTCCCACAAGAGTGAAAGGAAACTTACCGACAAGCTTGATCAGAGTTCTGTAATGCTTGGATGGATTTTTTTGTGGTAATGGTTATAAAGGCTGCGAATTTCATCACTTATCGAGTTCACTATAATCAATTTGTTCAGGATAAAGCAATCTGAAACGATTGGCACCCAGAGCAATCCATGTCATGGGAATGCCCAAGCAACTTATCTTTGAAGAATGGAAAGAGAAGTCCAATGAATATTCAAAGGAAATATATATAAAAAGACTACAAAAGTAGCAAAATACTTCACGATAGCAAGATTAAGTTCAATATTCCAATAAAAATTCGGGGCAAGTGCCCAATATGCTAGTAAAGGTTTTGAACTAATGAAACAAAAATTAATCGATGTTCTAATTCTTGCTTTGTCTAACTTTGATGAAGGAATTGAGATTGAATATAATGCTAGAGCAGTTTTAAATCAAAATGATCATCCTTTTATTTGGATATCTTTTTTCAGTCATGTTCATAAAAGCTCTACATTTCACGTACGTCACAATTTTTTGCCATTAGCTGTAATGTAGCTTCAATTTCTTATTAAATGCAAAAGGAAAAACCCATCAAGGAATCTGAAATGAAAAAGAACCACCACCAGCAAGATAGATTTTTTTGAGAAAAGTTTTTATATATCATTCACCCACAGGGCCACTTATTGGCATAATGGTCGGTGAATCTTAGTTGCAGCCTGAGCTGGTCAAGGCATCAATTTCTAGTGATGTGGATCACAATTGTAATTAGCATGAGACAAATGGAATGTGACAGCTGATCACGGAACATCAATTTTCTTGAATGCACACGAAGCTGGATTATCACCCCGCCCTGTGCTCCCCAACGGTTTTACCACCACAAATCGGTAAACCCCACAGGTTATAAAAAAAAAAAACCCATCATCCAACCCCTGCCCCCTGTAATTTGTGGTGGTAAAACCTGCAGGAGAGCACTTTGCAGATCTGGACTCTGCGTACACAAAGCTTAATTGCTTAAACACCAAATTCCAATACAAATTCAGAGTAATTGCACAGGAAGGTGCACAAATATTACTGATACTGAAATATTGTCAACCCTTTCTATTGATTTTAAGACAGCACACTTATAATGATTTCTTGTCAGTTTTTACAGTGGAAACAGTATGTTTGGAACCATACTTAGTGTTCAGCAATTCAGATCAAAAGTATAATTAATATTCCATCACCTTCTCAAGAAGCTGAAGAAGTGCAATTTTAAATTGGTGCACACCACGCCCACTAGATGTTGGATCCAACTGATGAGCTTTGTGGTTAGCATATATCGACCTGAACAACATTAGCAGAGTAATGCATAAGATATCCATAAAATCAATAACCAATAGTTCATTCTACAACATCCATCGCAGTAACTCGTCTGAGAAGAACAATTCGATGGAGAAGAAGACGAGATAGAAGTCGGCTTCGATTTGGTTTGGTTGGCTCGGTTTGGATCAACTTAAGACCTTCATTTCACTATTTTATTTTATTTTTTTTAATTTTTATATACTCCCTTAAGAATAAGATAGTATGAATTTTGTTTAACATCCCAATTTTGTACATGTTTTATTTTTAACGGCTGAGATTATTTGGATTCTAAATAGCATAATCTTAGCAGAAGAAAAAAAATCTTTGTACACAACAATGCACTTTTATACCAAATAAAAGGCTGTGATTACTTTACCAAAAAAAGAAGACCCCTGTGATTAAAGACTTGATTTTAAATTAAAAAATATTCAATAATATTTTAATTTTTTTGTTTTTTCAGCCCACTTATTTGGCATATAAGTGTAAGACCGGATTCGGCTGGATCCCGTCCGATTACAAATCCGCTATCCGAAGTTTAGAGAAGGCATCGAACGAATCAAACTTTATCGGATATCCGATAATATCCGATCCGATAAAATATCCGATTATTGTTATAATTATCCTTTTACATTTTTATTATAAATTTCATTTCCGTCGCTTCCACCGCGGATTCCGTTATCATCTATTTTGAATGTTAATCTTCTCTTCCGGATAAAATTTTCCGGATATTATCCGTCCGTGTTATCCGTCTCCGGGCTGCGGCGGTTTTTTCGGTGTTTTCGTTCGTCCCTCGTCCTCGGGGCGTTCGGTCCTTCGTCTGTGTACTCCCGTTCACAGATGTTTTTCCCGTTGCGAGGCACATCATCAAGTGCAACACTATTACATGTTTTACAAAAAGCAATTAATTGTTCACGAAAAAAGTGCCAGTCATTACTAACTAAGCAAAACTACTAAATCCATTTGGGTAGAGTGTACGTGCGTGCATTTAAAAAACACGGATACTCTTGGCCTGTTTGGTTACATGAGTCTGGAGATTTACAGGCCCTTAGCAAGGCATCTAGCGGCATAGATGGATGGTGTTCGGATGCAGAGGATCCAGGCTACTAAATCCATCATTTCAGTATAACCATAGAATAAGAAAATGAAGCAAGAACAAAAATGAAATTTCACAACTCAAACGTACATAAATAAGCAACCCTTGGATTGTCGGATTCAACTTCATTGGCCACACGAAGGATCGGGGCAATCTCGATAAGTGAAGAGGGCACCTTCAGTGTCAAATCTCTCTCCTTGTGACGACATTTTCAGACCTGCAGATGAAATTTAATTAAGACTCCTGTTCCTGCAGAAATTTTAAGGAAAAAAAAAAAAAGAAAAGAAGAGATGAAGTATATTTCCACCAAAGAACTCCAAAATTATATATGAAGCTATAAAGTGGAGGAACAAGTTTAGCAGTAGAAGGACAGCATTAAGCTGGTAAAAATAGCATCTTCAAAATGCACTGAGAAGCCATTTTAGGAGTGAAATCATCAGCACAGCTGAACTAAGAAAAAAATATTTAAGGGAAAAAAATCGAACAGCCGACGATCGCTTGTCCAGTCGCTTGCGCAGGCGTCCAGTGAGAAAAGCAAACCTTGGGGGGGACTGGGGGGTGATAGGGGAGAGAGACGTACTGCCCTTGCTACCCGGGGGTTGAAATGCCGCTATTCTTGAAAGCCTCACCTGGTGGTGGGTCCGTGTGCCTTGCTGCCCTGCCTTATGGTTGGGTTCGGTTCGTATGCCGCCTTTTCTTCTATGTTTGGTGGAGAAGTTGGTGCGTGGTGTACGATACTCACTGTGTTTTTGAAATCTGGTTCCATTCTTGTGGTGTCAATCCTGTTTGGTGCTTCGTCGCCGCTTGGTCCTTTCCTTCCTGGTTTTGGTGTGCTTGCCGTGAGTTTGTTTATGTTTTTCTTAGTAAATGTCTCCTTATGCATAACATCCCCTTCGCACAATCATCCAAAGGGCCATCACAGAAAATTGCAGCCATTCTAGCTTGGATCGAGGCCCTGTGGGTGAAGCCTCTTAAACATAAATTATCTTGATTCATTTGAAATCGCTATTGACCAATGCATTTGAATTGGTAACATATATATATATATATATATATATATATATATATATATATATATTTGGTTGTTTGATAAAACGGTGCTGAAAGTATTTCTAGGGGTACTATTACAACTATTGGTGGTTAAAAACTCATTCTATGAGCACTGAAAGAACATTCATTGAACATCTTGCTATTTGATAGACATATTATAGAAATTAAGTTTCTATTGTAAAAAGGAATAATTACTAAAATTCAACCTTGCCCTATTGCCCCTTCACTTTTTTTTTTCCTCGAAGAAAACCTTTCATTCAAACAACCAAGTAAAAGACTCAGAAGGTAAGACATGAACAATCCCAGCCTCAACACATTCATTCGCATATCTAGAAATAAAGCAAAAATGATAAGAAATAAAACTGTCTTTCATGATCATTACATTTTCAAGACTCCAAGATGAGCTGCATCAGTGGCCAACAGTGTGGTTCAAAGCTATATCCGCCAGATGTTGAAGACCTAAGCAATGTGTAAGAACCTTAACCTTAGTCTAAGACCCATTAAAAGTTGGACATGTGATGTATATTTTGTCATTTGTTAGAATTATTAGAGCCCACTTGTGCAGTTGTAGTTGTACTATAACTTAATTATATTGTGTACCAAACCAGCATTAACCATAAATTTTGCCTCAAATTATTGATGCTGATGGGGTCACCTTAGATTTATTTTTTCCAAATTGTGAAATTCACACTATTTTCTTTTTGGGTAAGAAATTCACAGTACTTTTGCCATCGCCAGCTACTGTTTCATTGTTTGATGTTATTCTTCTGGACACTTAAACTGATGGTTCGGTTGCTCTAATTGTGATTTGAGGCCAAAACTTTGAATTTTATTTAAAGAATGTACATTGTATATATAGGGGGGAAATTGCAATCCCAACTGAGTGAACAGTGAAGTTCATTTCAATCTTTGAATTCAGATTCTACTAAAACCTTGCTGCGAATATAATTTCCTGTTATGTAAAATCATCTGGGTACTTCTGAAATCTCAACAGCCTCAGAAACGCTTCTGGATTGCTTGTTTTAGTGTTTAATTTGTTCAAGGACAAGATTCGTTAATCAGACGTGTTAAGTGTGTAACCCCTTGCTTTCAGTGCCTATTAGGTTTCGTCGTATGTGAGAATCGGATCGTTCTGACTAATTCGCTGGGATTTTGTTCATCACGGGTTCTTCTTCCAAATTACTTACTTAGATTTGGCTTCCATGGCTTTCGGGCTCAACTCGGTTCCTAATTTTGTAGGATATGGTTCGTCATTTTCCTCATATCATTCATTGCTCTCTTCCTGTTCCATTCCTTTGATTCGGTGCCCAGTAAATGGCGAGAAGGTCTTCACTCGGAGCAGTAGTCGGAGATCGAGTTTCGGAGGTTGCAGAGCGATGGTTCAAGAGGCAACAGTACAAGGAGCTTCGGCGGCTTATGCCAAAGCAATGGAGAGGCTTTCTGCCAAGGAATCTCTACTTCTGGCTGTAAGTGCTTCTTTTTCATTTTTCTCTTTCCACTAAAAATTCGAATCGAATTCCTTGGGACTAGTTATTATGGGTTCCCATACAAATTTTATGTGAGGATAGAAAATTTGAGAAAGATTGTACCTATTAAGCTAGGTGAGTCATTAGGTCGTGGTTTCAACCCGTGGGTTTGTGCAATTTTTACAATTACTCGTGTATCTTTTATTGCAACTGGATTGGATTGTTCTATCGTCGTTAAAGGTAATCAATTCAGAGATAACAGGTGGTGTTCATATTCAATGTTCTTCTTGCTGTTACTTTCGTTTATAGTTTTGTTGAAACCACCATTTCAGCTGAAGGATTCTGGAGGCCTTGGAGCACTGATTACTGGAAAAGCAACAGAGATGCAACAAATTGATGTGAATGAGAGAATCACTGGTCTTGAGAGGCTTAATCCGACATCTCGACCTACAACGTAAGTTGCATCTGACGTAGAAGTTGAAAAAAAATCACTTCTTCCTCCTTTTTTTTTAAAATTGATTACATATTTTACACTGACTTATTTTCTATTTATAGGTCACCCTTTTTTGAAGGGCGGTGGAATTTTGAGTGGCTGGGGACTAGTAGTCCTGGTTCATCGGCTGCAAGACCTATTTTAGAGTGAGTGTTGTTTTGAATGTTCCACGATGAAGTTCTCTGTGAACATGATTGGGTATTATTTTTGAATATAATGCAGTTAATTGTGGATGTTACATGAATTTGTTTTCGCCTGTTGGACGCTAATTGTCTTGGTGTTACGTTGGGTTCTTCTTAGGTTATTTCCCTCAACTTTGGCGAATTTGTTAGGGTTGAATGTGGTGGTCAAGGATGGATTTGCAAAGACTACTGCAAATGTTAGGCTTTTTAGCGCGGTAAATCTTGTGGGATATTCATGTCATTTTCTGTTTATGTTTAAATCTTTAAAATGTGTTTGTCAAATGTCAGAGTACTGTCATTTTTATGAAATTTGTATATCCAATCTGTATTTCCTTCTTTTTTTTTTGCATTTTGAGGATAATTATTAATATACAATTTATTGGGACTTGGGGATAATTCAAACTACTTATGGTCCAAATTCTTTTGTTGCTTTCGTATTTAAGATTTGGATGCAAAAAACTGCAGCTAATAAAGAGCAGGGTTAATTATTAATATACAATTTATTGGGACTTGGGGATAATTCAAACTACTTATTGTCCAAATTCTTTTGTTGCTTTAGTATTTAAGATTTGGATGCAAAAAACTGCGGTTAAGAAATAGCGGGAGGCTATCTTGTAGATTATTTACCTGCTAGTATGAGGTTGACTCATGGATTATTTACCAGATTGTATCCTGTAGTTCTTTATCCAGTTGCCTGTAGTCCATTGGGAACTTAAAAACTCTTTGAAGTTTGGGCAGCTACTGTTCTGAGGGTTTGAAGTATACTAACAACCATCCTGCCTGCTGCTTTAGTTCAGGAAATCAAGTTCATATACTAAGTCATAGGATGGTTACTTAAAATGATCTATCTCAATTTACGTGTTAGATATAAGTGTCATTCAAGATGATTAAGAAAAAGCATACTTAAATACAGATATTAGCTTCTTTTGGACAATGAAATATGGTGGGTGGTCAGTTATGCATAAAAGCCTGTTGCAGCACAGAAAAAAGAGAATCAAATATTCCTTATTTATCGATCATGAACTCTTTTATTTGACGATGTGATTAGCTTGAAGTTTCTGATCAATACTAGAGAAGGGAAATGGAGGGAAGATTCTGTAAGTTGTTTATTATTATTTTTTTTTTTTACAAATAAGTGTGTTCGAGTTCCTTGTTGCTTCACCAGGCCCAGCCACTGGATTCAGAAGTCTGAGAAATTTATGGAGTCCATTATAATGGTCTTAAGAGTTTCTGGGATGACATGACTGTGCTAAGTTTCAAAACAAGCCAAAGCATTCAATAAGGATTTGTATTTAACACCTTCAGTTGGCATTGAGGTTCTAGCTTGTTTAGCATTTCTAAAGTTGTTCTAGTTGACTTGCAGATAGAAACCAAATTCATTCTTTCCACCAAGTTATCTGTTGAGGGACCACTTCGGATGAAAATTGAGTATGTTGAAGGACTTCTTGAAACTCCAGTGGTTCGGGAAGAGGCAGTACCAGAACAACTAAAAGGTGTGCTCGGCCAAGCAGTAAGCACCCTGCAGCAAATTCCAGTTCCAATTGGGGATGTTATGTCCAATGGGATAAGTATTCCTCTTGGTAAGTATTTTACTGCTTCCCCTTCCCCTTAATTAATTTGTTGACATCTTGTACTCTGAAGAATTTAAATTTGTTTCCTGGAAAAGTTTAAGAAAACCTGTGGTGCAGGACAGGCTTGATAAATCTAATATAAATCCAAGGATTGAGGTAATTTGGGTTAGAAAAGGTCTACTAGCATAAAATCATTACATATGTAGAAAATCAAGTCTACCAACAGTCATAATTGATGAAATTCCAAATACAAGTGCAGAAAATCCACTGAGTCATGGAAGTTTAATGAAGGTATGATATAGGTTAGAACCTTCCTTTGCTGTCCCATGAGTTGGTTGTTGTGATCAAGTACAAGTCACTTCCAAACTTCAATGCATGTGTCCTTGGTGCCTCCTTGCGGTTAATTGATGAATACTGATAATGTTTTGGCTATAAGTTAAGCCAAAAATGGAAGAAAATTTGAGTAAGTTGCTGATTGCTGTAAAACAAGTTTGGCAAGTGAGGAGACTTGGATCTCTTAAAGGCTTTGGTCAAAATGTGGTGAAGCATTTATGGGAATCTTCAATCCACATCAAAACACCCAGCATTCCTACTCTAGCCCAAAGGGAAAAGGGAAAGTTGTGGGGGTTGAGGATGGGTGGAGTGTTTGGCAGCTTATTAGAGAAGAAATAAGGTACAGAAGTGGGGTATTAGGTAATAAAAGAAGAAACTGGGGAGATAAAGGGGTTGCAGGTGTTGGCTTAAAACCAATTTAGATTCGTTCCAGGTTTGCAAGAATCACTTATGCTACATATAGTGGGGAAAAAACTTCACAAGTTCTAACATATTTTGATTGCTATCCTGGAGTACATGGTCTTCTAAAGCCCTAAAGAAAAGAGCCTTGGCAACTACCACTCCAACAATAACTCCTTAGTAACTACTACATCAACCATGTTCACTCCTTGGCATTGCAACATTGGTTTATAACAGTTGTTGATACTTTTAAGATGCCCTTCCTAAACAGTTCGAGCTTTCATGTGAGATGGTAGCTAACACGTTATTGTCGTAGAGAAGTTGAGTGTTCGACTCTTGGGGAGTACAAAAATGAAAATTTTTTTCTTCCAATTATTGTCCCTTGGTGTCATGTGGGGTTGCCAGTATTATGTCACGTGCAAGGACAAAAAAGTTTTGCATGTGTGGGCAAGTGTTGATTTCTACTTTTAAGATGGCATTGCCTAACATTTCATTCTTTTAGGTAAGACAATAGCTAATGAAGTAATGTGGGGCTTTATATGTTGTCTCTCCTCTGATATTATCTAAATCCTTGAGTGATGTCCTCATTGATTCTCTCCTGGTGGAAGAACTTGCCTCTGATGAAAATAGAGTAATACATTCCTGTAGCTCCTCATCTTTGGTGATCTGCATGCAGTCACTGCTAGGTCTGTCTCTCCAGAAGGAACTTCCAATATCCACTGCACAAGTAGGCATTATCTGCTCATCTAAATGTCTTCTACATCTTCTCATGTTTTCTTCTTGACATAAATAGTAATGGTGGTAAAGGAGGTATATAAATGAAAAGGTTAGATTTTAGTTGGGTTTGGCATTTGGTGGTAAGGGAGGGATATAAATGAAAAGGTTAGATGTTAGTTGGGTTGGGCGTAGAATTAGATGTTAGTTGGGTTTGGTGTAGAATTAGAACTAATCCATGAGAGACAGGTGAGTCAGGGGTGGGCATGGTTCTTGGAGTTGATGAAAAACATTACAATTGAATTTGGGACCATGATTGATCCTTAACAAGCACCATTCGAATATTACTTGGGTTTTGTCCAGATTAGGAACTTATCTTGTGTTGTTTTTACTTCCATCGTTTCTAACATTGTTTAATATGATACAATAAATACCTTATATCACCAGAAATTAATATTAAGCCATATCAAGTTGTCAAAAATCAACATTAGATCACATCAAATCATAAAAAGAAATCAGTATTAAGCCACATCATCAAGTCATAATCAACATAGTAAAAGACAACAGAACTGAAGAAGCAAACTATTGGAAATTTGAAATAGACAAAACATAGAATGCTTTGGGCATAAACACTTCTCATATTAACCAGTGTTTTGGGCTTTTCTCTTTATATTCTGAACTACATTAATAAGACTTTAAAGTATATACAACGAAACATTCATTGGTTCTGAAGTTTCAGTTTGAAATGGACTCTCTCACTAAAATCTTGTTCTTGCTTGAGACAAATAGCAGAGATTACTTTCTAAAAATGAAATCCTAATCAGCCTGAATTCTCTATCTAATCTTTCTGGCCCCTATAATTGCCTTTCTGTACATGACTGCTAATGTCATGCTTGGGGATATTTTATGATCCTAATTCTTTCAAGAATTGCACAAGGGAAGTAACATATTGATGTTTGAGGAAATCTTGAGGGCTGTCCTCCATCACCTGTTAGGCCAAGTCTTACCATGAATCGATAATTCTCTCATATCTCATGTGAATAGTTTTCTCCAGTGGTGGTTGATATATGCCTGCTTTTTATTCCTTCTGTGAACAAGTTTTTCTTCCGACCTTTAGCTATAAACAGATTCCAGAAATTAGGAGGTTGTGTTTCTACCTAACCAGCCATAGAATTTCTCCAAGTCCTGGTTGGCCACTGCTTGTATGCTAGAGAACAAGTGCTGGAAATCTCAACAACAGAGCATGCAGGCCCTTGGTTTAAAGAAAATCAGTATATGCTCATGCAGTTTTCTGTTATAGTCAGCAATTCAATGACTAGTGGAAACTATAAAGAGAAGCAAACGATTTTGTCCTTATTTTCTGTTTCCACTCTGAGTAGCTGCAGATAACTAATTTTTTATACTGGATTTCCTAATCATTGAGGCTTGTTCTAATATATTTTTATTCACCCAAAGAAAGATGATTACACTGCCTTAAATCTCTTTGATAATGGTTTTTTTTTTTTGGGGGCTACTAAGTGTGTTTATGTGTGTTCTTTCTTATTTCTGAAAATGATGTCTTGGTCACGATTCTTCTTGAGTTTCTGTCATGCTTTTGTTTTTCTTTATTTAGAATTGTTCGATCATAAGCACTAATTCACACTCTTTTGCCCTCCAGGTGGGTCTTTCCAAAGACTCTTTATGATTTCTTATCTTGATGAAGAAATACTTGTAAGTTGTATTCTCTAATATCTCTGCCGGTAAAATTTAAACAAAGGTTTAGGATATATTTTTAGTTTTTATTTCTAGACATCTTGAAATTCCTCGTGCATATGATGGTTCAGCAACTTAGAACTTTTCATGCTGTACTCCTTCCATATAGTGATTTTAATGTATGAAGTTGAGATCTGCTCAATGTCGGTTAATGAAGTAGCAATTACACTTTTGTTGGACTGACCTAGTTCTTTCATAGGCTGAACCTGGCCCGACTACCAATCTTGAAATAGGTTTGTTGATGATATACTCTGTTAATTACCAATGTTGGACTGGCTTTGGGCCTGTTGTAGTGTCATGAATAGAGGTTTGGACTAATTTTCAATCTTGGAATAGTGAAATATTCGCTGATGTAACGAGTGGGCCCTTAAGTGCTTCAAGGCCTGGTTTGCTGGTTCTATAAAAACTCAAGTTCTGCAGAGTGATTGCCCTAGAATCCATTAGGCTAGTTGATCCATCGTCTTATATTCCACTAAAACTCTTGAGCATTTGAAACCATTATCCTGTGGTTTAGCAATTTTTATGTAGCTGTATGTGAAGAAACATACAAATTTTGTGTAGCTGAAATGATGTTTAGATGAATAGGAAGCAAAACTAGAAAAGAAGTAGATTAGCTCAAATAAAGAGTAGTTCTGGACTTCTGATACATGATAAATTAAAATAAAATCATTACCATAGAAGCCTCTGAATATTCCAGTAGAGAGGAATATTAGATTTGGATTGAAAGAAATAAAAGAGCTAGGGGTAGGCCTAAGAAACTATAGGAAATGTGAGGAAAAACTTGCGTAGCTTTAGATTAGTAAGATGTATTGCTCTGTACAGAGTTGATAGGAGAAAGATCCGTGTTGCCATCCCCATTTCTGGTGGATATGGCTGAGTTGATTTGTATTTAGTGGTTCAGCAGAAAGCAGATTATAGAATTTCTTCTGGGAGCTAAAGGGTTCTAATTGCTTATAAGTTTGGTGGCTGCATGTTTTACAGATAATAAGGGATACCAGTGGAGTACCTGATGTTCTTACTAGGCTGGACGACCCTCCTTCCCCCATTGCTGAATCGAGCTTGGAGTATGAAAGCTAGGCGAAAAGAAAATAATAATAATAATAATAAATATATCCGATTGTATTCCATTTTTCTGTTACTGAGAATCCAAAGCTGCTTTCTTTAACCCATACTTGGAATGTGAATGTACTCTTGTAAGATGCCATTCTGTAACCTATGTTATTAGTTATACCATTCTTTGATCCGGTGGTTCTTGTAATGTATGCATTTATGGTGTATGAGCCTTTGGCTGTGCATCCACATAGGGATCTCTATGCTTTTAGGTTAGTGAAAAAAATGTCTCATAAAAGAAAGTTCGTCAGTTTTTAGGCGAAAGCACCATTTTGTGCTCCTATTTTACGTGAGGCTTAGCTTGCTTTTTTTCCTTTCTTCTGGGAACAGAGCTTTATATGGTGGTGGTGGTGGTCGACTGGTCGTGGGCTCTGTTTTTTCACCTTGGTCTGGTTCATTTTGGTTCAATTAGGACTCTCTGTCCCGGGTCAATGCATTGGACAAAATTGGCATAATAGGGATGTCTTTCTCATGTATTATGAATTTCAAAAGTGACTCGTAGGTTAACGAGATATGCATGAAATTCATGGTTTACTAAAACTTGCAATTCTGCAATTTCTGAGACTAAGTTACGATCGTGATTTAGACGCTTCAAGTCAGAATAAAAGTCTTAATCCTTGCTCACAGAATTCAGATCTTCTTGTATTTAAGTTGGGTAACTACATATGAAAGCCAACCACAAGTTCTGCAATCATAAATATATGTTTGGAGACTCAAAATCATTAACATCGCATCCAATAGAGATGAAACTGTATTAATGAAATGTTCACTTGAACTCCATTTTCAATCACCTGTCGTCACTTGTTCAATTAATAGAGATAACAGCAGGCCAGACCTTGAATCTGTTGGTTCTCGAGCCAGGTACAGATGTTTTGAGAGGTGAGACTCAATCCTTTATGGCAACGCCAAGGCTTCATGAAGTTTTGACCTTGCCATCCTTTTTTTTCTGGGTAAGTTTCCTAGTTGCAACTTGCAAGACTAACCAGTCGCCATTGATTGCTTAATTTGGAACTCCTACCCAGTTGTCAACTTGTATGGTGTATGTTGACACTTCTTTGTCTTACTCTCCATGTCGGTAGAGTATTCAGAGATTCGTGCTTAATTGTGAGAAAGAAAATATAACCATAGGGAGGAGGAGTTTCCATAGAACAAATGAACAAACCAGTTTATTAATAAGAAAAAAAGAAGAAGGAATGGATTTGGAAGGATTGGATAGGTGATAGGTCAATTGCAAGTCGAAATAAGTTGAGTGTAAGGAAAATAAAACACCATCGAAAGGTTGCTTCTATTTTTTTTTTAACAGAGATTTGAACCATGACTTTCTTAGACTTGTTGCCTCTACTGCTCTACATAAGAGGCTGTCAACACTATGTTAGACGAAACATGTCTACCATCTAAGGGATGTTCAATTAGTAATGGTCAATATTTCTTGGTGAAGAAATTGTGTGTTTGAATTTTTAGCTTTTGGATTTTCTTTAGACGGGTGAATGAAGATAGAGATTAATACCATGGCAGCTTAGAGTGACAAGTTTGCTTGTAACCCAAAAGATAAATCCACAAACCCAAAAAACAAGAAGAAGAAAAAACACACACTGATCCATTTAATTTCTTGGAACTGGTTGTCTTCAGAGTTCAGATATATCATTTAAAATTTTCATTTTTAAGCATAAATCCTCTATATGGGAAATAAGTTTTCCACTTAATTAATTATTTTCTCTTCCTTCTCTTGAGAATGGTTGATATTGTTTACCCCTATGATGTGACGTGTAGATTCTCCCCCACAGAATGGCTTGTGGATCCCTCTTTAAATAATCAAATGAACAAGAACTACTTTGATCTTTGATTTGTAGCAATTGTTTTTATTGAACAAAAGATACATAACAAATATAAAAAAATGCTTTTTTTTTTTTCAACAACTTGAAGGAGTGGGGGCGACTTCTGCCAGTCCTTGAAAAATAAAGAAAAATATATAATATTTAACTGAAACGATATTTGCAAGAAAAAGGAGACCATAAACAAATAGCTTAGTTTTCAATTTCCTGTTTGATGAGCGATCAGGCGAGCACGATTGCTAAACCAGTTTTATTTATTAATCACTTATTTCTCTACAGATTAAATTTTTTTTTTGTATCAATCAAAATCGATTATAAAATATGTTAATTCCAATTTGTATATTAAATATACAAATGATTGAAAAAATTCAATTCTATTATAGTAATAGAATGGATAAGGAGAGAACTTGACCGGAAAAGGAAGAGTAATTTCCAATTTTTTTTAATAAAATTATTCTTGAAAATGATTAGCCACTGGTGCTAAGATGTCAAAGATAGATAAGAAAGAATAAAAGGTTTTGAAAAAAGAAAAAAAAAAAAAACACATAGAAAGATCATGGAAAGCAAACATTTCTACATAGAGCAGGTTTTTATAAAGAATTCTCTTGAAAATAATTTGTAATTATATATAATTTTATATAAAAAATAATATTATAATTAAGGTTGGTGGAAAATAATTCTAACTTTCTATTAGCGAAGCATTTAGAGATTTATTTTTTAGGTGGAGTTCATGGGCATCTTCACTATATCCTAAGTATAGCTTTTACAAAAATATTAGTTTTCATCAATTTTCTCACTACTGCACCATACATTACCAAAAAAATTTACATCCATTGAAAGTCTAGGCACAGGTTTTATATTGGTTGTGTTTCGAGCATGGGATGGAGATGAGAAGCCTTGTATTACACGTAGTCATGTCTATGCACTATGGAGAAACTTTTCCTCATTTATGGAGTTGGGTTTATCCATTCATCTAAGGTAAACACTCATGGCTAAAAAGAAAGGAAAGATAGCAGATGAGAAGAAATAATGAAAAGAAAAGAATTCATTCACAAAATCTAAATGCATAGACAAGAAATAAATCAAAGAATAGAAACGTTAGTGTGTTATAGCTAGCTGAACAGAGATATGAACTCATTAGTACCGTTGCTTGGCTCTCATATATTTACAACAGACAAGTATAGAGACTGTAAACTGAGGGAGAAGATCAAAGGTGAGAAAGAGAGTTCTGTCATAAGAACATTTTGAAACCCAACAACAGGGTATCTCACTAGAATCACCAACCAGAACCTAACCCATAATTAGAAAAAGTGATTTATCTATGGCAGATGTGTTCCTCCAAGGCCAAGCATGTCCATATGAGAAGAATTTGAAGAAACCGAAGGGAATTCACCAAACCCTTGAATAAAACCTTCCAAATCTCCCAACCCATTAAAGAACCCACTTGAATTCTCAACTCCCAAAATCTGTCTTTCTTCTTCTTCCTTAATTCTCTGAGACCCATCTTGCAGATCTCTTGTTCTGGCTGTCTTGAAGCTAGGAACCAGTGAATCTTCTCTCCTAACACTGTTTTTCTTCTTCTGCTTGTTGATGCGCTTGTGGTCATCAGGCATTCCAGTGAGTCTCTGCACGAGCTCTCTGAAATTGGCTACGTCTGTCTTGATGATCTCTGGTGCAAATATGTGAACTATACGGATCTTTGGCTGGAATTTTGATATTAGGTGTGAGCCTCTGTGCACGGCTAGTGCTGAGGAAGTTGTGTTGGAATCACATGTGTGAGCCTTCATTATCTCCTTGGTGGCTTCAACTAAATTTCTGAATCTCAACAGAGAGAAAGAGAGGGGTTTGCTTTGATGGAAGAGGATCTGGATTTGTCTGGAAGAACAAGGAGTGGAGGTTTAAATAGGCAAGGAATTTGGATAATTGACTCTTAAGAGAACAGAAAAGCAATAATTTATAAAGCTAAAGAAACTGTCTGTTGGGAGCAAGGATTGCATGAACCCAAATATGACTTCAGCCCAGAAGAGACAATGAATCAAAATCAAGTAACGTGGTTTAATATAGAAGACCCGTGAGAAAGACCATGAACTAGAATTTATGCAAGTACAAGGGGCCCATTTCAAATTTTTTCCCATTTAGGTGGTTTGGAATGTACTCAGTTAATTAAACAAATTAAATGAGAACATTCCAAATCCCTTCATATAATGGTGGCTCAATGAGTGTATGAAAACTTTTGGTTCTTCTATTTGGATTTTTTTCATCAACCGACCATAAAGCTTGATTGGTATCATTGTCTTTAGGGTTGTTTTGACTTGCCTTTTTGGACCTGTGCGTTATAAAATGTATTTATTTGTTCTTCGATGATTTCAATCAATAGTGTTCCCATTTGATATTTTTTTTCTCGGCTTTCAAAGAATTTTGAGTGAGTTTCTGGTCTTAAACACGGTATTTTTTTGGGGTCATTCCACTCATTTCATGGTGTTATAATATTTGTTCTATTCCCCAACATTGTGGCACCAATAAATTGTGTGTTTTGGGATGGGAAACCGCGTGGTTGTTGGGAATAATTAAAGAAGTCAAATTTTCTAAAACATAAACGAGTTATGTCATACACGTTAAGCGCGCAGTTCCAAAGATGGAACTGCTTGTATTTTTAAACTGAGACTCACTCCCAAGACTCATGTTTCACGTTGAAATGCTATGTATTTCTCCAGCCCTGTTATCTCTGGTATCTGAAGGTGAAGCTTACCAATTAAACTCACTCAATGTATAACAATTAGGTAATGAATCAGAAGATCATTAGGGTTTAATTTGAAGGGAAACCAATGTTGCAACTTGCAACCAAATATGGATATTCAGTAACCATTTAGAGAGAGAGAGAGAGAGAGAGAGAGAGAGAGAGAGAGAGAGAGAGAGAGAGAGAGAGAGAGAGAGAGAGAGAGAGAGAGAGAGAGAGAGTACGGAGATAAGATGATGCAGGTATCTGAATAAGTCTGATCTGAAAGTGTTTTGCTGAATGAGTACTGAGGAACTGAATTAAGACTAAGAGAAGGAGATCCTTCCATGCATATGGTATGATTTCTTCTGTGCAGTGTTGCATAAGCCCATGCATGCATGAATGCATGTACAGATTGTTTTACACACAGAAGCTACCGCACGGGTCTCAGCCTTCTCTGATGACAAGATTCCTTCCCTTTCTTCCCTCCCCACGGCAACAACAGTACTACTACCACCACCACCACCACTGCCACAGAACCACACACACACACACACAGAGACCTTACCCTACCCACTTGGGTTCCCCACTTATCGTGTACGTCTAATTATGTCAGTAATAATTAATCTTTTCTATTGCAGTATGAACGTGTGCAGCACTTACCTTGTGTGCTTCAGAGTAATTAACGATTACCCACTCCAGCCTGTGCTGCTGAGATCACTTCATTTGAGAGAGAGAGAGAGAGAGAGAGAGAGAGAGGTACTGGTAGTGTACGTGTACCCAGTTGCTGCTCCGGTTCAGAGGACCTCTTCCCTTTGTAAAGCTTCTGTAATGGTACCTAGCAAGCTCAGTAAGAGAGTCCTTGGTTGACCAGTTCTAGGGTTTTGGCTACTGATTTGGGCGATGGAAACTTATCCCTTTAGGTTAGGTGAGGGCCATTTCCTGTTCAGTCTTCTGCTCCTTGGAGAAGAAGACAATAAGCTTTGCTGAAAAATGCCATTTTTACCAATTATTTATTAATTGGACTGGGATAATTAATTAAAATCACAAGATATCAAGGGGAGTTACCATAATCTGACGGTGTAGATAAATGGGTGGCCCACACTTTGTCTATATGCAGCAGAAAGGCCGGCGGAGGACCAGCTGCCAGTTGCTTGCTTGGCTGGAATGGGGACCAAATCAAATCTTGGATACCAGAGGAGAGGGCATGACCGGATGAAATGGGTGGGCCAACCTCAGATTTCATTATATCATCACATAATATATATTTATATATTTCCAGTTTGTTGAGATATCATCAGAGTGATCATGATTTCCTGTAAGGTTCCAAGTCCAAACCAT
The DNA here is from genome assembly GCF_041222555.1 of Hakea prostrata. Classification (NCBI taxonomy): domain Eukaryota; kingdom Viridiplantae; phylum Streptophyta; class Magnoliopsida; order Proteales; family Proteaceae; genus Hakea; species Hakea prostrata. The sequence continues at coordinate 49,172,424 of NC_142609.1, read as the reverse complement.
GTCTTCCCCATTTCAGAACACTTTTAATTTCCCTTATTACCAACCCTAATGCATGCATGGTATCTGTGTTTATGCTCTACATGTTCTTCACCAAAAAATATAACTGTAAAGTGTTTCACCACACCAAATCAGAAAAAAAAAGAAGAAAAAAAAAAAAAAAAAAAAAAAACTTAATAATAGTATAAACGAGAGAGATTGATATTTGGCACCATGTATGATCTTTTTCTCAAGTAGCATAAAAAAAAAGGGGAATTCTTTAATATTTTTAAAAGTTCTTGTCATGAATACTTTTTTGATTTTCCAAAATAATATCATTTGTGTGTTCTATCTTATTTTTTTTTGGATGAAAAAAATAAAATAAAAAAAAGCATGTAAATTCCCTTCTACACTAGTATAATGGGGAACGTTTATTCAAATCTCAAGAATTCTTTTATTCATGTATTGCATTTACGCCTTAAGATTCCTCCAAACCATGTGGGAACATTGAAAAATTGTGCTTTTTTTTTCTTCTTCCTTTTTTTGTGTGTTCCATTGCTTGTTTGACCGTCAAGGTTATCTTTGTTAGTCTGTATACCTATAAGTCATTGCGCATCGTTTTCTCATTAACTTTCATTTAGATCTCTCTTATAAAGTAATTTGGATCCACTTGTCCCACATTGTGTTATGTTCGGTTTATCTTATAAAGTAATTTGGATCCACCTGTCCCACATTGTGATATGTCCTATCTATCTTATAAAGTAATTTGGAGCTGCCATGTCCCGCATTGTTTCATGTGATTTTTTCCTGTCTATTGGATCATGGATTGAGCGATCCATGAATTCTTTTAATTACAAACATTGCATGGAAAGGGTAAAACAAAATTTGTCCATTTTCAAAAAGGTGATTCCTTACCGTTCAACTTACGGGTGCAATTCAACCTGTCCACTTGTCACCCATCTGACATTTAGACGAACACGACAGAGGGCAACGTGGGATAGAGAAAATCAAGATTCTTAGAAAGATAGTTATCAATACCATGACAATAACACCTATTAGTGAAGAGATCATCCGTTCAATTCTCCTAATTGTAGTACTGTACGCATAAAAAAGGAAGCCATTTTCCAAGTTTCCTTCTCACTTGGTTTGTAATTCACCCATAACAATTGCGTCTCTATTTGTCGAACAAAACTTCAACCAATTTGAAACTTTCCATCTCTTTACTGAAGTCATTTTGTAGGCTTGTAGCTTGAAGTTGCGGTCAATGTATCCAATTACTTTTGCGTTTTAGTTGTTTTTGACGACAAAATCACTCGGAATCCATAAATCCTAGGCCCTGGCCGGCTAAAGGTGGGAGAAGACATTAACAACTAGTCAATGGATTCACAAGCAAATATCATTGATTTATCAAAATTGGACAAGCTTTTTATAGCTCAAATTTGATATGCAAACGGAAGAAAATGTGATTTATGCTTTCACCATACCAGCTCCATTTTCTGTCCTATATATCGCAGGAGTTATGAAGTCGAATCTTCTATCGTAACGTTTAGAGTTCTATAGTCTATACATTTCTTGCATACTCTCCTCACGATTTCTTCACCATATATTAAGACGTATAATGTATTACAACATTAAATATATATATACTAAAACGTAATAAAGACTCATGGAACAGTTAGAAACTGTAAAAACCTTGATTAAGTCTATTATTAATTAAAAAAGAAGCCCATAATTAAGTCTTTAGTAGTTTTATTCGTTAAAGGGGTTCAATCAGAGTACATAATTTTATTGCATGGTCCAGGTGAAGAGATCTTGAAATAATAACCCAACACTACCACAGCCTAATCCTACCCGTACGATTTCTTACTTCTTCCAATCCCCCGTACCTATTTTTTATTTTTCATTTTTACTAATTATCAGGTTCTTCTGATAGACAAGTTTTTAAGATCTGACTCTCCTATGTTGATTGCAACAGTAGAAGAAAGCTCAAAACTTGTTGCGGTACCAGAAGACCCCTTTCCCCTGTTTATCATCATCTGGTTCCACGTAAATACAGTGCTTGGCTTCTCTCCACACTGCCTTGTAGAATGGTGTTCCGTCAAATTGGTAGTACTCCCCAAGAATGGGCTTGATAACCTTGGTTGCTTCCATAGCATGGTAATGGGGCATGGTTGATATTAGATGATGAGCTACATGGGTGTCAGTGATGTTATGGAAAACCTTGTTCAACACTCCATAATCCCTATCAACGGTCGCCAATGCTCCCCTCAGCCAATCCCATTCTGATGAATCATAGTGTGGAAGCGCAGGGTGAGTGTGCTGCAAGTAGGTTATCAAGACCAAGAACGCATTCACTATCAGCAATGGCACGCCGTACATGCACACAACCCAAGCAAGGCCTTTAGCAGCGGCGATACGGAAGAGCAAGAAAGAGACGGCGAGGACACCCACGTCGGAGATGTAGATTTGGAGGCGTTCACGGTCGTTGTAGATAGGGCCGTGAGGATCGTAATGGCAGGCGAAGCGGTCGTATGGGCGGCCGGAGACGTTGAAGGCCAAGTAGAGAGGCCAGCCAAGAGTGAGAGTGATGGCAATGGTGAGGAGACGCCCGGGTGGGTTGTTGAGGTACTTGGAATACCAAGAGAGCCCGGATTTGGGTTTGGGCACGAACACCTCGTCGCGCTCGAGTGAACCTGTGTTGGAGTGGTGGCGCCGGTGACTGTATTTCCAAGAGAAGTAAGGGACGAGGAGCAAGGAGTGGAGAATGAGCCCCACTGTGTCGTCGAGCCACTGGTAATCACTGAAGGCGTGGTGGCCGCACTCATGGGCGATGACCCAAACGCCTGTGAGAACACAGCCTTGGATTGCCCAGTAGATTGGCCAAGCAATGAAAGATAATGGACTTGGTAGGTTGTGGAAGTAAGTGTCAGCGATGTAATACAGGATTGAAACGATGATAAGATCATACACCACATAGGAAAAAGAACGCAGCACAGAGCGTTGGAAGCAGTGTGGTGGGATTGCTTTCTTGATTTCACCCAGTGTGAAGGGAGGTTTTGTGTGTGGAACTCTCTTGAGGACTTCGTGTTCTTCCTTCTTGTTCTTTGATGTGGCTACGGACATGTTACCACCGCCACCCATGGCTGCTTGCTGTGTGTGCTATATCTGCATAAACGAAGAAGCAGGGTTTAAATACTGAAATTCAATTCTAACCCACATAGGAAAAGCGTTTTAAATGCTGATTTGACTCGCTGCCCTGCTTGTTTAAATTGTCAATTACTGGTAGACAAACTTAGCCATCGATGATGAATTACCCGAAATATCATTATAATAAGGCTCGGGGTATGACCATAAGACACAAATGGACTGGGTACACAACGGCATCTGCTAGGTGACGGTCCAAACTTAACAATCTCATTTAAAAAATGTTCTTCAAACGACCATACATGGTCACCAATCTCAAAAAAAGTAAGTGATAGCAAATGGCAGATAATTGAAAAAAAGAGCCACATGAATATGGAAAAACAGAGAGATGAGGTATCTTTTGCATAAAAAAGAAAAAACGGACAGACAGATGCCGTCAGTAACATATAATGACAAAAATCTTTCATACACGAGCAAAATGATGGGTCACTCCATATATCCATATTCAAATACAGAAAAAATTTCAAATTTGAACATTCATATGATGAAATCACCCACTTGGGGGTAGGATGGTGGATGAGGGAGTAGACCAGAGTTGCCGAAATGTTTGAAAAGCAAGGGAGGTAGAAATATGTCTCTTTTGCACATTGAGATCTCCGGCGTTTGGACATGACTTTCAGTGATGAAAAGCAATCAACCCAGATCTCACAGTGCAGACGCCCTATGATACTACGGTATTAAGGACTAAAACCTGTTGTTATATATAAATATCCCTGGTCTCACAATGAGACTATGGATTTGAGTCACATTGACATGGAAGATTAACTGAATTGGTCAAAACTCTTCCAGAATATGAAAATAGAGAATTAACTTATTGGTCAACCACCCAGGGTAGAACCAATAAATTGGCACCCAAAGTGGTGGTATTGAAATGTTGAAGAGGACCTGTTACCTGTATTTCTCCTGTCTCACACAGTCATCCAAAGCTGTGGGCGACCAAGCAAAACGGTGGATTCATTTGATGCATGATCCACCACGGACCTGCCCTTTCCGCAAGTATCTCTCTCATTCTTACAATTTTTTAAGGAACACATAACCCACCACAGAAGATTATGATATGGCATCAACCTACCTTCTATCAGCATCCAAGTTGAATAGCACATCGCCAAGCCAATATAAAATACCGTGATCAGGGCTCATGCGGATTCCTTCCCATCTCTTTTATAGAAAAGTTAGATCATCAATCATTGGAGGAACTGAGGGGTTTACTCGCCGATGTTTTTTTATTGTTTTTTCTGGTTTCAACCCAACTCTAAGGCTCAACTCGCTTTGAATTATAAGTTGTAATCCAACTAGTTGGTTTTTTTTTTGATAATAAATTAAAATTTATAAGTAAATCAGTCTTGACTAATACATAAAGCAGCTGGTTGGCAATGGTATTTAAGTTCTGTCCAACTTGAAAGGCTAAACTATATGCTATGTTATTAAAGTGTTTTAAGATGATAGAAGATTTAAAATTATAAAATCTGTCTATTCTATTGGCATTTAGTTAGAATATCTACCAAAGGTCCAATTAACTCTGGTGGAACAACTGTTAGGTATTTTTATGTTTTTGCCAAAAAAATCCTGTTAGGGCAAAAGGAAAAAAAAAAAAAAAAAACGTTAAGTAAGAAAGGCACGTGATACTCAAGTGGCCAATATCATTTTAATAATAAGTTAATATAATAGTTCAAACAATCTTGACAAGTTTTTCGAATTTTAAAGTATTCTTATTTTTATTAATGACACAGCATAAAATATATATATATATATATAGTAAGGAATCAATATTGATGAGGTGGACTGACAGGTGATTAGGTGAATCCTTTATTTATATATATATAAAAAGAAAAGATATGAAGAGAGTATAGTAAATAAAAAATTCTAACTCTACATGGTCCCCCACTTAAAAAAAAAAAAAAGAAGAAAAAAATTCTAACATTCAAATTAATTATGTTTGTAACAATATTTAACTTTTCAAAGCTTTTGAATCTACAATTCCTTTTTGTTAGTTGATGGAATCTACTGTTTAAAAAGAATATAGAAAGTGTTCCCACACACTTACTCATTTATTTCCATTCTCTACCAACAGGATTCTATTAGTGTTTTTTCATATCTCTACATCATATATTAAAAGGGAATCTAGATTTAAATTCTGACAAGAAAAATTAAAAATGAACCCCTCTTAATATGTAATGAAATTCGGACTCATTCTTAACCTATACTTGATCATTTCAAGTTAGAAGAAAAATAGCGAGACTTGAATGCTGTGCTGCTGTGAAATAATAATTTCGTCCAAGAAAAACAAGAAAGGTAAAGGTCCCCGCAAATAAATTAATCCCTAACACTAATATTACAAACCATCCACGCATTAAATTGCGAAGGATCGCGCAACTTCTTCTGATGGGATTTGAATCGGCCAGCCAACTCTTTTACACACCCTCCATAAACCCTGGGATTTTAAAAAACCCTATTAAATGCAAAACTAATATGAAAATACCAAAAACATATCTCTCTCCCTGAAAACGGTGCCGTGCCGACACAACTGCAAACTGCAGTTCTTATATATATTCAAATTCACAAGGCTAAAGCGAAAATAGGGTTCTTGTAGACTGGTCCCCATGGTGGGGAATTTGGAGCCAAAAAAAAAGAGAGAAGAGAATCATCACTCCTTTGGACCATAAAGAGAAGACATGAGCACACAGCCCACGTTTCAAACCTTCCTTTAAGAAAATCTCCACAGGTCAGGACTCGGGAAAACAATAAAATTCTAACTATTCAAAGCTACAAGCCAACAACTCAGGTCTTTTTTTTGGAGGTAAACATAGGATAATTAACGGCCTAGGAGCTGGAATTAAAACATTAATTCAGAAAAAAGGAAAAAGTTTTAAGCTAATAACAGGAGAACGTAAAACAATTTAACAGAAACTAGTAGATAAAGAAGATCTTGTTGAGCGAAAAACAGAGGAACGATTCGACATTGCAACAGCTAATTCGAGACTTTTCTCTCAAAAAAAAATAAAAATCAAGGAGCATTGGCTAAACCAGACTTCAGATCCAACCAAGAGAAGCGATACTCACATTAATCACCGCAAAAACTAAAAATGTAAGCATCTAAACACCTGCAATCAGTATTTCCCCTAAATAGATCCTAGATTGAGACACTGAATCTGAATCGGTTCAATGTTGAAAGAAAGCCAGCCATTGGCTTTAGATCTATCTTAAATACTGCAATGGAAACCGATTAATGGCTTCAAACAGAAAACTCCATCGAAAACGAAGAAATAAAGAAACATAACATGAATATCGAGAGCATGACATTGATGAGATACACGAGAACAGATTTAAACTGAAAACACAGAAGAAAGAAGAAAAAAATGTATAGGATTGAAGAAAAAGAAAACCTGAAAAGAAAATATCGGTTCTCCTCCTCCTTTGGCTCTTCGCTTTTTTACTTCTCTCCTGCGTGAGAACCGTGATTCTATATCCTCAGTTCCAACCCATCAGCTCGGTATTTAACCTGTTCTTGGGCTTTTTACTGGGTCCCACTAAAAATCAAGCAAAGGCCACGTCTTCATCATTCCACGTGGTTACTTGTAATTGGTTATCTGAGTTGTTGTCAGAGAAGGACAGAGCATAACGTACTTTATGGAACAGAAAAAGATTACAGGCCGTCCATATCTAGAGTACGCTGCGTGCATATATTGTACGGTGGAGATTGATTCACGCTGACAAATATCTCGTCTATATCAGTAATAACCACTGACCAAAAGCGTGCAAGTGGAGCTAACTGATGATGATGGGGTTGTTGCACTTCCACTCTGGATGTGGAAAAGACAGATTCCACCCCTTTTCTCAATGTAGCTAGGGGAAATATGCAAGGACAAAGTTGTCCTTCCGGGGAGATTTTGGTAGAATAGAAAATTTCGAGTTGGGACCATGATCATCTAGCTATCCACTTTCCTCACATTTCTATGCGTACCACGGGTGGTCTTCTCCAAACATGTGGTGAGCAAGATCTCGCTTAATTGTAAATGCACAGGACTATGGTAGAGTATGAGAGGAACACAATTCAATACCAGTTTGATGCCCAATAAGAAGCCTTCCTCATCGAGAGAGCACTCTTGATCAAGGTTTAAAGTATCGGTATCGAATATCGTATTGGTCAGGTAATTTTAAGAGACGTATCATCTTGTATCGAGTATTGTATTGCTTTGACAAATGTATTTTAGTGTAATTCAATTGAGAGACGTATCGAAATGTATCGTATTGTTTTGGTCAAATATGGATATGTATCAGCAAGTATCGTATAGTATTGTGAGATACTTTAAACTTTGCTCTTGATGCTTTTTCATCACATATTTAATGTGAGGTCTACGTCTACGTACAAGTAAAACAATTTAGACATGGTATTTTCAATGAGTCTCACATATGGGCCCACATCAAATATGTGGCGGAGAAACATTAGAGGAGTATTATGTGCTTCCTGGGAGTGATCTTGGACTCTTGTTACAAATTGTCCTTTCATGCTTTAAGGGCATTATTGGTGTAGCAGTCTATGTGACTCTATAGATTGTGGGGTGCCATTATTCAATATGAAGGGGAGGAGATGTCAATAAACAAAGTAAAAGAGTAGGAGAATAATGTGATTTTATTTGTAATTTAAAAAAAAAATTCACAATATCTCCTTTGTTATTTTATTTTTCATAAGCACAATTCTTATTAGGGTGCTTATTAGAATTGCAATAGGGATAAGTTGGGTCAATTTTTTTTTTCAAATCTAATCCTAATTCTAAATGCTCATAGCTAGGTTCATTTTTGCCTCCTTAACTCTTAATTTGTCTTGTCATGCTTTAATTATCCTTGATCCAAGACCTAAGATTCTTGTTCCAACTCTCTTGTATGTAGTCCATGTTTTATCATTGTTTGATTTGATTGTTGTGGATTAGAGTCTAATATGTATACTTATTATCCTTTGTTAATCTTTTTTTTAGTAATTTGGGACTTTATATACGTATTAATATAGCAGAAAATACATATAGAAAAATTACATTCTAGTGAACCTTTTACCTACAGGCTACAATTACCTCTAAAACACAAGTGACGAGCTTGGCAGGTAGGCATCTCACATCTAGCTTAACCTCTTGAGGTACTTGAACTGGACTGGCCTAAAAGTCTGCACAATGATTGGTTTTACGAACGTGAAAAAACTGGCAAGCTCACGGATAACTCCATCAATATCTTTGAGTAACTCACGAATAGGATCCTTTGTTAATCTTGTCAGAAGTAACTTTTATAAAATGCAAATTTTTTTATTTGAGGCCTATGAGAAAATTTTTTTTGACAAAAATAAATAATTAAAAATTCCATCTTTTGAATCATATGAACATAAATCTTTACGAAGGATTCACAGTTGAATTACTCTTTAAGCTATAAGTCAAAGATATCTTTATTCAAATTATTTGGATACATTCAAAACCCTAGTGCGGTAACACATCATATAAAAGGTTAATTAAAGTATATAATTATTTTTTTTGTCTGACTTTTTTATTATACTTTATATAAAGTCACCGCTTTATTGTCCTAGTTCTCTTTAGAAATCCTCGATTTATTGAAGAGAAATTAAATCGAGGATTTCTAAAGAGAACTAGTATAATAAAGCGGTGACTTTTTTCTTATAGACTTACTTGAGCATTGGTTTAAGTTCGGTATCATATAGGATATGTATTCATCAATGGATTTGAGGATAAAATGTGAAAATACTGTTTTTCTATCAATGCATAGTGTTAGGATTAGAGCGATCAATCAACCATAATCGAATAGAAAGCAAGGAAGAAGAAGACATGATTTTACCTTAGTTCACCTCAATGTGAGGCTATGTCAAGCGTTAGATTTTTCATTATATTTTTCTTAAAAACAACTACTTACAATGTTTTGTCATAAGAGAAAAATATATAGGCGCTTAAAAACCTGAGCCACAGCTATTCATGGCCGAAACCCAAACTGTAAATATACTTCGAGGCCTACAAAAACATAGATCCTCTACATGCTATGGAGGTGCTGCCCCAACACTCCTGTCGGGGCGACCTTCCCGGACCGTGACGACACAATGAGAAGTAAGAACTATACTCAACACATAGCTTACTACATTTATAACGTGTTTGAATTGAATTGGGTTTCTTAACCTATTGAGATTGATTTTTGCACGGGATAACTTATCATTTTTTTTGGTAGAAATAACTTTTCATATTTGAATACATTATTCATGAATCTTTCTTTTCCTAAGGCCTGTGTACGAGCTCCCATTGATCCTATCAATCACGTAACGTAAGGATGTTAAAAACCTTTATTAGGGTCACAATTAATGAAACATTTGTCATGGAAGACTCTTATGTCGTTAGGAAACATCAGCTATTATTGCAAAAGATTACATCTTTTATTGTTGATTTTTAACAACAATAGGACAAGATGAGCCTTGAAAGAACGCTGAAGTGAGCCCTTGAAAGATGGAAAGAAAGAATTAGGTTTGATTTTGCAAATTTGTAAAATAAAAAACATTTGAAGGTAAAAAATAAAAGTTAATCACAACCGTTGACTTTTTTTTTTAATCGTGGTGAAATCTGAACTGTCGGCGGCAGCCAACCGCGGCTGCCGCAAATAAAAATCCGAACTACCTAAGCCTTTTGTGAAAAGTGTGAGAAAAGAACAGAGAAAAAATAAGAAATAAAAAAGAGAAAAATAATATTGCTTCATTCTGTCTAGCTCCCCTATCGCCTTTCGTTTGTAATACTCATGCCACTAGTATTGAGACCAATATTTTGAACTATATAAGGTGAATTAATGAATTAAATGAACACAAACAAATGTTTATAAGTGTGATGTTTATTAAAAATGCTAATTCTGTGAGGCATTTTAAGAGTACATTTCTTTTTTAATTTTTTCTTGATAATTTAAAATTACTTTATCCATACATTATGTATGATTTTTTGTTGGAAACGTTTCAGGAACACCGAAGATATATAATTGGCAAGAAGCATAGATTTATCCCAAAACTATTCTAAATAGGGAAATACCCCCCTTTTTGTTAGAAATGTTAATTAATTAAAGAATTAAGAATTCATGAAGTACAAAATAAGATGAAATTTAAAATTCAATTTTTCAAAGGCAACATTTTAAAGGCACAAGATAGTAAGGTTAATATAAGAATTATTAAATTATCTGACCAAGATTTAATGGATTGTATCAATGTAAAAAATTAAGAGACATTATAGGGTACTGTTTTGGGGTGTCTCACAAAATTTTCATTTTTTTGTTTAAAAATACATTATGCATGACTGAGGATAATAAATAGTCAAGCAAAACCCATATGGATAATTTTACCAAAAAAAAACCCATATGGATAATCAGAATGTTTGTGGTTATTTTCTCGAGTTATTCTGTGTATTTGGTATACTGAAGGAAATTGAAATGCTACTCATTAATAAGAAGAAATCAAAGATAAATTTTTATTTTTAATTTCATAATAATATGAACTGAATTAGACTATTTATTTTTAATGAGTTGAATGATTATCTAAATCATTCAATTACAAATTTTCATATATTTATACCCGTTTGGTTGTAAAAATTCATGAATTCATGAAATCTAGAGATTCATATTTTTATACTAAAAATGTGAATCTATAGATTTATAAGTATGGGGTGAAATTCAAAAATTTCATCCCTACTATAAAAGAGCTAAACATTTGCGCATTCACAAAAATCACAAATGAATCCACATATTTCATTCCACATAAGACTCCATAGGTTTGAAATCTCTAGATATTTGAAATCTTTAAATTCATGCATGTAACCAAACATGCCCTGTCAGCCTATATTTAATGGTTCAACTACTGTTGGTTGGACGGTCCGACCAAGATCAACCGAAGACATTTTGAACCAACTATGCTTTGAGCTGTTCATAAACAAGATAACATATGAAACGTAAGCACTAAGTATAACCAACCTCCTTAAAGATAGCGATAAAGATTTCAATCAAATCTGGTAGTTCGAATCGCTTTAGATTCTGTCATTCTTTGTGATTTCATTCTTTGTGATTTTTTCACTTTGATTGTATTGTGTGAACTCTATCGCTATTATATGGTGGAAAAATATCAAGAAGTACATTAATTCTCCAAAGATAAGTGATCCAAACTAGAGAAACTTACGAAATTGCAATGACTCTACCTGTTGTTTCCTTGCACTCCACTTTATCCTCTCTCCATCCCTTACCTAATCCCAACTTTCTTCTTTTATGGTTACTTGTTTGGTCACATAAGGTTTCTCTTTCAGTTCTCAGATTGATCACAGCAAACATAGATTAACTTTTTATCTAAGAAATCAAGTTGCCTCTATACTTCAAATGCACCAATCTTACAGATTTGAAGAATAAGAACCCTATTTCACAAGGTACAGGCAGCAGAGTCAAAGAAATGGGGTTGAACCATTGATGACTGATGAGACCGCAAATACAAAATGTGGCAATGTATTAAACCTACTCCTAATAATTTACATTACCTACCAGTACGGCAGTACCATCAAAGAGATTTGAACCCATAATTTCTTCGTCAAGAAATTTTGGTTATTGACAATCGGGCAACCACTCCAAACGGTACAACATGAACGTGTGATAATGCCACCATTCTTTTGTGGTAGGGATGACGTCTCTCATTAATGGTGTGACTTTAAATTAAGGGTGTCCTTACGTTGCTCACCAAATTAAACATGCAATTAATTTTCATCCATACCAGTGGAAAAAATTAATGTTTTTCAAATAAACATGTGGTACATTAAAATGCATTGTTCACCAAATACTGTAATGTGGAAAAGCATTACTCGTCAACCACCCTCATGTTTTTTAATAATGCATCTTCCATCTACCCAAAAAAAAAAAAAAAAAATCGAAGGGAAAATTTTCTTGATCAAGTATATTTAAAAAATTGACTTCATAAAATTAAATTTTTTTTTATTTTGAATAAAATATTTTCTCTCGTAAAAATTTTAGCCTTAACTATACAAATATCTCTTTTACAAAATTTTCATTTATAGAATTTAATTACTATTCCACATTTTTTTCAACTTAAAATAATAATATATTCTCCATTCTAATGATCAATCATAAGCTTTTTTTTTTTTTTAATTATTTTTTTAAATCAATTTGTATTTTTCATAGTGACTACAATTGCTAAAGGCTTGTTTGGTTACATGAGTTAGGAGATTTCAAATATCTAGAAATTTTAAATTTATTGAGTTATAAGTCATAAAATTAACTGTGTGGTTGACGGATTCACATCGTCTGTAATTCCTTTCCCAACAATTCCCTGTAATTCTCTCATAGGATTGTGCCATGTGGTATTTAAGTAATCCAAATGTTATCTAACAAACTAGAGTTGAAATAAAATTCAAATTTATGGGTGAGTTTAAATAAAATACAAATTTAATTTAAATTGGATAACCATTAGATTACTTAAATGCCACATGACACAATCCTATGAGAGAATTACAGGGAATTGTAGGGAAATGAATTACAGACGATGTGAATCCGTGGTTGACCTAAACTTGTGGAATGAAATATATGAATTCATCATTGATTTTTGTGAATGCACAAATGTTTAGTGCCTTTATAGTAAAGGTGAAATCCTTCACCTCTAAATTTCACCCCATTACGTTTTTAGTATAAAAAGTTGAATCTGTAGATTTCATGAATCCATAGATTTTCACAGCCAAATGAAAATAATTATCTCATTCATGAATCTAGTGATTTCAGATCTTTGAATTCACGTGTAACCAAATAGGCCCTAAACTAGTTTCACAATATCTAGGTTATCCATTATATATTAATTGTTTTGAAAATAAATAATTAAAAAACTGTAAACTTTTTAAAATTTGTTAGGAGTAAATTGGTAAGAAAATAAAATTTAATACCTGGCTAAAATTTACAAGTCACATAATTTTTTTAGGGCCTGTTTGGTTACATGAGTATGGAGATATCAAATATCTAGAGATTTCAAGTTTATAGATTTCAAATCTATGGAGTTATAATTTATAAAATTAGATGTTTGGTTGTGGAATGAAATTTGTGGATTAATTCTAAAAAACTATTTGATCGACGTGATTTTTGTGAATGTGCAAATGTATAGTTTTTTTGAAATCTCTGGATTTCACCCCTTACACATAAATCTACAGATTCACGTTTTTAGTGTAAAAAGGTGAATCTCTAGATTTCATGAATCTAGAGATTTTTACAACCAAACGGTTATAATTCTCAGATTCATGAATCCATTTTAATCACAACTCTTTCATGTGACTTATAAAATGAATTTCAATAATTTGATGTGATGTAGGGACACATGACATGTATCTACAAGAAAATGGTCAGAAATGGACTCAACAAATTTTTGCCTTGTAGCCTTCTCTTTGTGGGCTTGGGGTTCTTTATGTGGTATTAAATTGTTGAAAGGCCCAGATTAGTTAATGGGTAAAGGGCTAGTTGTGTTTTATTGGGCGGTGAGCTAATGTCTCAAACGGGCCTATTTTAGTTAATGGGCTTAAGTATGGGGGGTTAATGGGTTTAGGTGTCGATTATCATTAATTTTCTTATCCAGCCCAATTTCACTTCACCCATAGTAAAGGAAGTTGCCTCTGTTGATTGAAGGCCTAGTGTGTGTTCCTCTGCAGCGGACGCGTATACAGCCTCAAATTCGTGTCGCGCAAAAAAAGGCGCAAGTCCCTCAAAGAATTTGCCAGGTGGACAAACTCGGCAAACTCTTAAACGTGTCAGCTCATTGGAACCCTTGCTTTCTTCTTATATATTGGCACTTGTTGGCTTATTGTCTTCTCATGGTCTCACTCAAAATTCATACAACTTGGAAAATCTGAATCGTTGAACCGGAATCCAAACGATGGAAGCAGCGTCGAACATGACGGTGGCGGCCAAGTCCGGCATGGACAAGATGAAAGCGACAGTCCAAGAAAAAGTAGAGAAAATGACTAGCAATGACCCAGCTGAGAAGGAAATGGCGAGGGAGAGTAAAGAAGAGAATTACGATCAGGCTGAGATGAACAAGCAGGCGACGCGTGAGAATAACGCGGCGAAGAAATGATAATATTGATATTTTTTTTTTTCGCAACAATATAAAAATATATACGCTCAACCCTAATAAATGCACCACATTGGGGAGATGTAAACCCATGTCGGTAGTTACCTGCACTTGGACATTTTATCATCAATAATACAAATTGTGATCTGATTAATTAAGAATACAAAAGAAAAGGGAAAAAACAATGAATAAATGAGAAAGAGAAGGGACAATTGGTTGATTTCAGCCCCGCATAGGGATAAATAGGAGAGGATAGAGGAGAGGAGATAAGAGAATAAATAGGGATGAATAGTTATTTTTTAATTAGAAATAAAATTTTGATTTTTGAATACCTAATAAGATTTTTTTTCAAAATTTCCTCATAACCCTGCGTCAAGAGAATAAATAGGAATAAAAGGCGGGGGGGGGGGGGGGGGGATTTTTCCCCCTGGTTGGTGGCAACAACACAAAGACTGGGCACAAGACCGGTGGTGGTTACTGTTGAAGACGGGCCAAACCCTACCAGGCCAAGCCAGACCAGAGCCATGAATGGTTACTGTATTACAAAACGATATGTCCTTCTTTATCTTCTTCTTTTTTCACTTTTGAGTTTGCTTGTTACGCATTTCTTTGTTGTTCCAAAACTGCAGTGTGTCCGAAAGATACAAAAGAAATTCTAGGGAGGGGTTTGTCACCTTGTAAACTTAAAACGGTGTATTGAGACTGGTTGAGTTATATGTAAAAAATCACTTTCCCACCATTTTTTTTTTTGGGTTAAACCCACGGATGTGGTTAAAGTGTTCAGACAAATTTCAATTCTCATTGAAAATTTTTAGGCTTTGGAAATGAGTTCATTTTACTAAGTCCAACGCGACAGCATTGGTACTAAAATTACAAGAGGAAGAGGTCAAAGATTGATTTTAATTCCAAAATTCTTTTTCATCGATACAAGACAATTAAAACTTGAAAAAAAAAAAAAAAAATTTCTAAGTAGGGATAATCTTACCTTCCTCCCTAGAGGACTACTCCTCCAAAGAGGGGTTTCTCTTGTTTTGCTAAATGTGCATTAATTTTTCATTTTCAAAGGTATTATTTGAGCAGCAGCTAGCGAAATATATTTTCTGATGGAATGAAACACGAAATATGTTCAGCAAGTCTTTGTCAAGTTACTATATGTTCAGTTAGTCTTTGTCAAGTTACTAAGGGGGAGCAAGATGAATTGCTAGTTTGCTACTCTTACTTGGGCTGTACTAAATTAATAAAATTGTTAAGATGGGTTAGATTGTCTATTGTTTCAATGTTCGAAGCTAGACCATGGATTAAGAATGTTGTTCCAAAATAAACTCACTTGAGAGTGAGTTTGGGTTGACTAAGGGGTCAAGACGGTTGCCTTGAAAATCAAGTCAGATAAGAAGAAAAACTTTCGAAATTCAAGTCAAAAAAAAAAATACGAATCTTCGCCAGAACGAACAAATTCCTGAGTAGATAAAACTGCAGGGTAGGTGTTTCGGAGTAATGAGTGTTACGAGTTCCTTTGGAGATTGGGGTTATTTAGATCCTTGCCTAACTATTGTGGATCTTGGATGTGTGAGGACCAAAAAAATCCCACTTCAGGCAGAAATACTAGATGTTGGAAGATCCCTTGATATGTACAACACACTAAATGTACATACAAAGTATCAATGCAGATTCGTAGCATTAAATGAGGCAATGAGGCAATTAATGCACTGGCATATGAGCTTTCAAATAAGACAAAAGGATTGGCTAGTTTTGCATGTGCAGGTGCCCGCAGCGACAAAAGGATTGGCTACTGGCTAGTCTTGCCTGTGTGGGTGCCCGGAAGCAACGTCCTCCGCACGTAGCGTCTTTGGCACATGTGGGGTCGACCACGCTCTTGTGCCTGTGTTCGAAGACATGTAAATCCAAGTAAACCGGGTTCAACTTGTGGTTGGCATTTCGTCCAAATTATCCATAACACTATTTGTTATATCAAACCACTTTTGAGACTTCCAAACTGGTGCAAACTGTATGAATTAAGATCAACCAGTTTTAGCTTAGTCTTTTGTCCAGTCCACTTGGCTCTCCATGGAATTTAGTCTTCTAATTGATCCCTTAACTCTCCTTGAAATCCAAATTTCAGATTAGTCTCTTAGCTCTGGACTAATCCCCCGACACTCCTCAAAAAAGAGTTATTGGCTTAGCCACTTGGCGGCATATATTTTTTGAAAATACATCATTCGACGCATCTCTCGATCATTACTCGACGGCAAAATTGTACTCGAAAAAGAAGCTATTTTTATATAGTTGTACATGCGCTCATGCATTGAATTCAAAATACGGACCAAACCAGACTAGACCAGACTAGACTAGCCATCAATAGTTACTGTATTGTAAAACAATATGTCCCATTATTTTTTTTACAAGAGAGTTTTTTATATGAAAGGGATGGGATGAGAATGCTACATATGCTACCAACCATAGTTAGATCCACAATCTCTTCACTAAGAAGTATTGCTCATTACCAATTGAATTATTCTGTTTTGGCATAAAGTTTACTTTGTTTTGCTTTTTATGCATTTCATTTTAAATTCTTTTGAAATATATTTTAAAAAAATAAAAAATCTTAGAGAGGGGTTTGTCCCTCTAAAAAATTTAAATTAAAATGGTGGGTGGACGAACTTTTAATATAATGGTGGCATTTTTTTATGTAGAGATAGTAAATTTAATGAGGTCATTAGTTCAAACTTTTGGTTCTATGTACCTTCTCTTTTTTGGGGCCTCGAAAGTGTACCTTTATATTTTTTATTTTTCCTGAGCAACATCTCCTTGTTGAATTTTTAGTCGCATTAATCTTTTCATGAATGCAAAGCAAGCACAATTAAAATGTGAAAAAGAAATAACAAAAAAGAGAGTTAATCTTGTCTTCGTCCCTGTCCTTCGAAGAGGGGTTACTGCTGTTTTTTGCAAAATTTGCATTTTTTTTTATCCCAAATTAATTTTTAAACTAGATTTGAGAAAATGAATTGAAAACCAAAATGGAAAAATAAATTGAAAACCAAAATGGAAATATAAATTGAAAATATCGAAATTGGAAATATAAAAATCAAAATTCGTAAAAATAAATGAAATAAATTAGAGAAACAATTTAAAAAAAATTCAAAATTGGAAAAATGAACTCATAAACTTGTTTTTTTTTGTGAAACTTTCCTCAAATCCTCTCATAATTTGGCTTCAAAAAATCGTTTGACATGATTTAGGTATAAGAATTATACAAATTTTCATTTTATAAGATAATCAATGTTAAAAGAATCATTGTGCATACCTGTGTTATCCAATGGGAGTCCATATTCAAACATCAACCTAATTTAAGTAGGGGTCTTTAACTTTCTATGGTATACAGTATTACTTTCAACAATCAGTGAGTTGCATTTTAGAAATATAAAGCCTAGTGATTTTCTTATATTTTTGGTAAAAAACCCGAATGATCAAGTAGTATTGTATTTCCATCAATTAAGGGGAAAATAGTTTTATTCTTAAGTGATCAAGTAGCATTGTTTTTCTGTCAACCATGTGACATTATATATAATTGAATTTGATGATAGATTTCTTACCTGATTCTTGTCTTCTAATTGATAAATTGTTTTCCTGAAAAAAAAGGAAAAATTCATTTCCTCCGTAGTGGTGTTTTAAGTTTTAAGTTTTAACGCGATAAGTCTGTAACCAGAGAAATGAGAGAAATTATTTAGATTTGAGGGTAATTAATTGCGAGCCACGTATGGGTTTCTTCTCTTGGCTTTTTCTTGGTTTTTTATTGGTTTCCGCGTTGTTTGGCGGTGGAAATTGTGACAACATTTCTTTGTTTCGCCTGATGGCATTTTATCTTTTCACATGGTGAGCACAATCGTTAACTCAACAAGGCAAATAAACAACAACTTTCTTTTAAGGTAATAAAAAATCTTTTACAAACAAACAAACAAGAACTGATGACTAGATATTCCAATCTCTATAAATTAATTAATCAGATAATTCAGTTAAAGTGAGTGGAGAGCTTGTTGATAATTATTATTTATTTTATAGAATCAACATAAATAAATGCCCGTGAAATCTGGGATATTTTTGAAGATCACTCTCATTGAAACCGAGAAAACAAAGAAAGAGACCACCGAAAGGAGCAAAGCATGTTGACGACGCTTTTATTCTTTCAAAGCACACGGAAGTTGCGAAATACTTTCCTGAGACCAAAAAAAAATAAATCCTCCACTCCATTGCAAGGTACTACATTTGGTTGAGATAGTTAGAAAGAGCTCTTTCAATAACTAATCTTCGTCTCAATCATGGCTTCTGCTTCCTCCTCTATTGCCTCTGCAATTGAATCTTCTTTAACTTACGATGTGTTTATCAACTTTAGAGGCAAAGATCTTCGCAATAATTTCATTGGATTCCTTTATAAAATTATGAATGACAAAGGAATCCATGCCTTTCTTGATAGTGAAAAATTATGGATTGGAGAAGCAATTGGCCCAGCCCTCTATGAAGCCATCAGGGGTTCCAAAATCTCAATCACTGTCTTTTCCAAAGGTTATGCGGATAGCAAATGGTGTCTGGAAGAACTTGTTGAGATAGTTCAATGCTATAAATCCAACAACCAAATAATCCTGCCGATATTCTTTAATGTTGACCCATCAGATGTTCGACATCAGACCGGAACTTTTGAGAAAGCGTTCCTAGAACACCAGAAGAAGTTTGATCCCAAAAAAGTAGAGAGTTGGAAGGAAGCTTTGAGAGTGGTAGGGAACTTGAAAGGAGAAGTTCTCGACAATACTACGTAAGTCTCTAACCCACAAACCTTTTTCTTAAGTTAGTCTCATTATGTGTATCTAAATTTTTTGTTTGTTCTGTAGTTGTTAGAGTTTTACTGATTTTAATTTCAGAAGATTCTCCATTCAGCTTCTTCTTCTCTTTACTTGATATTTTTCATCCCTTTGCTTGTTCTTGTGATTTTATTTTTTAATAAAAATAACTACAGGAATCAAGCAGAGGTAGTTGAATTAGTTGTCAAAATGGCTCTAAGGGAATTGGTCAATAACACACGCTTGCTTGAGGGCGAGTACCTCATTGACATGGATTCCAGAGTAAAGGATCTATCTTCACTATTAAATATTGGCTCCAATGACGTTCAATTCGTGGGAATTTGTGGTTTTGGTGGTATCGGGAAGACGACACTTGCCAAGGCTGTCTATAATGAAATCCTTTCAACCTTCGATAATCGATGTTTTCTTTCAGACGTTAGAGAACGAGTAACACAATTTGGGGGTCTAGTATCATTGCAAAAGCAATTCCTAAAGGATATTTTCAAGGTGGACTTTGACATTGGAGATCTTCATAGAGGAAAAGGATTAATAAAAGAAAGAATTAGCAAGAAAAAGGTTTTTCTTGTACTTGATGACATTGACAGTAAAGAACAAATAGACGCTTTGGCTGGTAATCTCAATTGGTTTGGCGAAGGAAGCAGGGTCATAATTACAACAAGGGACGAATGTGTTTTGGACCTGGCTAAAGTTAATGGAGGAAAAATATACAGGCCTCAATTGCTAGATCTTGAGCATTCTCTTCAACTATTTAGTTGGCATGCTTTTCAAAATAACCGACCTCCAAAAGATTATATGCAACTCTCATATGATGTGGTATACCATTCTGAAGGGTTACCTTTAATTTTAGAGGTATTTGGGTCTTATATGTCAGATCTAAGTGACAAAGATGAATGGAAATCCGCATTAAAAACGTTGAAAGAAATTCCTCCTAGAGAAGTCCAAAGAAGGCTACAGATAAGCTATGACAATTTGGAAAATGATTATCAAAAAAACATATTTCTTGATACGGCTTGCTTTTTCAATGGATGGGAAAAGGAAATTTTAATTTCCATATGGGAATCTCTTGGCTTTAATCCAAAACTAGCATTATCCAGGTTAATAAAAAGATCTCTTCTAAAGTTTGATGATGAATGCTTGATAATGCATGATCACATCCGAGACATGGGAAGAGAAATTGTCTTAGAAGAAAGCCGCGAAAATCCAGACAAGCGTAGTAGGCTATGGTCTTATGGCGACGTTGTGGAAATATTAAGAGGACACAAGGTAACACCTAAACACATACCCCCCCTTCTTTTTCTTAATATAGTTTTGGTATCCAACAATTTCCATTTAATTGAGTTATTTTATATTATAGGAAACTTACACAATAAAAGGCATGAGCTACATGTATGGTCCAGAGCCACCTTGCTACTTGTTTGATCCAGAGGCACCTTTTGATCTATCTACGGAATCCTTGGAGTTGATGCCCAATTTAAGATTCCTTCATGTTACTCTTTCGGTTGAATGTTTTATGAAGAGAAGCTTCCAGCTTTCCGATTTCTATCATAGGAGATTAGTTTGTCTCAAGCTATCATATGACGGTTCTAATCAGTTTTGGAATGTTAGACCTCCAGATAAAGATAAGGTATATCATTCGAGGTATTTCTTTTTCTCAATAATAATATTAAGTTTTATAAATCTTAATATATGTATGTTTTCTCTTTGTTTACAGCGGTTTCAAAAATTGAAATTTCTCGATCATAGTAATCTGACGAACCTTCCAAAGTCCCCAAACTTTTCATGGTTTCCTTCCTTGGAGCAATTACACTTTCAAGAATGTCATTCATTGGAGGAGTTAGACGAGTCCATTGGGCAGTTGAGTCAACTCAAAGGTCTTTTTCTCAACGAGTGCACATCACTTAAGAAATTGCCTGACTCCATTAGTGACTTGAAAACCCTAGAAAAGCTTGACTTGTCAGGCACAGAAATAAAAGAACTCCCAGATAGCATTTATCGGATGTGTTCTCTCAAAGAACTTATTCTTCAATCCTGTTACTTACTCAAGAAGTTGCCCGATGGTGTTGGACTATTAGGAAAGCTTGAGTTACTAGATTGTGTAGGTTGCATGGCACTAGAGAAGCTACCAAGATCATTCGGGGGAATGAGATGTTTGGATAGAATAGAACTACGAAGAATTGCTATTACTACATTTCATGATGATTTTTCAATGCCCCCAAATTTAAAGGAGCTGACAATCATTTCTCGACAACTGCTTAATTCCCTCCCAGCAAGTTTGTCAGACTTGAAAACTTTGAAGCAATTAAAGATTTGGAATTGTGGACAATTGGAATACATCCTAGAGCTTCCCTCGTGTTTGGTTGAACTTTGTATTAGAGATTGTGATTTGTTGGTACGATTACCTGATCTGTCAAAGTTAAAAATGTTGAGAACATTAATACTCACGAATTGCAAAATGTTGGAGGAAATCTCAGGACTTGAAGAAATAGAATCATTGTACGAATTGGACGTAAGAGGATCCTTTAACTTGACATTTACTCAAGACAACATACAGGTGCCGGCCATCTCCATCTCCATCTCCCGAATCCCCGTATCATGTTTTCCATAGAAACTACATACCAGTTTTTTATTTTTGATAACCATATATACCAGTTAATCATTCTATTATATATTGTTTTTTTGATTATTGATACTTGTTTTCTTTTCTTGTCCTGATATTATTTAATTGCAGAGGCCGCCACTTTCACCGGAGAACGTGTCACTGGCCACGTCACGTATTATTCTTTCCCTGGTTCTGAAAATCTCACCCGACCTCAGGTACTCTAGTAAATCGAGGTGGACAACGCCTGGTCAAACTGACGTTTATGCTTCCATCCACAAAAAGGAAAAAAAAGTCAGTTGCGTGCATTCGCTGACAGTGAGGTATCTTGAGTTTGGTATTGATGGAGATTTCTTCTACATTTGCCATTTCAGAGGCTTCGACTGGTTTGGAGTTCCATTGCACGAAAATGATAAAATTGAGATTTCACGTGTCTGTGCACCTGGCTGCCTGGTAAAATTCTGCGAGGTCTTGTTCACGAATGGGGAACCTGGTACGCAAACGCCGTGTCAAAATTCAAATACATGGATGGTACCAGAGTTATTCAATTGGTCAGATGTGGATGCCGATGGTGGAGTAATAACTTTAAACGATGATGGGTCCAACCAGCAGCACCAGCAGATGCTACAACATCCATCGCTTGTTCAGGAAACTGGAATAATAATATATCCCTCTCAAAATACAAAACAAAAAGAAGAATTTCCTAAAGTATATGTCTTGAGTCGTTTAAGACTACTGGACTCTGTTTCTGATGCAATGGCAGAAGAGGGAGATATGCTGAGGCCCGGTAAGCGAGTTCGCCTTCATAATAATGACATTCCGGACCTTACTGGGTGTAATTAAAAGGTACGTACCAACACCAAATATTCAAGCTATATATTCTGTTGAAATCATTTAATTAATTTATTTCTCCACATACATTCTAATCTACTAATTAACAGATATACAGAACCATTCATTTGCTGATCAGGTCCAAATTAAGTTTGATCAGTTGGTGAAAAATACCCATTGATTTCATGCATAACTAAGTGCTTCTTGTCGCTGCTTCATTTCTACACAAAAATGGGATATGACACTGTGCCATCAACTGCAACTATTTAAGCACAGATTTTTTTGGTGAGGCCTTTTTCTCTTCTACTGAGTTTAACCTTTTCAAATTTTTGTTGTCACCTTAATAAATAAGGAAAAAAAAAAAAAAAAAACTTTCTACGTTCTTTATTGTAAACAGATGCTGAATTTTCTGTTTCATTTCTATGAAAGTAACTCGGTGCAAACTAGTTAACTTGTGATCAGGTACTAACAAAATACCAGGCTCTACTGGTTTTTTTTTTTTTTTTTTTTATTTCACTTGCTTAACATGTGTGGGTTTGGCTTAATTATTCTCTTATATGCTGTTTCAAGGGAGATACCTGAATGAAAAGAAGTTAAAATTCAATTTTTTGGATATTAATTTTTATATTAGGTGTGAAGCAAGGGTCACATGGGCTATTTAATCTCTGTCAAGATGAGCAAAGAGCCCAGGTATATAGATATGTATGATTTGTAATTAATGACTTAATTCATGTCATCCTTTCAAGGTTGTTGTGGAGTTCAAATTTCCTTGGAGGGAGGTGAGTAAATTTTGATGCAAACAATTGCCTTTATTTGTGTGGCAAATCTCCTTTCATGTATAGGTTCAATGGTGATATGTAAGGCAAATTGATATGAACATATACAATCTCATCATGGATCTTGTATTAAGGCGGTATGTACCTAATAACTGAGCTCTGGAGTTTTAATTAGGGTTGATGAGGGTATGAAGCCTTAACCCTCTTTTTCAGAAACTATTTCTTCTTGAATTCATGATCAAGCATCTAGCTGCAAGTGAACACTTGAGCAACATGTCAATTACATTCTTCATAGGGTATGCTATCCACTTTTCTTTTAATTCACTAATTTTGTATTATAGAAAATAAGTTCTTTAAGCATAAACTACATGGAGGTATACCCTCCACATTTTGGTTAGAATAGTCGTTTCAAAAGGATTTGGTAGAAAATTTACAATGGAATAATTGATTGTTGTAATTTCAGTTTTCTTACATCTATGGTGCGAAAGTTTGAAGCGGCAAAGGTGGATCAACCCATATTACCATTCATTGCCGACAGCTAGACGAAATCCCAGGCCTTGAGGAAATCGAATCATTGTACAAATTGAATGCACGAGGATTCTATAACTTGATACATACTCAAAGGAAGATTATATAGGTGCAGGTCATCCCCTCTATCATCTTTTTTGTAGAAACTATATATATACCAATAAATTAATTATTTTGATTATTAATTGATGGTTCTTTCTTTTTGTTCCTGGTTATTTGCAGGGAAGACTTTCCCCCCGGTCACGGTCCATTAGACACAGTTATTCCTTGACTGCAAATCAACAGATTTATAATAGTGGTTTGATTCTTTGCCTTGTTCTGGATGTCTCAAACTTCAATGCAGTGCACATTGGCATAGATGTTTCTGCTTCAATCCATTGAAAGGATAAGAAAATTATTTGTTTCCATTCACTAATGGTGGAGCACCTTTGACCGTAGTATTTATAATACCAGGCTCTACATAATTTTCTTCTATTTTTGTTTCAAGGGAGTCACCTGAATGAAACAGAAGTTCAAATTACTTTTTTACATTAGGTGTAAAGCAAGGGTCCCATAAAACTAACTGATCTCTCTCCAGATGAGTAAAGAGCCCATTGACTAAGCTTAAGAGAAAACCCTTGTACGTCCTAATTAAGCCTCTTGTTAGGGTAATCTCATCAGTGAGCTAGCTGCCCATTGACCTTCACATGGTCCTTTACAATCACCGGGGTACAATATCAGAGTTAGTCCTGCCCCTAAAAATCATCTCTAGTCATCTTCTTCCCTTGCAAATAAATAAAATTAACCTGTTTGTTTTCAATTCAATATTTCACTTTCTCTCTCTTTTTCTTTTTCTTGAATCAATCTCCCTCTGTTTTCTCGTTGAGTGAAGTTGAATTACCTGGAACCTGTTGATTTCAATTCAATATTTCACTTTCTCTCTCTTTTAACTTTTTCAAATCAATTTCCCTCTGTTTTCTTGTTGAGTGAAGTTGAAGTTACCTGGAACCTGTTGATTTCAATTCAATTTTTCTCTGCTTTGCAAATGTTGATCGCGAGTTATTCTGCTTTGACTCTCTCTCAGCGTTGGCGAGTTTGTAATTATTAGGCTGCGTTTGTTTGCAATGGTGGGGTGGGAAAAAAAATGTGGATCCCACGTTTAGTGGGGTGAGGGAGAAGAAAAGGAAAGGAAAGAGTTTTGTGGAAGAATGATAATTGTGGGTCCATCTTTATACTTTTTCCAACTTTCCCACAATTCAGGAGGACATGATTCATCCTTGGGAGGAGTGACAATCTTCGTTCTAGGAAAGGCTCAGGTTGAATTTGGAATGATGAAATCGATGGACGCTGAGCATGAAGCTCTTGTTGGAGAACCATTTGGATAATGTTGGCTTCGAAACATTAGCAGTCGCCATTAGAACAGGAAGGCCAGGTAGTGTTTGCTGCTAGTTAATTGTCGCTTGAAGCTCGTTGCTGTGATGGAAGCAAAAACCATCCGAATTGTGTCGCTTGATGAGTGGGAACATACATTAGTAGTTTGGGGCTTTTCTCAATTTCGCGAAGAAGAGGAGAGATCGACAGCCGATGGTGAGAGAGACGGTGAAAGGGGGCTTTTTCAGAGTTTCGCACGGAAGAGACACTGAGTCGTTGGGAAGGAAAAATCGCAGAGAATTCCGTGTTTTTCTGAATTTGGGGAAGAGAGAGGAGAGAGGAATACAAGGATGGGTTTAGAATTAGGAACTGTTGGATTGCATAATGCCACATGGCATAATCTTAAGAAGAAATTACAGAGAATTGCAAGGGAATGAATTACAGAGGATGTAAATCCGTTCATACACTTGATTAAGATTGATATTGAGTTGGTATTGGATATGGTAATACTTTTAAGTTTCAATCATTATAAAATGATATGTTAACCTTACAATGTTAATTGGGTAGTTTGGATGCACCGGTTGTGGTGTGAGATTGATGATTCTTAAACCAAACAAATAATAGAAGATCCTCGAGTTAGTTTGTGTTAGCGGCTTCTTAGGTTGCATATATAGTAAAATTCACCATGCATATGCACGTATCGCCCAATATGATTTTGGAGATGGTATTTTTCATCTGGACCCATGAGGTTTGGTTCATGTCACTTTTAGTCCAAAAAATGTTTCTCTTTGCATCTCTCTTCCATGCAATTTTGAGAAATGATAAAATAAGGATATATCCCTTATGGTGCAATGGTCAAGATTGTATCCATATATGTCATTTCAATTTAACGGTTCATATATGGCATTTCGAGATATTGTGAACCATTGGATCGAGATCTCGATAAAATTTTTGGTTTCGACGGTTGAGAAACTAACAGTGGCCAACATGCAAGATCTGTCGGTCTAAAATCACGCGCACTTTAATGATTGCAAAATCCAAATTTGTGATCCACCAAACTCAACTTTTCATCCCACTTGCAAAAGTTGCAATTAATAATTCTGTAGTAAACCAACCACATATTCGTGAAAGTGTTTTTCTTTTCTAAAGAATGAAAGTGTTCTCCTACTGGCGCTTTAACTTGTCACTTTCCCTTTTCTCTTTTCAAAACTTGAAAATTCTCGATCTTAGTAACTGTTTCTACATTCCAAAGGCTCCAAACTTTTCATGGTTTCCTTCTTTAGAGCAATTACACTTTGAAGAATGTGATTCATTAAAGGAGTTAGACGAGTCCATTGGGCAATTGAGTCAACTCAAAGGTCTTTTTCTCAACGAGTGCATATCACTTAAGAAATTACCTAACTCCATTAGTGACTTGAAAACCCTAGTGAAGTTTGACTTGTCATACACAGAAATAGAAAAACTCCCAGATAGCATTTCTCATATGTGTTCTCTCAAAGAGCTTATTCTTTGTTGCTGCGAGTCTCTCACGAAATTGCCTGACTCCATTGGTGACTTGAAAACCCTAGTGAATTTTGAATTGTCATACACAGAAATAGGAAAACTCCCAGATAGCATTTCTCATATGTGTTCTCTCAAAGAGCTTATTCTTTATTGCTGTGAGTCTCTCACGAAATTGCCTGACTCCATTGGTGACTTGAAAACCCTAGTGAAGTTTGACCTGTCATACACAGAAATAGAAAAACTCCCAGATAGCATTTGTCGGGTGTGTTCGCTTAAAGAGCTTATTCTTTGTCACTGCATGTCACTCAAGAATTTGCCTGAGTCAATTGGAGACCTAAAATCTCTAGTTAAGCTTGATTTGTCATATACAGAAATAGAACAACTCCCAGATAGTATTTCTAGGATCACTTCTCTTAAAGAGCTTATTCTTTGAAACTGTTCCTCACTCAAGAAGTTTCCCAATGGTGTTGGACTATTAGAAAAGCTTGAGTTATTTGATTTTCGATGTTGCATCACACTAGAGAAGCTATCAAGATCATTCGGGGGAATGAGATGTTTGGATAGAATACAACTGAAAACAATCGCTATTAATGAATTTCATGATGATTTTTCGATGCCTCCAAATTTAGAGGAGTTGGAAATCACTTCTTTGGACAAGATCAAATCCCTCCCGGCAAATTTGTCAGCATTGCAAACTTTGAAACAATTATGGATTCAGCAATGTGGACAATTGAAATACATCCCAGCGCTTCCCTCATGCTTGGTTGAACTTTGTATTCAAGACTGTGCTTCGTTGCCACGACTACCTGATCTTTCGAAGTTAAAAATGTTGAGAACATTAAAAGCTCAAGTATTGCGAAAAGCTGAAGGAAATCCCAGTCCTTGAGGAAATAGAATCATTGTGTGAATTGGATGCGAGAGAATCCTTTAACTTGACATTTACTCAAAAGAATATACAGGTGCCGTGCCGGCCATCTCCCAAATCCCAGTATCATGTTTTCTATAGAAACTACATACATACCAGTTAATCATTATATATTTTGTTTTGATTATTGATACTTGTTTTCTTTTTGTCCTAATTATTTAATTGCAGAGACCACTTTCACCGGGAACTTGGTATGCAAACGCCTTGTCAAAATTCAAATACATTGACGATGGTACCAAATTTATCCAACCAGCAGATGCTACAACATCCGGAGATATGGCAGATGGTACCAGATTTATCTTACCTGCAGCGGAGTCGTTTTTTAAGACTATACTCTGTTTCTGATGCAACCGCAGAAGAGGGAGATATGTTGAGGCTCGGTAAGAGAGTTCGCTTTCATAATGACATTTCGGAGCTTATGGGTGATAAAAGGTACCAACACCAATTCAAGCTATATATTATGTTGAAATAATTTAATTTATTTCATTCTCCACATACATTCTAATCTACTAACAGATAGAACCATTAATTTGCTGATCAGGTCCAAAGTTTGATCAATTCGTGAAAAATACCCATTGATTTCATGTATAACTAAGGTTTTTTTATTTTTTTTATTATCAATTCTCATTGTCTATTATGATATTTTTTTTATTGTTTTAAATTGTTTGGCATCCATTATGATTTTTATTTTTATTTAAAATAATAAATAAAAAAAACCTCCAAAATCCACAATGGAATAAAAGTTAGTCCATTGTGGATTATCGGTGGGAAGTCATTCTCCTCAATTATGAAAGGTATACTTGAAATTTTTGAAGTTAAAGATAAGGGGTACAACAATAAAAATACATTATTTTATAAAACCACCTCTCAAACCCCCTTTCCCTGTCTCAAGGAAGCTCTCAATTCCTGCAAAAAAAATTCTCTGAAGGTGGATCTACATTGATGAATTTCTTTTCTAGTTCTCTCTATTTTCTTTTTTCGGAGTTTTGAAAGGGTTTATTTTAATTTTATTTCATTTCTTTTTGGACGATCTGTATCACAAATTTTCCTTTCGACGTCGCTCCCCGTCATGCTTCCTCCTTGTTGGAGAAATCGTTGAGCAGTTTTAGATTTTTGGTGGCATGATATCTATCTGGGCTTACCTTCTTTTCTTTTGATTTTGTTTGGTCATGGTGATATAGGCTCGATTTATGTCATTCACGTTTTGGATAATCTCTTCTTTTGGTTTTCGAATTTTTGGGTTCAGCTATGTTTCCTTGATCGATGTTGATTTTATTTTGTAACTGTTTGGGTAATGAACAGATTCAGTTTACTTGAAGCTTCACAGCCCTAAAGCTCATCAGCAATTCCAAGCGTTAGCAGACTAAACTGGGCGTCAAAGATCGACTGACCTCAAAGACTTCTCCCCTGCAAAAGCCTCGAGTTTCAGTTGACCGTTCCTGAGGTAAATGAAAGAAATGACAGATTCTATTTTCATCAGTCATTGTTTTAACTTCCTAACAATTTAGGTGCCTGCTGATTAACAATCTGGAAAAGTACCAACTGATGTGTTTTGCTTAACGTGGTCTTGGTGAATGCCCTATATTAGAATAACAACTTTGTTTCCAGGGATGTTATTTTTTCTTGGAGTGGTCAGTGCATGAATCCTCCATGTGTAAAATACTGCGATTGGTATTGTCATGTATGCCTTGAATTCTTCTAGCTAGTTTATCTAAGTAAGAAAAAACCTTATTTTTGTTGTCTTGTTCTATTTTTTAAATCTCTGTGTTGTCTTGTTCTATTTTATATTTTGTTAATTGTTGTTGATGTCATGCGTAACTAAGTGCTTCTTGTCGCTGCTTCATAACCTAAAATGGGATATGAAACTGTTTGCGAACTGCGATCTACTGCAACCATTTAAGCACAGATTTTTCTGGTGAGGCCTTTTTCTCATCTACTGAGTTTAACTTTTTTAATTTGTTGTTCTGACTCACTTTAATAAGATAACGAAAAAAAAAAACACATTCTAACGGGTTCACATCCTCTGTAATTCCTTTCTCTACAATTCCCTGTAATTCCCTCATAGGATTGTGCCATGTGGCATTTCAGTAATCCAAAGGTTACTCAACAAACTAGAATTTAAATAAAATTCAAATTTATGGATAGGTTTAAATAAAATTCAAATTTAGTTGAAATTGGATAACCATTGGATTACTTAAATACCATATGACACAATCCTATGAAAGAATTACAAGGAATTGTAGGGAAAAGAACTACAGAGGATGTGAATCCCATTCTAACGTTCTTTATTGTAAACTAATGCTGAATTTTTTGTTTTTTTTCTATGAAAGTAACTCGGTGCTAACTACTTAAATTGTGATATGGTACTAACAAAATACCAGCCTCTATTGGTTTTTTTTTTTTTTTTTTCACTTGCTTGACATTTGGGTTTGGCTTAATTATTTTCTTATTTGCTGTTTCAAGGGAGATACTTGAATGATAAGAAGTTAAAATTCAATTTTTTGGATATTAATTTTTATATTAGGTGTGAAGCAAGGGTCACATAGACTATCTAATCTCTGTCAACATGAACAAAGAGCCCAGATATATAGATATGTATGATTTGTAATTAATAACTTAATTCATGTCATCCTTTCAAGGTTGTTGTGGACTTCAAATTTCCTTGGAGGGAGGTGAGTAATTTTCGGTGTAAACTATTGCCTTTATTTTGTGTGGCAAATCTCCTTTCATGTACAGGTTCAACGGTGATGTTAAGGCAAATCGATATGAACATATACAATCTCATCATGGATCATGTATTAAGGCGGTATGTACCTAGTAACGGAGCTCGAGTATTAATTAGGGTTTGACAAGGGTTAAATCTAAGCCTTAACCCTTTTTTTCAGAGACTATTTCTACTTGAATTCATGATCAAGCAGCAAGTGAAGACTTAACCGACATGTCAATTACATTCTTCATAGGGGTATGCTTTCTACTTTTCTTTTAATTCACTAATATTGTATTATGGAAAGTAAGTTCTTTAAGCATAAACTACATGGAGGTATACCCTCCACATTTTGATTAGAATAGTCGTTTCAAAAGGATTTGGTAGAAAATTTGCAATAGAATAATTGGTTCTGTAATTTCAGTTTTCTTGCATCTATGGTGCAAAAGTTCAAAGTGGCAAAGGTGGATCAACCCATATTAAATACAATTCTTTCAGTTTCCTGGTAGCTGCTTGGGTTAGAATTCTACATCTTGGGTTGTTTGAGATTTTGATCAAGACCTTCAGCAGATCTTCTACAAAGAATTTCAGGAAGCAAGCAAAAGCCTTCTATTTGCCTCCTATATATGTTCTTTTACCTATATAAAATGATGAGAGCGAAAAGATCCATACTTGCATTTAAGAAAGCAAAAACTGAGTTGTGATCTAAATGTGGAGTACTATTTGATTTGAAACATCTTTTAGGATAATTTGAGAGTGGTTTTTTTTTTTTTGGCCAAAAGAAAATAGAGAGTCTAAGTTTAGAGAGGGTGTAAAATGGGTATCTGACATTGGATAGAAGGTTGGGCATGAATTTAATTATGTCCAATTGTTATTACATGTATAATAATTCTTTCTACTCAATGTGAAGAAATCTCGAATATGCCCCCAAAAGTTGGCATAACTAAACACCATAAATACTTAATCTTCATGGATTTGTTTTGATCATTTTATATTTATTGTACAAATTTACATAAATTAAACCAGCTTGTTCTCAAACTGATGATCTGCTTGTGACTCTAAGAAATTTCAACTTAATCGTGTCTAGTGGCAGCCCCCACCTTATTTTGTAAACATTAATATCCTTTTCTCTAGCATTAGCCTAAAGAGTTTAATATAAATTATTATATGTTCAAAGGAAAAAAAAAAGAAAAAAACAAATGATGGTCCATAATATTCATGAAAGTGTTATCCACTTGCTCCACTTTTACTTGGAGTGGTATTCCTCTATTCTTTTCTTTTTTTCTTGGTTTCGGCGCTGTTTGGCAGAGGAAATTGCGACACCATTTCTTTGTTTCGTCTGCTGTCACTTTTTAACTTCCACTTTTTCTCTTTTTCAAATCGTTACCTCTTTATTTGTTTTCTTGTTGAATAAAGTACCCTGTTGATTTCTTCATTTTTTGAGGAAGGAGAAATGTTTGAGCCCCATCAAGGATTATAAGGTACCACGTCGTCTTTGGCCGAGCTTTATTTCGAGTCCGGATCTGTGACCCCGATGCTTTCTGACCACAAAAATCTGTGGAGCCTACGGTGAAAAATACTTTTTGAAAAAATTTCACCAGCGAGACCCACTGATTTTTGGGGTCAAGAAGCCATGGGGGAGCACAGACCCCTACGGGGAGATGATCCACTGCACCGAGTAGGATGACGGATGCATGCTGGCGTCATCTTTGAGTTTGCAATCTGTGCTACTACAGACGCAGAGACGCTGCACACAAGAGGAAAAGTATACACAGAGTTACAAAGGGGGAAAAGCTGTGCAGCAAAAGCTGAGGATCAATCTATGATTATATCTCCTTGTAACGTCTAAGTTGGCAGTGTCCAATCATCAACACGCCGCGTCACCTAGAACCAGCTGAAAATTTCCCCCTTTTATGTTATCTATAATAATCGAAGAGTATAAATGTACGTGTTCAAGATTGATGTTTCTAACTCTATGTTTTGTGTTCTTGTTTGTCCGCACTGTGTCTGTGTTTGTGTTTAGGATTTGATAGTTTCTAGTCTATGAGAATAAAGACTTAATTTGTTATAGGAAGAATACAAATTTAAATTTTGACGGATTCATGTAATTATATAATTAATGAATGATACTAGATATTCAGTCTTGTACATTTCTCTTTTTTCTTAGTCTTCTTTTCTTGCTATACATTTGGATTTGGCTTCATAATTTTCTTATATGTTGTTTCACAGGAACTACCTCAATGAAACAGAAGTACACATTAATTTTTATATTAATTAGGTGTGTGTCAAGCAAGGGTCACAAAAACTATCTAATCTCTGTCCAGATGAGCAAAGAGCCCAGGTATGTAGGTACGTGTGATTTGTTATTGGTGACTTAATTCATCACAACCTTGATTGAATTGTTATCCAATATTTGTCAAATATGTATACTCATGACTGAATTCGAATTTGTTTAGTTAATCAGATTTTCGGATAATATCCGATCTGAAATCAAAATAATCGGATGGATAAAAATATCCGAATATAGTTGGAATATCTGCACATCTGCTAAATTTTGTTCATGTTTGCATGGATATCGTCTGCATAGGCACATTATTGTGGCACCTGTCATGCAAAGAAATCAACAATTAGATGAGTGGGTAACTTAGTAATTTGATCTATTAAGTTTGAAATTTTCTTAAAATAAAAATTAGCCGTTGGCCTGATTGGAATTTACAAAAAGAGGTCAGGTAAGAAACTAAGAAACCCTAACCCGTGTGTGAACCCACTCCACTCTGGTTGCCTTCTCTCTTCAACAGTTGAGATGAGGGAGTGGAGAGCTTTTAGTGGGGAGCTGCTACATATCATAATTCATCACGGTGATTGAGAAATCTTTTGAAGGATCGTGACCTAAATCTTGGCAGTCTCACCAGAAATGTCTATAATTGCAGTTGTGTAGATACACTTTTCAAGAACTAAATTTCCTTTAGAGGCGCATGGACATTGCGAAGAGGTTCCCTCCACCTATCAACTCTGAGACCAAGAAAAAGAATAAAACGACATTTACCGTTTTAAATGCAGGAATGCACATATTAAAAGTTTTTTTTTTTTTTTTTTTTTTTTTTTTTTTTGGTAGAATGCACATATTAAAAGTTGGCTACAACCAAGGACAGCTAAGGGGCCCTCAGGAAGTCAGTCCACTACTTTAATAGGTATAAACATATTATTTTTCTGTTATATTTGATTTTAATTCATGTTAAAATTATTTTTTTATTTGAATTCTGTCATGTAAAATTTTCTGAAATCTGTTTGGTTACCCAAATAATGTTTCTTCCAAAGTCAAACTATAGTTAGATTGAAAAAGGTTTCACAAAAGAAGCAGGCTCATGAGTTCATTTTCTCTTCAGCCAAAGAAAAAAAAAAGAATTCAGTTTCTAATATTTTTTTTTGTAGTTTGTTTTGCTAATTAATTTCATTCATTTTCCCGATTTTGATGTTTTGAATCTATTTTTAATTCATTTTCTAAAATTTGGTTGTAAAATTGATTTTCCAATTTTGTTGTTTTTAATCTAATTCTCCAATTTCAGCTTTATCAAAGTTATGCTTTTGTTTTTCGAATTCAATTTTTAGTTATTTTCCCATTTTAATATTTTAAATTTATTTTTTAAAAAATTAATTAATTTTCTACTTTTGATTTACAATACTTTTTAATTTGATCTTCCAATTTCTGTATTTTCAAGAACATGATTCTGATGTTGAGAATTTTTTTAAGGATCGTGACCAAATTATTCGCGGTCTCATCAAAAATGTCGGTAATTGCATTCTATAGATATTCTCCAGGATGTTTGTTTTCATTTTTTTGATAAAATAGAGGTTCTCATTCTCATGTTTGATTTTTGTCTCACGTGTTCTATACTTTAAATCACAAGACCTCATTTGCTGAGCAGCCCAAGAGGGACGCAAAGCCAGCCAAAAATCAACGAGTTCCGAGAAATTTACTCAAGAAGAAAACATAAAAAAGTTCAAAAGAGAGAGGAAAATTGAGAAGTAAAAGAAAAAGAAAGAAAGAGACATACCTCTCCAACACAAAATAGAGCAAGTGGACGACATTTTTCAAGAACTAAATTTTCTTTAGTGGCACACAGAAATTGCATAAATCCCAACCGTTGAATAAATGAAGTGAAATCTGGAACATTCGCGGCAACCAACCGTAGCTGCTGCAAATAAAAATCCACAAAATACCAGGCTATAATAGTGGTTTGATTCTTTGTCTTGTTCTGGATATTTCAGACCTCAGCTCTGATACACTGATGTTCAACATACATTTTTCTTATCACCGAAATGATAAGAAAAATGTACGTTGAACATCAGAAATAGGGTTGGGTATGGGTTTAGTTAAGCCCAATTGTTGTTGCTTGTATAATTATTCTTTTTACTCAATGGGAAGAAATCTTGGCTATTCCTAGAGTATTAAATGCTGCATTTAATGCATCGGCATGTGATCAGCTTACAGATAAGACAAAAGGATTGGTCAATCCTGCTTGTGCGAGTGTGCCTGGAAGCAACGTCCTCCAAATGTAACATCTTCGGCACACGTGCGTCAGACCATGCCCTTGCACCTATGTCCGAAGACATGTAAATCCAAGGGAATCGGATCCAACCTGTGGTTGGCACATTGTCCAAATTATACATAACTCTATTTGTTATATCTTTTTTTTTTGGTAAGAAATTTCCGTTAACTGAAAGAAAAAAAATAACCCGCGAAACAGCCTAGGCAACTGGAGAGCATAACTCCTGAAGCCAAGGAACGGAACTAGGCCAAATCACTTTTAAGACTTCCGAACCGGTGCAAACCGTATGAACTAGGGTCAACCAGGTGCAGCTTAGTTCTCTGTCCAACCGCTTGGCTCTTTTAAAATTCAATTTCTGGATTGGCCCCTTAACTCTCCCCGAAATCCAAATTTCAAACTAGCCTCTTGGCTCTAGACTAATCTCTTGGCACTCCTCGGAAAATAGTAACTGGCCCAGCCACTTGGCGGCACATATTTCTTGACACATATATCGGCCATTACTCGTCAGCAAGATTGTACTCGAATAAGAAGCTATCATTATCCAACTGTATGTGTGTTGAGGCATTAAATTCAAAAGACGGACTAGATCAGACCGGACCAGCCATCAATAGTTATTTTTTTTTGGAGTTGGCGAGTTGATATTATGGTGAGGGGGAATATTACTAATATATGTGCCGCCGGATGGATACGAACCCAAGACCTCCCCATGGGAGTTTGAGTTGTTAACCGCTTGACTAACTTACCATTGGCGCAACAGCCATCAATAGTTGCTGTATTGCAAAACACTGTCTTTTTTTTCTTCTTTTTTTTACAAAGGATTTTATATATATATATATATATATATATATATATATATATATATATATATATATATATATATATATATATATATATATATATATATATATATATAAAGATTGGGATGGGGATGAGAATACTACATATGCCACCAACTGAAGTTGAACCCACAATTTCTTCACTAAAAAGTATTGCTTATTACTAATTGAATAACTCTGTTTTGGTAAAACATTTACTTTTGTTTTGCTTTTTATGCATTTCAAGTTGAAT
Source organism: Hakea prostrata (assembly GCF_041222555.1). Classification (NCBI taxonomy): domain Eukaryota; kingdom Viridiplantae; phylum Streptophyta; class Magnoliopsida; order Proteales; family Proteaceae; genus Hakea; species Hakea prostrata. Next base: position 49,136,447 of record NC_142609.1, on the reverse strand, counting down.
TCGATTTTCTTAAATTTAAAAGAAATCATAGAGAGGGGTTTGTAATTTATAATGTTTAAACTAAAATGGTGGGTGGATGTATTTTAACATAGTGGTGGCTTTTTTTTAATTTATTTTTTTATGTAGAAATAGTAAATTTAAGTAGGTCATAGGTTCAAACTTCTAGTCTATATACCTTCTCTCTTTTTGGGGCCTAAAAAATAGACTTTTTCTTCTTTCTAAGCAACATCTCTCTGTTGAATTTTTAGTTGCATTATGCCTTTTATAAATGCAAATCAAACACAATTAAAATGTGAAAAAAAAACCAAAAAAGAGAGTTAATCTTGTTTTCCTCCCTGTCCTTCAAAGAGGAGTTTTTGCAAAATTTGCATTTTTTTTCATCCCAAATTATCTTTTGAACTCGAATTATCAAAATAGATGTTTTTGTAGTGGAGTCAAAAGCAATGTGTGTTTTGGCAGATCCTGTCAAAAGTATCAGGTTGCAAAGAAGTGCAGCATGAACCAATAAGGGCTGGACTTAAGAAATCAATAAAATTATTGTGGTGGGTTACACACTTACACTTTCATAGCTGGGCAAAATACACGGAAAGTGTTCCTAGAATGACTAATCCATGGTTGTATCATTTCTGTTATTATTTAAAATACTAATACTAGAAAGAAAAAAAAAATTCTGAAATTTGTAAAAATCACAATTCTTGCATTAAAAATAGTTTGATTTTAAAAAAAAAATCAGAGAATCATGTTCTTAAAATATGGAAAGCTGGAGAATTAAATTACAAATATTAAATTGAAAGATACATTGTAAATCAAAATTGAAAATTAATTGGAAAATAACTAAAAAAATAAATTAGAAAAACTAAAAGCATAAGAGAATTAGATTTTAAAACCAGATTTGAGAAAAATGAAAAAGAAAATGGAAAAATAAATTTTAAATATCGAAATGGGAAATAAAAAAATCAAAATTTGGAAAATAAATTTAAAAAAATTAGAGAAACACTTTAAAAAAAAAAAAACCAAAATTGGAAAAATGAACTTATAAACTTGTCTTTTTTGTGAAACTTTTCTCAAACCCTATTATAGTCATAAATGTATGATTTTTTTCGTTATATTTGATTCTAATTCATGTGAAAACTATTGGAATTCGAGTTATAAAAGTTGGTCTTGACAGGGTTGAGTAGGATTTGGGTTTAGCCCAAAAGCCAACTCAATCCATTCCCTACTTGATCTTATGTTAATTTAATCCAATTAAAATTACATATAAATTGAGTTTGAATAATCACTTAACCAAATTTCCAAGTACCAATCTCAATTTAGCTAAGCTGATGAACACCAACATTTCATAACTAACATAAGATAAGAAATTGTGAATAGAACAAAAGTAGCAGATCTGACATTTTAGAAGATTGGATTGCCTCTCAACTCAAAATAGCATTATCGAACATTGGACTGGCATATTTGGATTGCTCAGAATGATTTTGTTTTCAAGAGGATGAGTATGTGGCGCAAATCAAATCACTTCTGGTTGATACACTTGATTAAGATTGATTGATATATATATTGAGTTGGTGTTGGATATGATAATACTTTATGTTTCAATCATATTCTGATGTTCATGTTCATTAAGGATATAATGGAAATAGTCTTATATGCAAACTGGGTGAAAAGAATCTCAACTCATGAGAATTTTCTTTCTTTCTTTTTTTCTTTTCTTTCAACTTTCCAGTCTTCTTCTTCTTTTTTCTTTTTTTTTTTTTTTTTTTTTTTTTTTTTTTTAGGTTCATTCGGGCCAGCTTGTACACACCTCGATTACATTATTAGAGGGAGCTTTGTCATCCGTAAGGGTCAAACCCATGACCTCTCCACTGAGAAGTATGAATCTTACCACTTTACCAACGTTGCATTGACTTTTTTTTTTTTTTTGGAGGAGGGGGTTTGGGTAACCACCATAAGTTTCGCAAGGATTCAATGCCATTAAGCAAGATATCGTGAACCATTAGATTAAAATCTCGATAAAAATTTTGATTATGACTATTGAAAGACTAACGATCGATATAGACATCTTGACCAACATGCAAGATCCGACGGTCTAAAATCACGCACGCTTAATGGTTGCAAAATTCAAATTTGAGATCCACCAAACTCAACTTTTCATCCCACTTGCAAAGTTGGAATTAGTAATCTTGTAGTAACCCTTACCCAACACATATTCATGAAAGTGTTTTTTTTTTTCAAAAGAGGAAAGTGTTTTCCACTTGCCCCATTTTGACCAAGAGTACCGAATGTCTCTTCTTTAATTTTCTTGGTTTCCGCCTTGTTTGGCAGAGGAAATTGCCTTCACAATTCACATGTTCAGAGTGTTCTCCACTTGCTGCACTTTTACTTTACTTTGTATTGCTCTTTCTTCTTTTTCTTGGTTTCCGCGTTCTTTGGCAGTGGAAATTGCGACAACATTTCTTTGTTTCAACTCCTGCTGGCACTTTTAAGTTTTAACTTTTCACACGGTGAGTACCATCATTAACTCCACAAGGCAAACAAACAAACAGGAACTTCTTTCCTTCATTTTGGTGTAAAAGAATCTTCTACAAACAAACAAGAACTGATGACTAGATATTCCAACCCCAATAAATTAATTAATCACCAAATTCGGTTAAAGTAAGTGGAGAGCTTGTTGATAATCATTATATATTTAATGCCCGTGAAATCTGGGATAATTTTGAAGGCAATGCGATCACACTCTCACTGACCAATGGTGCTTTTTCATGGGGATGGAAGATTGTCGAAAATTGTGTGACAATTTCCTCTACCAAACAACATTGAAACCGAGAAAACAAAGAAAAAGACATGCCACTGTTACAAGTCATAACGTGGCAAAGCAGGTGGACATCGCTTTAATTATTTCAAGGCACACTGAAGTTGCGAAATACTTTCCTCTACTAATCAACTCTGAGACCAAGAAAGAATAAATCCTCCGCTGCACTGGGTCGTCGGCCTCTAGAGCATTTACCTAATCCCAGCTTGTCACTCGAAGTTAGAGTTCTTTCACGACTTATCTTTGTTGCAATCATGGCCACTTTAGACTCGGCTTCTTCTTCCTCTTCCTCTGTTGCCTCTGCAATTGAATCTTCTTCAACTTTCGATGTGTTTATTAACTTTAGGGGCAAAGATCTTCGCAAAAATTTCTTGATAGTGAAAAACTGCACACTGGAGAAGAAATTGGCCCAGCCCTCTATGAAGCGATCAGGGGTTCCAAAATTGCAATCCCTGCCTTCTCTGAAGGATATGCAGATAGCAAATGGTGTCTGGATGAACTTGTTGAGATAGTTCAATGCCATGAATCCAGCAAGCAAATAATCCTCCCCATATTCTTCAATGTTAACCCATCAGATGTTCGGCATCAGACCGGAACTTTTGAGAAAGCGTTCCTAAAACACCAGAAGGAGTTTGATCCAAAAAGGGTAAAGAGCTGGAGGGAGGCTTTGAGAGTGGTAGGGAAGTTGAAAGGAGATGTTATCGATGATACTGAGTAAGTCTTCAACCCAAAAACTTTTTCTCTAGTTAAGTCTCATCGTGTATTTTTTTTTTCTTTCCTTGTTCTGTGTCTATTAGAATTTTATTGATTTTCATTTCAAAAGATTCTTCAATTTGTTTATTCTTCTCTTTACTTGATATTTTCATCCCTTTGCTTGTTCTTGTGATTTTATTTTTTAAATAAAATAACTACAGGAATCAAGCAGAGGTAGTTGAATCAGTTGTCAAAAGGGCTCTAAGGGAATTGGTCAATAGCACACGCTTTCCTGAGGGCGAGTACCGTGTTGACATGGATTCCAGAGTAAAGGATCTATCTTCATTATTAAATATTGGCTCCAATGACGTTCAATTCGTGGGAATTTGTGGTCTTGGTGGTATCGGGAAGACGACTCTTGCCAAGGCAGTCTATAATGACATCCTTTCAACCTTTGGTGGCTATTGTTTTCTTTCGGACGTTAGAGAAAAAGCAACACAATCCGAGGGTTTAGTGTCATTGCAGAAGCGATTCCTAAAGGATATTTTCAACGAGGACTTTGACATAAGAGATCATTCTAGAGGGAAATTATTAATAGAAGAAAGAGTTAGAAGGAAAAAGGTTTTACTTGTTCTAGATGACGTTGACACTAAAGACCAAATAGATGCTTTGGCTGGTAATCTCAATTGGTTTGGCGAAGGAAGCAGGGTCATAATTACAACAAGGGACGAAGGTGTTTTGACCTTGGCTAATGTTAATGGAAAGAAAATATACAAGCCTCAATTGCTAGATCATGAGGATTCTCTTCAACTATTTAGTTGGCATGCCTTTCAAAATAGCCAACCTCCAAAAGAGTATACGCAACTCTCACGTGATGTGGTATGCCATTCTGGAGGGTTACCTCTAGTTCTAGAGGTCTTTGGGTCTTATCTATCAGATAAAAGTGACAAAGATGAGTGGGATGACACATTAAAAGCGTTAAAAGAAATTCCTCCTAAAGAAGTCCAAAGAAGGCTAAAGATAAGCTATGACAATTTGGAAAATAGTTATGAAAGAGACATATTTCTTGATGCGGCTTGCTTTTTCATTGGATGGAAAAAGGAAATTTTAATTTCCATATGGGAAGCTTGTGGCTTTCATCCAAAACCAGCAATATCCAAATTAATTAAAAGATCTCTTCTAAAGTTTGATGGTGAATGCTTGACGATGCATGATCACATTAGAGACATGGGAAGAGAAATTGTCTTAGAAGTAGACCGCAAAGATCCAAGTAAGCGTAGTAGGCTATGGTCTTATGATGACGTTGTGGAAGTATTAGGAAGACATAAGGTAACACCTAAACACATCCCGTCTCTCCTTCATTTCCTTAATATACTTCTATTTATCCAACAATTTCCATTTAATCAAGTTATTTCCTATTATAGGAAACTGAAGCAATAGAAGCCATGGCATGCCTCATATATGATGCTTCAGAGCCAGAGCCACTTTTTGATCTATCTACAGAATCTTTGGAGTTGATGCACAATTTAAGATTCCTTGATGTTACTCTTTGGTTTGAACATCTTATGGAGAGAAGCTCCCAGCTTTCTGATTTCTATCATAGGAGATTAGTTTGTCTCAAGCTATCACACGACGGTTCTAATCCGTTTTGGAATGTCAAACCTCCAAATAAACATAAGGTATATAATATTCGAGTTTTTTTTTTCTTTTTCCCAATAATAATATTAATGTTTTACAAATTGTAATATATGTATGTTTTCTCTTTGTTTACAGCGATTTCAAAAATTGAAATTTCTCGATCATAGTTACTCGGAGAACCTATCAAAATCCCCAAACTTTTCATGGTTTCCTTCTTTGGAGCAATTAGACTTTGAAGGATGTCGTTCATTGAAGGAGTTAGACGAGTCCATTGGGCAGTTGAGTCAATTCAAATGTCTTTTTCTCAACAGGTGCATATCACTTGAGAAATTGCCTGAGTCAATTGGTGATCTGAAATCACTAGTTAAGCTTTATCTGTCGTCTCCAAAAATAGAAGAACTCCCAGACAACATTTCTAAGTTGACTTCTCTCAAAGAGCTTATTCTTGAGTTTTGCGAGTCACTCGGGAAATTGCCTGAGTCAATTGGTGATCTAAAATCTCTAGTTAAGCTTGATCTGTCGGCAACAAAAATAGAAGAACTCCCAAACAGTATTTCTAGGATGACTTCTCTCAAAGAGCTTATTCTTCAAAACTGTTCCTCACTTAAGAAGTTGCCCGATGGTGTTGGACTATTAGTAAAGCTTGAGTTACTGGATTTTCAAGAGTGCATCACACTAGAGAAGCTATCACGATCATTCGGGGGAATGAGATGTTTGGATAGAGTACAACTGAAAGAAAACTGTATCACTAACTTTCATGTTGATTTTGCAATGCCCCCAAATTTAGTGGAGCTGGAAATCACTTATCTGAAACGGCTTAACTCCCTCCCGACAAATTTGTCAGCCTTGAAAACTTTGAAGCAATTAAGAATTCGGGGATGTGAAGAACTGGAATGCCTCCCAGCGCTTCCCTCGTGTTTGGTTGGACTTCATATTGATTTCTGTCTTTCGTTGGCACAACTGCCTGATCTGTCAAAGTTAAAAATGCTGAGAACATTAAAGCTCAAGAATTGTAACAAGCTGGAGGAAATCCCAGGCCTTGAGGAAATATTAGAATCATTGTACGAATTGGATGTGAGAGAATCCCTTAACTTGACATTTACTCAAAAGAAGATACAGGTGCCAGCCATCTCCCAAATCTTCGTGTCATGTTTTCCATAGAAACTACATGCCAGTTAATCATTCTATTATATATTGTTTTGATTATTGATACTTGTTTTCTTTTGTCCTGATACTATTTAATTGCAGAGACCACTTTCACCGGAGGACGTGTCACTGGCCACTTCACGTATTACTCTTTCCCTTGTTCTGATAATCTCATGGGACCACATGATCTGGTGGCCAACGTATTGGGAACTCCCTCCAACCAAGACAGACGTTTGCGCTTCCATCCACAAAAAGGATAAAAAACTCAGTTTCTCGCATTCGCTGACAGTGAAGAACTCGAGTATTCATTGGGATAATTCGGCGATCTTATACTACATTTGCCATTTCAGAGGTTTCGACTGGTTTGGGGTTCCGTTGCACGAAAATGATAAAATTGAGATTTTAGGTATCGATGCTCCCCATGGCTGGCTGGTAAAATTCTGTGAGATCTTGTTCACGAGGGGAGAACTAGGTACTCAAACGCCTTGTCAAAATTCAAATACATTGATGATGGTACCAGATTTATCCAACCAGCAGATGCTACAACATCCATCGCTTGTCGGAACTGGAATAATAATATAGCCCTCTCCAAATAGAAGAAGAAGAAGAAGAAGAAGTGATGAATAACGTTCCTAAATTATATGTCTCGAGTCCTTTTTTAAAACTGGACTCTGTTTCTGATGCGATGGCAGAAGAGGAAGAAGATATGTTGAGGCCCGGTAAGAGAGTTCGATTTCATAATGACATTCCGGAGCTTATGGCTGTTAAAAGGTACCAACACCAACTCAACCTATATATTGATCTGTTGAAATAATTTAATTTATTTCATTCTCCACATACATTCTAAGTCTACTAATTAACAGATAGAACCATTAATTTGCTGATCAGGTCCGAAGTTTGATCAGTTGGTGAAAAATGCCCCATTGATTTCATGGATAACTAAGTGCTTCCTGTCGCTGCTTCATCTCTACTCTAAAATGGGATATCAAACTGTTTGCGAACTGCCATCTACTGCAAACTATTTAAGCACAGATCTTTGTGGTGAGGCCTTTCTCTCTTCTCTTTAATCAATTTGTTGTTGTCACCTTAATAAGATTAATTAATAATAAAATAAAATAAATAAATGACATTCTAACGGTCTTTATTGTAACAGATGCTGAATTTTTTGTTTCTTTTCTATGGAAGTAACTCGATCGGTGCTAACTACTTAACTTGTGATCAGGTACTAACAAAATACCAGGCTCTACTGGTTTTTTTTATTTCACTTGCTTAACATTTGGGTTTGGCTTAATTATTTTCTTATATGCTGTTTCAAGGGAGATATCTGAATGAAAAGAAGTTAAAATTCAATTTTTTGTATATTAATTTTTATATTAGGTATGAAGCAAGGGTCACATAGACTATCTATTCTCTGTCAAGATGAGCAAAGAGTCCAAGTGAATATATATATATATATAGATATGTGTGATTTGTAATTAATGACTTAATTCATGTCATCCTTTCAAGGTTGTTGTAGAGTTCAAATTTCCTTGGAGGGAGGTGAGTAATTTTTGGTGTAAACTATTGCCTTTATTTTGTGTGGCAAATGTCCTTTCATGCATAGGTTCAACGGGGATATAAGGCAAATCGATATGAACATATACAATCTCATCATGGATCTTATATTAAAATGGTATGTACCTAGTAACGGAGCTCTTGAGTTTTAATTAGGGTTTGAAGGAGGGTTAAATGTATGAAACCTTTAACCCTGTTTTTTTTGAGACTATTTTTATTTGAATTCATGATCAAGCATCCAGCTCCAAGTGAACACTTGGCCAACATGACAATTACATTTTTCATAGGGGTATGCTATCCACTTTTCTTTTAATTCACTAATATACTGTATTAAAGAAAATAAGTTCTTTAAGCATAAACTACATGGAGGTATACCCTCCACATTTTGATTAGAATAGTCGTTTCAAAAGGATTTGTTAGAAAATTTACAATGGAATTGATAACTGGTTGTTGTAATTTCAGTTTTCTTGCATCTATGGTGCAAATGTTCAAAGTGGCAAAGGTGGATCAACCCATATTAGTATTACCATTCATTGCTGACAGCTAGAGGAAATCCCAGGCCTTGAGGAAATCGAATCATTGTACAAATTGAATGCACGAGGACCCTATAACTTGATACATACTCTTAAGGAAGATTATACAGGTGCAGGTCATCCCCTCTATCATGTTTTCCGTAGAAACTATATATGTACCAGTAAATTAATTATTTTGATTGTTAATTGATGGTTCTTTCTTTTTTGAAAATGATGGAATTGTGATTTTAAGCTCCCAAGCAATTCACTGCTGCATCATAACGTTCAGTGAGGTCTTGTTCAAGAACGGGGAGCTTGGTAAGTTGCAAAAGCCTCGTGAAAATTCGAACACCTTGAATTGGTCATACGTGGATGGCGATGGTGGAGTAATTACATTAGACTATTGGCCCAACGCTGCAGCAACAAGCAGATGAGGCACCTGCAGCAATGGGCCTAGGAGGGACCTGCTCAATTTGTGAACAGACCTACGAAAAAACTGACTTGTGTTATCTTCCTCTTAAGGTGAGTAATCTCAGAACAGACAAATTACCTTACAAACTTGGTTGTATTACTAACAATTCGATTGTTTCTTTGAATTTTTCACAGCTTCGAGTTTGCAATTCATGCTATTGTAGACGACGGACAGCCGAAAAGAAAACAGCTAGGAAGCTAGCGGCAGCTCAATTTCTATAATTATATCTCAGGTCAATTTCTATAATTATATCTCTTTGCAGGGTCTAAGTTTTTTTTGGTATCAGTGTCTCAATCTCTATTATTATTTAACATAAAAGCACAAGCATTCACCTTTGGCAGAACCACCATGGAGTGAATTTGTTCAAGGTTAATTATGATATAGGAAAAAGTTTGGTGTCAATATAAAAAATTTTAAAAATGATAGTAACAAGGGAGAAGATTCAAAAAGTATGGTATATAATTAATGAATGGACTATTCCCGCATCTATTTTCCGAGACTCATTGAGACGGTTATGCCAATATGGGCTTCATCATGTTGTCCGTGAACTTAATGCTGGAGCTGATTTTTTGGCTGGGTTATTACCTTAATAAACTAAATTCAGAATGATGCCAACAATTTAAAATTCTTAAAATTCTCTCCTCATTGCAATGATAATTGTACCTGAAAGCCTAAGTTGTCGTCCAATCATTAACAGCCGCATCACCTAGAACCAGCTGGAAATTTGGGCAAGGCTTATTTCATATAGGAAGATTGTAACTTTAAATTTCTTCCGGATTCTGTTCTAAATTAATGAATGGATACAGTTTCAGTCTTGCCATTTCTCTGTTTCAATTCAAAAACCTCAAAAATCAACGGAAACAAAAGAAGCCCATTGTTTTCCCTTCTCGTTTTGGAGAAAAAATTGAAGTTTTTATTATATAAAGAATGTATTAATTAAGCACAGATTTTTGGAGTGAGGCCTTTTTCTCTTCTAATTCTACTGAGTTCAACCCCAAATTAAGGACATACAGATTATTTCGATATGTCGCCTTAATAAGAAAAGGAAAAAGAAAAAGAAAAAGAAATCCTAACCTTCTTTATTCTGAACGGGTGCTGACTTTTTTGTTTCTTTTATGGGAATAACTCGGTGCTTTAACATGTGATCAGTACTAACAAAATACCAGGCCAGGCCAGGCTATGCATAACTTTCTTATATGTTTGTAAAGCAAGGATCCCAGGATGGTAACCATCTGATCTCTCTCCAGATGAGCAAAGAGACCATTGACTAAGCTAAGAGAAAACCCTTAGTCAAGCCCATTGACTAAGCTGATCCTGGCAGTGGCAGATGCACAAAGCTTAATTAGATAGCATTTTTCAACCATTTGCCATGTATTGATTTTATTTTTCCCCATAAAAAACCATAGCAAAAAAGCATCATTGCATGTTCGTGATTCCTATTCAAAATAAGATCTGGACAAAAAAGTAGCAAACCCCGCATCGATTTCCGATCAAGGTTTCTCCAGCCCAATAAACGTCAGAGAAAGCTTGAAGAGAGCATGAAGAGGACCACTAATCAACAAACCATGTGAAGATGTACTCTTTAAGTACCGAAGAATACAGTTAACATGTTGCTACTGCGCCTTTGTAGGGGCATGCATGCATGCATATACTTTTGATGCCATATCATAGAATTCATGTTAATCTTGTCTTCCTCCCTGTCCTTGGGTTTCTGCTGCCCTCAAGTTGATGATGCATGATGAAGGAACAATTTTCATTTTTAATCCATTGTCATTTGAAAAATTTTCGAATTTGACTAATTAAATCCAACTCCCTTGGCTGGACTTAATCCTTATTCCAATTGCAACATCTACATAATTACCAGCAGATTAAAGAAAAAAACAACCTAATTCTGTTGATCCTCTAACATCTTGATATTGTAGTGGTTCCATAGACATAGTCACATAGACACACTCTATTAATGTGGGTCCCACTACCTCATGTGAATGTGAAAAAATAGTTTGATGTGCACATTGGATGAAAAGGATCTCAAACTCATTAGAGGTCAGGCCACCATGAGAATTTTCCTTCTTCTTTTTTTTTTTTTTTTGATTGGTAGCAATAGGAACACCATAAGATTTGAGTGATTCTGCTTGGGTTCAGCATCATGAATGCATGAAGTCATTAAGCAAGATATTATGAACCGTTAGATCAAGATCTCGATCGAAATTTTAATTTCTTTAGAACTCTAAGGATACAGAGGTACCTATAGAACAAAATCTCGACCTACATGCGCGATTTGACGGTGTATAAATCACGCTTAATGGTTGCAAAATCCAAATTTAAGAATTGAGATCCACCAAACTCAACCTTTCAACCCACTTGCAATTAGTACTGAAGGGTTCTCTTGGTCTCTTTCTTCTTTAATTTTCTTGGTTTCCAGGTTGTTTGGCAGAGGAGGAAATTGTTCACGCCATTTATTTCTTTGTTTCGCGCTGGGGCTTTAATTTCTCCACTTTACCTTTTCTCCTTCTGAAATCATGCCTCTGTAGTAATCCATGAGACATTCACATTCATGAAAGTGTTCTCCAGTTGCTCTGCAAACACACAAAGAAGTTGATTAAAGTAAGCATATTTATGGAATCAAACAAGAAACTTAAACCAGACAAGTCGATTAAAGTAAGCATATTTATGGAATCAAATATCGATGTCCGTGAAATCTGCGATATTTTTTTAAGGCAATCTGATCAGACTCACTGGCTATTGGTGTTTTCACATGAGGACAGGAGAGGACAGGACAGGACAATTTCCTCTTCCAAACAATACCGCAATCGAGAAAACAAAGAAAGAGACATACCACGCTACTCCAAGTCCGAATGGAGCAGTGCAGGTGGAGAACGTTTTTAATTATGAATTGAAAACCAAAATGGAAAAATAAATTAAAAATATCGAAATTGGAATATAAAAATCAAAATTCGTAAAATAAATTAGAGAAACAATTTAAAAAATCAAAATTAGAAAAATGAACTCATAAACTTGCTCTTTTTTTTAACTTTTTCTTTTCTTTTTTTTTTTTTTGGGTCAAAAACCTAACGATCAATTAGTATTATATTTCCCTCAATTAAGGGGAAATAGTTTTATTCTTAAGTGATCAAGTAGCATTGGTTTTTCTGTCAACCATATGACATATATAATTGAATTTGATGATAGATTCCTTACCTGATTCTTATCTTCTAATTGAGAAATTGTTTACCCAAAAAAAGATAAGAAAAAGTTGAGAAATTCATTTTCCTGGCGTGTGGTGTTTTAAGTTTTAACGCGATAAGTCTGTAACCAGGGGAATGAGAGAAATCATTAGGGTTAGAAAGGATATTTAAATGGAAAATGGAAAATGGTAACTTGTATTAGTAAGGCTCTTTTTGATATCAATTATCATTGTCAATTATGGGAAATTTTCATTATTTTAAATTGTTTGGCATCTATTCAATTTTATTTTTATTTAATAATGCCTCCAAATCCATTGACTTTTTGTCCTTTGGTTGTTTTCTTTCTTCTTTGTGTGTTTCTTGTCTATGTGTGGTAATAGTCATCCTCTTTTCCCTTTTTCCTTCTTTTCTCCTGTTTCTTCTTTTTCTTTTTTATCTTGCCCCTTTTTTCCTTTCTTTTTTTCGTTTCCCCCTTTTCTTCTTGCCAAAAATGAATTCTTGTACTTATTTATTTTAAATAGGCATAATAGAGAATGAGAATTGATACCAAAAAGAGCCTAAAGAAAATCAGAAATATTTATAAACCGTAATAATATGGGGCTTGGCGATTTCAAAAGAATAATAATAATAATCGTGTGAAAATTGATAGATGAATAAGTGACTTGACCGTTAGTTCAGTCTCAAACCACTAGTACAATATTGGATTGATGGTAATTAATTAATTATGGGTTTCAACCTAGAGGTGGAGTCTTCAATACAATCGATAATGTGAAGGCTAAGATCCAAGACAAGGAAGGTATTCCTCCCGATCAGCAGCGTCTCATCTTCGCCTGAAAGCAGCTCGAGGATGGAAGGACCGTCGCCGATTACAACATCTAGAAGGAGTCGTCCCTTCACTTGGTTCTCCGTCTCAGAATCGCCGAGATATCGTCGATATCTCGGCGATAAAGTGTCAATCTCGTTTCGCCCCCTAGTATCGTTTCGCCAGGGTCGAATTTCGCCGAAATATCACCGAAAAAATAGTTCCATGCTTGGCTCTTTCTTCTTTTTCTTCTCCATGTTATTTGGCATGTGGAGATTGCGACAACATTCATTTGTTCCACCTGCTGACAGTTTAACTTTTTCATTAACTCCACAAGGCAAACAAACAAGAACTTCTTTTATATTTCTCGGTGATAAAAATTTTCTACAAACAAACAAGAACTGCTGACTAGATATTCCAATCCCTATAAATTAATTAATTAATTTTTGGTAGAAATAAATTAAATAATCAGATAATTCGATTAAAGTAAGTAGAGACTCTTGAGAGCTTGTTGATAATCATTATATATCTATAGAATCGAATATTAATGCCCGTGAAATCCGGGATACTTTTGAAGGCAATGCCATCACACTCATTGACCAATGGTGGTTTCCCATGAGGATGGACAATTTCCTCTACCAAACAACGCGGAAACCCAAAAAATAAAGAAAGAGACGAACCACTATTCCAAGTCAGAATCATGTGGATTAAACTTTCTTCCAATCAACTCACCAAGATAAAACTAAATCCTTCACTCAACTCGGAAATCAGCAACTTACTACGTTTGGTTGAGATAGCTAAAAAGAGCTCTTTCAACAACTAATCTTCGTCGCAATAATGGCTTCTTCATCCTCCTTTGTTGTCTCTGCAGCTGAATCTTATTCAACCTACGATGTATTTATCAACTTTAGAGGAAAAGATCTTCGCAACAATTTCATTGGATTTCTTTACAAAATTATGAATTACAAAGGAATAGATGCTTTTCTTGATAGTGAAAAACTATGGACTGGAGAAGCAATTGGCCCAACCCTCTATGAAGCGATCAGGGGTTCCAAAATCTCAATCCCTGTCTTCTCCGAAGGTTATGCGGATAGCAAATGGTGTCTGGAGGAACTTGTTGAGATAGTTCAATGCTATGAATCCAACAATCAAATAATCCTGCCCATATTCTTCAATATTGACCCATCGGATGTTCGACATCAAGCCGGAACTTTTGAGAAAGCATTCCTAGAACACCAGAAGAAGTTTGATCCCAAAAAGGTAGAGAGCTGGAGGAAAGCTTTGAGAGTGGTAGGGAACTTGAAAGGAGAAGTTCTCGACAATACTACGTAAGTCTCTAACCCACAAAATTTTTCTTAAGTTAGTCTCATTATGTGTATCTATATTTTTTTCGTTCTATAGTTGTTAGGGTTTTATTGATTTTCATTTCAGAAGATTCTCCAATCGATTTCTTCTTCTTGTTACTTGATATTTTTCATCCTTTTGCTTGTTCTTGTGATTTTATTTTTAAATAAAATAACCATAGGAATCAAGCAGAGGTAGTTGAATTAGTTGTCAAAAGGGCTCTAAGGGAATTGGTCAATAACACATGCTTGCTTGAGAGCGAGTACCGCATTGACATGGATTCCAGAGTAAAGGATCTATCTTCATTATTAAATATTGGCTTCAATGACGTTCAATTCGTGGGAATTTGTGGTTCTGGTGGTATCGGGAAGACGACAGTTGCCAAGGCTGTCTATAATGACATCCTTTCAACCTTCGATAATCGATGTTTTCTTTCAGACGTTAGAGAACAAGCAACACAATTCAGGGGTCTAGTGTCATTGCAAAAGCAATTCTTAAAGGATATTTTCAAGGAGGACTTTGACATAAGAGATCTTGATAGAGGACAAATATTAATAGAAGAAAGAGTTAGAAGGAAAAAGGTTTTACTTGTTCTTGATGACGTTGACACTAAAGAACAGATAGATGCTTTGGCTGGAAATCTCAATTGGTTTGGCAAAGGAAGCAGGGTTATAATTACAACAAGGGACGAAGGTGTTTTGAACTTGGCTAAAGTTAATGTAGAGAAAATATATAGGCCTCAATTGCTAGATCATGTGCATTCTCTTCAACTATTTAGTTGGCATGCCTTTCAAAATAGCCGACCTCCAAAAGATTATATGCAACTCTCACATGATGTGGTATACCATTCTGGAGGGTTACCTCTAGTTCTAGAGGTCTTTGGGTCTTGTCTATCAGATTTAAGTGACAAGGATGAGTGGGAATATACATTACAAATGTTGAAAGAAATTCCTCCTGAAAAGGTCCAAAGAAGGCTGAGGATAAGCTATGACAATTTGGAAAATGATTATCAAAAAGACATATTTCTTGATGCAGCTTGTTTTTTCATTGGATGGGAAAGGAAAACTCTAATTTCCATATGGGAAGCTTGTGGCTTTCATCCAAAACCAGCAATATCTAGATTAATAAAAAGATCCCTTCTAAAGTTTGATGGTGAATGCTTGACGATGCATGATCACATTAGAGACATGGGAAGAGAAATTGTCTTAGAAGAAAGCCGCAAAGATCCAGGTAAGCGTAGTAGGCTATGGTCTTATGGCGACGTTGTGGAAGTATTAAGAGGACATAAGGTAACGCCTAAACACATCCCCCACCCCCTTCTTTTTCTTAATATAGTTTTGTTATCCAACAATTTCCATTTAATTGAGTTATTTTTCTATTATAGGAAACTGAAACAATAAAAGGCATGAGCTGCTTGTATGATCTAGAGCCACCTTTTAATCTATCTACGGAATCTTTGGAGCTGATGCCCAATTTAAGATTCCTTGATGTTACTTCTTCGTTTAAATCGGTTATGGAGAGAAGCTTCCAGTTTTCCGATTTCTACCATAGGAGATTAGTTTGTCTCAAGCTATCACACAACAGTTCTAATCAGCTTTGGAATGTCAGACCTCTAGATAAACATAAGGTATAGCATTCGAGTTTTTTCTTTTTCCCAATAATAATATTAAGTTCTATAAATCGTAATATATGTATGTTTTCTCTTTGTTTACAGCGGTTTCAAAAATTGAAAATTCTCGATCATAGTAACTGTTGCCACCTTCGAAAGTCCCCAGACTTTTCATGGTTTCCTTCTTTGGAGCAATTACACTTAGAAGGATGTCGTTCATTGAAGGAGTTAGACGAGTCCATTGGACAGTTGAGTCAACTCAAAGGTCTTTTTCTCAAGTTGTGCACATCACTTAAGAAATTGCCTGACTCCATTGGTGACTTGAAAACCCTAGAGAAGCTTGACTTGTCATTGACAAGAGTAGAAAAACTCCCAGATAGCATTTGTCGGATGTGTTCTCTCAAAGAGCTTATTCTTCAACAGTGTTACTCATCCAAGAAATTGCCTGAGTCAATTGGTGATCTAAAATCACTAGTTAAGCTTGATCTATCGTCTACAAAAATAGAAGAACTCCCAGACAGCATTTCTAGGATGACTTCTCTCAAAGAGCTTATTCTTGAGTCTTGCTGGTCACTCAAGAAATTGCCTGAGTTAATTGGTGATCTAAAATCACTAGTTAAGCTTGATCTGTCGTCTCTACAAGAAGAAGAACTCCCAGACAGCATTTCTAGGATGACTTCTCTCAAAGAGCTTATTCTTCGTGAGTGCGAAGCACTCAATAAATTGCCTAAGTCAATTGGTGATCTAAAATCACTAGTTAAGCTTGATTTGTCTTCATCTGAAGAAATAGAAGAACTCCCAAACAGTATTTCTATGATGACTTCTCTCAAAGAGCTTATTCTTCAACACTGTTACTCATCCAAGAAATTGCCTGAGTCAATTGGTGATCTAAAATCACTAGTTAAGCTTGATCTATCGTCTACAAAAATAGAAGAACTCCCAGACAGCATTTCTAGGATGACTTCTCTCAAAGAGCTTATTCTTCGTGAGTGCAAAGCACTCAATAAATTGCCTAAGGGCCTGTTTGGTTACATGAGTCTAGAGATTTCAAATATCTAAAGATTTGAAATCTATAGATTTCAAATCTATAGAGTTATAATTTATAAAATTAGGTGTTTGGTTGTGGAATGAAATCTGTGGATTCATCCTAAAAAATTATTTGATCGACGTGATTTTTGTAAATGTGTAAATGTAAAGCTTTTTTGAAATCTCTAGATTTCATCCCTTACCCATAAATCTATAGATTCACGTTTTTAGTGTAAAAAGGTGAATCTCTAGACTTCATGAGTCTAGAGATTTTTACAACCAAACGGGTATAATTCTCAGATTCATGAATCCAGAGATTTGAAATCTCTGGATTCATGTAACCAAACAGGCCCTAAGTCAATTGGTGATCTAAAATCACTAGTTAAGCTTGATTTGTCTTCATCTGAAGAAATAGAAGAACTCCCAAACAGTATTTCTATGATGACTTCTCTCAAAGAGCTTATTCTTCAAAATTGTTCCTCGCTCAAGAAGTTGCCCGATGGTGTTGGACTATTAGAAAAGCTTGAGTTATTAAATTTTCAAAATTGCATCACACTAGTGAAGCTACCAAGGTCATTCGGGGGAATGAGATGTTTGGATAGAATACAACTGGGAGGAATCCCTATTACTGACTTTCATGATGATTTTTCAATGCCCCCAAATTTAGTGGAGCTGGAAATCACTTTTTTGAAACAGCTTAACTCCCTCCCGACAAATTTGTCAGCCTTGAAAACTTTGAAGCAATTAAAGATTTGTCAATGTGCAATATTGGAATACATCCCAGCTCTTCCCTCATGCTTGGTTGAACTTTGTATTGAATCATGTGGTTCGTTGGCACAACTACCTAATCTGTCAAAGTTAAAAATGTTGAGAACATTAAAGCTCAGGTATTGCGAAATGTTGGAGAAAATCCCAGGCCTTGAGGCAATAGAATCATTGTACGAATTGGATGCGGAAGGATCCGTTAACTTGACATGTACTTCAAATATTATACAGGTGCCGGCCATTTCCCTAATCCCCGTACGTATCATGTTTTCTATAGAAACTACATACCAATTAATCGTTCTATTGTTTTGATTATTTAGTTGCAGAGACTATATTCACCGGCGAACGTGCCACTATCAACATCACGTATTATTCTTTGCCTTGTTCTGACATTGTCGGGATACCCTCTAGGCAAAGTAGACGTTTATGCTTCCATCCACAAAAAGGATAAAAAAGTCAGTTGCTTGCATTCGCTGAGAGTGGAGATGAACTCAAATCTTGAGTATGATATTGATGAAGATTTCTTCTACATTAGCCATTTCAGAGGCTTTGACTGGTTTGGGGTTCCGTTGCACGAAAATGATAAAATTGAGATTTTACGTATCGATGCAACTAATGACTGCCTGGTAAAATTCTGCGAGGTCTTGTTCACGAAGGGGGAACTTGGCACGCAAAGGTCTTGTCAAAATTCAAATACATTGATGATGGTACCAGATTTATCCAACCAGCAGATGCTACAACATCCATCGCTTGTTCAGGAAACTGGAATAATAATATATCCCTCTCCAAATACAAAACAAGAAGAAGAAGAAGAAGAAGAAGAAGATGTGATGAATAACGTTCCTAAATTATATGTCTCGACTCCTTTTTTAAAACTGGACTCTGTTTCTGATGCAATGGCAAAAGAGGGAGATATGTCGAGGCCCGGTAAGAGAGTTCGCTTTCATAATGACATTCCAGAGCTTATGGATGATGTTAAAAGGTACCAACACCAATTCAAGCTATTCTGTTGAAATAATTTAATTTATTTCTCCGCATACATTCTCATCCACTAACATATAGAACCATTAATTTGCTGATCAGGCAGGTCCGAAGTTTGTTCAGTTGGTGAAAAATACCCATTGATGTCATGCATAAACTACGTGCTTCTTCTAAAAATGGGATATGAAACTGTTTGGGAACTGCCATCTACTGCAACTATTTAAGCACACATTTTTGTGTTGAGGCCTTTTCCTCTTCTATTGAGTTTAACCTTTTTAATTTGTTGTTGTGATCTTGTGACTCACCTTAACAAGGAGGGGAAAAAAAAAGAAAGAAAACATTCTAACGTTCTTCATTGTAAACAGATGCTGAATTTTTCGTTTCTTTTCTATGAAAGTAACTCGATCGTGCTAACTACTTAACTTGTGATCAGGTACTAACAAAATACCAGGCTATAATAGTGGGTTTGATTCTTGGCCTTGTTCTGAATATCTCAGACCTCAGCTCCGATACACTGATGTTCAGCATACATGTTTCTGCTTCAATCCACCGAAAGATAAGAAAATTATCTGTTTCCATTCGCTAATGGTGGAGAATCTTGACCATAGTATTGAAGGATATGTAATCTATATTTGCCATTTCAAAGGCTTTCACTGTTTTGGAGTTCCGCTGCACAAAATGATGGAATTGAGATTTTAAGTATTGATGCTCCCCATGGCTGCATAGTAACATTCTGTGAGGTGTTGTACAAAAACGGGGAACTTAGCACGTTGCAAAAGCCTCGCCAAAATTCAAATACCTTGAATTGGTCATACGAGGATGAGAAGCAGCTCAAACGTTCATGGAATTCTCTGGCTTCGTATGTTGTGTTGGAGGTGATGAAGGATGAGAAGCAACCCCACCTGGAGGTGGTGTAGGCATCCCGTACACCTGCGCACATCTTGCCGTCCCTTTGCTCTTCCCAGAAAGTAGAAACCGAACCCAAGAAAAATTGCAAAGAGGATCAAAGGAAGAGAGATCACCACTACCATACCCATCTCTGCTGTTGTTCACCAACACTAACACCAATGTCTCTGAGAGAGAGAGAGAGAAGACAATGGTTGCAGATAGAGAGAGGAGAATGGAAGTGCCTTCTTGATCATCAGTCCAATACCCAATGTTATAATAGCTCTATCAGTCTCAACGGTTGTCTTAACGTCTATTTCCGTAACGGCTACTTTTGTGAACGTCAAGCATTAGATTATTGGCCCAACCAGCAACAAGATTGGCTTGAGGCACCAAGTCTTTTCAGCCGAGCCTTTATTCACGGCAAATGCGCCAAGGACTGTCCTGCCCATTGTGTGGACGGATCTTGGAGTATGACCACTACTGGCGCTATCATAGAGGTTCCAGGGTGAGTAATTAATCTCAGAATAGATCGATTTCATTAATCCACAGAAAGTGTTCCTAGAATGACTAATCCATGTTGTATCATATCTGTTATTATTTAAAATATTAATGTTAGAAAGAGAAAAAATCTCAAATTTCAGAGTTGACAGCAGATCTCTGAGGTATGGAACGAACTATGTCAGTATCAATCAGCTATTGCCATTAAATGAAACCCAAAATCTTTCAATTTGACGATATTGATGCATCAAATCGTAGACAAAACTCAGTGTATCAGAATTTCAAATCCTTCGAAATCAAATCTTGATAACGCTAAAGTGCTGAAAAGATAGAAAGAGGAAAAACGATTTGGAAATCCGAAACTTAAAAATATAAGGATGGAAAAAACACAAACCTTCCTGCTTGAATTGTTTAGATTCTCCATTGCCTTTAAGATCAATTCTTAGTTTACCCTCCCATGATTGGTCCATAATATTTCATAATCAATTAGAATTTATCAACAAAAAAGAAAAATCAAATGAAAGAAAACATAGAAGAGAGTGCAATCAAATGCCAAAAGGTGGAAAATAATAACAACAAACCCTTTAAACTAAGAGCCTTGGAAATAAGAAGGGGAACCACAAAACCCTAGGAATTAACTTGCATTCACATCGTGACCCTTGGCTTCATCATCAGGTTCAGATCTCTTACCATTGAAACAGAGAGACGCTTCAAAACATCTACTCTAAATTTAATGACAATGGACTAGATGGTGAAGCCAAGGGAAATGAGGAATGAAGATTTTATTGTGATTGTCACCTTCAAGTTAAATTGGTTTGTCCCGATCCTAATTTATAATTCTCAATAATGGTTGCTATAACTGCTCTACAAGCTTTTGCCTTGGTGCATGTGTCACAAGGTGAATGCAAGGCATATGTTAACAAAAAAAAAAAAAAAAAAAGGCATATATAAAAATTAACATTGCTCTGATTCACTTATGTATATCCCTAAAATGACTTGATCAAATCCATTTTAAGACATTACTTACTTACTTGTGGGTTGGCTCAAGGAAATGTGCCTCAGCCAATCAGCCACAATTGATTATGATGTATATTTGGTCCTAATCAACCTCGGCTGCCCTAAGCTTGAACAGGGTTTTGGGTCAAAATCCCAAGCCTAGGGTTAGGATGAACATTCATCCTAATTAATGCTAGCTCAAGCCTTCTCAATCCTACCATTTTGATAAATAAATGTCAAAATATGGAACCATGGATTGTTTTATTGTCTTTTGATCAAGGTTTTAGGTTGTGTTTTTGGCATCAGACATACCCAGATCCTTAGATTGTAGGTCTCACACTGCGTAGCACAACATACACAAATCTTAGGACTCACATATGAGTGTGAAAAAATAGTCTGATATGCAAGCAAAAAGGAAAGGATTTTGCCACATAGAAGCGGCACCATGAGAATTTCTTTCTTTCCTTTTGTTTATGGGGTTGTTTTGCCCTTTTGGGTAGCAAGAGGACCACCATAAGATTTTAGCGATTTTGCTTGGGTTCAACGTCATTAATGTGCTCAGTTATTAAGTGAGATATCATGATCCGTCGAGTCTAAATCTCGATGAATTTTTGATTTGACAATTGGGAAACGAGCAGCCGAGATTGAAATCTTGACCAACATGTGAGATCTAACGGTCTAAAATCACGCTTAACGATTGTAAAATCAAAATTTGAGATCCACGCCAATAGATAGTGGAATGGTTGAGAACCTCACTTTTCAATAGAGAGATTGTGGGTTCAACCTTGTCCAATTATGATGCATATATAATATCCCATCGTAATTTCTCTCGTTAATAAAGATTCCCTCTTACCAAATAAAATCTCTAATTTTATATATATATATATATATATATATATTAGGTTTTGAGATCCACAAAACTCAAAAGTTTTCATCCCACTCGCAAAGTTGCAATTACTAATCAAGAGAATAGAATAAGGGATGTAAAATCGGGATGTAAAAGTACTTTAATAAAAATGGATAAATTTAATTTTTTGAAGATAGCATCATCATTTAACTACAGTCCTTAACAAGAAAGCATATTTGTAAATAAAATTTATTTAGCGAAAATAGATGTAATTAATTGAGGATATATATATATATAATTTAATCTTAATATAATCTACTAATCTGGAATTTGGCTTTGCCGGTCAAGGCTAAAAAATCTGGGGGTTTTATTATTTAGTTTTAACCGAAGAGAAGAGTAGCAGGCATATATTCATAGAATCAAATATTAATGCCCGTGAAATCTGGGATATTTTTGAACGCAATGTGATCACACTCATTGACCAATGGTGATGAGGATAGAAAATTGTGTGCCAATTTCCTCTAACAAACAACGCGGAAACCGAGACAACAAAGAAAGAGACGGACCAGTACCACCGTTTTAAGTCAGAATGGAACAAAGCATGTGGACAGAGCTTTTATTCTTTCAAGGCACACGGAAGTTGCGAAATACTTTCCTCTACCAATCAACTCTGAGACCAATAAAAAAATAAATCCTTCACTACACTTGGTCAGCCTGCATTTACCTAATTCCAGCCTGTCGCTGGAAATAGTTAGAGCTGAACAACACTGGCTTCCTACAATTCAAGGTAAACTTGGAAATCAGCAAGGTACTACATTTGGTTGAGATAGCTAGAAAGAGTTTTTTCAACAATTAATCTTTGTCTCAATCATGGCTTCTTCTTCCTCCTCTGTTTCCTCTGCAACTGAATCTTCTTCAACTTACGATGTGTTTATCAACTTTAGGGGCGAAGATCTTCGCAACAATTTCGTTGGATTCCTTTACAATATTATGAAGGACAAAGGAATCGATGCCTTTCTTGATAGTGAAAAATTACGGATTGGAGAATCAATTGGCCCAGCCCTCTATGAAGCGATCAGGGGTTCCAAAATCTCAATCCATGTCTTCTCTGAAAGTTATGCGGATAGCAAATGGTGCCTGGACAAACTTGTTGATTAAGTAGTCTGCTTCTTTGATAAGTTAAGTAGTCTGCTTCTTTGATTTTTTATTTTCCATGTTAAGTGAATGCATAATCTCATAAATCTTGTATTTATAGAATGTAAATAACCGTTACAATATGAGAAAATATTACTTGATATACTATACTCTAATAATCAAAGTTAAAAATGTTGAAAACATTAAAGCTCAGGTATTGCGAAAAGCTAGAGGAAATCCCAGGCCTTAAGGAAATAGAATCATTGTTCGAACTGGAAGCGCAAAGATCCCTTAAGTTGAGACATAATCAACTGAAGATTATACAGGTGCAAGTCATCTCTATCATGCTTTTCGTAAAAGCTATATATGTACTAGTTAGTAAATTAATTATTTTAATTATTAATTGATGGTTCATTCTTTTTTGTTCTTGGTTATTTGCAGGGAAGACTTTCCCCCGGGTCACGAGCGATTAGACACAGTTATTCCTTGACTGCAAATCAACAGATTTATAATAGTGGTTTGATTCTTTGCCTTGTTCTGGATATCTCACACCTCAGCTCCTTTAGTGTGAGGTTCAGCATAGACGTTTCTGCTTCAATCCACATAAAGGATAAGAAAATTATTTGTTTCCATTCGTTAATGGTGGAGCATCTTGACCGTAGTATTGATGGAGATGTAATCTACATTTGCCATTTCAAAGGCTTTGACTGGTTTGGAGTTCCATTGCACGAAAACGTTGCAATTGAGATTTTAGGTGTCAATGCACCTCGCTGTCGAGTAAAGTTCTGCGAGGTCTTGTTCAAGAACGGGGAGCTTGGTACGTTGCAAAAGCCTTGTAAAAATTCGAATATCCTGAATTGGTCATACGTGGATGACAATGGTGGATTAATTGCATTAGATTATTGGCCCAACCAGCGACAACATGAGGCACCTGCAGCTCCTTCTCTTAGCCCGATTCTTAATTCATGGCGAATGAGCCAAGGACTGACCTGCCCATTGTGTGAAAAGGCCTACGAGCGTCATCACTGGCGTTATCTTAGGCTGCGTTTGTTTGCAAAGGTGGGGTGGGAAAAAAGGGGTGGGAAAAAAAAACATATGGGTCCCACATGTAGTGGGGTGAGGGAGAAGAAAAGAAAAGGAAAGGGTTTTGTGGAAAAGTGATCGGGTGGGTCCCACATTTTTACTTTTCCCAATTTTCCCACAAAACCCCACCAAATATGTGGGGTTTTAAAATAGCATGGGGTGGGAAAGTTGAACTGCCACATCAGCAGACAAGGTTCCTTGATTGAACCTTGTCTCCCACTTTTCCACCCCAAGCAACCAAACACTTTACCATTTTAGGATTTTAAGGAAAAGTAAGAAATTTACACATTTTTCAAGAATTTTCCCACCCCACCTTTATTCCAGCAAACAAACGCAGGCTTAGAGATTCTGGGGTGAGAAATCTCAGAACAGACAAATTTCTTTAATTGATTAATTAATTATCTTTAACTTGCTTGTATTACTAATAATTCGATTGTTTCTTAGAATTTTCCACGGCTTCGAGTCTGCAAATCGTGCT
Source organism: Hakea prostrata (assembly GCF_041222555.1). NCBI lineage: Eukaryota > Viridiplantae > Streptophyta > Magnoliopsida > Proteales > Proteaceae > Hakea > Hakea prostrata. The sequence goes on along the minus strand of NC_142609.1, from coordinate 49,111,987 downwards.
ACTATAGACAACAGACAGCCGAAAAGAAAAAAGCCAGGAAGGAAGCAGCGGCTCAATCTATGATTATATCTCTTTGCAAGGTCTAAGTTGATAGTACCAATCATCAACATGTCGTGTCACCTAGAAGTAGTAGGAAATTTTCCCCTTTTATCTATAATAATCGGAGTATAGATGTATCTGTTCAAGATTGATGTTTTTAAGTCTATGTTACTGTTGGTTACAAAAAAAAGTGTATATATGTTTTGTATTCTTGTTTGTGTGCACTGCGTTTGTGTTCCAGATTTGATAGTTTCTAGTCTATGAGAATAAAGTCTTAACTTGTTATAGGAAAGAATAGAAATTTAAATTTCGGCAGATTCATGTTATATAATTAATAAATGATACCAGATATCAGTCTTGTCCATTTCTCTTTTTCATTTCTTAGTCTCCTTAAAAAATCAACAGAAATAAAAGAAGCCAATTGTTTTCCCTTTTTGTTTTCGATAAAAAATTTGAAGCTTCTATTATATAAAGAATGTATTAATTAAGCACAGATTTGTGTAGTGAGGCCTTTTTCTCGGAAATTGCTTCAGGACTGTCGAGCGAAATTTCGGTCGAGATTTCGATTTTGACCGTTGAATACATAAAAAAGACAAAAGTACTAAAAAACGCAAACATATCTAAGTCCTAATTAACGAACAGATTTCATGTAAACTTTGAATTTCCTATTGTTAAAGGGCAAATCATATATAGAGAGCCCTGTGTTTGAAATCAATTACATTTATTACTCTTAAAAAAATCAATTATAAATGTTTTTTTCCTACTCCAGCAAAGCTGTCCACTTATAGCTTTCAATTCTTAACCGTAACGAATATCAAGAATTGATTTTTTTCACAAGAATAGAGATGTAATTGATTAAGAATATAAAAAATCTACATGTAATTTGCCCATTCTTGAAAGAAAATGTAAAGCGTTTGTTAGGTTTCAGATTAAGTTTATTAGTTGCAGGTTTGATCACATCGTGAGCACAATAACTCAACAAAGCAACCAACCCCTGTGAATTAATTAATCAGGTTGATCGGTTAAAGTTAGAGGAGAGCTTGTTAATAATTATTATATACTTATGTTATTAAAAATATTGATGTCCGTGAAATATGTGAATATTTTTTTTGAAGGCAATTTAATCACACTGACCAAATGGTGCTTTGCGATGAAGATGGATCTATAAACCAAGAGAGTAACCTGAGCTATTTGAACGTCTACTCTGCAATTACTGTAAAATTATCTCCATCTCATTTTCCTGATGGAGCTGGTTTTCATGGAGGCACGTCGAAGCTACTTTTCTCTGCTAGTCATTTCATTAGGAAAAAATAAATTTATAATTATAATAATTTAGGTTTGAAAGTTTAGGTCCCTAGGATTGGATTTAAGCTAATCCAACACAACTCGACCCATTAACACCCCTAAGATTTCCAATTGTTATGAATTACAGAGAAATAAAATAATAGTCTCATGGATGAAATTTGCTCGGGTCATCAAAGCAGAGATAAGATGGACGATTGAACCAAATTAAGAAAATACTGTTTGATGGTGATGGGTTAATTTGATAGTTTTCTTGATAACAATCCAAGTACGTCGTCATCAAGTCATTAATCCTCTGGATAAATAACACATGTTCATCAGTCATATTTAAAAGTTTAGATTAAATCACTGTTAATTTTAAAGAATATTCCTATAATAAACATTGTTTGAAAGGTTTTCAGTGACAAATTGGACAAATATATCCAATGAAAATCCAATTTTGGGTCTCTGTACTTTTTAAACATAAAGTTGGGGTGTCAGTGCTTTAAGGCATCCATTTTGGAGTGCAAGTACAATTTGCTGATAATAATATTAAGTTTTATAAATCGTAATAAATGTATGTTTTCTCCTTGTTTATAGCGGTTTCAAAATTTTAAAATTCTCAATCATAGTAATTGTCGCTTGCTATCAAAGTCCCCAAACTTTTCATGGTTTCCTTCCTTGGAGCAATTAGACTTTGGAGGATGTCATTCATTGAATGACTTAGACGGTTCCATTGGGCTGTTGAGTCAACTCAAATGTCTTATTCTCAAGTGGTGCAAGTCACTTAAGAAATTGCCTAATTCTATTGGTGACTTGAAAGCCCTAGAGAAACTTGACTTGTCATTGACAGGAATAGAAGAACTCTCAGACTACATTTCTAGGATGACTTCTCTCAAAGAGCTTTTTTTCGAGTCTTGCAAGTCACTCAAGAAGTTGTCTGATGGTGTTGGACTATTAGAAAAGCTTGAGGTATTAGATCTTCAAAAGTGCATCAATCTAGTAAAGCTACCAAGATCATTCGGGGGAATGAGATGTTTGCAAAGACTACAAGTGGAGAAAAACAGTATTACAAAATTTCTTGATGATTTATCAGTGCCCCCAAATTTAGTGGAGCTAGAAATCAATCTTCTGCCATGGCTTCAATCCCTCCGAGCAAATTTGTTAGCCTTGAAAACTTTGACGCAATTAAGGATTTCTCTATGTCCAATATTGGAATGCCTCCCGACGCTTCCCTCATGTTTGGTTGAACTTTGTATTGAAGAGTGTAGTTCATTGGTACTACTACCTGATTTGTCGAACTTAAAAATGTCGAGAACATTAAAGCTCAGGTATTGCAAAATGCTGAAGGAAATCCCAGGCCTTGAGGAAATAGAATCATTGTACAAATTCGATGTGCGAGGATCCCATAACTTGAGACATACTCAAACCGGAGATTATACAGGTGCATGTCATCTCTATCATGGTTTCCGTAGAAACTATGTACCAGTAAACTATGGTCTTCTTCCTCCTCTGTTGCCTCTGCAACTGAATCTTCTTCAACTTATGATGTGTTTATCAACTTTAGGGGCAAAGATCTTCGCAACACATTGGATTCCTTTACAAAATTATGAATGACAAAGGAATCGACGCCTTTCTTGATAGTGAAAAACTATGGACTGGAGAAGCAATAGGCCCAGCCCTCTATGAAGCGATCAGAGGTCCCAAAATCTCAATCCTTGTCTTTTCCGAAGGTTATGCGGATAGCAAATGGCGTTTGGATGAACTTGTTGAGATAGTTCAATGCTATGAATCCAACAATCAACTAATCCTACCCATATTCTTCAATGTTGACCCATCGGATGTTCGGCATCAGACTGGAACTTTTGAGAAAGCGTTCCTAGGACACCAGAAGAAGTTTGATCCCAAAAAAGTAGAGAGCTGGAGGGAAGCTTTGAGAGTGGTAGGGAACTTGAAAGGAGAAGTTCTTGACAATACTACATAAGTCTCTAAACCACAAAGTTTTTCTTAAGTTAGTCTCATTATGTATATACATAATATTTTCGTTATTTAGTTGTTAGAATTTTACTGATTTTCATTTCAGAAGATTCTCCAATTAGTTTCTTTTTCTCTTTACTTGATATTTCATCCCTTTGCTTGTTCTTGTGATTTTATTTTTAAATAAAATAACTACAGGGATCAAGCAAAGGTAGTTGAATTAGTTGTCAAAAGGGCTCTAAGGGAATTGGTCAATAACACACGCTTGCTTGAAGGTGAGTACCGCATTGACATGGATTCCAGAGTAAAGGATCTATCTTCATTATTAAATATTGGCTCCAATGACGTTCAATTCGTGGGAATTTGTGGTTTTCGTGGTATCGGGAAGACGACACTTGCCAAGGCTATCTATAATGACATCTTTTCAACCTTCGGTAATCGATATTTTCTTTCAGACGTTAGAGAACAAGCAACACAATTTGGGGGTCTAGTGTATTTGCAAACCAATTCCTTAAGGATATTTTGAAGGAAGACTTTGAGGTAAAAGATCTTCAAAGAGGAAAAGGATTAATAAAAGAAAGAATTAGCAAGAAAAATGTTTTTCTTGTTCTTGATGACGTTGACAGTAAAGAACAAATAGATGCTTTGGCTGGTAATCTCAATTGGTTTGGCAAAGGAAGCAGGGTCTTAATAACAAGGGATGAACGTGTTTTGGACTTGGCTAGAGATAATGGAGGTAAAATATTGATAAGTTGATTTCATACATATTATTTTATATGATTAATTTATTATATTTCCATGTATTTACAATTGTTTTATATCAATTTACCCTAATATGATATGAAAATGAATATGTTGCACCCTTTCCTTTAATTTCTATAATTTTGGTGATTTTATATATTTCCTAACAAATTCTAATAAAGATTTATTACTTTTACATGTAGGAAGTTATCAATCAAATCTGGGTATTATTGCAAGAGTCCTACCTCAAGTCAAAAACATAAAGAGAATGAGTCCTTGCATGCTTCTACGTTTTATTTCCTATTTAGGATTTGATCAAAGAAGGGAAAAGAGGAAGAAGAATCCAATTCAAATAAGAAGGATAGAAGAATCCCGATTTTGAGGGTCTCTGTCCAGTTTTGATCAAGATCTTCATCGGATGGTCATATGGTGTCCGATCGAGCTGATTTTTTGAGGAGAGCTTCACGACTTCTTGGTCTTCAAATCCAACGGTGGGATTATGCATTGGAGATCTCTAAGTTAGTCCGATTCATACGTCAAGACACTCCTTGGTTAAGTCAGATAAGAACTCTGAGTTTGATTCAAACTCTGAGTTTAATTAATTTATAAAAGGAGAGCAAACTCCAGGAAGAAGGGGGAGGACGTTTTTGGGGAGCTTTGGAGGAGCGGAGAGATCAAACCAGGAGACGTTGGTTGGCTTTGGAGATCTGAAGCTTGGGAATAAGTTTTTCTTGATCTTCTTTCAATGTTCTTGAACTCCTCTGTAATGTTTTTAGTTTCTAGTATGAACTAATTTAGTTTTTCTAGGGATCAGATGTAGCCTATCTTTGAATTCTCACTCTTGACTTCATCAATATAATTTTGAATATTGTTTCCTTTGATTGAGTTTTTACTTCTATTCTTCATGCTTTTGATTAATTGGCCACTAATCAACTGATTTGTTAATCATAATGAACTGAGAGGGGATTTATGTGTTTAGTTCATTGGAGTAAAAGCCATGAATTACATATAGGATAGAGATATACTTACATGGTTTGTGTAGTTGTTACATGGGAATCCACAGAATTTAATGATTTCTCAGTTGTTGTAACCCACATAGAAATATAGTGGGTTAGCAATTGAGGGAATTTCTATTAGTACTCGAGAGAGACTAATAGATAGGAAAGGGAATCTCGACTATCAATCAGGAAAATATTTCTCAAATTATAAAGAGGGAGAAAAGGGTGGGAATGCTTAGTTATGGTGAAATCTGACCCCTAGGTCTTTAGCAATTAATAATCTCAATTTAACTTTCAATTTGCAATATAGTCTAGAATAATTATCGTTCTTATTATTTGTTCAAATAAAATTGGTATAATTAATTTGGTACTTATTCTATAGTCTTCGAGGGATCGATCTTTTATCATTATATTACTTGTTACGACAGCGTACACTTGCGTTGTACTTTTTCACAACAAATATACAGGCCTCGATTGCTAGATCAAGTGCATTCTCTTCAACTATTTTGTTGGCATGCCTTTCAAAATAGCCAACCTCTAGAAGATTACATGCAACTCTCACATGATGTGGTACGCCATTCTGGAGGGTTACCTTTAATTCTAGAGGTAGTCGGGTCGTATCTGTCTGATATAAGTGACAAAGATGAGTGGAAAGACACATTAAAAGCGTCAAAAGAAATTCCTCCTGAAGAAGTCCAAAGAAGGCTGAGGATAAGCTATCACAATTTGGAAAATGATTATCAAAGAGACATATTTCTTGATGCGGCTTGCTTTTTCATTGGGATGGAAAAAGAAAACTGTAATTTCCATATGGGAAGCTTGTGGCTTTCATCCAAAACCTGCAATATCTAGATTAATAAAGAGATCCCTCCTAAAGTTTGATGGTGAATGCTTGATGATGCATGATCACATTAGAGATATGGGAAGAGAAATTGTCTTAAAAGAAAGCCGTGAAGATCCAGGCAAGCATAGTAGGCTATGGTCTTATGGTGACGTTGTGGAAGTATTGAGAGAACATAAGGTAACACCTAAACACATCCCCCCCCCCCCCCCCCACCCCTTCCTTTTCTTAATGTAGTTTTATTATCCAACAATTTCCATTTAATTGAGTTTATTTTATATTATAGGAAACTGACACAATAAAAGGCATGAGCTACTTGCCTGATCCAGAGCCACCTTTTGATCTATCCACGAAATCTTTGGAGCTGATGCCCAATTTAAGATTCCTTCATGTTACTCTTTTGTTTGAATGTTTTATGGAGAGAAGCTTCTAGCTTTCCGATTTCTATCATAGGAGATTAGTTTGTCTCAAGCTATCACACGATGGTTCTAATCCGTTTTGGAATGTCAGACCTCCAGATAAACATAAGGTATAACATTCAGGTTTTTTCTTTTTCCCAATAATAATATTAAAATTATAAATAGTAATATATGTATGTTTTCTCTTTGTTCACAGCGATTTCAAAAATTGAAAATCCTCGATCATAGTAACTGTTACCTCCTTCCAAAGTCCCCAAACTTTTCATGGTTTCCTTCTTTGGAGCAATTACACTTTGGAGAATGTCATTCATTGAAGGAGTTAGACGAGTCCATTGGGCAGTTGAGTCTACTCAAAGGTCTTTTTCTCAACACGTGCCTATCACTTGAGAAATTGCCTGACTCCATTGGTGACTTGAAAACCCTAGAGAAGCTTGACATGTCAATCACAGGAATAGAAAAGCTCCCAGATAGCATTTATCGGATATGTTCTCTCAAAGAGCTTATTCTTTTTGACTGCGGGTTACTCAAGAAATTGCCTAAGTCAATTGGTGATCTAAAGTCACTAGTTAAGCTTGATCTGTCGTTTACAAAAATAGAAAAATTCCCAAGCAGCATTTCTAGGATGACATCTCTCAAAGAGCTTATTCTTTATCAGAGCAAGTCACTCAAGAAATTGCCTTTGTCAATTGGTGATCTAAAATCACTAATTAAGCTTGATCTGTCGTCTACAAAAAATAGAAGAGCTCCCAGACAGCATTTCTAGGGTGACTTCTCTCAAAGAGCTTATTCTTCGAGACTGTTCCTCAGTCAAAAAGTTGCCCGATGGTGTTGGACTATTAGAAAAGCTTGAGTTATTAGATTTTCGAGATTGCTCCATCCTAGTGAAGCTACCAAGGTCATTCGGGGGAATGAGATGTTTGGATAGAATACAACTGGAAAAAATCTTTATTACTGAATTTCATGATGGTTTTTCAATGCCCCCAAATTTAAAAGAGCTGGAAATCACTTTTCTGCCTCGGCTCAAATCCCTCCGAGCAAATTTGTCAGCCTTGAAAACTTTGAAGCAATTAAGGATTTCTCAATGCAAAATGTTGGAATACATCCGAGCGCTTCCGTCGTGTTTGGTTGAACTTTGTATTGAGGATTGTGGTTCGTTGGTACGATTACTTGAGCTGTCAAAGTTAAAAATGTCGAGAACATTAAAACTCAGGAATTGCGAAAAGCTGGAGGAAATCCCAAGCCTTGAGGAAACATTAGAATCATTGTACGAATTGGATGCAGGTGGATCCTTTAACTTGACATTTACTCAAAAGAAGATACAGGTGCCGGCCACCCCTAATCCCTGTATCATTTTTTCCATGGAAATTACTCACCAATTATTGATACTTCTTTGATTATTGATACTTGTTTTCTTTTGTCCTGATAATTTATTTGCAGAGTCCACTTTCACCGGAGAACGTGTCATTGGCCACGTCACGTATTATTCTTTCCCTTGTTCTGAAAATCTCACCCAACCCCAAGTTCTCTATGGAATGGGCCGGGGTGGGGGGAACCACCCAAAACTGATGTTTATGCTTCCATCCACAAAAAGGATAAAAAGGTCAGTTGCTTGCATTCGCTGTCAGTGAAGAACTCGAATGTTGAGTATAGTATTGGTGGAGAGGTGTCCTACATTTGCCATTTCAGAGGCTTCGACTGGTTCGGGGTTCCATTGCACGAAAATGATAAAATTGAGATTTTACGTATTGATGCTCCCCATGGCTGGCTGGTAAAATTCGGCGAGATCTTGTTCACGAACGGGGAACTTGGTACGCAAACGCCTTGTCAAAATTCAAACACATTGATGGTACCAAATTTATCCAACCAGCAGATGCTACAACATCCATTGCTTGTTCAGGAAACTGGAATAATACATCCCTCTGAAAATACAAAACAAGAAGAAGTGATGAATAACGTTCCTAAATTATATGTCTTGAGTCGTTTAAGATTGGACTCTGTTTCTGATGCAATGGCAGAAGAGGGAAATATGTTGAGGCTCGGTAAGGGAATTCGCCTTCATAATAACATTCCAGAGCTTATGGGTGTTAAAAGGTACCAGCACCAATTCAAGCTATTCTGTTGAAATCATTTAATTTATTTCTCCCCATACGGTCTAATCTACTAACCTACCATTGGCAGTATACAGCCTGAAATTGACACGGTTTCTGTCTTTCCATTCTCACAGAAAATTTTTAGACTTTGGAAATAGGTTCTTTTTACCAAGTCCAAGTGGCCAACAGCGTTGGACTTTCCTGTAGCAATGGTCACATCTATTGCATAAGGTCTAAAATTACAAGAGATCAAAGATATCATTTTAGTTCCAAAATTCTTTTTATCAATACAAGACAATTAAAATGTGAAAAAAAAAAAATTTTCTAACGAGGGATAATCTTACCTTCCTCCCTAGAGGACTATGCCTTCAAAGAGGGGTTTCTTTTGTTTTGTTAAATTTGCATTCATATTTTATTTTTGGAGGTATATTTGAGCACCAGCTAGCGAAAGAAATCTTTTCTGATGGAATCAAACACGAAATATTTTTAGCAAGTCATGTCAAGTTACTAAGGGAGAGCAAGTTACTAAGGGAGAGCAAGATGAATTGCTAGTTTCCTATTCTTACTTGGGCTGTACTAAATTAATAAAACTGTCATGATGGGTTAAATTGTTTGTTGTTTCAATGTCGGTCAGCTTCGGTTACACAATGGATTAAGAATCTTGTTTCAAGATATTAATTCACTAGAGAGCGAGTTTGGGTCGACTCAGGGATTGTGCAGTTGTTTTCGAAGGTCAAGTCAGACAAGAAAAAATTTCCAAAGGTCAAATCATACAAGGAAAAACATGAATCTTTGCCATGAAGAATAAATTTCCGAGTAGATATTTAACTATAGGCTAGGTGTTTCGCAGTAATGAGTGTTACCAGTTCCTTTGGAGATTGGGGATATTTAGATTATTGCTTGACAATTATTGACTGTTGGATGTGTGAGGACCAAAAAAGTGGAAAAATTACGTGATTAACTGCTTTTAGGTTTCCTCTTACAAAAATAGTCACTCAATGTTTCACTTTACAAAATTAGTCAAAACTGAGTTTACATTTACATAACTAATCAAAATATTGATTTTTTTACCTCTTTGAATATTTTTTATTCCGAAAACTGATAACATTTGAGTAAAAAATCACTATTTTGTCCAAAAGGAAAAAATCATTATTTTTTATATTCTTTGGACATCTTCACCCCTATGCCGATATGGTCAATTTTAGGGGATAAAAATGTCCAAAAAGGTCAAAAAACATTATTTTGCCTAGTTTTGTAATTGCAAATTAAATTTTAGTTATTTTTATAAAATGAAACATTGAGCGACTATTTTTGTAAGGGGAAACCTAAAAGCTGCTAATCACGTAATTTTCCCCCAAAAATTCCCACTTCATGAGGTTGGGTCCTTATGCAACTTTCATCGTATGCTATCATGGGAGGTGGCTGTCAGTGCCACAACACTTTCTCTAGAGCCCCAATTACAGGACAAAAAGCAAGCTCTAGGCATATATAATATACTAGATGCTGGAAGATCCCTTGATATGCACAACACATTGAATGTATACCTACGAAATATTAGTACATATTCCTAGAGCATTAAATGAGACATTTAATGCATCGACATGTTAGCTTTTAAGACAAAAGGATTGGCTAGCCTTGCCTGTGTGGGCGCTAGAAGCAACGTCATCCGCACGTAGCTTTTAACTTTCTATGGTATAGGGTTTTACTTTCAATAATCAGAGCGATGCATTTTCAAAATATAAGGCCTGGTGAATTTTTTTATTTTTTATTTTTTTGTCATAAACCTAATGATCAAGCAGTATTGTATTTCCTTCAATTAAGGGGAACATAGTTATATTCTTTGTTTTTTTTCAACCATGTGACATAGATGATTGAATTTGATGATAGATTTCTTACCTGATTCTAGTCTTCTAATTGAGAAATTGTTTACCTAAAATGAAGGAAAAAAAAGTTGAGAAATTCATTTTCTTCGTAGTGGTGTTTAACGCGATAAGCATGTAACCAGGGGAATGAGAGAAATTATTAGGGTTAGAAGGGATATTTAAATGGTAAATGGTAACTTGTATTACTAAAGAAAATCAAAAATATTTACAAAACATAATAATTAATATGGATTGACCATTTCAAAAGAAAATTAATAATAATGTGAAAATTGATGATGGATAAGTGACTTGGCCGTTAGTTCAGTGTCAAACCACTTCTAGTACAAGATTGTAATTATGGGTTTCTTTTCTTGACTAGTCTTCAGTCTTTCTTCTTTTTCTTGGTTTCCGTGTTGTTTGGCATTGGAAATTGGGACTTAGGGAGAACATTTTTTTGTGAGTACCATCATTAACTCCACAGGCAAACAAACAAGAACTTCTTTCCTTCTTTCTGGTAATAAAAATCTTTTACAAACAAACAAGAACTGATGACTAGATATTCCAATCCCTATAAATTAATTAATCAGATAATTCGATTAAAGTAAGTGGAGAGCTTGTTGATAATCATTATATATTTATAGAATCAAATATTAATGCCCGTGAAATCTCGGATATTTTTGAACGCAATGTGGTCACACACATTTTGGTGCTTTCCCATGAGGATGTGACAATTTCCTGTTACTAAACAATGCAGAAACCGAGAAAACAAAGAAACAGACATACCAACTACTACAAGTTAAAATGGAGCAAAGCATGTGGACAACGCTTTTATTCTTTCAAGGCACACGGAAGTTGCGAAATACTTTCCCCCGCCAATCAACTGTTAAGATCAAGAAGAAAAAAAAAACCTCACTCCACTTGGTAGGCCAGCATTTACCTAATCCCAGCCCGTCAGTGGAAATTGTTAGAGTTGAACAACACTAGCTTCCTACAATTCAAGGTCAACTTAGAAATCAGCAAGGTACTACATTTCGTTGAGATAGCTAGAAAGAGCTCTTTCAACAACTAATCTTCATCGCAATCATGGCTTCTTCTTCCTCCTCTATTGCCTCCGTAACTGAATCTTCTTCAACTTACGATGTGTTTATCAACTTTAGGGGCAAAGATCTTCGCAATAGTTTCATTGGATTCCTTTATAAAATTATGAAGGACAAAGGAATCGATGCCTTTCTTGATAGTGAAAAACTATGGATTGGAGAAGCAATTGGCCCAGCCCTCTATGAAGCCATCAGGGGTTCCAAAATCTCAATCCCTGTCTTCTCCGAAGGTTATGCAGATAGCAAATGGTGTCTGGAAGAACTTGTTGAGATAGTTCAATGCTATGAATCCAACAACCAAATAATCCTACCGATATTCTTCAATATTGACCCATCGGATGTTCGGCATCAGACCGGAACTTTTGAGAAAGCGTTCCTAGAACACCAGAAGAAGTTTGATCCCAAAAAAGTAGAGAGCTGGAAGGAAGCTTTGAGAGTGGTAGGGAATTTGAAAGGAGAAGTTCTCGACAATACTACGTAAGTTTCTAACACACAAACTTTTTCTTAAGTTAAGTCTCATTATGTGTATCTAAATTTTTTGTTCGTTTTGTAGTTGTTAGAGTTTTACTGATTTTAATTTCAGCAGATTCTCCATTCAGCTTCTTCTTCTCTTTACTTGATATTTTTCATCCCTTTGCTTGTTCTTGTGGTTTTATTTTTTAATAAAAATAACTACAGGAATCAAGCAGAGGTAGTTGAATTAGTTGTCAAAAGGGCTCTAAGGGAATTGGTCAATAACACACGCTTGCTTGAGGGCGAGTACCGCATTGACATGGATTCTAGAGTAAAGGATCTATCTTCACTATTAAATATTGCCTCCAATGACGTTCAATTCGTGGGAATTTGTGGTTTTGGTGGTATCGGGAAGACGACACTTGCCAAGGCTGTCTATAATGAAATCCTTTCAATCTTCGATTATCGATGTTTTCTTTCAGATGTTAGAGAACGAGCAACACAGTTTGGGGGTCTAGTATCATTGCAAAAGCAATTCCTAAAGGATATTTTCAAGGTGGATTTTGACATAGGAGATCTTCATAGAGGAAAAGGATTAATAAAAGAAAGAATTAGCCAGAAAAAGGTTTTTCTTGTACTTGATGACATTGACAGTAAAGAACAAATAGACGCTTTGGCTGGTAATCTCAATTGGTTTGGCGAAGGAAGTAAGGTCATAATTACAACAAGGGATGAATGTCTTTTGGACCTGGCTAAAGTTAATGGAAGAAAAATATACAGGCCTCAATTGCTAGATCTTGAGCATTCTCTTCAACTATTTAGTTGGCATGCTTTTCAAAATAACCAACCTCCAAAAGATTATATGCAACTCTCACATGATGTGGTACACCATTCTGAAGGGTTACCTTTAATTTTAGAGGTATTTGGGTCTTATATGTCAGATCTAAGTGACAAAGATGAATGGAAATCCGCATTAAAAACGTTGAAAGAAATTCCTCCTAGAGAAGTCCAAAGAAGGCTACAGATAAGCTATGACAATTTGGAAAATGATTATCAAAAAAACATATTTCTTGATGCGGCTTGCTTTTTCATTGGATGGGAAAAGGAAATTTTAGTTTCCATATGGGAATCTCTTGGCTTTAATCCAAAACTAGCAATATCCAGATTAATAAAAAGATCTCTTCTAAAGTTTGATGGTGAATGCTTGATAATGCATGATTACATCCGAAACATGGGAAGAGAAATTGTCTTAGAAGAAAGCCGCGAAAATCCAGACAAGCGTAGTAGGCTATGGTCTTATGGCGACGTTGTGGAAGTATTAAGAGGACACAAGGTAACACCTAAACACATCCCCCCCCCCCCCTTTTTCTTAATATAGTTTTGGTATCCAACAATTTCCATTTAATTGAGTTATTTTCTATTATAGGAAACTGACACAATAAAAGGCATGAGCTACATGCATGGTCCAGAGCCACCTTGCTACTTGTCTGATCCAGAGGCACCTTTTGATCTATCTACAGAATCTTTGGAGTTGATGCCCAATTTAAGATTCCTTCATGTTACTCTTTCGTTTGAATGTTTTATGGATAGAAGCTTCCAGCTTTCTGATTTCTATCATAGGAGATTAGTTTGTCTCAAGCTATCATATGACGGTTCTAATAAGTTTTGGAATGTTAGACCTCCAGATAAAGATAAGGTATAACATTCGAGTTTTTTCTTTTTCCCAATAATAATATTAAGTTTTATAAATCTTAATATATGTATGTTTTCTCTTTGTTTACAGCGGTTTCAAAAATTGAAAATTCTCGATCATAGTAACTGTTACGACCTTCCAAAGTCCCCAAACTTTTCATGGTTTCCTTCCTTGGAGCAATTACACTTTCAAGAATGTCATTCATTGAAGGAGTTAGATGAGTCCATTGGGCAGTTGAGTCAACTCAAAGGTCTTTTTCTCGACTCGTGCACATCACTTAAGAAATTGCCTAACTCCATTAGTGACTTGAAAACCCTAGAAAAGCTTGACTTGTCAGGCACAGAAATAAAAAAACTCCCAGATAGCATTTCTCAGATGTGTTCTCTCAAAGAGCTTATTCTTCGATCCTGTTACTCACTCAAGAAGTTGCCCGATGGTGTTGGACTATTACGAAAGCTTGAGTTACTAGATTGTGAATATTGCATGGCACTAGAGAAGCTACCAAGATCATTCGGGGGAATGAGATGTTTGGATAGAATACAACTACAAGAAATTGCTATTACTAAATTTCATGATGATTTTTCAATGCCCCCAAATTTAAAGGAGCTGACAATCAATTCTCTGACACAGTTTAATTCCCTCCCAGCAAGTTTGTCAGACTTGAAAACTTTGAAGCAATTACAGATTTGGAATTGTGGACAATTGGAATACATCCTAGAGCTTCCCTCGTGTTTGGTTGAACTTTGTATTAGAAATTGTGATTCGTTGGTACGATTACCTGATCTGTCAAAGTTAAAAATGTTGAGAACATTAAGGCTCAGGAATTGCAAAAAGCTGAAGGAAATCCCAAGTCTTGAGAAAATAGAATCATTGTACGAATTGGATGTAGGAGGATCCTTTAACTTGACATTTACTCAAGAGAACATACAGGTGCCGGCCATCTCCCGAATCGCCGTATCATGTTTTCCATAGAAACTACATACCAGTTTTTTTTTTTTTTTTTTTTTTTGGTAAACCCATACCAGTTAATCATTCTAAATATTGTTTTGATTATTGATACTTGTTTTCTTTTGTCCTGATATTATTTAATTGCAGAGGCCACTTTCACCGGAGAACGTGTCACTGGCCACGTCACGTATTATTCTTTCCCTTGTTCTGAAAATCTCACGCCACCCCTGGTTCCCTTTGGAATCGACTTGGACAAACATTTATGCTTCCATCCACAAAAAGGATAAAAAAGTCAGTTGCTTGCATTCGCTGTCAGAGCAGAATGTCGAGTATAGTATTGATGGAGAGGTATCCTACATTTGCCATTTCAGAGGCTTCGACTGGTTCGGGGTTCCGTTGCACGAAAATGATAAAATTGAGATTTTACGTATCGATGCAGATGGATGGCTGGTAAAATTCTGCAAGATCTTGTCCATGAACAGGGAACTTGGTACGCAAACGCCTTGTCAAAATTCAAATACATTGATGATGGTACCAGATTTATACGGAGAAGAAGAAGATTTATCCGAAGAAAACTTTCCTAAAGTATATGTGTTGAGTCGTTTAAGACTACAGGACTCTGTTTCTGATGCAATGGCAGAAGAGGAAGAAGATATGTTGAGGCCCGGTAAGAGAGTTTGCCTTCAAAATGACATTCCGGACCTTACTGGTTGTTAAAAGGTACCAACACCAAATATTCAAGCTATTCTGTTGAAATAATTTAATTTATAATTTCTCCACATACATTCTAATCTACTAACAGACAGAACCGTTAATTTGCTGATCAGGTCCGAAGTTTGATCAATTGGTGAAAAATACCCATTGATTTCTTGCATAACTAAGTGCTTCTTGTCGCTGCTTCATTTCTACTCAAAAATGGGATATCAAACTGTTTGCGAATTGCCATCTACTGCAACTATTTAAGCACAGATCTTTGTGGTGAGGCCTTTTTCTCTTCTATTGAGTTTAACCTTTTCAGTTTGTTGTTGTCACCTTAATAAATAAGAAAAAGAAAGAAAAAAAATATACTTTCTAACGTTCTTTATTGTAAACAGATGCTGAATTTTCTGTTTCATTTCTATGAAAGTAACTTAGTGCTAACTAGTTAACTTGTGATCAGGAATTGACAAAATACGAGGCTATACTGGTTTTTTTTTTTTTTTTTTTTTTTTTTTTTTTTCCACTTTCTTAACATTTGGCTTTGGCTTTATTATTTTCTTATAAGCTGTTTCAAGGGAGATACCTGAATGAAAAAAGAAGTTTTTTATTTTCTTTTTTATTTTATAAGATACTAAACAAAAACTTGATATTACTTAGGATAATAAATACATAGCCTAGTAGGATCTATTACATTTAATGTCTTGTTATAATCTATGGAGGACACAGATGCTAGATACGTAAGCCATTGGTGGAGTGTGGTATCACAAAAACCATTAAGGTTAGCATCCTTAATGTTACAAACTATGTTTACTAAAATTGGGACATAAGCTATTGGGTTGTAAAGTTGTGCTTGGTCTATTCCATCCTTTAATTCAAATAAGAGTGCCTCAATGATGTTTTCCTTCCCTAGTCCTCCTATACTTAGACACTTTAGCTGGCCTCCCCAGAATAATCTCACACTCCATCTTGTACTTTCTAGCTCTAAATTACGTACCCTTGCACACACCAATGTCCCCAGAATAATCTCACACTCCATCATGGATCTTGTATTAATTAAGGCGGTATGTACCTAGTAACGGAGCTCTTGAGTTTTAATTAGGGTTTGAGGAGGGTTAAATGTATGAAACCTGCTTAACCTGTTTTTTCAGAGACTATTTCTACTTGAATTCATGATCAAGCATCCAGCTGCTGCAAGTGAACGCTTGACCAACATTGTCAATTACATTCTTCATAGGGGTATGCTATCCACTATTCTTTTAATTCACTAATATTGTATTGTAGAAAATAAGTTCTTTAAGAATAAACTACATGGAAGTAATACCCTCCTCATTTTGATTAGATTAGTCGTTTCAAAAGGATTTGGTAGAAAATTTACAATGGAATAATTGGTTTTTAATTTCAGATTTGTTGCATCTATGGTGCAAAATTCAAAGTGGCAAAGGTAGATCAACCCATAGTAGATACAATTCTTTTAGTTTCCTAGTAGCTGCTTGGGTCAGAATTCTACAGCTTGGGTTGTTGGAGATTTTGACCAAGACCTTCAGCAGGGCTTCTACAAAGAATTTTGGGAAGCAAGCAAAAGCCTCCTATTTGCCTCCTCCAGTATATGTTCTTTTACGTATAATGAGGGTGAAAAGGTCGATACATGCATTTAAGAAAGCAAAATTTGAGCTGTGATCTAATTGTAGAGTACTATTCAGTTGAGAGAGAGGGGTATCTAACTTTGGATATAAGGTTGGGCATGGGTTTAATTAAGTCCAATTATTGTTACATGTAGAATTATTCTTTCTATTCAATGTGAAGAAATCTCGAATATGCCCCCAAAAAGTTGGTATAACTAAACACCATAAATACTTAATCTTCATAGATTTGTTTTGATCATTTTTGTATTTATTGTACAAATTTCCATAAAGTAAACCAGCTTTGTTCCAAACTGATAGTCCATAATATTCATGAAAGTGTTTTCCACTTGCTCCACTTTTACTTGGAGTGGAATTGTTCTTTCTTCTTTTTTTCTTGGTTTCCGTGCTGTTTGGCAGAGGAAATAAATTGCGACACCATTTCTTAATTTGTTTCGCCTGCTGTCACTTTTAAGTTTTAACTTCCACTTTTTCTCTTGTTTGAAATCGTTACCTCTTTGTTTGTTTTCTTGTTGAATAAAGTTTCCAAAGAACCTGTTGGCTTCTTCATTTTTTCAGGAGGGAGAACGTGTTCAAGATTGATGTTGCTAACTCTATGTTTTTTGTTCTTGTTTGTCTGCATTGTGTCTATGTTTGTGTTCAAGACTTGATAGTTTCAAGTCTACGAGAATAAAGGCTTAATTTGTTATAGGAAGAATATAAATTTAAATTTTGACAGATTCATGTAATTACGTAATTAATGAAATGAATGATACCAGATATTCAGTCTTGTCCATTTCTTAGTCTTCTTCTCTTTCGATACCAGGCTATACATTTGGATTTGGCTTCATAATTTTCTTATATGTTGTTGTTTCACAGGAGCTACCTCAATGAAACAGAAGTTCAAATTAATTTTTATATTAATTAGGTAGGTGTGTCAAGCAAGGGTCACAAAAACTATCTAATCTCTGTCCAGATGAGCAAAGAGCCCAGGTATGTAGATACGTGTGATTTGTTATTAGTGACTTAATTCGAATTTGTTTAGTTTACCAAATTTTCGGATAATATTCAATCCGAATTCAAAATAATCAGATGTATAAAAATATCTGGATCTAGTTGGAATATCCGACATCTGCTAAATTTTGTTCATGTTTGCATGGATATCGTCGGCATAGGCACATTATTGCTGGCACCTATCTTGCAAAGAAATCAACAATTAGATGATCGAGTGGGTAACTTAGTAATTTAATCTATTAAGTTTGAAATTTTCTTTAAAAAAAAATAAAAATAAAAATAAAAATTAGCCCTTGGCCGGATTGGAATTTATAAAAAGAGGACAGGTAAGAAATTAAGAAACCCTAACCCGTGTGTGAACCCGCTTCACTCTGGTTGCCTTCTCTGTTCAACAGTTGAGATGAGGGGGTGGAGAGCTTTTAGTGGGGAGCTGCTACTTATCCTAATTCATCACGGTGATTGAGAAATCTTTTGAAGGATCGTGACCTAATTCTTCGTAGTCTCACCAGAAATATCAATAATTGCAATTGTGTAGATATTCTCATGAAGATACTTGCTTTCATTTTTTTTTTTTTTTTTGACAAAATAGAGGTTCTCATTCTTGTTTCACATTTGATTTTTGTGTCACATGTTCAGTTATCCGATGCCCGGCCCCTTCAAATCTAAAATCACAAAATCTCTTTTGCCAAGCAACCCAGGAGGGACCGTAGTACAAAAAAATCAACAGGTTCTAGGGAAACTTACCTGAGAAGAAAACAAAAACACAGGTATGCACATATTAATAGTTGGCCACAACCAAGAAAAGCTAAGGGGCCCTCAGGAAGTCAGTCCACAACTTTAATAGGTATAAACATATTATTTTTCTGTTATATTTGATTTTAATTCATGTCAAAATTATTTAGTTATTTGAATTCTGTCATAAAATTTTTTTCTGAAATCTGTTTGGTTACCCAAATAATGTTTCTTCCAAAGTCAAACTATAATTAGATTGAAAAAGGTTTCACAAAAGAATAGGCTCATGAGTTCATTTTCTCTTCAACCAAAGAAAAAAAAGAATTCAGTTTCTAATATATATATATATATATATGGAGTTTGTTTTGCTAATAACCTTTCCCGTTGTGTTTTGTCTTTTTTTTTGCATTATTTTCTCTTTGGTTGTATGACGTTGTTTTTCAGCTAATTCTCCAATTTCACCTTTCTCAAAGTTATGCTTTTGTTTTTCGAATTCAATTTTTAGTTATTTTCCCATTTTAATATTTTAAATTTATTTTTCAAAAAATTAATTAATTTTCTACTTTTGATTTACAATACTTTTTAATTTGATCTTCCAATTTCTGTATTTTCAAGAACATGATTCTCTGATGTTGAGAATTTTTTGAAGTATCGTGACCAAATTATTCGCATTCTCATGTTTGATTTTTGTCTCACGTGTTCTATACTCTAAATCACAAGACCTCGTTTGCTGAGCAGCCCAAGAGGGACGGAGAGCCAGCCAAAAATCAACAAGTTCCGGGAAATTTACTCAAGAATAAAACATAAAAAAGAGAGAAAGAGAGAAAGGGAAATTGAGAAGTAAAAGAAAAAGAAAGAAAGAGACATACCTCTCCAAGACAAAATGGAGCAAGTGGACAATACTTCTTCAAGAGCTAAATTTTCTTTAGTGGCACACAGAAATTACATAGTACGTAGTTTCCTCTACCAATCAACTCTGAGACCAAGAATAAGAATAAAATGGTGTTTACCTAATCCCAGATTGTCACTGGAAGTTAGAACTGAGTAACACTAGCTTCCTACAACTTAAGATCAACTTGTAAATCAGCAAGATACAAAACCTTTGAAGGTTAAAAATAAAAAATATATATATTTACATTCATATCCCCTCACTTTTAATCCCAACCGTTGAATAAATGAGGTGAAATCTTGAACCATTCGCGGCTGTCCAATTGCAAATAAAAATCCACAAAATACCAGGCTATATTAATAGTGGTTTGATTCTTTGTCTTGTTCTGGATATCTCAAACCTCCGCTCCAATACACTGATGTTCAGCATACGTGTTTCTGCTTCAATCCACCGAAAGGATAAGAAAAATGTATGCTGAACATCAAAAACAAGGTTGGGTATGTGTTTTTTTTTTTTATGAAAATTAAAATGCATTCAAATTAAAAGCAGTTACAGATATTAGCTGTTCTATTACAGTCATCCATCAGATTAGCACCTATAGCAGCATAGTTTCCAAAATATATCTGAAGCATCGGATTTGGGAAAATATGATAGTTCACATTCTTGGTTTTCTTGGCTAGATCCATGGCTGTCTGTTCCCTAAGTCCTGTCTCTCTTGAGGGCCTGGTATAGTGCTCTGCATGTGCATTTTGGTCCGTTTCTTGTACTTGTAATCCAGTTCCTTTGCCTTGTTCCTCCAATCTGTGTCCCTTTGGTGCCTCCAAGATGCTTTTCGTATTACCTTTGCCAAAATTGACGGACTGTATATGTCCATCTATACTTAACCCCATGCTCCAGCCTGCTCCATCTAACTGTTGGTTGAGTATGCGTTTAGTTAAGCCCAATTGTTGTTGCTTGTATAATTATTCTTTTTACTCAATGGGAAGAAATCTTGGCTATGCCTAGAGTATTAAATGCGGTATTTAATGTATCGGCATGTGATCAGCTTACAGATAAGACAAAAGGATTGGTTGGTCCGACTGTGCCCTTGCGCTTATGTCCGAAGAACATGTAAATCCAAGGGAACCGGATTCAACCTGTGGTTGGCACATTGTCCAAATTATACATAACTCTATTTGTTATATCAAATCACTTTTAAGACTTCCGAACCGGTGTGAACCGTATGAACTAGCGTCAACCGAGTTCAACTTAGTCCTTTGTCTAGCCGCTTTACTCTTCTCGAAATTCAATCTTTGGATTGACCCCTTAACTCTCCCTGAAATCCAGATTTCAAACTAGCATCTTGGCTCTAGACTAATCTCTTGGCACTCCTCGGAAAATAGTAATGGTCCAAGCCACTTGGCGGCACGAATAAGAAGCTATCATTATCCAGTTGTACGTGTGCTGAGGCATTAAATTCAAAAGATAGACCAGATCAAACCGGACCAGCCATCGATAGTTTTTTTTTTTTTTTTTTTTTTTTGAGTTGGCTAGTTGATATTATGGGGAGGGGGAATATTACTAATATATGTGCCACCGGATGAGTGCGAACCCAAGACCTCCCCATGGGAGTTGAGTTGTTAATTGTTTGACTAACCTACCATTGGCGCAGCCATTAATAGTTGTTGTATTGCGAAACACTGTCTTTTTTTTAATTATTTGTTTACAATGGATTTTTTTATATATATAAAAGATGGGGATGGGGATGAGAATAATACATATGCCACCAACGAAAGTTGAACCCACAATTTCTTCACTAAAAAGTAATTTCTTATTACCAATTGAATTACTCTGTTTTGATAAAAGATTTACTTTGTTTTGCTTTTTATGCATTTCAAGTTGAAATCGATTTTTTGAAATTTAAAAGAAATCTTAAAGAGGGGTTTGTAACTTTATAATGTTTAAACTAAAATGGTGGGTGGATGTATTTTAACATAGTGGTGGCTTTTTTATTTTATTTTATTATTATTATTATTATTATTATTTTAATATAGAAATAGTAAATTTAAGTAGGTCATAGGTTCAAACTTCTAGTCTATATACCTTCTCTCTTTTTAGGGCCTCAAAAATATACTTTTTTTTTTTCTTTCTAAGCAACATCTTTCTGTTGAATTTTTAGTTCGTATTATTCTTTTTATGAATGCAAAGCAAACACAATTAAAATGTGAAAAAAATACCAAAAAAGAGAGTTAATCTTGTCTTCCTCCCGGTCCTTCAAGAGGGGTTTTTGCAAATTTTGCATTTTTTTTCATCCCAAATTATCTTTTGAGTTCGAATTATCAAAATAGATATTTTTTTAGTGGAGTCAAAAGCAACGTGTGTCTTGCCAGATCCTGTCAAAAGTATCAGTTTTCAAAGAAGTGCAGGATGAACCAATTCCCTTATTAGGGCTAGACTTAAGAAATCAATAAAATTATTGTGGTGGGTTACACTTTCATAGCTGGGCAAACTACACGGAAAGTGTTCCTAGAATGACTAATCCATGGTTGTATCATTTTTGTTATTATTTAAAATATTAATACTAGAAAGAAAAAAAATCTGAAATCTGTAAAAATCACAATTCTTGCATTAAAAGTAGTTTGATTTAAACATTTCCGTGTATCGAAACCTCGTGGATGCAAAAAATCTCCGTTGGAAAATAGGAGGAGGAACCACAAAACCCTAGGAATTAACTTGCATTCACATCGTGACCCTTGGCTTCATCATCAGGTTCAATGGTGATCTCTCACCATCGAAACAGAGAGACGTTTCAAAACATCTACTCTGAATCTAATGACAATGGACTTAGATAGTGAAGCCAAGAAAAATGAGGGAAGAATATTTTATTGTGGCTGTCACCTTCAAGTTAAAATTGGTTTGTCCTGATCCTAATTTATAATTCTCAATAATTGTTGCTTTCACGTGGTCACTCTTTAATATTTTACATCCCTTATTCTATTTTCTCTGTATAATCCAACCAACACGACTCTCTCTCAGCGGTCGCGAGTTTGTCATTATTAGGGGAAAGAAGCCCAAAGCTTTTGTTAGTTTTCTCGTTTACATGTTTAGTCACATGATGAGCACCGTATGACTTCACAAGGAAAACAAACAAAACAAGAACGAACTTCTTCTTGGTAATAAAAAGCCTCAAAAGCTGTGGGTGAAAGGATAAGGTCATATAATTTTGTAAGTATTCATTTTTCAACTCCTTTCAGGAGTGTATTTATCCAGTTGACCTTCCTAAAGGAAAGTGTCTCTCTAATGGCATTTCCGCATTTTCACCTAGCAATGGATTTTTCGGAATAAGGCTCATGACAAAATGGATCTTCTGAATTAAGGCCTATGACCCACGACCCACAACCATGACAGGGTCACAACAAAGTTTAGGCTAGATTCATATCGCACAGGGTCTGATCGTCCTTAACCCAAATTAACATTACATAGGCCCTTACTATATATAAAAGATATAATAAGCTCCTCTCAACCCGATGTGGAACTAAATAAAACCATAAGATAAAAGACATGATTAAAACATATATTTATATAAAATAATATTAATTAAATTTTAAACATATTTACAAAAATGTATGTGAAAAATATGAAACCATGGATTTTTATCTTGTCTTGTCGTCAAAGTTTAGATTGTGTGTTTTTGACAAGGTTTGATCATGATTGGGGTATTTCGTGTGTGAGGGTCAACGTTTTTAACAATCATACCCAACCCAACAACCCTATTGTAGTAATACTATTGATACTATTCAGCACCATAGTTTTCACTAATACTTGATTAAGATTGATATTGAGCTGGTGTTGGATATAATGATACTTTAAGTTTCAATCATTATATTATGATACATTAACCTTACAATGTTAATTATTGGGTAGTTTGGATGCAGCGGTCGTAGTGTGAACAAATAAAAGAAGATCCTCTAGTTAGAAATGATACTTAAACTTTCCAGTTTCCACATGGTGAGTAGTGAGTACCTACCATCATTAACTCCACAAGGGAAACAAACGGGAATGTCACACTCACTGACCAATGGTGCTTTCCCATGAGGATGGAAAATTGTGTGACTTGACAATTTCCTCTACGGCTCTACCAAACAATGCTGAAACCGAGAAAACAAAGAAAGAGACATACCACTGTTTCAAGTCATAATGGAGCAGAGCAAGTGGACAACACTTCAATTATTCTTCCCAAAGGCACAAGGAAGTTGCTAAATACTTTCCTCTACGAATCAACTCTGAGAGCAAGAAAATAATAAATCCTCCGCTCCATTGGTTCGGCCTCAAGGGCATTTACCTAATCCCAGCTTGTCACTGGAAGTTAGATATCTTTCACAACTCATCTTTGTTGCAATTATGGCTGCTTTAGACTCTGCTTCTTCTTCCTCTGTTGCCTCTGCAATTGAATCTTCTTCAACTTACGATGTGTTTATCAACTTTAGGGGCGAAGATCTTCGCAACAATTTCATTGGATTCCTCTACAAAATTTTGAATTACAAAGGAATCCATGCCTTTCTTGATAGTGAAAAACTGCGGACTGGAGAAGAAATTGGCCCAGCCCTCTATGAAGCGATTAGGGGTTCCAAAATTGCAATCCCTGTCTTCTCTAAAGGATATGCAGATAGTAAATGGTGTTTGGATGAACTTGTTGAGATAGTTCAATGCCATGAATCCAACAAGCAAATAATCCTCCCCATATTCTTCAATGTTGACCCAAAGGATGTTCGGCATCAGACCGGAACTTTTGAGAAAGCGTTCCTAGAATACCAGAAGAAGTTTGATCCAAAAAAGGTAAAGAGCTGGAGGAAGGCTTTGAGAGTGGTAGGGGAGTTGAAAGGAGATGTTATCGATGATACTAAGTAAGTGTTCAACCCAAAAACTTTTTCTCCAGTTAAGTCTCATCATGTATTTTTTGTTTTTTTCCTTGTTCTGTGTACTATTAGAATTTTATTGATTTTCATTTCAAAATATTCTTCAATCTGTTTCTTTTTCTCTTTATTTGATATTTTCATCCCTTTGCTTGTTCTTGTGCTTTTATTTTTTAAATAAAATAACTATAGGAATCAAGCAGAGGTAGTTGAATCAGTTGTCAAAAAAGCTCTAAGGGAATTGGTCGATAGAACATGCTTCCCTGAGGGCGAGTACCGCATTGACATGGATTCCAGAGTAAAGGATCTATCTTCATTATTAAATATTGGCTCCAATGACGTTCAATTTGTGGGAATTTGTGGTTCTGGTGGTATCGGGAAGACGACTCTTGCCAAGGCAGCCTATAATGACATCCTTTCAACCTTTGGTGACCGTTGTTTTCTTTCAGACGTTAGAGAAAAAGCAACACAATTCGAGGGTTTAGTGTCATTGCAGAAGCGATTCCTAATGGATATTTTCAATGAGGACTTTGACATAAGAGATCTTCCTAGAGGGAAAAAAATTAATAGAAGAAAGAGTTGGATGGAAAAAGGTTTTACTTGTTCTAGATGACGTTGACACTGAAGACCAGATAAATGCTTTGGCTGGTAATCTCAATTGGTTT
This sequence comes from Hakea prostrata, assembly GCF_041222555.1. Taxonomy (NCBI): domain Eukaryota; kingdom Viridiplantae; phylum Streptophyta; class Magnoliopsida; order Proteales; family Proteaceae; genus Hakea; species Hakea prostrata. The sequence continues at coordinate 49,087,038 of NC_142609.1, read as the reverse complement.
GGCAAAGGAAGCAGGGTCATAATTACAACAAGGGATGAAGGTATTTTGAACTTAGCTAAAGTTAATGGAGAAAAAATATACAGGCCTCAATTGCTAGATCATGTGCATTCTCTTCAACTATTTAGTTGGTATGCCTTTCAAAATAGCCAACCTCCACAAGATTATAGGAAACTCTCACATGATGTGGTATGCCATTCTGGAGGGCTACCTCTAGTTCTAGAGGTCTTTGGGTCTTATCTATCAAATATAAGTGACAAAGATGAGTGGAAAGCCACATTAACAGCGTTAAAAGAAATTCCTCCTGAAAAAGTCCAAAGAAGGCTAAGGATAAGCTATGACAATTTGGAAAATGATTATCAAAAAGACATATTTCTTGATGCAGCTTGCTTTTTCATTGGATGGAAAAAAGAAACTGTAACTTCCATATGGGAAGCTTGTGGCTTTCATCCAAAACCAGCAATATCCAGATTAATAAATAGATCCCTCCTAAAGCTTGATGGTGAATGCTTGACGATGCATGATCACATTAGAGACATGGGAAGAGAAATTGTCTTAAAAGAAAGCCGTGAAGATCCAAGTAAGCGTAGCAGGCTATGGTCTTATGGCAACGTTGTGGAAGTATTAGGAGGACATAAGGTAACGCCTAAACACATCCCTCACCCCCTTCTTTTTCTTAATATAGTTTTGTTATCCAACAATTTCCATTTAATTGAGTTATTTTCTATTATAGGAAACTGAAACAATAAAAGGCATGAGCTGCTTGTATGATCTAGAGCCACCTTTTAATCTATCTACGGAATCTTTGAAGCTGATGCCCAATTTAAGATTCCTTGATGTTACTTCTTCATTTAAATCGGTTATGAAGACAAGGTTCCAGCTTTCCAATTTCTATCATAAGGGATTAGTTTATCTCAAGCTATCACACAACAGTTCTAATCAACTTTGGAATGTCAGACCTCTAGATAAACATAAGGTATATCATTCGAGTTTTTCTTTTTCCCAATAATAATATTAAGTTTTATAAATCGTAATATATGTATGTTTTCTCTTTGTTAATTTACAGGTGTTTCAAAAATTGAAAATTCTCGATCATAGTAAATGTTACCACCTTCCAAAGTCCCCAAACTTTTCATGGTTTCCTTCCTTGGAGCAATTACACTTTGGAGGATGTCGTTCATTGAAGGAGTTAGACGAGTCCATTGGGCAGTTGAGTCAACTCAAAGGGCTTTTTCTCAACAAGTGCGAGTCACTTAAGAAATTGCCTGAGTCCATTGGTTATCTAAAATCACTAGTTAAGCTTGATCTGTCCTTTACAAAGTGAGAACTCCCAGCTTTGGGATGACTTCTCTCAGGTTATTCTTCTTGGTGCGCCCTCGGTTGCGAGTCCTTGGTTATTAATCCTGTTGCGATCCGTGGACTCCCGGCATTTTGGGTGTTCTCCGAGAGCTTATTCTTGGGTGCTTCCTCTGCGTCTTGGTGATCTGTCCTGTTGCTTGGCTTCAATATGCTCCCGCTTTCTGGTGTTTCTCTCGGCTTTTCTTCGTGTCCTCTTTCGTTGCCTGGCCTTGGGGCCTTCTCTGTTGCTTGTCTGGGTGTACAAATGGCTCCCCGCATTTCTGGTGCTTCTCTCAAGAGCTTATTCTTGAGTCTTGCGTCACTCAGAATTTCCTGTCAATTGGTGATCTTCCTGTTGCTTGATCTATCTTTCTGGCTCCCGCCTTTCTGGTGTTCTCTCGGGCTTTCTTGTCGTTGCTCACTCAAGAATTTGCCTGAGTCAATTGGTGATCTAAAATCACTAGTTAAGCTTGATCTGTGGCTTTCAAAAATAGAAGAACTCCCAAACAGCATTTCTAGGATGACTTCTCTTGAAGTGCTTATTCTTCAACATTGTTCCTCACTCAAGAAGTTGCCCGATGGTGTTGAATTGTTAGAAAAGCTTGAGGTACTAGATTTTCAAGATTGCTCCAATCTAGCGAAGCTACCAAGATCATTTGGGGGAATGAGATGTTTGGAAAGAATAGAACTGGTGGGAATCCCTATTACTGAATTTCATGATGATTTTTCAATGCCTCCAAATTTAGTGGAGCTGGAAATCACTTGGCTAGAACAACTTAACTCCCTCCCGGCAAATTTGTCGGCCCTGAAAACTTTGAAGCAATTACGGATTTGTCAATGCCAAATGTTGGAATACATCCCAGCGCTTCCATCATGTTTGGTTGAACTTTGTATTCAACGATGTGGTTCGTTGGCACGACTACCTGGTCTGTCAAAGTTAAAATTGTTGAGAACATTAACACTCACGAATTGTGAAAAGCTGGAGGAAATCCCTGGCCTCGAGGAAATAGAATCATTGTCCGAATTGAATGCGAGAGGATCGTTTAACTTGGCATTTACCCAAAAGAAAAAGAAGACACAGGTGCCGGCCATCTCCCAAATCCCCGTACGTATCATGTTTTCTATAGAAAGTAGAAAGTAGAAACTACATACCAGTTAATCTATTGTTTTGACTTTTGATTATTGATACTTGTTTGTCCTGATATTATTTAATTGCAGAGACCACTTTCACTGGGTCACTGGCCACGTCACGTACTATTCTTTCCCTTGTTCTGAAAATCTCACCCGACCCCAGCAGGCTCTCTTTGGAATCGGGTTGGAGACCAATCCAAACAGACGTTTATGCTTCCATCCACAAAAAGAATAAAAAAGTCCGTTGCTTGCATTCGCTGTCAGTGAAGAACTCGAATGGTGGAGAGGTGTCCTACATTTGCCATTTCAGAGGCTTCGACTGGTTCGGAGTTCCGTTGCACGAAAATGATAAAATTGAGATTTTTCGTATCACTGCACCTGGCTCGCTGGTAAAATTCTGCGAGATCTTGTACACGAAAGGGGAACTTGGTACGCAAATGCCTCGTCAAAATTCAAATACATTGATGGGTACCAGATTTCTCCGAAGAAGAAGAAGAAGAATTTTCTAAGCTAGAAGAAAACTTTCCTGAACCAGATTTATCCAAAGAAGACTTTCCTAAAGTATATGTGTTGAGTCGTTTAAGACTACTGGACTCTGTTTCTGATGCAATGGCAGAAGAGGAAGCAGAAATGTTGAGGCCCGGTAAGAGAGTTCGCTTTCATAATGATGACAGTCCAGACCTCAATGGGGTGTTAAAAGGTACCAACACCAATTCAAGCTATATATATTCTGTTGAAATCATTTAATTATTTAATTTATTTCTCCACATACATTCTAATCTACTAATTAACAGATAGAGAACCATTAATTTGCTGATCAGATCCAAATTAAGTTTGATCAGTTGCTGAAGAATGCCCGTTGATTTCATTTCATGCATAACAACCAAGTGCTTCATTTCTAATCTAAAATGGGATCGATATGACACTGTTTGCGAACTACCATCTACTGCAACTACTTAAGCACAGTTTTTTTTGTGGTGAGGCCTTTTTCTCTTCTACTACTGAGTTTAACCTTTTTAATTTGTTGTTGTGACTTGTGACTCACCTTAATAATTATAATAATAAATAAATAAATAAAAACATTCTAACGTTCTTTATTTTATTATACCAGGCTATACATAATTTTCTCATATGTTTGTTTCAAGGGATGGAGTCAGTGATCAGCTGAACGAAACAGAAGTTCAAATTACTTTTTACATTAGGTGTGTAAAGCTATGTGATCTCTCTCCAGACGAGCAAAGAGCCCATTGACTAAGCTAAGAGAAAACCATTGTTGGTTGGAAATGAAAATGAATGCATATTTTGAAAAACAAGAAAACCCCCTCTTCACAGGAATGGTCCTCTAAGGAGCAAGCAGGTAAGATTAACCAAATTTGGATTTATTTTTCATATTTTAATTGTGTTCGCTATGTAATCATGGAAAGAATTTTGGGCTAAATGCTAATTTCTGTTTCTTGTAGTTTTGTAAACCTTATGCACGCATGTCGCCTTTGCTACAAAAATCACATTTCCGAGGCCTAAAAATGTTGCTACGAAAAAATGATACAGTTATGAGAGGATACGTAATATCGAAATCATACTAATAATTTTATAGTTATGGATTTACGTAGATCTTTTTCTTTTTTTTCAATAAATTATACTTACACATCTTGTGTTTACAAATAATTATATTTACATCTTCTAAAATTTGTTCTATTACTTTGGCACCCATTATATTTTAAATTATATTGTTGCAACCGATATAGAATAACCAACACCAGTTGCAGAGAGGAGAGCAAGGTCAACCCTGAACATCCAATGGTCAAAGGTAATTGAACCACAATTGGCAAGTAAGGGTGCAAGTTTGGCCCTAACCCGCTCTAAGCCCGCCATGAGCCCTAATAGGAATTCATACATGAAATTAATTCCACCACAGGCAATAAGCTGCATCAACATAGTTAGATAATCTGAACCAAGGTCGATACATTGTAGCCTATCAAATATAAGAGAATAGCGAAGACTTGGTTCTACCAAAGGGTGATTATCTAGATATCACACCGACATCAATTCTTAATTATCAAACAAACAAACAAACAAAAATCACATACAAGATGGCCCATGATGGCTTCCTTTGACCTCCAGGCATCAGTTTTGATCATACTAGAGAAGAGATGGAGGGGACCAGGCAAGACTATGCCCATCTACCATTCATATGAATTGGTTCAATTTTTATTATTTTTTTATTATTTGTTTTTAATGAACTAGGGTCAACCTGGTTCTGCTTAGTCCTCTATCCAACCGCTTGGCTTTTCTCGGAATTCAATCTTCAGACTGGCCCTTAGCTCTACCAGAAATCCAGCTTTCGAACTAGCCTCTTGGCTCTAGACTAATGTCTCAGCACCCCACAAAAAAGAGTAACTGGCCCAACCACTTGGCAACAGATATTTTTCCAACAAATATCTCAGCCATTACTCGTCAGCAAAATCGTACTTGGATAAGAAGCTATCTTTATATAGCTGTATGTGTGCTGAGGCATTAAATTCAAAAGACGGACCAAATCAAACTAGCCATCAATAGTCACTATATTGCAAAACAATATATCTTTTTTTTTTCTTCTTTCTTTCTTTCTTTACAATGGTGTTATAATATATATATATATATAAAAAAAAAAAGGATGAGAATGAGAATACTACATATGCCACCAACAAGAGTCGAACCCACAATCTCTTCACTAAGAAATATTGTTCATTACCAATTGAATAACTCTATTTTGTTTTTTATGCATTCCAAGTCAAATTATTTTGAAAGATAAAGAAATCTTAAATAGGGGTTTGTCACTTTATAAAGTTTAAATTAAAATGGTGGGTGGATGTAATTTTAGCATGGTGGTGGTATTTTTTTATGTAGAGGTAGTAAATTTAAGAAGGTCATAGGTTCAAACTTTTGGTTCTATATTCCTTCTCTCTTTCTGGGCCTCGAAAGTGTACTTTTTTTTTTATTCTTTCTTTCACAACAACGTCTCTCTATTGAAATTTTAGTTGCATAATTGTTTTTATGAATGCAAAGCAAACACAATTAAAATGTTAAAAAGAAATAACAAAAAATAGAGTTAATCTTGTCTTCATCCCAGTCCTTCAAAGAGGGGTTTCTGCAGTTTTTGCAAATAAATGAAATAAATTCGAAAAATTAATGAAATAAATTAGTGAAACAATTTTTTTATAAAAAAATTCAAAATTAGAAAAATGAACTCATTAACTTGTTTTTTTGTGAAATTTTCCTCAAATCCTATCATAGTTTGACTTCAAAAAACCACTTGACAAGTAATCAAACAATTTTCAATAAAAAATACATTACAGAATTGAAATAATCAAATGAATTTGACGTGAATTAGAATCAAATATAATGAAAAAAATGATATGTTTATACATTTTTGATGGAGGGGAATCACTGAGGGTCCTTGGATTGAAGTCAATTATTGAAAATAATGAGTTCGGCTGACCTCAAGTTGATGATTCATGAAGGAACAATTTTCATTTTTAATCCACAGTCATATGAAAAATTTTCTGAGTTTGACTAATTAAATCCAACTCCCTTGGCTGGACTTAATCCTTGTTCCAATTGCAACATCTATATAATTACCAGCAGATTAAAGATTGGGTCCGTTTTCGCACTCAAGTCAATAATATTGTAGTACAAAACGGAATAGTGCAAAAAACAAAAAACAGGAAAGTTGAAGATGTATGTGAATGAGAACAAATTAAGGAATCGTGAAAGCTTAATTCTACTTATAAGGATTGTTGTTCTGACATTAGTCAATGCTTGCTGAAAAGAACAAAAGTAGAAGATCTGGCATTTTAGAAGACTGGATTAATGCCTCTCTACTGAAAATAGCAGAATCGAACATTGGATTGGCATATTTGGATTGCCCGGAATGATTTTGTTTTCAAATGGACGAGTATGTGGCGCAAATCACTTCTGGTTGATACACTTGATTAAGATTGATATTGAGTTGGTCTTGGCATGATAATAAAGATGTGAATCACCACCTGCAATGCCATTACCTGAACTATTAAAAAAAATAGATTCGAAGTGATTGATAATAGTATATGTTTTTTTTTTTTTGGTTTTTGGTAAACAAAAGAGGGATGCAATAGCGGCGACCTAGCGCCCCCCGCTGCTACGTAATACTCGGACATTTTATCGAGTGCAACCTATGCAAGCATCACAAAAGCCGGTAGCACTCATGCCCAGACAAAGAACACACAACTGTCCAATGCAAGAAACAGAGGAGCAGAAAGGATTTAAATCTTAGACATGAGGTTTACCAAACCGCTTGGAGTAAGCTTGGGACCACTAGACCACCACCGCCAATGGTGACAATAATATATGTAGGATCTTCAGCTATTTAGCGGGAAAAGAAAAAAAGGCTTCAGGTATGAGATGATAGTGAAAGATCTTCTCTATCTAGCCTACATGTCAGATTATCCTCTCATACTGTCCAATCTCACACGAGCAGATACTTTTGAGTGTACGTCTCACACTGTGTAGCTTGACATAGACAGATATTAAGACTTACATGTAAATGTGAGAATAGTTTGATATGCAAACTGGCTGGTGAAAAGGATCTTAATTCATGAGAATGGCACCATGAGAATTTTTTTTTTTTGGAGAGGGGGTTTCGGTAGCACCATAAGATTTGAGTGATTTTGGTAGGATTCAACGCCATTAAGCAAGATATCGTGAAACATTAGATTGGGATCTCGAAAAAAGTTTTGATTATGACTCTTGAAGAACTAACGATCGATATAGACATGTTGACCAACATGCAAGATCCGGCAGTCTAAAATCACTTACGCTTAATAGTTGCAAATTTCAAATTTGAGATCCAACAAACTCAACCTTTTCATCCCACTTGCGCAAAGTTGCAATTAGTAATCCTGTAGTAACCCACCACGTATTCATGAAAGTATTTTCCTTTTAAAAAAAAAAGTAAAGTGTTCTCTTTTTTTGGTGAAGAGTAAAGTGTTCTCCACTTGCCCCATTTTGACAAGGAGTAGAGTATGTCTCTTTTTTAATTTTCTTGGTTTCCGCGTTGTTTGGTAGTGGAAATTACCTTCACATGTTCAAAGTGTTCTCCAATTGCTCTACTTTTACTTTACTTTGTATTGCTCTTTCTTCTTTTGTTGGTTACCGCGTTGTTTGGCAGTGGAAATTGCAACAACATTTCTTTGTTTCGCCTGCTGGCACTTAAACTTTTCACATGGTGAGTAGCATCATTAACTCCACAAGGCAAACAAACAAGAACTTCTTTCCTTCTTTTCGGTAATAAAAATCTTCTAAAAAAAACAAGAACTGATGACTAGATATTTCAACGCCAATAATTAATTAATTAGATAATTCGGTTAAAGTAAGAGGAGAGCTTGGTGATAATCATTATATATTAATGGAATTAAATATTGATGTCCATGAAATCTGGGATATTTTTTAAGGCAATGTGATCACACTCACTGACCAATGGTGCTTTTCAGTGAAGATGGAAAATTGTGTCACAATTTCCTCTACGAAATAACGCGGAAACCGATAAAAAAAAAGAAAGAGACATACCTGATACCACTACTCTAAGTTACAATGGTGCAAAGCATGTGGACAATGCTTTTATTCTTCCAAGCCGCACGGAACCGCACGGAAGTTGCGAAATACTTTCCTCTGCAGATCAACTCTAAGACCAAGAAAAAAATAAAACCACACTCAAATGGATTGGCTTGCATTTACCTAATCCCAGCTTGTCACTGGAAATAGTTTGAGCTAAACAACACTAGCTTCCTACAACTCAAGATCAATTTGGAAATCAGCAAGGTACTACATTTGTTGTTGGAACTTATTAATATAATTAATAAATTAAATGTTCAAGGGTAAATTTGAAAATTCACTATTATGGCGGTTACAAAATAGGGTTATATATTTTGGTAACCACCGCATAATTGAGAGTGATTGCATTACGTAAATTTTCCATAAACAGCGTCTCCTATCTCTCTCCCTTTCTCCAAGAAATGCAGGAAGGAGAAACCCTTTGGAGGTTTACTTCCTTTGCTTCAAATCACTATCTCATCCTTTCCACACGGCATTTGGGTTGTTGATATTATTCCCTTTCCTAGTGATTGTGGAATCTCCCCGGTAAAGTTTTGGTGGTGGAACGAGAACGTGGATCCAGAATTACTTCCGCTGCGAATACTTCAAGTAAGGAAAAGCGAATCCAGGTAAGGAATCTTTCCCCCATCAATTAATTGAATTGAACTATTTTTTAAGTATTACCAATAGGTTGAGATAGTTAGGAAGAGCTCTTTCAACAGCTAATCTTCGTCGCAATCATGGCTTCTTCTTCCTCCTCTGTTGTCTCTGCAACTAAATCTTCTTCAACTTACCATGTGTTTATCAACTTTAGGGGCAAAGATCTTCGCAACAATTTCATTGGATTCCTTTACAAAATTATGAATGACAAAGGAATCGATGCCTTTATTGATAGTGAAAAACTATGGACCGGAGAAGCAATTGGCCCAGCCCTCTATGAAGCGATCAGGGATTCCAAAATCTCAATCCCTGTCTTTTCCGAAGCTTATGCGGATAGCAAATAGTGTCTGGACGAACTTTTTGAGATAGTTTGTTATTCCCAGATTGACACTGAGAGGGGGGTGAATCAGTGTCTTCAAAAATTCACCACAATGTGGCTGGGTCTACCAGACAATGTACTACCACTCTGCAATCAAGGCACTCCAATATGTGCAACAAAGAAAAATAAACAAAAACGCAATGCACCAGAGTTTACGTGGTTCGGCCAAATTGCCTACATCTACGGAATAATACCCTACCTAGGGTTTCGTATATTACTCAATACACTCTTAGATATTTTGACTGCTATAACAGTCCAGGAACACCAATCCCTGTTATAGTCTAAAATGCAATTAAGACAAGGGCACCAACCCCAATCCCCTAGACAAGCTCCAACTTGCTAGGTCACATTATTTTGACTGCTACAACAGTCCAGGAACACCAATCCCTGCTATAGTCTAAAATGCAATTCAGACAAGGGCACCAACCCCAACCCCCTAGACAAGCTCCAACTTACTAGGTCACAATGTAAACCAATAATTCAAGTTCCCCAAATTACATTCATGAGCTAGATTCTTCATCACTAAACATAACCTAAAAAATAATAGACAATCACTTGTGAATACGGGTTACCTCAACTTGTGTAAGATGCATGGTAACAATACTTGTTTCTCTTTTTCTCCAACTCCTTTTTTTTTCTCTTTTCAATCTTTTTCAATTTTCTCTCTTTAAAAAAGCCATACAACCATGTTCCCTTCTTTTCTTCTGCTGCTTCTCTTTTCTTCTCTTTCCTTCTCTTTCACTTTCTTTCTTGTTCAGCAAAACAAAAGACTTCTTATTCCCAAGCTTCAGATCTCCATAGCCAACCAACGTTCTGGTTCGACCTCCACACTATTCCCAAGCTCCTCAAAAACGTCCTCACTCTTTTGCTGGAGTTTGCTCTCCTTTTATAGATTAATTTAACTCAGAGTTTGAATCAAACTCAGAGTTCTTATCTAACTTAAACAAGGAGTGTTTTAACGTACAAATCGGACTAACTTCGAGATCTCCAATGAACAATCCCACCGTTGGATTTGAAGATCAAGAAGTCTTGAAGCTCTCCTCCAAAAATCGGCTCAATCGGTCACTGGATGACCATCCGATGAAGAGGTTGATCAAAACTGGACTCAGAGTTTGAATCAAACTCAGAATTCCTATCTGACTTAAACAAGGAGTGTTTTGACGTACCAATCGGACTAACTTAGAGATCTCCAATGAACAATCCCACCGTTGGATTTTAAGATCAAGAAGTTGTGAAGCTCTCCTCCAAACATCGACTCAATCGGACACTGGATGACCATCCGATGAAGAGGTTGATCAGAACTGGACTGAGACCCTCAAAAACGGGATTCTTGAGTTTTCTTTATTTGAATTGGATTCTTTGTCTCGGAACCTTTTTGTGTGTTGCTGTACCATATCAAAACCCACTTAAGTTGCCAACAATGACAACACCTTCATTTTAGGCCAATGGAACAACATAGTTCAATGCTATGAATCCTACAATCAAATAATCATGCCCATATTCTTCAATATTTTTTTTTTTTGGTAAACTATTTTAGGGGGTTTTGAGAGTCTGAGTTAAAAGAGAGTGTAAAAGGGGTATTTAACTTAGATAGAGGGTTGGGTATGAGTTTAATTAATCCCAATTGTTTTTACATATATAATTATTCTTTCTACTCAATGTATGCCTGTAAAAGGGGGGGGGGGTGGGGGGAGGGGGGGGGGGGAGGAGGGGGGGGGGGGGGGGGGGGGGGGGGGGGGGGGGGGGGGGGGGGGGGGGGGGGGGGGGGGGGGGGGGGGGGGGGGGGGGGGGGGGGGGGGGGGGAAAAAAAAAAAAAAAAAAAAAGCTGGCAGCTGAACACCATAAATACCATGTTCATGGATTTGTTTTGATCATTTTTGTTGATGATTCATGAAGGAACAGTTTTCATTTTTAATGCACTTTCATTTGAAATATTTTCTGAGTTTGACTAATTAATTTAAATCCAACTCCCTCGGCTGGACTTAATCCTTATTACAATTGCAACATCTATATAATTAATTACCAGCAGATTAAAAATTTGGTCCGTTTTCGCACTGAAGTCAATATTGTAGTACACAAAACAAAAAATAGGAAATAGAAGATGTATGTGAATGAGAACAAATTAAGGAATCGTGAAAGCCTAATATCTACTTATAAGAATTTATTAATGGAGAAAGGGGAGAATTAAGATAAGATCAAGGGATTAGTTCAAGTAAAGGAGCAAGAGTTGTTCTGACATTACTCAATGCATGCTGAAAATGATGGCCTTTCCCTCCATCTTTCAGACTGGAGGTGAGTCGGAGGCCGTACGAGACTGGAGGGAAAGGTCATCATTATCCACAACACCATCTCTTTCATTTTGTCATGGAGTACCCGTATGCAAAGAAAGAAATTTCGTTCGTTTCGCCCGGTTCGCTGGGCAGCGAACCGAGCGAAATGACGAATTTTCGCTTACATTTCGCCGAACTTGGGCTTTGAGATTTCGCCCAAAAAGGTTTTTTATTTTGAGTTCTGAGTCTTCTGACTTCCAAATACTGAGGTGAGATAAAGACAAAACAGCATTAAATGCTTGTCTCCCCATTAATGTAAATAAACAAAACCCTCTTCAACGTGATTTATTTTAAAATAATAAACTCTATTCAACCTGCACTTCAGAAATTTCAGGTTTTGAGTTCGTTTCTTTCTCATTTCTTCTTGTCGACGCCGCTGCAACTCTAATGGATGCTTCGCCGCTGCTACTCAGATGGTTCGCCGCTGCTGCTATTTTGATGGTTCGCCGCTGCAAGCCAAGATCTGTCTCACTGTGTTTTTTTTTCTCTTTCTCTATTTCTTTCTTTCTTCTTCTTCATCTCTTTCAACGATCGAGCAAAAACAGCACCACCTGTGGTATTACTCTTCAGTTTATTTATGTTTCTCTCTTTCTTTCTTCTTCTTCTCCATCTCCTTCAACGATCCGGCAAAAACAGCACTAAATCCGGCAATTTTCGTTTGATTCGCCGGAAAATCGTCGATTTTCCGGCGACATTTCGATTTTCCGGCAACCATTTATACATCTCGTTTCGCCCCCTGGTTTCGTTTCGCCGGGGGGCGAAACTGGCGAATTTCGCCGATATTTCGACGAAATTCGCCGAAATTTCTTTCCATGCCCGTATGTATGTATGTCTCTTCTTTAATTTTCTTGGTTTTCCCGTTGTTTGGTAGAAGAAATTGTCACATCATCTCTTTCTCTCTTTCTTCACATGTTCAAAGTGGAACGTTCCACAGTTCCACTTGCTCCACTTTTACTTTACTTGGAGTGGTATTGCACTTTCTTCCTTTTTCTTGGTTTCCGGGTTGTTTGGTAGTGGAAATTGCGACAACATTTCTTTGATTTGCCTGCTGGCACTTTAACTTTTCACATGGTTAGTAGTTAGTACCATCATTAACTCCCTCCACAAGGCAGAAGACAAATAAGAAAATTTTCTTTTTTTTAACAACTTCTTTCTTTCTTTTCGGTAATAAAAATCTTCTACAAATAAACAAGAACTGATGACTAAATATTTCTAACTCCCTTTAAATTAATTAATCAGATAATTTGGTTAAAGATTTAAAGTAAGTGGAGAGCTTGGTGATAATCATTATATATTTTATATTTATAGAATCAAATATTAATGTCCATGAAATCTGGGATATTTTTGAAGGCAAAATGTCATTCGATCACACACACAGTGAGCAATGGTGCTTTCCCATAGAAGACGGAAAATCACAATTTTCACTACCCAACAATGCGAAAACCAAGAAAAGAAAGAAAGAGACATACCACTGTTTCAAGTCATAATGGAACAGAGCAAGTGGACAACGCTTTAATTATTCTTCCAAGGCACACGGAAGTTATCGACATTAGAGCTGAACAACCCACTCGGTGAGCTCCATTGGGTCGGCCAATTAGGCATTTACCTAATCCCAGCTTTGTCACTAGAAATAATTAGAGCTGAACAACCCTAGCTTCCAATTTGGTTGAGATACAAAGAGCTCTTCTAACAACTTATCTTCGTCACACAAATCATGGCCGCTTTGGACTTAACTTCTTCTTCCTCTATTGTCTCTGCAACTAAATCTTCTTCAACTTACGATATCTTTATCAACTTTAGGGGCAAAGATCTTCGCAAGAATTTCATTGGATTCCTTTACAAATTTATGAATGACAAAGGAATCAATGTCTTTCTTGATAATAAAAAACTGCAGAATGGAGAAGAAATTGCCCCAGCCCTCTATGAAGCGATTAGGAGTTCTAAAATTGCAATCCCTGTCTTCTCTGAAGGTTATGCAGATAGCAAATGGTGTTTGGACGAACTTGTTGAGATGGTTCAATGCCAGAAATCCAACAAGCAAATAATCCAGCCCATATTCTTCAATGTTGACCCATCGGATGTTCGGCATCAAACCGGAACTTTTGAGAACGCGTTCCTAGAACACCAGAAATTTTATCCCAAAAAAGTAGAGAGCTGGAGGGAAGCTTTGAGAGTGGTAGGGAGCTTGAAAGGAGAAGTTATCGACGAAACTACGTAAGTCTCTAACCCACAAACTTTTTTCTTAAGTTAGTCTCATATATATGTTATTTTTCGTTCTGTAGCTATTAGAATTTTATTGATTTTCATTTCAGAAGATTCTCCAATCGGTTTCTTCTTCTCTTTATTTGATATGTTCATCCCTTTACTTGTTCTTGTGATTTTATTTTTAAATAAAACAACTACAGGAATCAAGTAGAGGTAGTTGAATTAGTTATCAAAAGGGCTCGAAGGGAATTGGACAATAACACACCCTTCCCTAAGTGGGAGTACGTTGACATGCATTCCAGAGTAAAGGATCTATTTTCTTTATTAAATATTGGCTCCAGTGACGTTCAATTCGTGGGAATTTGTGGTTCTGGTGGTATCGGGAAGACGACTCTTGCCAGGGCTGTCTATAATGACATCTTTTCAACCTTCGATAACTGCTGTTTTCTTTCAGACATTAGAGAACAAGCAACACAATTCGGTCTTGTGTCGTTGCAAAAGCAATTCCTAAAGGATATTTTCAAGGAAGACCTTGAGGTAAAAGATCTTGAAAGAGGAAAAGGATTGATAAAAGAAAAAATTAGCAACAAAAATGTTTTTCTTGTTCTTGATGACGTTGACACTAAAGAACAGATAAATGCTTTGGCTTGTAATCTCGATTGGTTTGGTAAAGGAAGCAGGGTCATAATTACAACAAGGGATGAATGTATTTTGGACTTGCCTAAAAATAATGGAGCTAAAATATACAAGCCTCAGTTGCTAGATCGTGTGCATTCTCTTCAACTATTTAGTTGGCATGCCTTTCAAAATAATAGCCAACCTCCAGAAGATTATATGGAACTCTCACATGATGTGGTACGCCATTCTGGAGGGTTACCTTTAATTTTAGAGGTATTCGGGTCTTATCTGTCAAATATAAGTGACAAAGATGTGTGGGAAGACACATTAAAAGCATTAAAAGAAATTCCTCCTGGAGAAGTCCAAAGAAGGCTAAGGATAAGCTACGATAATTTGGAAAATGATTTTCAAAGAAACATATTCCTTGATGCGGCTTGCTTTTTCATTGGATGGAAAAAGGAAACTCTAATTTCCATATGGCAAGGTTGTGGCTTTCATCCAGAAGCAGCATTATTCAGATTAATAAAGAGATATCTTCTAAAGTTTGATGGTGAATACTTGAGAATGCATGATCACATTCGAGACATGGGAAGAGAAATTGTCTTAGAAAAAAGCCGTAATGATCCAAGTAAGCGTAGTAGGCTATGGTCTTACAGCAACATTGTGGAAGTATCAAGTAGGCATAAGGTAACACTTAAACCTCCCCCCCCCCCCCCTCCCTTTTCTATTTCTTAATATAGTTCTATTTCCAACAATTTCCATTTAATTGAGTATTTTTCTGTTATAGGAAGCTAACACAATAGAAGGAGTGAGCCTTCACCATGCCTCAAAACCACATTTTGATCTAACTATGGAATCTTTGAAGCTGATGCCTAATTTAAGATTTCTTAGCATTTCTTCTCAGTTTGAATGTTTTTCGGAGAGAAGTTTCCAGATATCCAGTTTATACTATAGGAGATTAGCCTATCTCAAGCTATCACACAACGGTTCTAATCAATTTTGGAATGATGGACCTCCATATGAACATAAGGTATAGTATTCAACATTTTTCTTTTTTTCAATAATAGTATTAAGTATTATAAATTGTAATATATGTATGTTTTCTCTTTGTTTACAGCGGTTTCAAGAGTTGAAAATTCTCGATCATAGTTACTGTTTTAACCTATCAAAATCCCCAAACTTTTCATGGTTTCCTTCGTTGGAGCAATTAGACTTTCAAGGATGTGAGTCATTGGAAGAGTTAGACGAGTCCATTGGGCAGTTGAGTCAACTCAAAAATCTTATTCTCAAGAGGTGCAAGTCACTTAAGAAATTGCCCGACTCCATTGGTGACTTGAAATCCCTAGAGAAGCTTGACTTGTCATACGCAGGAATAGAAGAACTTCCAGATAGCATTTCTGGGATGTGCTCTCTCAAATACCTTATTCTTGTTGATTGCAACTCACTCAAGATATTGCCTACTGGTATTGGACTATTAGAAAAGCTTAAGGTATTAAATCAGATTCGGCAATGTGGACAATTGGAAGACCTCCAAGCGCTTCCCTCGTGTTTGGTTGAACTTTGTATTGAATGGTGTGATTCATTGGTACGATTACCTGATCTGTCAAAGTTAAAAATGTTGAGAACATTAAAGCTCAGGCATTGCAAAAAGCTAGAGGAAATCCCAGGCCTTGAGGAAATCAAATCATTGAACGAATTGGATGCACGAGGATCCTATAAGTTGACACATACTCAAAGGAAGATTATACAGGTGCAGGTCATCCCTTTCATATTTTCCGTAGAAACTATATATGTACCAGTAAATTTATTATTTTGATTATTGATGGTCATTTTGCTGTTACGGTTATTTGCAGGGAACACTTGAACCGTACAACAGGTCACTGGCCACTAGTTATGGTTATTCGTTGACAGCAGATGAACGGATTTATAATAGTGGTGTGATTCTTTTCCTTGTTGTGGATATCTCAAACCTCATGTCCAATAAAGTGATTTTCCACATAGATGTTTCTGCTTCAATCCAGCGAGAGGATAAGAAAATTATTTGTTTCCATTCGCTAAGAGTGGATCACCTTGACGGTATTGATGGAGATGTAATCTACATTTGTCATTTCAAAGGCTTTCACTGGTTTGGAGTTCCTTTGCACGAAAATGATGCAATTGAGATTTCAAGTATCGATGCACCTCACTGCCGAGTAACATTCTGCAAGGTATTGTTCAAGAACGGGGAACTTGGTACGTTGCAAAAGCCTCATGAAAATTCGAATACCTTGAAATGGTCATACCTGGATGACTATGGAAAAATTACATTAGATTATTGGTCCATCAAGGATGAGGAGCGAGAAATGAGCCGACGACTGCACCGAGTAGTGCGAGTAGAGAACTGCCCAAATTGTCGAAGGTCCATGGTGCGTGAACACTGGCGTCATCTTAAAGATTCCGGGGTGAGTAATCTCATAACAGACAAATTTCTTTAATCGATTAATTAATTATCTCACAAACTTGTTTGTATTACTAATAATTCAACTGTTTCGTAGAATCTTCGAGTCTGCAATTTATGCTACTATAAACACATAATAATAAATGAGAAAAAAACTTGGCGGACAGGAGAGCAGACAGGAGAGGAGGCTCAATCTATAATTATATCTCTTTGCAGTGTCAATTAAGTCGGCAGTGTCTGATCATCAATGTGCCGCGTCATCTAGAACCAGCTGAAAAAATTTCCCTTTATCTATAACAATCGGAGGGTATAGATGTTCATGTTCAAGATGGATGGTTTCTAAGTCTATGTTTGTGTTCTTGTTTGTCTGCACTGTATTTGAGTTCAAGACTTGGTAGTTTCAAGTCTTTGAGAATAACAAAGCTGCTTTGTTATAGTTTAGGAAGAATATAAATTAAAATTTCGGCAGATTCATGTTATATAATTAATTAATGATATATACCAGATATTCAGTCTTGTCCATTTATATTTTTCATTTCTTAGTCTCCTTAAAAAATCAAAGGAAACAAAAGAAGCCAATTGTTTTCCCTTTTTGTTTTCGAGAAAAAATAGGAGCTAAAAATAATGTATAGCCCTATAAAGAATGTATTAATTAAGCACAGATTTTTCTAGTGAGGCCTTTTTCTCTTCTACTTCTACGGAGTAATGAATTCAATCAACCCCAGGGACATGTATGTTATTTCAATCTCTGCCTACATATTATATGTCTGAATCTAACCTATATAGTTTACTTCTGCAGTCGCCTTCATAAGAAAAAGAAATCCCAACCTTCTTAATTGTTATATTAGGTGTGAAGCAAATGTCCCATAAATTATCTAATCTCTGTCCAGATAAGCAAAGAGCCCAGGCATGTAGACACGTGTGCTTTGTTATTAATAACTTAATTCATCACATCCTTTCAAGGTTGGCGTAGAGTTCAAATTTTCAGATGTCCTTGGAGGGAGGTGAGTAATTTTTCACGGGAATTAGTGACTCTATTACGTATGGCAGATCTCCATTCATATATGGTTTTAATGATTGTGTAAGGCAAATCGATATAAACACGTACAGTTTCATCGTGACTCTTGTATTAAGCTGGTACATACCGGACAACAGAGCTCTTGATTTTTAATTAAGGTCTGAGAAGGGTTAAATGTATGAAACCTTGACCCTTTTTTCATAGACTATTTCTTCTTTAATTCATGATCAAGCATCCAGCAAATGAACACTTGACCAGCATGCCAAGTACATTCTTCATAGAGGTATACTCTCTGCTTTTCTTTTAATTCATAAATATTGTATCATCGAAAAAGAAATCTTTTAGCACAAACTACACGGAGGTACAATTCTTCTAGTTTCCAAGTTGCTCCGTGGGTCAGAATTCTACAGCTTGGGTTGTTTAAGGTTTCAACCAAGACCTTGAGCAGGTCTTCTACAAGGAATTTTGGAAAACAGGCAAAAGCCTCCTATTTGCCTCCCATATATGCTCTTTCACCCATACCAAATGGTGAGAGTGAAAATGTCAATTCAGGCATTTAAGAAAGCACAAATTAAGCTGTAAGCTAGTTGTAGAGACCTATTTGATTTGGAACATCTTTTAGGGGGTTTTGAGAGTCTGA
Organism: Hakea prostrata; assembly: GCF_041222555.1. NCBI lineage: Eukaryota > Viridiplantae > Streptophyta > Magnoliopsida > Proteales > Proteaceae > Hakea > Hakea prostrata. The sequence goes on along the minus strand of NC_142609.1, from coordinate 49,068,678 downwards.
GTACAGGGTGTAAAAGAGGTATCCGACTTTAGATATAGGGTTGGGTATGGGTTTAACTAAGCCCAATTGTTGTCACATGTATAATTATTCTTTCTACTCAATGTAAAGAAATCTTGATTATGCCCGTAAAAGTTGGCAACTGAACACCATAAATACTATGTTCATGGATTTACTTCGAACATTTTCGTATGTGTTGTAAAAATTTCCATCAAGTAAACTAGCTTGGTCCCGAACTGATGGCCCAACCTGGTCCATGGCCTTCGATCAAAATTACCCGAGTCGACCAAGGGGCCCATCTTGATGTCCGAGGTGATGCAAAGACAGTTAGGAATGAAGCTCAGGCTAGACAAAGAGGAGAGCAAGGCCGACCTTGAACATCCAATGATGATACTACCTCAGGTTTTTTTCTTTTTCTTTTTTGGTAGGATGATACTACCTCAGGTTATGCCATTGAAACCCTCGACCAACCTCAGTCAAAGGTAATTGAACTACAAATGACAAGTGTTCTTTGATTACCCTAAGGCTCTGCAAAAACCCAATTATATGCCTTTTACCCCTGGCAGTGGGGGTAGTATTGCTTTTCTCGTCTAACTTGATCAACGGAAGTGGCTTTCCAACCAGCTCTTTCAGCCCACACTCATTATTTTCTTTGTGAACAAGCCCTTTGCCAAATCCAGTCGTGGTTCACTCAAGGGGTCAGATTCGAACACAATGGTATCACATTAACACATTATGCACATGTTGGCTTTTTTTAACCTCTTGGCAATTGTCAATGGAGAGTTGGTCGAATAGTAAGACCTATATTTTTAGTGAAAAGGTTGGATTTGACCCTTCCCATCCCCTATAAATAAAAGATCTTGTTCCCAAAAAATATTAACTCAAGACTATTCGAGTTCTTTTAAGGTAAAGATTAATTGTATATTTGTATTGAAATGGGATACATGTATGAAATTGATTCCCCCACCAGTTGTCATCTACATCAACTTAGTTAAAAAATCTGAAACAAGGTCACTTAAAGCCTATCAAATATATGAGAGAGAAAAATATAAGAGAATGGCTAAGACTTAGTTCTACTTAAAAAGATGGTGGACGTATTTATGTGGGGTGACAATTCACAGAATATTCAGTCAACAACGCGGGCATTGTGCGCGGTTGAGATTAAAAACAACACATGCACTCTCATCCGCAATAAATTAGTTGTTAATTTCAACGTTTGTTCGTGAAATAAGAATGGCAGGAATTCTAACACTCCTAAAAGGCAAGGTTTTTGGGGATCACATCATGTCAAATAGCTTTTAAATGGGATAATTACTATTGTTTTTTTTACTTTGGTTTTATTACTAATCAGACTTCTTTTTTTATGAAATTACTGTTGCCCTCTCACTTCTAACGGTATTAAGTGGTTGTTAACATCAAATATGTAATGTCTATTTTGCCCTTCATTAAAATTAAGAAGTTAAAAAAATATTACATTACCTTCATTTTTAGAAATTATATTGAATGTTAATTATATCCTTAAAATCTTATATTTTACAATAAATTTTGGCTTTGGTGGGACCACACACTTTGTACAATGGTTAGCATATATTAGGAGATTTTCAATTTTCAACTTTGAATTACATTTGATATTTCCTAATATTTTAGTTTCTATTTTAAGTTTTATTTAATCACATATTTCCTTTATTCGGCCATTTCTTTTTAGAGAAGAAAAATCAAGTCTTTTCTTTATTCGGTAGTTTCTTTTTAAAAAAGAAATTTTAATTTATAGTTAATTTTTCTCCATAGTTAATTAAGGATAGTATTATAACTTGTAAAAGAGTAAATAAGTAAAGAGATAATTGTAGGGTTATTTTTGAGTTTTTGAAAAAATATATAGATGCCACATCATCAATAAATTAATTGAGCTTAACGGAAGGAGGCATTAGTAATTTTAGTGAAAGCTAAAGGTTGGATTAGCAATTTTAAAAAGTAGAGAAAATAAAGTAGTAATAAAATCAGAGTACAAGAGGACAACAGTAATTATCCCCTTTTGAAAACATACCACCTTACATTGAGTATCTTATCGTGGAATCTAAGACAAAAACACATCATATATATCATATCTGTTGAATCTACTATAAATACATATCAACTAATATCATATCATGAAATATTTTAAACCTCCTTGGGGGAGCATTTCGTGAGAAAAAACCCTTGTTGTAAGCCTTTTGTTAGGTACAATATACACGACTTAATCTAGCAAAAACTGTGCATTTTTGCTAACATTGTAGACTTTATCTGAATGACCAACACTTAACCGAAATTTACTCTAGACATGCTTTTATCAACTACTACCATTCAATCATAGAACAAATAATTAAACATGACATGTTATTGCAATATTGACTCTAAACTACAACAGAGAACCAACATAGATGATGGATTTCAGCTAAGAACTACAGCGTCTGTTATACCACCTAACAAACATGGCAGAGCTATAAAATCACAAATCATATCATTTTTTATCCCCACCAAAGGAATCACAAATGTGGAAAATATTTTTAAACTCACATTAATATTACCATTGGACTCCTAGGGAGCCAAAAAATTGAAATATAATTGATCTACAAAACCAAACAGGAGGATATATCATTCATTTTCTGAACGCTACCTCCAGCCAATCAACCGTCTTAGAAGGCAGAAAAGCCACTTTTTCCATTATTACACTATTTCTCTTCCTTTTTTATTTTCTTGCTTTCCGCATTTGCATTTTTTTGGGAGAGGAAATTGTCACACGGTCTCTTTCTTTACATGTTCAAAGTATTCTCTGCTCGTTCCACTTTACATGGAGTCGGATTGCTGTTTCTTCTTTTTCTTGGTTTACTTGTTGTTTGGCAGAGGAAATTGCTAAACCATTTCTTTGTTTTGCCTGCTAGCACTTTTAACTTTTCACTTTCCCTTTATCAACTTTGAAATCAATCAATACCTCTTTATCTCTTTTTGAAATCAATCTATACCTCTTTGTTTTTCTTGTTGAGTAAAGTTTTCTAGAACCTATTGTTTCATTCTTTGGCCAATCTATATCTCCTTGTTTTTCTTATTGAGTAAAGTTTTCTAGAACCTATTGATTCTATTCTTTGGCCAGAGCAACCCGTTGATTTCAATTTTGCTTTAAGATTATTAAAGTTTAAACACAAGGTTTCTTAAAACATTACACCCTGAGTATTTAGATTAGAATACCTAAACCCTTGTTTCTAGCTAGTATTTATAACTGATCCAATGGCCTCTATTAGAACATACATTGGGTATAATTTAAATACCTCAACCATATTTGAGTTAGTCAAACGGTTAAAGACCCGCCCTCCCATGGGAAGATCCTAAGTTCACACCCACTCGGTGGCATAAATATATTCAAATACCTCAACCATATTTGAGTTAGTCAAACGGTTAAATTATTGATGGTTCTTTTGTTACGGTTATTTGCAGGGAACACTTGAACCGTACAACAAGTCACTGGCCACTAGTTACGGTTATTCATTGACAGTAGATCAACGGATTTATAATAGTGGTTTTCTTTTTTGCCTTGTTCTAGATATCTCAAACCTCAGGTCCTGTAAAGTGAGTTTCAGCATAGACGTTTCTGCTTCAATCCATCGCAAGGATAAAAGCGTTGTCAAAATTCCAATACATGGATTACGATAGTGGGGTAATTATATTACATTCGATTGAATTTTTCACACCTTCGAGTTTGCCATGTGTACCATTATACAAGAATTCATATCAAAACTGGGAAGGAAGCAAAGCTCAATTATGATTATATCTCTTTGCAACGTCCAAGCTGAAAGTGTCCGATCATCACCATGCCACGTCACCTAAAACTAGCTGGAAATTTTCCCACTTATCGTAATAATTGGACCCACTTATCGTAATAATTGGAGAGTATAGACACGTTTGTGCTCAAGATTTGATACTTTCATAGAGGCTTAATTCGTTATAGGAAGATTAGAAATTTAAATTTCCACAGATTCATATCATATAATTTATGAATGACACCAGATATTCAGTCTTGTTCATTTCTCTTGCTATACATTTGGATTTGACACAACAGAACTATTGATTTACCAAAAAAAAAAAAAAAAAAGACACAACAGAACTCTTGATTTTTAACTAGGGTCTAAGGAGGATTACATGTATGAAACCTGATTCATAGACTATTTCTTCTTAAATTCATGATAAACCATCCAGTAACCGAATACTTGACCAGCATGCCAAAGTACATTCTTCAAATCAGCAAAGCTGGATCAACCCATATTAGATACAATTCTTTTGGTTTCCTACTAGCTGCGTGGGTCAGAATACTACAGCTTGCATCGTATAAGATTTCGACCAAGACCATGAGCATATCTTCTCCAAGGATTTTTGGGAAGCACGCAAAAGCCTCCTATTCACCTCCTACTAATGGTGAGGGTTTAAGCTTAAGGAGAAAACCCTTGTGAGCCTCTTGACAGGGTGATCTTATCAGTGAGCTGCCCATTGACTTTCGCATGGTCCTTCACAATCACCCGGGTGCAATATTAGAGTTATTCCTGCACCTAACAATCAGCTCTAGCCATCTACTCTTGCAAATAAATAAAACCTGTTTGTTTTTCAACAGCCTCACACTCACAGAGGAAGGGAGGTTATCACAAATACTAGCAGAAATAGGATTGTCTACGAAGCTAAAAAGAATCTAATTTCCAACCAGACAAGTTGATACCATGGAAAATCACGAAATTAGGACAGAGGCAGAAGTCGACATAACCCATTTACAGCTGGAACACTAGTAGTAGTTTGTCTGGGGGTAGTAGAGAGTTGAAGAACCTTGAAATCTTTACTACTTTCAATGGCTGTCAAATTCGCTTTCCTCATAAAAACTGCTCATCGTTACCAATACTCAAAAGGGGCCATCACAACTACAACATAGACTTCAAGAAAAGCAGAAGATGAGAGACAAGAAAAAAGATCACACGGCTGGCTTACGAAGCTCGTTGGCTCCATGGGCAAAGTGGCAACGATCGCCGAACGTACATGATCCCTTGGCAAAGTTCTCACACAGCTTCGTCTTGAAATTGCTTGCTGCTGGAATAGGTGTCGTACCTCCAGAGGCCTTCATGCCACCTGGGGAAGAACTGATGTTTACAATCAACTCCCTCACCATAGCACTGGCTTGCTTGATCTGATCAAATGTACCCTCCAGCTCAATGTTTCTCAAACTAGGATCTGATTCATGCTCCCTAATAGAAAGCTTGGCACCCGTGATACGACAGATTTGCTTTGAGTTCACACCAGCTTTTCCAATGATTGCCCCAGCAAGGGAAGCATCCACGCTGATCTTGGCAGTGGCAGATGCACCAAAGCTTGCTGCAGCAGCAAGACCAGGTGGGGGAGGCTCCTGTCGTCCTCCCAGCCTGCCCGTCATAGGCCCCATCATTCGGGAGTCATCATGTGAAGGTGCATATGGCTTTCCAAGCTCCCTCTCACCATGGGCAAAATGGCACTTGTCGCCAAACTTGCAACCTTCTGCGGTGTTATACTTGTTGCATACACGAGTCTTCACAACCGGTATATTACCGTCATGGATGGGCGATGGACCAACTGGGTTTCTTGAGGGAGGCATGGCTGGGTTGCCACCCAAATTAGTCATCTGAGCCACAGCATTGATGCCTCCTGGAACATAGTGCAAGAAGTGACAGCCTTCACCAAAGGGACATCCAGCAGTACTGCATCCAAACCATGAACCAATAACTACAGAGCTCATCGAGAGAACCAAAAGATATACATGACTTGTCAATCTTAGAATAATAATGTGCAACAAAGATCAAACCACATAACTATTAACCCTACAGGTATGGGCAGCTCCAAAAAAGGAGATTACAACCTTTCTATGCTAAAGCCGATAGATAAAATACCAACCAAATACCACATTATTTATAGAATATGCAGAAGAAATTATCAGAACTGCACAAACAAATAGAAATTAACCCATTAACTTAAGCAAACAAAAGCACACAAATAATAAGCATGCAATAATACATAAGCGTTGTATCATCAAAGTCTGAACACAAAAACAAATGCATCAGACCAACAATCATGCGAACCAACAAAACTCAATCTGAACTGTCGGATCTCACCTATCTGAGAACAAAAAATTGGCTTTCACATCCCTCATTGTACATGGACATCATAGTCTGAAGTTGTGTTGATTTTATATGGAGATCATAGTCTAAAATTTCAGACGGTTCAATCTCTTCACTATTAGGATCGCAAAAACTAGGAAACACAGCCAGGAGGTTTGTCAGACCTCCGCTGAAAACTAAGATATCAACATCCATGAAATCTCCAGAGTTTTACGGTCAAAATATCCAATCCAAAAGAAGAATGGGAACACCAGATTCATCTATTACTTAACTCAAAAAACAAATCAGAACTTCCATGCCACAGAAACTAATCTTGAATTAGAAGTGAAAGAGAATGAACATTAAAAAAAAAAAAAGGGAAACATCAGCACAAGAGACCATGTCATAATGCCAAGAAATTAAGGCCAGAAAATTCAGAACTAAACAACTTATAAGCAGAATAAAGGACAATTACATAAGCTTGTTCTGGAATTTCTAAAGAAGTTATATACATCAGATGAGAATGAATGAAACTGAGTAAAAATTTGACAGATTGCAAGCAATATACTCTGGCGTTCTGTTATGATGCATTTCCTGGAAAATAGCCTTTGTCAACCATTTGCCATGTATTGATTTTTTCCCCCATAAAAAACCATACCAAATTGTGGACAAATGCAATTATCCAGCAAAAGCATCATGTTCATGATTCCTCTTCAAAACCTTCTTTAAGGATGCCATTTCAAACATACTGAAATTACAAAACGGACCTGAATTGGCAAAAGTTTCATCGAAGCAGTGCATTTTTGTTAGGTACAACATACACGACTTAATTTTAGCCAAAACTGTGCATTTTTGCTAACATTGTAGACTTGATCGCAATGACCCAAACTTGCGAAAATTTTCTCTAGGCATGCTTTTATCAACACTACCATTCAATCATAGAACAACTAACTAAACATGACACGCTATTGCAAAATTGACTCTAAACTACAACAGAGGACCAACATATATGATGGATTTCAGCTAAGAACATCAGCATCTCTTATACCAACAAACAAACATGGCAGAGCTATAAAATCACAAATTCAACTTATCAGGATACAGACGTGGAAAATATTTTTTTAAATTCATATTAATATCACCATTGGAATCCTAAAGAGCCGAAATTTTGAAATATAATTGATCTTCAAAACCAAACAGGAGGATCATTCATTTTCTGAACACTAGCAACCAATCAACCGTCTTAGAAGGCAGAAAAGCTGACCACAGTTTGAGAACCGATTTCAAAAGCCAACTCACTCAAACAAGAAACCAAATTTGAATAAGGTGTCGCCTAGTTGGTCCATTATATTTTGTCGAAATCTAAGCAAGCTGGATCGTATGCATGCAATTACAGCAGAACTCTGAGATCTACAGGGCAGAGACAAAACAAAGAATTGGTTTTTAAAACGGCACAGCACTCAATTTAATGAACATCAGTAAGGAACAGGAATGTCTTGGTGGACCAACAGCTGATAGAACAGCTAATTGGTCTTCAAAATGGAAGATCCCTCATAAGACCACCATTAGCAAGAAAGGCAATAGTCTGTCAAGCATAAAAAGGAGCAAAGTAACTACACAAGACATTGCACGGTTAAATACTATTACACACGTTCCATTTCATTCCCTTACTCATGTTACCTCGTTCACATCTTGATTCTCAAACCAACGCTAGCAGCCAAAAGTTCAGTATCAATCCCTCCTCTTCTTCACACCCCTGCCCCTCTTGCTTCCTCCTCTTCAACCAACCCCAACCACCCCAAAAAAAAAAGGAGGAAAAAGAATCGAGATACTATTGGATGCATAGAATTCTGAAGTCCAGGACTATGGGAGAACACACAACAGTGGTTGGATTACTCATGAATATGCAATTTGACAAACTTTCATCAGTAAGGATAGCTCAAGCAAATAGCAGGCTTAACTGTAGGATAGAGTTGATGTGATTCAGCCATGTATCAGATTTCAGAACCTGATTCTATATCTATAAAATTTTACCCCTATTTTAATCTGTTCTATGAAAGCCACCACTTTAAACGGGCAACACAACATTTTTACAAAGATCATACCTTCCAGGACACATTGATGTAATCCATTCCAAGGAATAAATTATACTTCCTTCTAAGAGGAATAAAAATTTACCTTATTCTTTATAATAATTCATACCTCCATGGAAAAAGATTTACAGTCAACAATATTCACATTAATACCAAGGCAACATATTAGCAAAAACAACCAGCAATCTAGAAATTTTAAATCGTAAACATAAAATTGTTTGCCAGCTTATGCCTTCTATTTAAGCCATGCAAAGGGAAGGAAACAATTATTTTACACTACATACAAACAACTAAGTAAATCAGCAAGGATAACCACACAAGACATAACACTCCCATACTGCCAAGAGTGTCGAGAGTAAGCTAAATAATCCAATACAAATATTCAAAACAAGCCTCACTACACTTTAAATCCTACTAGTCTAAGAAATCTGTTGGCATTGGGAGATGACGCTCATACGCAGTGGAACAAAATCTTTCTTATGTTAAAAAAGGTTCTTTTGTGAACTGAAAGTAGCAAGTGTCGGGAATGCAAAATTTTCAAACATAACAATTTGAGTGCTAGCAAATCAGTGCGCTCATATCAAAGAGCACAGAATCTTCAGATAAGAAAGGAAAAAGAAGGAGAGAAAATAAGCATGCAACCACATAGTTTCTTTGCCTCTTAACAGAGTTCTCGCCAATCTTAATCTACATGACATCTTGTACATCAACCTTGAGTCCAATCAACTTAAAACTCACAAGAATAACACAAAGTAGAAAGAAGGCAATCTTAGGACAATAAAAAATATATTGACTTTATATGATAATAGTTGATATTCATAATTTAACAAAAATCCAACCTATACTTTTGCTAAGCATGTGAATGATACCCATCCATTGGGTTTTCTTTATTGAGATAAATCATCCTCCACTAGTTTAAAGGCTGACAATACAATAGACAGCATGTACCATACAATCTACTGTATTTACCAAAAATAATCATCAATGTAATTAAATGTGCACAAAGTAAAGAACAAAAATTCACACAAATTTAAATTTCCTTTAACCAGTCTCACACTGTCATTATAAATGAAGTATGAATAGACAATGCAATTACAAGCATGAAGTTTATTCTTGTCTTTGGTATCTATTATCTGCATATTAGATCTAATCAGCAATTCTACCCAAAAACAAAAATGCCTGTTTAAACAGTGGACTAGTGAACTGGTGAAACTGTAACTAACCACCAAAGCTGAAACATAGATAGCTGGATTCATATAACAATTGTTTAAGCCATACACATCAAAAACAACCATCATAATCGAGATACCCTTCCATTCCATTTGTATTTATCTTGCACTACAGACAGCCTCACATGTAATTATACCCACATAGCTACTGTTGATCAACATGATATCTGAGTTCAATCATCTTCTTTAGCCGATTAGAGCACATGAATGTTAACCTGTGTGACAACTTTAGATGTCCAATTCATTAGATTTGAATAACTGTCATCGCTTATGAGAAAGGTAAATAAAATTATTACCAGAATTATAGAGTAAGCATTAAAAGGCGATAATATTGAGTTTGCAATATTTATTTTAAACAAGTTAAGATTAGAACCTGAAAAACTTGGTGCATGGCTTCGATTTGCTTCCTATACCAGTTGGAAAAGACTCCATTTCTGTTCCAGAACATTAATTACTATTCTTCAGTTAAAATTTCAGTGAGCTTTTTTATCTGCCAACTTCAAGAATATTCAAGACGCATATTCAATATTATTTAACATTACCAGCAAAGCTGACTTTTAGTACAACCTGAAACAGTATTAATATTCAATAGACAGGGAAAGAAATCATCATGATTTAAAATGCAAAGACCATCCCGTTTTAACTAATTTACAAGTCCATTACACTTCCATTGAGTGCATCCGTACTGAAATCACATATCTTTTGAAAGTTTATGAACTTTTTTAACCATGTTGGATTCACAATCTGGTAGAATAATTTTCAAACTTTGGGTCTGAAGGTTCGAATCCTGTTCAAATGATGTAGTTCCATTCAATCGTGGATTGTGAAAACAAACTGTGCTTAAGCCCTTCGAAGGTTTTCAATTTAAGGTTACGGCATCAAACAAGTGGTTAAGAGAATAACAATAAATATTTTGTTCGCTAATTTACGATATTTAAGTCTTAAAACCTAAAACTTTGAAATGGAGAGAAGAAGATCAGAACAAAACTAAAAAGAGAACAATGTCCCTCTTGTTGATACGTCAACCTAGAAAACCCATATAAGCTTGGAGTTTCAGAATAAAAATATATAGATAACGCTAAACTGAAAATGCACAACGTGAGACATGGCAAAACAGAATCTCAGCAGTCAATAACCCGTAAACACAGATCTATGTCACCAAGAACCTCCATAACTTGGAAGTACTTTAGGGTGCAAAAAACCACTCTCAGAGATAAACTTAAACCTCCTTAACAGAAAAGAAGTAAACAACCACTGGAATCACGGACCACAAAAATACCTCCAACAAGACACAACAGGTATGTACTGAACTCGAGCAACATGAAAATCAAGCATACGGACACATCAAAGGGCTTAAAGCAGCTCCCAGAAAGTGAACCAACGAAGAAAAAATAGAAAACCCTAAACTCACAAGCAAAGAAACCATATAAATATGTAGGAAGAACAAACCTTGCTTGAATTTTTTTGGTCCTCCATTGCCATTCAAAGCAGCACCCTGTCTCCCCCTCTTACGAGCAGGTCCAAAAGGGTCCATCTTCTACCAGAAGAGATCGAGATAGTAAGAAACTGAAACAAAAAATGAAAAGAAAGCAGAGAAAGACGAAGAGAGAGAGAGAGAACTGAAGCCACTCCAAGCAAGGGTTAAGCGAAACGCTAAACCCTTCAAAGGCAAGAACTTTGAAAATAGAACGAAGACGAGAAGCAAAAACCCTAGAGTTTGCAACAGCAGACCCAACGAAAGGAAGAGTCTCGAAAAGAAGAAAGAGTGGCGATTGAGGTGTGGATATAGGAAAAATAAATTAAATTTAAAAAATACAAAACAAATCCTATAATTATTGGAATTTAGGGTTTTTAAAATTTTAAATTGGATTTGCTGTCGTTTGAGTCGTCACGACTCACGAAGTCACGAGTCGGCTTAATGATGCGAAGCTTATATTATTCTTACGTTTTTGCGTCACCGAATCACTGGATATCCGGTGGGTTTGGGCCTGGACGGGATTTAAAGGCCCATCCGTGATTGAGCCACTCATCATCTATAGTTTTTGGGCTCCAAGGCCTCTTAAAGACCGATTCCTCACTGGACTAATCAATTGGCCCATTTAAAGCCGTATGCGCCAATCACCCAGTAATTCTACCAAGTATGGATTCTCTACGCATCAGATACTAAACCAGAGCTGTTCTAGTGGTTGAAACCAACTCCTTTCATACGCTTTGATCCAAGTGCTTATTTGAAACTCATTTTGAAGAGGGAAAAAAAATAGATAGTGCTTGCATATTACACTTTGAGACTTTTATCAATACTTTTTCCACGAGTAAATTGATTTTGGACTATGCTAATTTAATTCGATCTTGACCTTGTTTAACTGAATTGAAAGAATCACGTAGAAATTAGATGATTTATTGCAGAGTATGGAAGGATCCATATGATCCCACAGATGCAAATGAGATAAATTGAATTGTAAGGAATTTTATGAAAAGAAACAAGGTTGGGCGCATAGGTTGATATGAGGAAGAATTTATTTTAATACATTAAGAAGTTCACCACATCTTATTCCAAATATATAAACATGTAAATGAAATTCACACATCTTATTTAGACAAGTAAACGGCTTAGAGAAGAACCCTAAATCTCATTCCAAATAAATAAACATGTTAAAGAAATTTCAAATAAATGGGATAAAACAAATCTACCATACCTTATTTCAAACAAATAAACGTGTTAAGAAAGGAGTCTGGATTAGGTCATGAGATTTTATTTATTTTTTTAAAATATTTTATTATTTGTTCTTGTAGATCCCACTGCATTTTGTGGTTGTAAAGCCGTCGAGAATGAGAAAATGATCCGAACTCATTAAAGAAGTATCCCCACATTTTATTACTTCAAACTAACTCGTTCATATCAACAATATTTTTCTTTAATACATTTTCCTCATGAAAACTCATCACGTGCATCATCCAAAGAGCAACCAAGTTTGCAATAATGCTCCATCGTCCCAACCATCTTTCTTGTCATTTTCAAATCTATACCAATAAAAACAAATCAACTCCAAGATAGAGATTAATTGATGTTTGTCTAAAATGAGACCCATATAAATCTACTATAGTAATTTATATTAGCATCAATATCAAAATCATAGGCAATTCTCTCCCTGTTTTGAATAAATATTTTCACCTAAAAAAAATTCAAAACTCAAAGCTGAGGAGTGTTGCAACTTACATGAATGAGCAGACTAGAAAGGGATGGCAATGGCAACAACGAAAATGAGGAGCTTAGGAAGAACCTTAAATCCTTTGCTTTCTTCTTCTTATTCGCAGCCCTTTTGTTCATCTTTTTCGATTCTCTCCTATTTTAATACATATCATATCATATTAGGGCCAAAATATATTATAACTATTAAGCTTAAGGCCATCAAGCATCCTTAACAGAAGATCTTACAACGCACAATAAATAGATAAATTTGTTAAGGAAGTTCCTACATTTTATTTCTTCAAACTATTTGATTCAATAGCAGAAACCGTAAGAAGGTTCCTGACATCTTATTCATTTGAACTAATTGACTCAATAGCAAAACAAATAAACTTGTTGAGGAAGCTCCCCACATCTTATTCCTTTGAACTAACTGATTCAATAGTAGAGACTGATAAACTTGCCAAGGGAGTTCCTCATGCCTTTTTCCTTCAAACTAGCTGATTCAATAGCAGCTACAACCTTTTTCTTTAATACATTTGCCCCCAGAATTTTCAAGTTGTTAGTATTCAAACGTGGATAAGCTTCCTCAACGGGGAGGTGATCCTGACTCCTAAACTAAATTGCTTGGGCTTTCACACGGTTGTACATGGCTACTCACCTTTTGTTGGGCTAGAAATGTACGTATTAACGCCTTATGGGCTTAATTAATGTTGGTTGTTCGGGTGTTGTTAGAGTTGAGCTCACCTCTAGCTCAGTTGGGCTTCTTCGCCTTGCCCAAATCAAATGGAGATCAAAATTTGTTGTTGTTGTTGTTGTTGTTGGGTAAACTCAAATGGAGATAATCAGAAGTACAAATTATGGAACAAAATATTCACCCATTATAAATTCACTCACAAAAGAAAAAACATTCTCCAAGCTCCTAGTGAGATATAGATTGTAATCCTCTAGGCCTGTTTGGTTACATGAATTCAGGTATCTGAAATTTTATGGAATTTAAAATATATGGATTCATGGTTCAACAAATTAATTGTTTGGTTAGCTTCAAATCTATCGAATATTGTAGAGCTCCGTGAATCCACAAATTTTATCCATTTTATACTTAAGAGTAGAATCCATAGATTTCACCCAATACTCAATAATGGCTTAATTCACGTTTTTGGCAAAAAAGTGATTTCATAAATCTAGCGATATTTTACAACCAAACATGTATAAATCTCCGATTCATGAATCCAGAGATTTCAAATACCTGGATTTAGATAACAAAACATGCTTTATTTAGTTATCCTATAAATACAAGTTCCTTTTTCTAATATATATATATATATATATATTCAGACATTATAGTTTCATGGGCTTAAGACAGATTCTTGAGCCCACAGCCCACAACCCACAGCACATTCACATTTAATGAGCGAGTGATTCAGATTTTAAAAACCCGGAAAGGGAATCGGCCGATCCGATGTTTATTAGTCTCTGGTGTGCGCCTCGTCACTTCCAAAGCTCCAGTTCAGGCAGTTGAACTAAAAGTTTGGCAAATTTTCAATGAGCAAAAGAGCCTCGATCTTATCGAAACTCATGTATATAGAAAGCACCCTAATTGTTTCACAAGCTTTGATCCGAGCAGAGCACAATCACTGATAAAAACGAGGCCTGCTGAAGATTTTCTTCACTTTGACACGGTATTCGATCGCACCCGTTCCATCCCCACAGAGGTAAGAGAAGGAGTTGGGAAATGATTTTGTTCTGATTACTGTGCTTGTGATTTTGTTGATCTGTATTGTGTTTAGTGTTTTTGTTGATTTTCATTTGCATTTAGTCGTTGGATTTTTTTTTTTTGAGGAATATTTCGTTACTAGATAGATATGTTGAATGATCTTTCAGTTTTGGGAACAAGTTCTCTACAAAATTGTGATATTTGGATTTTTGAATGCATATTTACTTTACTGTGTTTTCCTTGTTGAGTTTAGTTCATTGGAAATGGCGGCAACTGCGGCATCTGGCCTGCAAATGGCAGCAGCGAGACCCAGAATTTCTCCCTCTCGTAAAATTTCCAAGGGAAACGCAGCTTTTTCTTGCTTAGACGCCAATGGCACGTTACGGACTAAGCTTACAAGCTCTTCTCATATCTCTTCTGCACAATCTTTCATTCGGAACTTCAATTCAAGTCCTGTAAGATTGAACAAGGTCGTTACGAAGGCAATTTCTGAAGGAAGTGAAACTAAGCCCCTTCCTGGCTTGCCCATTGATCTGCGAGGTATGCTATCTTATATATCCTGTTTCCTGATCAAATTATCTTCTCCATTATGTTAAGTTGTAATTTTCTGCAATGCTGCTCTCTGGGCTTCTCTTTTTTCTCAGTGTTCTTGTGAACTCCTGTTTGTCTGTTCGTTGAACCCTGAAATATATTTACGGTGCGTTTGATGTCTTTGTGTCTGTGTCATCTGAGAGTTTTCTAAAAATTTGAATCTGTAAGTTTTTTGGATAACAGTTCCATCAAGATCTATCTGTAACAGAGTCCAGAGACACTTCAATTTTAAGACAGCTCTTAGGTTTTATAAGTCGTTCGGAATGACAGTTCCAGCTATGGATTTAGAAGTTGTGCTATATTACTATGTTAGTACTTATTAACTGGAACCAACGGTAACAGGTGGGCTGCACTCATAACACAAGGATCTTTAGGCGTGGGGGAGGGGGAGTGTTGGGACTATTACATATACCACCAAGGAGAGGAGAGTTGAAACCGTGACCTCTTCACCAAGAGGCATTGGTCACTGCCAAATAAGCCGACACTTTGCTGGTAAATACAAGGATCTATCATGACCTCCTCACTAAATTTTGGATTAGGCAGTGCCATTTAACCAATATGGAGTTAATTGATTGGATTTTGGAGTTGCATGTTCCCTTCCTCCCTCCCTCCCTGTCCAAGAAGGTAAAAAATTAAGCTAATTCCAAATATCTCATTAACTTTTTTGTGTGGAACTGCAAATGCTAAAAAGTCAGGTAATGGTTTTTATGGTGATTATTGTTCTCGGTAATCCTTTGATTATTGCCAAACTCGAGGAGTTGAGGTTTCTTATTATTTAGATTACGGATCTACTGTTTTTTTGACTCAGTTTTCAAGTGACCTGGCTTCATGGTTTAAGAAAAATGACTAACTCTTGACTAGGTTTTCCATAATTTTAACTTGACCTAGCTGACTCACCCTTGTCAAAACTCAGTTTTCAACCAACTGCTGGCTGTGTGCATGATCTCTTTCATTCTCTCCTTTTATCTGTTCTTTTATCTCTCTTCAGGGAGATACTCCATAGCACCCCTTGTGTATTTCTCTTTTTTCCTCTACATCCATTCCTGTTTATAGCAAGTGGAACCTCTGTTTTTGGTTCAATTAATGAACTGATAGTTTCATGTTTATTAGATCTCTAGTTTTTCTAAGCTTTGGTATTGTAGAACCTGAGATTATTTCCTTGATTGCTAATGCTCGAATAGCATATTCAAACCCATGCCGAGTGTCTGGTTTTCTCACTGCAACTACCTATTACGAGATTGAATTAAAATATTGTTTTCTGACCTAGGATAACATCAAGACCTAGGTTATCATGTTTCTTACTTTCAGACTTGTTTGAGATTGATACTAGAAGTTGCAGTTCATTCATTGGTATCAATAATATTTTTATTTACAAATAAAGCCTGCTTGTTTATAGATTACATTGATGGCATCCTTTCCTGAGTGTTATTCTGTTCATCCTCCAGTATCATTTAATTCCAGTGTTGCACTTCTCAATTTTATTTGTTACTTAATCTTAAAATCTGATTACTTCTTCCAGCGGTCCAAAATTGTTCCATACTATTTGATTTTCTACCACTCAGTGTAGCTCCATAAAAACTCAAAATTATGATTTGAAATCTTAGGCTATTGGACAATAGGACCTGTACTCTTATCTTTCTGCATGGGCAGTTTTGTTTCTTCAGTAATAACTTTTCAGTGTCATTCCTCCTGGAAGTTGTGAGACTTTGCTGCATGGTAGAGCACATAGTTTAAATTTCGGTAAAATTTTGCCGAAAACTGAGATGAAACTCAAGGGGATAAATAAAAGTCTCAGGTTTCAAGTCGAACTGGCCCAACCATTTATCATAGTCTCTGTTTTGATGAGATATGTGAAATTTTGTAGATCCTATCTTGTCTGTCTCACCAGTTTCAACTTCCCTCCCCCATTTCGACCAAACCTACAAATCTCTGCAGTCCTTCAATATTCTTCTCCCATTTTCTAATTGAAGGTCTTTGAAGGTTTACACCATGTCATGGATTGTGTATGTTGCATATTCAGAAGAGAGGCTGAGACTCATGTAGTGGTATGCGGCTTGTGGGATGGATCCACGGAGGAACTCATCATGGAATTAAGGCTCGTAGAATGAAGTGGAGATCTCAGCAATCATTTCTTTTTCTTCTTTAGTTTATGGTTAACATCATTTTGTTTGTCGTGGAATGTTGATTGTATTAGACATTTAAAGTACATTAGGTTTAGAACTTTTTGGATCTGTCGTTAACTGGTTATATGACTCTAAATTAATATGATATCAATTTTATCTTTTGGATGATTTTTCATACAAAGCAGCTCATTTGTTGTGTTTAGAACCCTTTAAATATAATATATGCCAAAAATCAGGTGAACAAACTCTCAAATCAGGGCTGAAACCAGGTGCCAAAATTTCCAGGCAATATTCCCTGGTTTTAGCCCATCTTTGTGAAATTTTGGCCAAACCTCAGGTTTTGGCAGACTGAAACAGGCCTTGAAACTGAGATCTTGATTCTTGGTTTTTTATCATTGAAAACCAACTTTGGCACAATGCAGCATCTGGATTAAAAAAACTTGATATATCTAAACAAGAAAATAACTGAAGTATGAAATCAAAATTGATGTATTTCTGTAATTTTTAAATATTTTTTTATAATTAATCTTTGTGAGACTCTAAGAGCTTCACCCATTTTCAAGTTCTTCTAACTGGTTTGTTGTTGATCTTATTAGTTACTTGTATATCATGAGTTCCAAGATGTCAATGATAGACAACTTGTGCTTGCATGCATGTGCATGGGCCTGATGGTCTACCTTTTGCTGTGGAACAACTAAATGATTTTTACTGTCTGGTCTGAATCAGTCCAATAACCACTTACCTCTATATAATCAATTAGCAACATGGTCAATCGAAAAATTGAAGATCTTACTGGGATAGCTGATGACAACGTGTATGGTTAGGGAATGGCAAAATCATTTCCTTCCAGTCATGTTTTTTGGCAATGAGGTGGTGATACTTGACGATAAGGAGATTCCTCATAGTGATTGTTTTAGGTACCTAGGTTCAATCATAAATAAAAGAGGTGATATAGAAGATGATGTTTCTTAAATAATTAAAATAGGGTGGATGAAGTGGAGAGGTGTGTCCAGGGTCTTGTGTGATAGGCGTATTCCATTAAAGCTTAAAAAAAATAATTTATAAAACCATTGTTCGACCAACTATAATGTACGGTGCAAAGTGTTAGACTGTTAAAAAGAATCATATAGATAAACTCAATGTAGTAGAAATGAGGATGCTAAGATGGATGAGTGGCAAAACTAGGAATGATAAGATAAGAAATGATCATATTAGAGTTGGTTTGGGAGTTGCTCCCATAAGTGATAAGCTTCGAGAAAGTTGTTTAAGGTGACATGACCACCTTCAATGGAGACCTATAAATGCCCCTGTACGGAGAAGTGAGATAATCCAGATTGAAGGGACTAGAAGAGCTAGGGGTAGACCTAAGATAACCTTAAGAGTTGTGAGAAATGATAAGCATAGCTTAGGCCTTGTATCTAGCATGGTCTCAAACAGAACTAATTGGAAGGCAAGAATCCATATAGCTGACCCATTTAGTTGGGACAAAGCTTATTGTTGTTATTGTATGTTTTTTATTGTCTAATTTGTTTGTACTCTATAGGTAAGAGAGCATTTATTGCCGGAGTAGCTGATGACAATGGATATGGTTGGGCAATTGCAAAATCTCTTGCTGCAGCAGGTGCCGAAATCCTTGTTGGTACATGGGTACCTGTATGTTAAACAAACCTCCTTCCATAGTTGTTGTTATGCATTTGCAGAGGTTTTCTAGGTCTGTGAAAATTTTGACCTCCTGGAAGATACCCTATCCTTGTGCAGGCACTAAACATTTTCGAGACCAGTCTAAGACGTGGGAAGTTTGATGAATCACGCAAGTAAGATTCTGTGCTTAACATTACTCATTCAAGATTCACCCTTAAAAGGTTTGATATATATCGTCATTGCCTCCTGTGATAGAGAATTTGACATTTCAGATTACCAGATGGTTCTCTGATGGAGATTACGAAAGTTTACCCATTGGATGCAGTATTTGATAGCCCTGAAGAAGTTCCTGAAGACGTAAATATGCCGAGTGATTTTATAGTTCCAATGCTTAATATTTGAAATGAAAAAATTTGGTTGTTTAAGGTGGTGTCATTTGTTATTCTGCAGGTAAAAGCAAATAAGCGATACGCAGGATCTTCTAAATGGACTGTACAGGTAAGTTGCCTCATTTTCCTTCTAATGCAGAGCAAAAGTTGTGGCAGACATTTGAGAACCATTCATTTGGCTACCTAGCAGAATCTTGTGTTAACTTCTTAATAAAAGTCTTATCTGTTCAACAACTTTATGCTTATTGATGTAAGCTCAACAGTCTGTTCATCTATGTGTATAGACTTAAATAAACAGCTCTAGATGGAAAAGAATATGAATTTATCCTTTGAAAAGCATAGAAAGTTTCTGTTCAAAAGCATGTTATGGTAATATAAGGACCGCATTTCAGAAAGAGGGATTTGTAGCAGTGATGACTTGTGAGAATGGTTTGCCAGACCTTGTCATCCTGCTTTCGATTCTTTAGACTCATCTTAGTGCTCATAGACTACATCTCTCTCAAACCAATCTGCAGAAACTCAGGTGCCTTAGAAACACAAAATAGAACATACTTGCCATGGTGAAATAGTTTAAATCTTGACTAGCCTTTACTGCCTGTTATATCTTTTATTAGCTTTATGTGTCATGATGAGCTTTGTCATCTACACAGTTGAAATCATAGTTCCCCTGTATAAAATAGTTTTAATCTTGAGTATAACATATGATCTCATAGTGGTTACAAACATTTCACAGGAAGTTGTCGAATCAGTGAGACAGGATTTTGGTAGTATTGACATCCTTGTGCACTCGCTTGCGAATGGACCTGAGGTAGTCGTCCTCATTTATGTTGTATTTCTATTTCACAATCAAAGTTTGGTATCTAAGGAGTAAACATCTTATGTGTAGGTGAGTAAACCCCTGTTGGAGACCTCCAGGAAAGGATATCTTGCCGCTGTCTCTGCATCGAGTTACTCTTTTGTTTCTTTGCTCAAGCATTTCCTTCCAATAATGAATCCAGGCACTCTCTCTTTCTCTCTCTCTCTCTCTCTCTCTCTCTCTCTCTCTCTCTCTCTCTGTGTCGCAGACACATAGATACACCCTCTCTTTGGTTCCTTTCTTATCAAGTACTATTTTGCAATAGTAAATTTTTATGCTATAACTCATTATTTTGTGCAACTTTCCAGGTGGTGCCTCAATTTCTCTCACATACATTGCTTCTGAAAGGATCATTCCTGGGTATGTTATGAGGCATTATTTTACTTGTCTTGATGTCTTTTTATGTGGAAGAGTCCTCTTAGTGGTAGATGTTTTATGATCCAAATAATATTGTGTATAGGTATGGTGGAGGCATGAGTTCAGCAAAAGCTGCTCTGGAGAGTGATACTAAAGTAAGTTTCTGCCCTGTCACTAACCAGATGGTTGCTTCGATTTACGGCTATTACCTATGGGTTCCTGATATCTTTTGACTTGATATAGGTGCTTGCTTTTGAGGCTGGAAGAAAACAAAAAATTCGAGTCAATACTATTTCTGCTGGTGCGTAAACCCATATCAGCAATATCATATGTTCTTTTCCTTGTGCTTTGACATTGTACTTGCTCAGGGACTCGGTGTTTCAGGCTGTTCTCTGTCACTAACTACCATCGAACAACTTTTACCTTGACTAACTACCATGGCCTTCTTAGAATCAGTCAATCATACAATAGAATGCACTCTGCTGTATGGTTAAATGCCATAATGGTTCTTACCCAAAAAAAAAAAGAAAAAAAAATACCATGATGGTTATGCATCAGATGATAAATTCTTTCATTTTGAGATTCTTAGGGTTGGTCTCAAAGTTAACGGTTAAGAGATGAATAAACTGGAGGCGACCTCATGCCCTGTATGTAGGATAAGACATTATCTTTTCTGAAGTCTTCTACTGGAATATCTGTATGCTAACATGACAAGCCTTGGAAACCAAAAGCATGAATGTATATATAAAATAAACTTAATCTCGCAGTTGATTTCAACGTAAAATATTGAAGTTGTAGAATGCTAGATGGCTAAAAACCTCTCCCGTTATGATTGTATATTAGAAGCTTTACACTGAATCTTCAAATTCCCATGGATTTCCTTTTAGTTATATAAGCTATAGATATACAACTACCTCAAGGGTGTACGGATATAGGCTTATAGCTCATTCACGGTTGAAGCAATTGTATACTATTGATTTTAATGTACTTGCTTCTGACCACCCCCACCCTTAGGAAAGAGAAAAAAAGGTCATAGCATTTACTCTTGGTGTGTGCTTTGCTCCTAACGGTCCAGCATAGGTTTAATGAACAATTTATTGAATGTGTAATTTGTTTCTTTCGCCTTGTTATGCCACTGTCATTAGGTCCACTTGGAAGTCGTGCTGCAAAGGCTATCGGTTTCATTGACAAGATGATTGAATATTCATATGCCAATGCTCCCATACAGAAGGAACTCTCTGCAGGTGAGAATTTGAACATCCCCTCCGAATTTTATTTATGTTTACTCGATTACATTCTCTAAATGGTTTGTTAAATAAATTTTGGGCAGATGAAGTTGGGAACGCTGCCGCCTTCCTTGTATCACCACTCTCTTCGGCCATCACCGGTGCAGTCGTGTACGTCGACAACGGTTTGAATGCAATGGGAGTAGGGATTGATAGTCCAATATTTGCAGTACTTGACATTCCACAAGAAAAATAAGTTCGTGTGGTTTATCATCCGAGGACAACTCCTTGGTCGGTATCTTCCATTTTGTTATGAGAATCCACAGGCTATTTTTTCAAAAAGGTTGCGCAAAACACTGATTATTGTGTGATGCCCCATTTCTGTTTGAAATTACTGTTTCTAGTGTTCGTTAACTTTATTGGAACAAATATGGGGCTTCATAAACACCAAATATCTCATTGGATTGTTAGATCTGAGGTCAAGTAGTTAAGAACTGGTTATGAGTTGCTCTTCATAATCTTTAGTTTCTTAAATTCAAATCTACACCTTAAAATCTTGCATGGAATTCCTCTTATTTAGGATTTATGAGTGATTGTAAAGATTTTAAGTAATCAAATATCATGTTCTCTAATCTAGAATTGAGGGGATTCTTTTTTTGGGTTGAAACTTGAGGGGAATTGGAGGTTGAGAAGTTGAGATGATAATGTAATTATTGAAGTCAATAACTGCGAATCTCTTAACAAGTCATAATATGGGGTGAAAGACAGATAAGGTGAAAAGAAAGTTCCTAGTTAATGTAGTATCTCTTCTACTTCCAAGTCATTCTTGATCATCCTAAGTCAGATGTTCCTTTCATCTCAATTGGACTCTTTAGGGTTTAGGAGAGTGAAAAATCCTCTTTAAATGTCTTTAATCTATCTTTTCTACTTGACCAAAAAAAGAATCTATCTTCCTCCAGAACAGAGGCGACTTATATTCATTTTTGCACTTAAAAAGACCCTTAGCAGGTGCAGAGTGGGTCAGCATTAGAGTAATGGTGATCAAAAAGCAGATGATCACAACAAGAATAAACATCGAAGCAAGCTGCTACTGCGTACGGATTTTTCTCACGCAAAAAACTCAACCGATTCCTTAATTAAGTGTTGAGATGTAAATTTAGAGAATATAATTTTAAAAGTATAAAATAATATTTTTTTGGTTTACATCCACCCCCTCATATTGTTGTTTTGCGGGGTTGGAAACACTTTTTAGCACGTGTTAAAATCCAACTGACACGTGAATCCGTTTTAAATTTTAAAACTGCACCGATGAGGCGATTAATCAGCGTGAATCCGTTTTGAATTTTAGCGCTTGAAATCCGTCCACGTGTTCAACAATACTATCAGGAATCCTTATCCAGGTCAGACATTTATGATTTAACCCACCCTACTTCTGAAATTACAAAGACAACCTTCTCCCCCGCAAAAAAAAATTTGGTGAAGGATTTTTCTTTAGTTAGGAGAATAGGGAGTCTAGATCCGCTCCACCCAATTCACTGTCAAACTATTCTCTGACACACAAGAATTAGTATAACTCACATTCATAGGATTTACTCACGTATATGACACTGTGAGGCTTACTATTTTATATGAGTATAAAAGGATGATTTGACATACAATTGTACAACGTAAAGTCCAACTGTCAATCTTTGGGTGTAATCTTATTTAAAAAAATTTGAGATTAATGTTTCTCCTAGCCAATTTTTATGCATCTTGACTACGTCCTCAGAAATTGTTATCATATATAATTTAAATATAAGCTTCACATTGGTCTCAAAGGAATTCGAGGTGTGACTTCCTACTTTGGAGATGATTCATTTCTTATAGGTATTGGGTTTTTTAGCAATTTAACCATTCCCTAAGTTTAAGTTTTAAAAGGTACTTAAAATAAATACAACAAGCATCTAACTTAGCTTATACCCGTGTCCAGGTTAGGTCAAACTCTCAGGTTGCTATGGCAATGTAATGGGATAGATACAATCATACAATAGTCATTGATTTGCTCAAGAATTAGTTGCAGACATTTGAGACCTCTCACAACAGTTTGATTATTGTGGTTTTCATCACTACATTTGGGAGTTAAACAGGTGCGGACTTTTTTGCGAGATTTTGTCACTCGGTTAATCATAAATGATGTGGATGGAATGCTCTCGTATGTAATTTTGTTTTCGTTTCATACAAAGCTATATTTTCCAAAAAAATAAATAAATACAAGCATTGATCTACAATGTACACGTGGCATAATTTACGCTCGACCCCAAATAAATTTCCAATAGTATATACAAAAGCTTCCTCGTATAAAAGAAAAAGATCCCGATACCTGCAGCTCAAATATCGAACCCAGCTAAAAATGGCGGAAATTCCAGTGCCTTTTTCCTGTCTTTTCTGGATTTAGCAGACTTTTTCGCCCGTTAAAACTGCTTACGGTTGCAGTACTTAAACTTTGAAGACTCCAGAGTCGTTCTTGCTGTTTCAATGTTGATTTAGGGTTTTCTAACAACCATTAACAAAAGATGAAAGCTTCAATCAAGTTTCGTGAGGAAGAAAAGCCTCTTTTCAGGGCAAAAGTTCCACTCAACATCTTAGGTTTTCCTTTCCAATCTGGAATCTCTGCCGGTGACGCCAAAGAACTCTGCTTGAATCTTGGTACTTCGTTCCAATCAGGTCCTTCGCTTAAAATTGCTTATCGCCCTAATGATTCGTGGAATCCTTTCAGTCTCATCGTTAAAACCGGAATCGGACACTTCGGATCGCCGTTCGCCGCTCATATGACGATGAGCGCTGAGTTCAATCTCGTCGGCCATGGAAACCCTAGCTTCTTCCTTCATTTCAAGCCTCAGATAGGCGATTTCTCCATCAGGAAGTCGAACAGATCGCCTCTCCCGAAGATCAAATCGAAGGCGAAGGAGATTGATTCGGACGCCGAAGGATCGATTGAGAACGGCGTTCATGGAAGTACACAAAACGGCGTCTCTCAGAATGGATTCTCACAGGAAGTGAACGCTGTCGCCATCGGGGGGATTTCTAACCTATTTTCAGACATGGCGGTGCATGCGAGAACGATTTTGCCGATCAGAGACGTGGCCGTTCTGAAATTCCGATGGGGCGTTAGAGGTTCCGGTGCCGGATTCACGGAATCGACGTTGAGGAATTCGCCGTGGAAGATTCCTCTTCTTGTGATGAGTAAAATCTCGGTCGAACAGGTAGTGGATGAGGAGGAGCAGCAGCAGAAGCAGAAAGAGAAGAAGAACGTGATGGGAGATGATGACGTGGCAGGGGCTTGTTTGGCTGTGAAGCGTCAGCTGGAGGCTATGCAGGTGGAGAACTCCTCGCTGAGAAGAGCCATTGAGGAGTTCCGTTCGGATGTTCGCTATGGAAAATCAGTTTTCCTAGGAGGGAATCAGGATTCCGGGAATTACTGGGAAAACAAGAGAAATGGTAGGAAATCTCCTGAACGGCGAAATGACGAAGGAAAATCACCGGAATTTGTGGGTCCCGCCGGGAAAGCTGTAATTGTGGATGACAATAAATCGAAGTCTTGAACAGGGCATGTAAGTATAGGCTGAAGTGTTCGTTTAATCCCTACCGTTGGATCTGCTTCGTAGGTGCTAGCGTAGATTCTTTTTGTTTCGTGACATGAATATGTTGTCATTTTCCTTCGAGTTTTTCTTTGGTAGAAAATTTTCTTTTTAGAGTTCAATATTCCATTGGGTGGGGTTTTTGTTTTTTAATCTGAAATTCACACTAGATCGATCCTCAACTTGGCGGGAATGAGATTTCAATTTTGGAATTTCAAGTTCAGATTTGGTAAACTCTTTCTATTAATTTGACCACTAGATCTAGATTCAGATCTGGCCCAAATCCAGTCATCAGATCAGAATCTCTTCCACTCCTGGACCTGTTATGTGCAGGTTAAAACGCCACTAGATCTGATTGACAGGAGCATCATAGATTATTAATCCTGGCAACAGTTCCTAAGCTAGAAAAAGAGCGAGGAGACAAAATTTGCAATAAACAAAATCTTGATTGATTCCATTGTAGTGAATGATACATACTTTGATGCTTAAGAAATATTTGTGACATCATGAAGTATTTCTTTTTTTTTTTTTTTGGTAATTCAAATTCATTCAACCAAAGAAGCACAAACATCCGAGTTACAAAGCTTGGATAACCAAGAAGTGGACCTTGGCCAGTGAACTCTGCTCGGCACAGAGACAGCCATCCTAGCCAGGGAGTTAGCACAGCTGTTAGTCTCCCTTGGAGAAAAAACAAACACACAATCTAAGAATTTAGAGGCCAAGAAATTGATTCATAATCCTAGCCGAAGTGATATGAAAGCATTGAAAGGGGAAATCTTGAAAAGCATAGAAGGAATAAAGCTAAATTGTCTTGTTTTAATTTTTTATTAGGTTAAACGTCTAATTTTAGATTGATTTCATTTTTTGAGAATATAATGAAGAAAAGTTTGCAATAATTGTTTTGAAAAATAATCTTCTATTGTACACATCTTTCTACTATGCATAGTAGGGTACCTGAACTTTCAATTTCAGCCTTCTATGTAGTATATGAGTGCACTGTTCAGAGAATTTTTTTCATCTTTCAACTTGGATCTTTTTAGATTTTTTTATTTTATCAATGGTTTCTCTTATTAGTATTACATTATATTAGTGGTTTCTCGTATTAGACTTATACGGCTTTACGCTATCAGATCAATTATCGATTATTGTTATAAAAAAAAAACTACATTTCCACCCAACAGCTAGATTTTAGAATAGTTGTCACTCTACTGGCTGTCCTCCAAAGTAGATGCTGAGTTCTCAACTAACTCTGGAAAATGAATATAAGAAAACTGATCTTTCATTCAATATAAAAAGAGCTGTTTGGTTGAATAGATTAGGCAAAATAATTACCATACTCCTTATTACAAGGGAAAGAATTTTTTTCTGAAATCGAAAGCCCCTTCCTAACTAAGAGGTCCGCAACAATGTTTGAACCCCTTGAAATATAAGAGTGATTACCATTTTCAAATCCATCAGCAAGAAAACAAATGTCTTGAGCACGTAATAGTTATTTCATGCAACTTTGCATCTACCAGTAAGATGGATTTTATGGATAAAAGTCTACCACATTTATATATCTCTCTCTTTTATATCTGAGGTTCATCCGAACCAGCTTGTGTGCACCTCAATTACATCCTGGGGGGAGCTTTATCGTCCACAAGGGTCAAACCCATGAGCTCTCCAAAAAAAAAAGTAACTTTCAAATTTCTCCTAGCTTTTTATTGATCCAACATGTTCAATATT
The DNA here is from genome assembly GCF_041222555.1 of Hakea prostrata. NCBI lineage: Eukaryota > Viridiplantae > Streptophyta > Magnoliopsida > Proteales > Proteaceae > Hakea > Hakea prostrata. The sequence goes on along the minus strand of NC_142609.1, from coordinate 49,041,793 downwards.
TATATAGAAGAATCCTAAAAGCCAAGAATACATTGATTCGATATCAATTAGCTAACTTGGTCATAAGTGGCAATTAGTTCCATTTTTTGGTTACCAAAAAAATTAGTTCAATTTTGTTGGTTTACCAGTTTAAGGCATCACCTATTTTCTGCGTATTCAAGTAATCAAACCTCGATCAAGCGTCAGCCATTTTATATTTGATTGATTAGGTGACTACTAGTTCATAATCAAGACTTAAATAGACTGGTCGACTTGTGATTAATCAGATTTTAAATTATGCTTAAGCAGGCCAATTGACTTACTGGGCGATGTGAGCTACAATACTTTAAATGGGCTAAAACAGGAAATAAGCATACCCAAAAAAAGATGAAATAATCCATCTATTTAAGTTAAAACAAGTTTTTTGATGATAAAAAATGATTGAATTAAAATTATAAGTGGTAAGTGGATCCTATATATCCAGCTGTCAAACTAAATTTAAACAAGTTAATCAACCGATAAATGATCAATTATCAATCAATGAGTACGGAACCTTCATGAAGGCCATAGGCCCACATCTAAACGGTTTATATCCACTCTCCACCATCCGTGTATAAGCTCTTGCCGCCTAGATATTCCAAATCAGAAGATCATATTGGTTGGACAGGCGATAGGGCTCTTGTGCTCAAATCATTATCGGTAGTCTAAATCCTCTACCCCATCAGGGTAGAGGTTCAACTTCAAGGTTGCGCATTAAATGTGCAGCACTGTGGTGCCGACAATCGAGATCGAAATCTCGACATTGTTGGCTGCAGGTGTTGCGTCGAGATTTCGATCTCTTAGATACTATGAGAGGTAAGACCTAATGGGTCCCACTTAGACTTTCCTCTATTGGAGGGTGGAAAAACATGAAAAGTAAGGCCAACCTCTAATACTAACAAAATAAATCTGAGGTATGTAATTTCAATTTGACTGTCTAAGAAATGAGAATTGAGATCAATGAGATGAGATCATGCCCTTATTTTGAGAGACTTTCAAAAAGTGTGGAAAAACGACGAGAAATCCGAAGGCAAAATAAAAGGGCGGAAGTAAACCAAAATGAAAGAGGAAAAACCCTAGTTTTCAAAAAGATAATTATCGAAGAATTGCAGAAAGATTAAGGTTGGTGGATCCTTTGATGCCTTTGATGGAGAGATAGAAGATATGATAAACCATGGCGAAACCAAACGACACTGTGAAGGATTCATGGGGAACTTGGGAGGAGCTCCTATTAGCTTGTGCCGTTAACCGTCATGGAACCAATAACTGGGACTCTGTTGCTATGGAAATACAGAACCGAAGCTCTTCTCTTCGTCTCTTAACTCCTCAGAACTGTAAACACAAGTATCTCGACCTTAAACGCCGATTCATTGCCGACGATGAAGCTCTCGTCGGTGATGACAAATCTGACGAGATTCCCTGGCTCGAAGAGTTGAGAAAACTTCGAGTGGCTGAGCTCCGACGCGAAGTTCAACGATATGATGTTTCGATCGTGTAAATCTCTCTCTGAAAGAAAGATATGCCTTCATGGATACTCTGATCTTTGTTTCCGTTATTTCTATGAAAGATCTGAATTAGGATCTCTCTGTTGTTTCTTTGTTACTTCAAGATCTAAGAGGTTTTGTTCTGTTTTTCTCCAGTTCGTTGCAATTGAAAGTTAAGAAATTGAAGGAAGAGCGTGAAGGGAGCGGAAGAGAGACGGAAAACGACGAACAGAAACCAGATCTAGAATCTGATTCGACCAAAGAAAGAGTCAGAGAGGAGGAGAAGGATGCAAAACCTGATAAATCCTCGCCGGAGAATGTTGCCGGACTATCAGCTGCCGGCGGAGATTCCGACCGCGAGAATCAGTCTTTCAACGAGTCTAATTCAACCGATCCGAAGGTTCAGAATCAAGATAACGGAGTTGAAGATGCGGAGAAGAAAACAGTACTGGTGGAACCCGTCGCGGAACGTCCTGATCCGGTTTCCGGTGATTCTAAACCTGTCGACGAGGGGTCTTATCACGGTAGTTCAGAAACGATAGCGAAAGAGGCTCCGCCGCCGCCGCCGGACGGGAAGTCGCAGGGAGCTAATACGGCAAGGAAAGCCGGTGAGACACCTGAGTTATGGGAATCGGTTGCCGAGTCAAAAGGTGGCGGAGAGGAAGAACAGAAGGAAAACAGTGACGTGCAGAGCTCAGCGAGTTTGTCAAAGAAAGACTGCCGGAAAAAGGCCATTTCTGGAAGTAGCAGCGGCGAAGAACCTGAGGCTGATGAAGTTTCTCCCGCCATGAATAAGATTTCTGTTAAATCACAGCCGTTGATGAGTTTCCTCGAGATTGTCCGGTCCCACAAATACGGCTCCCTTTTCGAGCGCCGTCTCGAGAGTCAGGTAATTTCTAACTCTTAACATTAACATTTCCCTGTTGCCTCTTTTAACCTTCCTTATCCTATCTATTTTCCCAATTGACCATTTATAAGGGCAGGAGATATCATCATGTTTAAGCGACGATGCTGATGATGTTAACCGGTTGAATTGGGGGCTTACCTGTTTTAGGATTCATTGGACGGTTAGGATGAAATTTTTATAGGAAACAAATTCGGATTGGATTTGATAACCCTCCGAAAAATATATTTTTTGTATTTTTTGCTTTCAGAAACAAAAATGTTGGTCGAAACTATTCGTGAAACTGCGGTGATTTTTGAAACATAAATTTTTTTTCTTCAAGAAATGATTTTGTCCGAACAACTACCATTTGGTGCAGGGCCTGCAGGCTATTGTTTTTTTTGCAGGAACACTGTTGGATTATGTCGTCTTTAGTGCTGAGAGGCCCCGAATTTTGGGGTCTTCAAAGTCGCTGAAGATTTTGTTTTTAATTTGCAGGAAACTGCCCAGTACAGGAACTTAATCAGGCAACATGCGGATCTCGAGATGGTTCGATCGAGGTTAGGAATAGGTCACTATTCCGGCTGCAGCCGCAAATTCTTTCGTGATTTGCTGCTTCTCTTCAACAACGCCATTGTCTTCTTCCCCAAGACTTCACACGAACATGTCGCTGCTGTTACACTTAGGCAGCTGGTTTCAGAGGAGCTGACTATCAGGTCAAGTAAGCTCCGTCGGCTTGAAGAAGCAGCAGTAACACCACCAGTAGCCACAGCAGCAGCTCCAGAACCATGTGTTCCACCTCCAGCGAAGCTAGAATCTTCAGATACACAGATTGCGAAACCCAATTCTTCTGGGCCAGTCATCACCTGCAGAAAGCGTAGTTCAATCTCCGCAAAGCCATCGACTTCAGCAACTGAGAAGAAAGCAGAGCCAGTTCAGGATCGGAAACAACCCAGTTCATTCCCTAGTGTTGTGGAAGAACAGAACCTTGCGAATAAGAGCAAACGAGAGAGGTCAGGTTTGGGTACTAGAAGCTCTAGAACTGGTGGCAAGAACCGCATTAATATTATCAGTTCCAACAAGAACCCTACCGGGGATTCAGACCAGAACCATGGTCTAAACGTCGGCTCGGCCGGTAAAGGGTCGGCCCATGGCGAAGAACCCAAGACCGAGAGGAAAAGCAACACCAGTAATTCAACGGTAGCCAAGAAACGAAGCGCTGCTAATTTCTTGAATAGGATGAAGCGGAATTCGTCGTCTAATGGAACGCTACTAGAGACGTTGAAGAACTCGGTGAGTTATCCTAACAATGGCAAAAGCGGTGGAGAATCGGTGGCGGAGCAAAAGAGAGGTGGCGGTAAGAGCGACGGGCGGAAGGATCATGGTGGTCGGCAACAAGCTTCCGTAGGGAAACAAGCGGCGGAGCAGAGCAGTCCGGCCAAAAGAAGCGTCGGAAGACCACCGAAGAAAGTGGCGGCGCCACTGCCGCCTCCTCCTTTGCCAAAGGCAGCCCCATCGAAACGGTCGAGGGAAGCGGCAGATACAGAGGTGGCGGTGGCTTCGAGGCAGTCGAGAAAACGAACAAAGAGGTGATAATATTACTGGAAGTTTATTGTGTAAATTATTGTAGCGTTTGATGGTTAGATGGGGATTCCACGTGAACCTCCTTCATGGGTGGCGGAAAATTTATCATTTTCTTAGGGTTTTTCCTCCACTCAAAAAAAATTTTCCTATTTTTTTGTTGTTGTACACTAAATATATAAAATCCGATTCTCTATCACGAATTTTTTGTTGTTGTGTTGAACCCGAGAAAAAAAAAACCAGATTTTTACTTTACATGGGGGTTGGTTTTCACACGACACGACAATTTGTTTGTTATTTTAGAATAAATTAAACAAAGAGTAGGCGTTTGTTGCAATGGTTTTTTATTTTTATTTATTCAATATTGTAATGAGAGAAGGGATTATTGTTACAAAAACTCTCTCTCGGGACCTCTCCCACCCCTGCTCTTGCTTCTAAACCTCTTTATTTGGAATCTTAGATCTCCTACTATGTGATTTTTCTTAAAAAACTTGATTGTTTTCTCATCATATATTTGATATTTCAAGTTATAATCTTGATTTAAAGAGTGTTTGTTACTTTTGATAAGTGAATAAATCAGTGATTTCAAATTCTTCACAATCTTGGTATTTTTTGAATTTGAAAAAAGAGTGTTTGATGTCAAAAGGAACATTCATGTTGGTGGAAAGAAGTGTCATAATGATACTTAAAAATGATTACTCTTGACATTTGTGTTTGAGTTAGGCTGATCAACACCTTTGTTGGTTTTATCTAATTTTAATGCTTAATAATCGAGGTTTATTTATTTATTTATTGATTGATTTTGTATCAAATGGTACATATAGCCTTACTTGTTGCCAAATCTAATCAATTTGATTAGTATTGATCAAGACTGATTTCAGTTATTTAAAGTTTCTGATTTAGATAACAAACATCAGTACTTCGTGATTAAGAGGTGATGAGTTCACATCTTCATGGGCCTCCCTCAGCCCTCCCTCTTTAAAATTTATCAAATATATATTTTTTTAATTTTGCTCAATCCTCAATTTGATTACATACTTTGCAAAGGATATGAATGAGAAGGAGGGAAGCCAGAACAAGGTTACGCTCTTTATTTGATTTAATTTTTTTGGGGTAGATTTATTTGACTTCATCAAGGCTAGTATGAACAGATATTTAATATATATTTTTTCTGAGATATAATTCAATGCGTAGATTATTTTCCAATTATTCCGACTAGTGAATCCCTTGATAAATAAATTATAATAGATTACCTTAACGCCACACTAGTTTGCTAAGTTAGGTAAATTAAAACTAACACATGAGAAAACAAAAAAATAAAGCAGCTATAATTGATTTTAGGAATGCATCTGTAACTGGCTTTCTCTGGGGGTATTTCTATAATTAATTGTAAGTCTAGGGAGATATTTGTAATAACACACTAGTTTGGGAATAAAAAAATTGTTGATTTTTGAACCCGACGTGAATCGAACACGCAACCTTCTGATCTGGAGTCAGACGCGCTACCATTGCGCCACGGATCCGATGTATTAATTGTTTAACAAAATAAATATATGAATTATACAAATAGAAGTTGCTTTGCATAAAACATCTGCAAGTTTTGTGTTTTTCCAGCCAATGCTGGAACTTAGCTAGAGATCCTAGAGCAAGAACAAGCAAGCTCAGCTCAGGTAGCTCTGTCAACCATTTTGAAGAAGGGGGCTGCTTGAATTTAAACAAAGAAATTGATTCTTATCGGAGGTGGGGGTGTTGATCGGTTGGTTTTAGCTCTGGCAGCAAAAAAACAGGGGATTTGAGGTGAAAGTGTCTGAGAAGTAAGTTAAGTGAGAGGGGAAGGTCCGCGTCGCGGCCCAATTCAACTTCTGAGCAATTCAGCCATTGATAAGGATGTTGCTGAACAAATCATCAATGCAGACTGTGTACTGGTAATAAGATCAACCAGTAGCAGCTACTGGAGAGACATCACTGAAATAAAAGCTAATGAATAAATCTGTATCAGGTATTCTTGCTGCATTCCTTTCCATTTCCATACACAACATTACTGGCCATGCTAATTGGTGAAAAATCATTCCAGGAAATTGTGTTACAGTAATAACTATTTTTCTGTCTTTGATGTTTTGCTTGAAAGATTACGGGTGTTTTTGGCCTTGAACCAGTTTCTTGTTGCTTTGGACTTTGGAGATGGCAGATTGTAGAGACTTTAGTATTCATATGTAAAAGGTACAATTACAGTATGTATTTATAAGATACAGTATATAGGATATGATACTCTGTATCAGGAGTATATAACTAATCATGTATCCTCAACACAGATACAGTGGTTTTGGCTTCCATAAAGAACCTTTAAGGAATACTGATCTTTTGGGAGGCAAGAAATTGAGGCCTTGAATTGTTAAGAAGGAGAGAGTGGTCGAATTTGTTTGGGAGCTGGGGTACTGAAGTTACCAAGTTAATTTCAGAAACACCAGAGCATATGATTCTACAGAGAGACATCTACGATAGAGCTGATCTTCTTCTTGAGCAGAGGACTTGTGACTCTATTAGGAGATGCTGTATGCAACGAAATCTTCGCATAGGGGGCTGTATGGCAATTGAGGTAATAATTTATATGATATTAGCTTATCCCCTTACATTCTTGGAATAGATCCTGAGAAGAATCAGATTTTAGAATGAGTCGTTAGACCCAGAATCTATTTAATGAGAAATCTGAAGATCCCAAACCCTGTTTTGCTTTCATCTTATTAATTTTAGAGAACATGGTTACCATCTCATAGTTGAACTGGAGAAGCTTTTGCAGGAAAGTCTAGTAAGGGTTTAAGCAGAAGGTTTGCTAAAAGCATTAATCTTGAGTATCTGGGTTGGAACACTCCGACAGTATTTATAAACAACACTAGTTGTTCAGTTAATGGACTCTCCCATAATGGTCCAGGACACTGTTAGACATAACTTTTTTTTTTTTTGATAAACAGTATTTCATTCAGATAACTAAAGAAAGTACAGACACACAAGGTTCGAACCGAACCAAGGAGCGGAAAGTGACTAAATTGTCGTACATGCAAATAGACAGGGTCATCCAGGCTAAGGGTTGGGTCAACCCCAAAGAACCCTTAGAACAAAGACTGTAACAACTACAGTAGCAAAGAAATACAACGCACCTCAAGGGCGGACATACAACACCCTCATAGGGGGACATACAACTCGCCTCAAGGGCGGACACAAAACTCTAGCGGTTGTGGCGATGGTAGCATCAAAAATGCGGAAAAGGTTCAGACCTGCCATCCGACTCTGCCTTAGAGGCGTACCTGTCAAGCTTGCCGCAGAAGAACGTGTACGCAAATTTGGAGTTGTTATGCGGTGTGCACCAAAGAAACGCTACAACCAGAGAAGTGATGTGTTATTTGAAAACGAAAAAAAAAAAAGTATTGCAACCAGATATATAGTAAGAACAAACAGGTCTAAGGGAAAACCCTAGATCTGGTTATTAAGCAGAGAGGGAACGGAGACGAGAAAGTGGATCAGAGGAGAGGAGAGAGAAGAATCGAGGAGTAGAGAGGAAGTGGAGAAGATCAAAGTGAGAAACCGCACAAGCGGGAGGCAGACAGAGGAAGCCGGAGCAAGGAAAGAAGGAGCAGGGAGGTGGGAACGGAAGCAAGGAAAGAAGGAGCAGGGGAGGCGAGAGCAAGGAAAGAAGGACCAGGGGAGGCAGAGAAGGAGCAGGGAGGGAAGAAGGCTGGAGGAGGGGAAGCGGCGAAGGGGCAGGGGAGCCGGAGAGAATGCAGAGGCAAATCTCTCCGCCTCAAACGACGACTGAGGTAGGTTCGTTTAGCAGGAGAAAAAAGAGAGAAAAACTAAAACGGATGAGCCAATGTCAGCCTTCATTAGAACAGAGTTGAATATAACTCAAATACCTTAAGAGTAATATCTAAATTAAAGACAACTTTCACTCTTTGTAGGTATGATGGAAAAAGAGTGATTTGTAATGTTGTCTTACATACTATTTCTTGAGGGCTTCTACATTCTCAACTTTGCTTTTGGGTTTAGGGCCAATGGTGGAGGATCCTATTAAAGGCATTAATAGTGATGAAATATTTGAATTCATCAAGGGCTGAATGATAAAAACACATACTTATTCTTTAAAATGGATAATTTTCATTTGAACCCATGAGATTTCATTCAAGTAATTTTTTAGTAAAAAAGGAAAAGAAAAGAAAATTTTCTTACATTTTGTCTCCACTGTAGTATAGAAAACTCAATTAACCACATATTACTATTTTTATGACCAAAATGCCATTATTCCCTTTTGATCTCTTCTTTTCTAACTTACCCAAATGTTGAAATGAAGTGAAATACAAATAATTTGGTGAAGTAAGCATCTAGCTAATTATATTACCTTCTTATGTACAATATATATATATATATTAATTGAAGAAAAGAAATTGAAAATGTATAAAGGTATTTTGATCTATGTCATAAATTGATTTTTTAGATATTACATGAGAGAAAATACAAATTGTCTTAAAAAAAAAAACTAAAAATTAAGGTTTAAAATATCGGTATCTAGTATAGTATGAATTAAATGATTTTAAGAGACATATTAATATACTTTAAACCTCAACACCAAATGAAAATTACCTTGAAAAAAAATATCAGAGTCATGCATAGATTCCAACCGACCATCTAGCATAGATGACCCACAACTTTGATGCACAAATGCTTTCACAATTCACCATTAATGGTGCAGGGGAACGGATGAGGAGGAGGAACAGTCATACTAGTCACTATCGCCTAATCTGGTGCTCTAGTATAATCGACGGTCGAGATTGAGGGGAATGAAAATCTTTTTTTTATTTGAAACAGGGGAAATGAAAATCTAGGAAAGTGAAGCTTGAATCAGCTACTATGAAAGCCATCCAAAGGGAATATGATCATAAAAGTTATAATACATAAAATCATAAAACGGGTCAACAACTAGGAGGACCCAAAGTCTTGCCGTAATCTCATCTCCTCTCATCTCATCACTTGTTGTTGGTTCTTTTTTCTGTTTTCAACAGCAACAAAGAATAAAAATATGCATTTATCCCTACCCATTTGCAACAATTCTGGTTTCTGCTCTTTTTCTCTTCTGGGTAAGGAAGCAAAGAAGAAATTGACACAATGACGACGATTTCTTCTTCTTCCGTAGAATCCCGTACAGTCGAAACCAGCGACGGCGTCAAGCTTCACACACGAATCTTCAATCCCAGAGGAGAACCCCAGGATAATTTGGTAATTGTGCTCGTTCATCCGTACTCAGTCTTGGGTGGTTGTCAAGCGTTGTTGAGAGGAATCGCTGCTGGGTTGGCAGAGAGAGGTTACAGAGCTGTTACCTTCGACATGAGAGGGGCCGGTAAATCCACCGGGAGAGCTTCTCTTACCGGTTCCTCTGAAATCCGTGATGTCATCGCTGTTTCTAATTGGGTCTGTGAAAACATGTCTACTGATAGGATTTTGTTGGTGGGTTCTTCTGCAGGTATAATTATTCTCGCTTCCTTTAATTCTATTCCCCACCCCCGGGAGTTTCTTCTGGTTTGAACTGGATTGCTTGTTTTATTGATGGATCTTGGGTTTTCTATTGTATGAGTTAGGTTTATTGAATTGCAGAATTTGATTACTTTATTTATTTTTATTTTTTTTAATTCATTATTTTGGGATTAAGAGTTGTGTACAATTTAATGGGTATTTTCCTTTTCTTGACATATATTTAGTGTTTAACCTACTGCTGTGATTTAGTATTGAGTTAGATAAGATGAATCTAGTCTATTTTTTGCTTCATTGACGTGGTGTTAGGCCTATTATTGTAAGTTCTGTAGAGATCTATGTCCGATCTGTACGTTTAAGGACGTCTCTATACTAATCATTTTAAAGCATCATGATAAACCTTGAAGTGTCAGAAATTCCTGGAGATTTTTTAAAGAACCTCTAATGTCATGTGAGGTGTGACTAAGTTTTTGAATCCCCTATTCTAGGTAAAGCCATCAGTAATTACATGGAACCAATATTTGGGCGTATAAGAAAGGGTATTTCTAGATCTCTAGTAAGCTGGTACGTCCTCAACAATTTGGTGATGAAAAAAGAGAGAATTAGAATCAGGTTAATACTTAGCAAGCATTGAACATCTTTGAAATCTCATAGTCCAAGTATACTGCAGTCAAGAAAATGATGGACCATATAATCCTACATGTTGTCCTGGTGGATTATCAATGACATATTATGTCTCGGCTGGCAATTTGTCCGCATATTTTGCTGGCACTTCACCATGGGGTCCATAGAATTGTTAAGGAAGAGGAGCTTCCTGCTTATGCTAGCTTGGAAACAGAGGAAGGGGTTCTATGAGGCACAGGTTCAGGTTTTGGAAGACATACCTTGAGAACTAGTAGTTTTCTTACGAAAAGAACAGCGGAATCCATGTGGAGCTCAAAGTAGACCAATGATGCAGCATTTTCGTATAGATAATTATGCATGACATGTGATGGAAGAAGTTTTGCAAGTGCAACTTATAGGTGTGTATTTCTTCTATCTGGAAGTGAAATTAGTTTGTGTAAGTTCTCACATGAAATGAAATTTATATTTACAGGTGGGGGCATTGAAATGAAATTAAAAGTTATGACCAATCTTCAGATAGACTACACTGTCCATGATGCAGATTTAAGCCATTTATCTTTTCATGATACCGAGAGTAGTTGTTAACTTGGTATGGCCATGATTAACAACCTTAGTGGTATACTGTGAGTCTGCTTGAGCACCACTGTCAGAACTCTGAAAGAAACATTAATACTTACAACCTTGTTAGCATTAAAACTCATGATCTATGACCTGCCTTCAAAGGAAAATTTTATTTATTCTCAGAACTAGAGGATTTATCACAATTTTTGAAAGGTAATAGATTAGGTAGGAAAATAGAATGGTTATACAAACTGATTTGCAGCAGCGTGTTTCATATGCAACCTTTGTTCTTTCAATGTAAGTTAATGTTGAAAATTTGGGTAGAAAACATATAGGGGGACAAGTGATATTTCTAAATAGGCATAATACTTACATGGACAGCCTTTGTCTTTCAATGATGGTAAGATGGTTTATTAAGAGAATGGAAAGATAAGATATTACCAACAGTGGTCATAGACAGAGTGACCAGACCCAGGAATACATTAAAAAAATCATCGTCAATTTCTTTTCTTTGACGACGACGACGACTTTTATTTGTGATGAAATATATATTCTTGAGTAAAAGGTTTTGATGTGTATTCTGTTGCTTAGATCATATTTTCGTTGACCAGATAGGAAAAGGAAAGAAGAAGAGGAGAAGTCATTCTTGCTTCTTTTCTGCCGATGTAGATCTTGTCTGCCTACTGCTTCAGTTATTAGGTTTCATGGTCGAGTGATCTGGGCCCTTGGATAATGTCATTACCCTAAAGCTGAATAACAGTGTATTCTATACAAACATGCAGAGTAAGATCTGAGATTCTGAGTGCTGCAAGATCTTTTTGATTAGAGGGAACGACATTTGATGGAAATTTGAATAGGAAGGATAGTAGAAAGGACAAATAAGAAATGTACATATTCACCTTATGAAAAGCTGGACTAAGATGGCTCCTCCCAGTTGGTTAAGGGGAATGCGTCTTCACTACTTTGATATCATGAAAAAAAGAGTTTAAAAAAATCCAGATGATGTGTGGGACTAAGTTCAAGACACATTTATTGGCATATTGCTTCTCTCCAAGGTCCTTTAATATGTGGAACGGTTATCATTGAGAAAATGTAAGGTAAGTTGGAAAGAGGAAACTTCAGTCATGCAGAGGAAAAATAACACTAATTAGAGAGGGCCTCCAAGTAGACACACGATAATATCAGCTTAAAGCGAGTTTTCTTTCACTTGAAAACCTTGATTGGAAAACTTGATGTCTTTTTTCTTCTTCTTTTTTTTTTTTGGGGGGGGGGGGGTGGATGGGTTTAGCTTTCAGGGATATTCTTTGTGCATAAGGCAGTTCCCCTTCCTTCTTAATTCCCCGCCATAGGCTCTTGTTGTTGTTTACTTTAGCTGCTTCTTTTTCCGATAAACATATGATGTTATACCAAATAGAATAACATTGATCATAAGTGCACTGATTATCTGCTGTACTGCATCAGCGTTGTGGATGAGAAATTTGGTTATTGGGAAGAGAAATTAAAAAGAATGCACTATTCTAGGAGACCAAAGTTAGAAGAGAAAATTGGACAATGTTAAATCAGAAAAAAGTATATCATACCAAATTGAATGGAGAGCTTGTTTAAGAAACTTGAAGCATACAGATGCCTTTGGAGTCTTGGTGCAGAGCAAGATCGATGGAGATAAAATACAGAATTTGTTTATTTTAATGGGAATGAGCCTTGAGATGGGTTGCATATGTATTGGGCATGTGGGCCTTTGATCCAACAGGTTTTCTTTATAATAGACGAACTTAATGGGCCTAAACTATAGGTAGGAAGTAGGAACATGATTTACTTTATTAGTTACTTTAGTTAAGAGTCATATTTGTTATTTTGATTTGTTGTTAAAATGCTTTAAGTGGGCTGAATTAGGACTCTAGGAGTCCAGCCTTGTTTTAAGCCTCTAACTCTTTTTTTCTCCCAGTCCTAGTTTAGTAGAATAAATTCTCTCTTAAGGAGGTTGTTGGATGAAGGAGCTTTAGGCCTAGTTTGATTCCTGTTTTTTTATTTTTTTTTATTTGTTTAATGCATTTTAAGGGCTACCGTGAACTCAAATTTGAATAATGAAATATTGGCTTTTGCCTCTATTGTTCTGTGAGGATCAGAATTACTTGCTGTTACAGTGAGGTCCTTGGCAAAATGATAAGGCAGCACAGTGGAATTCCAGTCAACCACCAGGTGGAAGCTTGAATGATATCACTTATTTTCTTTATACCATTGTTTCTCATCGTTCTAGAAGAATCAGGTCATAAGTGGCTAGGAAATTATTCTCTTTTTTCTGTTGTTTCGCATAAATCTAGAAGAATCAGGTCATAAATGGCAAGGAAATTGGCAGTGTCACAGGGCTTCGTTTCTCTTCTTCGTCTTCTTCTTCTTATTCTCTCCAATCAGGTCATTATCCACACTTTCCTATTTTATGTGAACTCCATATTGTTAGACCATGACACTCTCTCAAGTGCTGTCTGGTTTTAGTTCTCAGTAAGTACTTTCTGTTAAAGAGATCTTAGTTGCAGTTATTCTTTGGCTATTAAAATTCTAGTCCTTAACTAGTTTTACGGATTCCAACTGTCAATAAGGATTCTTCAGTCTTGACGTTCTGGAATGGAGGTTTCAGTTCTGTTCTCAGATAGAATCATCGCTCCTTAAATTCTTTTGAGTTCTGTTCTCAAAATCTGCTTTTACTGACTTCCAGGAATCCTTCTGTCATCAGGATTTTCTGAATTCTTCAAGAAATCACTAATTTTTCAGTTTTGGTTTGTGATGGCTGTTACAGTGACATTATTATTAATTTGTCAGCCCAGACATTGGTGCTGCTGTGATAAAATCTTTGAACTTGCTGTTATTGGTTATTCTTCTGAAACTCTGTTTATAGGATCTTACTGGACTCATTGTGAAATGTGAGGGAAGGTGTTTAATAACAAAAACGACAAGCCTTCTCCCATCTCAATGAGGTCGGCTACATGGATCATTGCCCTACGATCAGCTCTATTTGAGGTCATACTACATATAAGGCCTAACCTATGCATATCCTTTCTCATCACTTTTATTTTTTAAGGTTATTTTAGGTCTACCCTTAGTTATTCTAACTCCTTTGACATGGATTGAATCGTTTTTCCACATAGGGGCGTTTAAAGGCTTCCATGGAACATGGTCATGCCTCCTCAATCGACTTTCTCGTAGCTTGTCATTTATTGGAGCTACTCCTAATTCAGCTCTAATATGATCATTCCTTACTTTATCCTTTCTGGTTTTGCCATTTATCCATCTTAGCATCCTCATTTCTGCTACACTTAATTTATCTAGATGATGCTTCTTAATAGTCCAACACTTTGCACTATACATCATAGCTGGTTGTATGACAATCTCATAGAGTTTTTCTTTGAGCTTTAAAGGAATTTGTCAATCATATAGGACCCTAAAAGCTCCTCTCCACTTGATCTACCCTATGTCAATTCTTTGGGAAACATCATCCTTTATACCACTTTTTTTATTTATGATTGAGTTGAGATACCTAAAATGATCACTTTGTGGAATCTCCTTCTGATCAAGTTTTACCACCTCGTCATTCGTACAATCATGACCAAAGTTAACATACTAGATATTTGGTCTTTATTCTACTTATTGTGAAACACTTTTAATTCCAAAGTTGCTCTCCACAATTCTAACTTAGTATTAATCTCTATTTGTGTCTCATCTACCAAAACAATATTTACAACAAAAAGCATACACCAAGGGACTTCATTTTGAATGTCTTTGTTAAAATCTTCCATTTTAAGTGCAAAGAAATATGAGCTTAAAGTTTATCCTTGATGTAGTGAAATTTTAATTGGGAATTCACTACCTTGTCCCTCTCCCACCCCCCACCCCACCCCCCACCCCAAAAAAAAATAATTATTCTTACATTTGTCACTGAACTGTCATTCATATCTTTGATTATGTCTACATATTTACTTGTGCCATTTCTTCTCTAGTAGTTTCCAAATTAAAGCTTTAGGGACTCTATTATAAGCTTTTTCTAGGTCGATAAAGACCACATGAAGATCTTTCTTACATTCGATATATCTTTTCCATAAATAAGGTAAATAACTCCATTATAGATCTTCCCGGCATAAAACCAAATTGGTTCTTCATAACAGAGGTTTCTTGTCTCAAACTGATTTTAATTACTCTCTTCCATAATCTTATAGTATGACTCATCAGTTTTGTGCCTTTGTAATTATTGCAACCTTGAATATTACCTTTATTTTTGTAAATTGGGATCACGATGCTTCTTCTTCATCTAGCATTTTCCATCTGCTCATAATCTTATTACTTGGTGAGCCAAGCAAGCCAATAGGTTCCCAAGCTATTACATACTTCATTGGGATTTCATTGGGGCCTTGTGCCTTGCCTACTTTCATCCTCCCTAGAGCTTCTTTTGTTTTGGACATTGTAATTCTTATTTTATATGTTCGAAAGTTAGTGCTATGGTGAATGGTGTAATTATTCGAGTTACCAATACCCAAGTATGTTCATTTAGTAGGCTAAAGAACCCATCTCTTCTTGATGTCCTCATCATGTACTAGTACTTTACCATATTTACTTTTGATACATTTAACATGGTTTAGATCTCCATTGTTCATGTCCGTTATTGTAGCTATCTTCTAAATAGTTTTTCCCCATCCTCTCTGCCTAGGTTAATTGTATAAATCTTCATACTTCTTCTGCCATGCTTTTCCCTTAATGGAAAGGGTAACGTGTCAGAATTATAATTGGAATCTCTTTCTCTCTCACCCTCACTCTCATCATCACCCACGAGGAAACAACATGAACAGTATAAAGCTCTTTTGCTTGTCTTGTTGTTCTGTGTCAATAGAACGGACAGGAAAACGATTGTTGTTCAAATATAGCGTGAAAATTACTATTATGAGGACTTGATGCATTGTGGGAAGTGTATTTTTTCGTAATTTTTTTTCCTTTTCTTTTTAGAGGGGCATAGAAACATATTTTTGTTAGTTATTTGATACTTCATGGAGTAATAAGCATTTGCTATTTCCCGGAACTCATAGTGGCATAGGATTTACATAAAATTAGTAAATTTTGTAATTTCTACTTGACTCGCACATACACTTACTTTTTGGGGTGGGGGAGAGATGTGGAGTGTGAAGAAGTGGGGGAGGCTACAGCACTTGAGCCTCCTGGTGAGTATGGGCATGAGCACCCAACAGCTCACCAACTAGCTAGCATGGTTGGAGAACTCTCAAGATCTGGCGAGATATCCCTACTTTTCCATTTAATGATGAGATGGCGTGCTTGACAAGACGAAGTGCTTAGCACACAAGGTCTCAGTGGTTTATAACTTCGATGATTGGATTATCGGTTGAACCATTAACATGTGTAATGTTTTATGCCTGTTTCATTTTTGAAATCTGAGCATTACCGTATGAATAGATGATGTGTACAAAAGGCCATTTTGAGGTTTCACTTCAGTGTATTGAGTATATAATCTGAGGCCACTGTGTATTTAGAAGGACTGGAATAGTCTGGAAACTGGAAAGCAAGTTTAAGCCCCAAACAACCCGTGATATTCTCTTTTTTGAGCCTGCAGGATGGGCCTTGAGATTGAGATCTTGAACCATACTAGCTAGGACAGATGATATAGGAAAGTACTAGATATTTAGTGGTACTGTTGCTACAATAACATTTGATCCTTGGAAGTCACCAAACAGAATTGATCAACATTTCCATTATTGCTGTTTATACATTTGAATAACAGCTTTTGGCAGGACCTGAAGCCAGGAAGACCTTTCTGAGCTGTCTTTTCTGTTAGTCTAATATTTTTTTTTCTGAGTGGTAGTTATTGAATCTGGTCAAGCATTTGAGATACTGTCGGCATGGGGCATAGATTAATCAAGTAGTTATGACATTGGTTTGCTTAAAGTTAATATTTACATGGGGTTTCTTGGCACTCATCCATGAATTTTTCCTTTTTTGTTGATTTGATCTCTGTTCAAATGAAGCTGATTACTGTTGTGACCAATGAGTTACCATTCCTAATCAGTGGATACTGTAATTTATTTTGCCTTTTTTACTTTTCTGGTACAGGTGCCCCAATTTCAGGATCTGCAGTTGATCAAATACAACAGGTTGTTGGTTATGTGAGCTTGGGTTACCCCTTTGGTATGCTATCTTCAGTCCTCTTTGGGAGACACCACAAAGCCGTTTTACAGTCCCCCAAACCAAAACTCTTTGTCATGGGAACCAGTGACGGGTTTACAAGTGTCAAACAGCTAGAGAATAAACTGAAATCTGCAGCTGGAAGGGTTGAGACCCATTTGCTTGAAGGAGTAGGTCACTTTCAGATGGAAGGCCCCAGTTATGATGCTCAGATGGTGGATCTGATTCTTCAGTTCATTACAGCCTTGTGATACCAGTTGCCAGATAATGATTTAATCTGCAGGGTTTCTGGATTCAGTTTGAAACATGAGATTGAACCATGCTCATTGACCGTCTACAGGCTTAGTTCATGAACCTTTGTTGCCATGGATGCTTGTTGATGCTAATGTTATTGTCATTGGTGGCTTTGATTTGCAGGAATTTTCTTGTTGGTTACCATGGATATATGCATTAGAAGTGGACGCACACGAGTTCCAAACATGTAACCATTAGACCACCATATCATCGTACAAGAAAATAAATATCAAAGGGGCAAGTGCCAGCAAAACCAGCCAAATAAGTACAACCTGCAACAGAAAAAAGCTACATGGTCACAGGTTATTTGCTGCTCATAATTTTACATGCAATCCCAGCTTTGCTGGTGACTTTCACTGGATGAATGAGATCTCAACCCAACACATTTTAGCCACTGAGTGGAGGTTGTTCCGCATGCGTCGGATATAAAGAGCATTAACTTGCCATCACACAGTGGACGCGAAGACCCAATGTATGGGTTCCACCAAAATTAGTCCTCTTCACCGTCGTCCCCGTCATGGCGATCATCAGAAGCAACTCTACCTTCACCACCCATCCTATCACCATCTGAACCATCGTCTCTACCATCTCTTCCCATCTCATCATCAAAATCTGTTGTGTGCTGTTTACCACCATATGGTCTGTTGTTTCTCCATCCTCTGTCCATCGATTGTTCATGCCCGAAGTGGTGTTCACCATCATCTGTTAATGCGGGCACAAGATTACCAGGGATTAGTTAAGAAATTTTACTTCAATGGTTCCATGTTGTATATAAATTCCAATAAAGTTCCCAAACATCAATATTAAGAACAGTTTCCAGAAATGAGTGTGATAAAGAGAAGCAAAACCCCTATTTGATATTTCTCGTCCTTCGCTATCAAATGGCAACACTAACTATAATGTCGCAGGTAAGCCACGACAGCCTGTTATACCAAACAAATATAGGAATCACAACCCTTTTTGCCCCTGCTATAAGATCTTCTTGGGGAACTAGCATTGAACCACCCGAGAAAAATAGTTGATCAAAGCGCTTTACTCTTTCTGAGAAATTAATAAATTTGATGCAGAACCCCTCAGTAAGGATTATACAACACATCCAGCTCTCAGGAAACTAAAGATGCAATAATATACAACATAACAAGGGGTCTTAAATATTGTTATTACCACTTTCACCGTCCGACGCGTCTGCTAGTCTAGCAATTGCTTCTATAAGCGACTGTTCATGCTCCTGCCATATCAAAAACACAAAAAAACTCATTACCTGCCTATGGAGTGCACAGTATGGGTAAACCGTCAAGAGAACCATCGTGATTCTTACTTTTAATATTTTTTTTGCCTTCTCTATTTCATGAGGATCAGGATGACTAGCATTAAAAACCCTCTCCACCTGCCCAATAACACCAATAAGTAAATAAAGAAAATAAACCAACTATCAAGCAGATTCTGCGTTCATCTTGCTCATGTTTACCTCCTTAATTAAAGTATCCGTGTGGAGTATTTCAATATCATCTGAAGCCTTCTTCCCAATTCCATTCTGAGAAGGTGGGAAGTCTTTCTTGGACTGACCCTTCAAAGCCCCTCTCCCTCTTCCTGCCCCTGGAAGAGCACCACCACGACCAATGGACTTCTTAACCCCACGGCCTGGTCCACCACGGCCCACTCGACGAGAGATTCCTTGGTCCTCGCCTTCCCATCGAATATCCTCTGATGAGATCTGCCATTGAAATTTTTTTAATTTTTCTGTATAGTGTTACAAGCAGCACATAAACACATCTAACAAAATCATTTTCTTAAGAGCTAAGACATTAGAGCTGAGCTGATGAAATACACCGAGGGACCATATTTCATGTCAGAAACTACAAAATGCAATACAGATGCACCAAGGGGGGAAATAATCGATTCATTTTACACCTAATTCCACAAAGCACACAATTTCATCACTTAGGACCTCTATATCCAAAGTATCAACTATCATTGCACCAATATACAGTTTACAATCCAAAAATAAACCCTCTTTTCTTCTGGAAGGAGAGAGATTGAATAACATATAAGATTTGAAAGTCAATTAGTGAAAGAGAACTCGTGTAGCCAACTCCGTTTAGTGGCCGAGTCAGAAAATGCGTCAAACAAAGGAAGTTCTGTCCATAGTCCATGGACATGGCTGCTCTTTCCAGAGGCTTGGCAATGTCTCCAGACCATATATAAATTTCATCCTCAAAATAGGGCTTGTAACACTGCTGGTCAGGTCTGGATTTCAAGAACAGCAGCTGGATTGTATTTAAAACAGAAAGATCCCAGTGGCTAGGTCTTTTTAGGTTCCCAACTCTGACCCAGGTATAAGTAAGTCTAGGGTTGATTTGGATATGGGCTTAGCGTTCAGCTAGGTTAGAATTAGGTCTGAAATTAAAGGAAAATATTTTGTTTTACGCACCTGTAATTTAAGAGAATTCCCAAGTTAGGGTTTGTATATTCCTAATGTGTATAGGACTCTTGGTTAGGGTTTGGGTCTGGTTGAGGAGTTTAGGTGTTGATTCCTGGTTGTTGTACTTATTTGTTTAGGGCTGGATTGCTGCTGTAGTTGTGAGGATGCTGGAGATTGGAAGAAGATGCAGGAATCTTGGAAGAGGGTGCCGAATCTTGAAGATGGATTCTCAACTGTAGCCTGCTCAAGAAGGCAATGTTCCTTGGGCTCAAAACTCAATTCTTTTATGCAATATTCAAACTTAAAGATTACAATGAAAGACTCGGCTATTTATAGCCTTCTAAAGACTCCAATCTAATTGGGAATGCTTTATACTTTTGGATCTCTCTTACAATTAATCTCAACCACACAAATAAAAGACTTTAAATTAATCTCGACGACTTATGCAATCTTCTTGAGAATAGATTCTTCCTATGACACTAGGACTCCAACATAAAGGAAAGGAACTCTTCTTGTAAAAGAAGACTAGAAGAGTCCTTTTAAAGAAAGACTGCCAAGGACTCAAAAACTCATGTTTAAATCAAACAAGACTTCTGAACTAATCAAAACTCTTGAAAACAAGCTGATCCTTGATATACCCCAACCGTAATTGGGAATTCAACACCTTGTCCCCCCACCATTCTTACATTTATCACTGAACCTCATCTATATCTTTACCAAGCACAACTATCATTCTAAAATATGATTTTCCATCAATCATCCACAGTTCTGATATATTGCTTGGATACTTTGATGCAGGTGCACTACCATGACCAACTGACACCCATTTGGGCATCAAGACAGAGATGAATGGGGACCAGTTGAGTCTTGGGTCTAATAGGATATTTAGTATTCTACTAATTTTTTGGAGTTATCATCTACTCTTCTGTTTTACTTTGAATGGGCTAACTAGCAATAGAGTCTCAAAATATCCCAAATTTAGAGTTAGAAGAGCAGTGTCAAATTTTTTATTTATACCCTGTAACCATAAAACCAGTACACAGGTTAGCTAATGCATTGAGAAGTTAACCGAGTTAGGACGCATCTGTGACTTCTGCCCTCCCCACCCCCACCCCTTTTTCTCTATATGATTTTATTCCTCCTTTCCAACTCCTAATAAGCCCTCACCAGGCCATCTTTTCTTTTTTCCCCCTAATTGTCAGGGCCCAAGGAGAACTGAACTTGGGGATGTTACTAGTGAAAGATCTGAGCAAATGAGCCCCACTTGAAATTCCATATAAAATTAACTTGAAGTTTAAAGGGCAACAAGACTCAACCGGTTACATTACAATTTATATTTTATGTTTGACGGGCAAGACAAATAACTACAATTTAAAGTTACTTCATTTTTTGCCACTTGGTTGTGCGTGGCAACTTCACCTGGCTTGATCTGTAGCAATAATTCCTGTCAATAAATTAGTCCCATGGCTCCATCTAACACAGGTTGCTTCTCTAAGCAAAGCAGAGTTGAAATTTTTATTTATACCCTGTAACCATAAAACCGGTACACAGGTTAGCTAATGCATTGAGAAGTTAACCGAGTTTGGAGTGTGTAGGTGGCGCGTCTATGACTTCTGCCCTCCCTACCCCACCCCTTTTTCTCTATATGATTTTATTCCTCCCTTCCAACTCCTAATAAGCCCTCACCAGGCCATCTTTTCTTTTTTCCCCCTAATTGTCAGGGCCCAAGGAGAACTGAACTTGGGGATCTTACTAGTGAAAGGTCTGAGCAAATGAGCCCCACTTGAAATTCCATATAAAATTAACTTGAAGTTTAAAAGGCAACAAGACTCAACCGGTTCCATTACAATTTATATTTTATGTTTGACGGGCAAGACAAATAACTACAATTTAAAGTTACATCATTTTTTGCCACTTGGTTGTACGTGGCAACTTCACCTGGCTTGATCTATAGCAATAATTCCTGTCAATAAATTAGTCCCATGGATCCATCTAACACAGGTTGCTTCTCTAAGCAAAGCAGAGTTGACATCAACATCAACACTCTACCTGGTTCCATTTTGGAGCAGACCAAAACACTTCAAAGCATAGCTTACTGAAATAGTAAAAAAATTTTGACCTAACTCTCCTTTCAACATGAAAACTACATCCCAATCTAGAGAGTGGAATGATATTAACCCTTCAGTCCAAACTCTACGAGATGTCATTGTTAAGAATGTTAATAGCAATGTTGTCAAAGCAGTTTTTCAACCGCTTTGTTTTTCCCGCTTAATTGACGCGCTGTTTTTTCCCGCTTTGTCGCCTTGTGCACCTTATTGCCGCCTAGACACTAAAACAGCCGGGTTTTTTTTACCTTTTGTACATAATATTCTTTTTTATAAATCCAAATTTCTTCTAAAAAACCATATATAAATTTAATAGCTTAGTCATTTCGGAATCGAGTCCCAAATTGCAAAGGAATTCCAAGGCCCAAAGTGACATAGGACCTCTGCAAGCTCTAGGGTCGCTGCCCCCACACCCCTACCCGGGCGGCCTCCCCAGACCCCATGTCTGTCGGTAATAGAATGTGAAGCATGAGCCATTCTCAACATCGAAAATCAATGAATCATTTAATGGACAATCACTTGGAAATCGGAATAATGAGATCTATTAATTTATTGGGTTCGCCCTGTTAGTACAAAGTCATTGTTATGATGAATTTATGTTTATGTTCTTTTTTTTGGATAATTCTTCATAATTTTAATTCTTCAATGCTTTGTTTTTTTGATGAATGTGATTATCGAATGTTTTTTTAACTTATTATAGAAAATAGTTGTATTAAAAAGTATTTTAAAGTAGTTGTATTGAAAATTTTTGATCCAACTGTTTTGGTCGCCTTATTGCCACCTAGGCTGAGCCCCAATCGCTTTGGTCGCCTTGCCACCTTGACAACCTTGGTTAATAGTAAGGCCCATAATTTTTTTCCTTAACATGGTATTGTCAAAACATCTGAAACAAACAACAAAGAATTTGTTTTCCTTCACGGTGTAACAAGCAATTATTCAAAATTTACTTCTGGAATTAAAAGGTAAACTTATAGGTTTAACACTGAAATATTAAGCTAAAACATTTGAACCGATCATGGTTTAGCTCATTTCTCAAGGACTCAGGATAATGTTTTTCACCAGTTATTTTTAGCATATAAATGTGTTCATGCATGGTTATGGTTCACATTAATGTCTCAAATATATAAAATCATAAATCAGGCAAGAAACACCAAGGAATTTCCTTTTAAAATTAATACAATTTTTTTAATTCTAGCATCCAGAATTACATCCTGGATCATTAGTTAGCAATCTGAAGAGAAGTGAAATTAACACTGCCTGAAGCCATGTTAATGACACCCAAGGCCAAACAGCATAAAATGCAGAGTCTATTGGCAATTCTTCTCACATAGTCCTCTCCCCTTCCCCCGGCTTTTCTTCTTTCTTTCTTCATAAGTTACTTCTACCCATTTAAATTGGATCAGACTTCTCTATTCCAAGCCATTCCTGTCATCCGTTCTCATAGTCGCGCGCAGTAAGAAACTCATGAAGATTTAAAGAAGTGCATTATCATTCATCTGTATTTTTCTAATGCAATGAAGACATGGCCCCATGATTCAACCACAGACATACAGACCAGTCATAAACCATGTATGCACACAGGTAACAGCAGTATATACATGAGCAACATTCACATATACATTAAAAGTACATGTCCAAAATATCTTCTTATGTTCACAATACTGATTTAAAAAACTGGGCCATGCTTAAATAACAGTTGCAACACAGATGTATATATATGAAGCAAGGAAAAAAATTGAGTCTGTGGCCACAAAATACCTCTTTAAGGTTAACCCATTCCCATGTCTCATCTGGAGTGTTCATATCATAGACTAGAGCATGCCGTCCCTGACAATAGTAAAGAAATAAGAAGGCCAGTTATAGGTACTGCTAAAGAATGAGACCAATATACAAAAGCCAAACATACATCAACAGGGTTGTAGTCAGTTATAACAGCTTCATAGAAGTTGTTATCTTCAGGCCATCTTGTCTTCACTCTCCGCCCAATCAACGGATCAAATGCTGCTGCTTCAGTTGGCTCATTTGTAACCAGGCCACGATTAGGAACTTGGCCCCTCCCAGTAGGACCTGTAGAGGTGTACTGCATGGACTTCATTGACGATGCACCAGGCATTGTCTGGCCCTGTTTTTTTTTTTTTTTTTTTTTTGGGGGGGGGGGGGGAAGGAAAAAGAAAGAGACAAATGCAAATCGATTAACGGCCTCTACATAAAAAGGATAAGAAAATGTGATAACTTACTGATTTAGTCTTCTTGCCCCTAGCTCCCGCCGCAGCTCCTCGTTTTGAAGCAGATGATGATGGCTGCATTGAACCAGCTACTGTCTGAGGATGCAATGATGGGGATGGTGCACCCAATGATAGAGAAGGAACAGACTGTGAAGTTTTTTGTTTCTTGCGAGATGCGGACACAGAAGGACTGGGTATCGAATCATGAACAGGTTGAGTATTACTTAGCAACCCAGTTTGGTGTCCACCTGATTTTCTCCACTCCCTAAAGGCATAATGCAACAAGCCTCCAATTAAAAGAGTAAGTGGCCAAAACTTGTTGGACAGGTGACAAATCAGGTCTCAGACAAATATAACAAAGCTTGTATCATGATATTATCAGACCTTATCCTCCTGATGATATCATCTGCGTTTACCCTGCCTAAAAGCTCTCTGTGTTCTTCATCTGAAACTCTCAGCTCTTTTCTAAGTTCTGTAATTAAACTTTCCTTCTCCTGGAGAAGACATTCATAATGTCATCATTTAAACCTGACCAGCATAAAAAAAATAAAAAATAAAACTAGATTTTGATGGCATTGGAAACAAAATGAAAATACACACCCAGGTAATGGCATCAGACTGAGCTTTGAAAGCCCGTAGGACTGAACTGTACGCTTCTTGCTCAAGTTGGTGAATCTGTGTCTCCATATCACTATGAATTCTGGGGTAAGGGACAGAACCGACAACATTAGACCTCCCATTACCTGCAACACGCCCACCTCTATGGACCCTGTTCTGATGTGATGGAGGCAAATCATCATCGGTTCCTGCATTCAGTTCATCGTTAAAACAGAGAACTTGACTATGATCATGAGACAGCATCAAATTTAGTTTTGGTTACTTCAACTAGATTACAAACCTTTTCGCAAAAAAAGGGCAGGAAAGAGTGCTATTCATTTATGTAGCTTGCAACAGGTTACATAAGTATTTGGTAAAAGATAAGGCAATGCAAGACCACAGTAATAGTACCCCTTGGGGCCTAGTTCCATCCAGCCTACTTTGCCACTCGACTCTTTTTTAGAATAAAGGGTGCCTAACCATGCAGCATAGATTAGTGGTCATGGATACGCATCTCATTATGCTGAACCATAAGAAATGCTAGTTTCTTTGGACTGGGATAAGCTGGTGGAGCTTAAAAGGAGAAGTGTTAAAATCATGTATTGATACGTTAACCAAAAAAGGAAGTCTGGAATTTGATGAGGACACTAATATAATGTAAAACAAGATGACTGCCAGTACAAAGAAGGGTTGATAAAGAAGTTCAGAAAAATTGAAAGGAAAATTTATTCCTCCAGGGAGACCTGGTGGTAGGATGATGAAATTCAAGCAGTAACTAAGGCTAAGAAGCAATGGATCTTAAAAGGTACAGAATTGACAGAGATGAAACAAGGGAGAAAAAATATGATCTCACTCAGGAGGTTGAAGTAAGAGATGTTGAGTATGAAAGTATAAACGCAACAAATCAATGCAGCCCCAATGAAAATGTAGAAGAAATTAAGATTCAGGAATCTGTTCTTTGTATCAGCCAACCAGCTGTCACTAAGAAAACAGCAAATGAATGGAGCAGAAGCATTGGGTTCAAATATATAAAATAAGGCAAGAGATTATTGCCTCACCATGGCACCAGTGCAGGGGCCAAGCAAAGCATGTGCAAGTGCATCAACATGGATGGAAATTTTAACTTCACGAGGCACAAAGGTGATTCCCTATGCTTTAACGTCTAAGAGCCCGAACCATGTGACTAGGGGGCATCCATCTTCCCACAAAAATAGAGGTGATATTCAGAGCTATAATAACCATATAGACATAAAATCAATAAGTCATATTATGAAATTAGGGGAGACAATTATCGACACTCAACTGAGACAATAAACAACTACTACAGAGAAACAATCTGATTGCATGCAACAAAGATTCAGGACAAAAGCTATTACCTAGGAGACTCATGGAATGACTTAGACAATGCAACAACCTCTGTAGCCTATATGGTGCTTATTGATGCTAAAAAAGCTTATTTAGAGTCACTAAAAAGTTAATATGGCAAGTGCTAGAGCAAATGAGTACAACAACTACTCAAGAAATCAGCCTTACCCGACTAAATGGTGTCAGCCACATTAGAGAAAATGAATGTTTCAACTAAATAGCAGACTAGGCCTTAAAAAATCAACAGAGGCAACCCCACCTAGTTGTAGACTTCATAAGGCTAATTTGTATCGTCATCATCATCGTTGTAGCTCCTCTGAGTTTCTCCATCCATTGCATACTTCTCAATTATAAATGATCCTCAAAGTATAAAAGATTTCCAACCAGCGGCTACAGCCAAGTGATGTAGATCAAGCACCAAAGAGGCCTTCTTTTGTTAGGAAACAACCTAGGGTTGATATGTGTTAGATTGGGCCTTCATCAGCTGGGAACCCCCAGTACCTGGCCAACTTAATGGATCTAAAACATGGGTAAATGAGTCGTGCAAGAATTCTCCATACTTAGTTTTATTTCAACCCTGCTATTCAAAATTTAATTTTTAAGTTAAAAGGTTTTGAAAGTCAGGGTTTGATAAGAATTAGGGTTACTAGGAGGATGGCTAGGGCTAGGGTTACAATCGAAGGTCAAGGAGGGGTTGGGGAGTTCCTAAAAGGAATCAGGTTTGAAAGAAGGGTTTGAATGTTATGAAGTTTGAGAGAAGAAGCTGAAGGTAGGTTTTACTAGGGTTTGGGAGAAGGAAAGGGCCGAGATGGGGAATCGAAGCTAGGGGAGAGGAAAGGAAGCTTGGATCCTAGAGGGGGTGGGTATTGAGTAAGGGTTTGGGGGATCTAGGGGGTTTTAGGGTTTAGGAAATTTCAGATCCGTATTCTAGAAATTCCAGCACTGTTGCAAGAGAGAAAAATAGAAGGAAAAAAGAGAAAAGAGAGGGGCCGGGGAAGGGAGGGGACTAAAGGGAAAGGGGTGGGTAGGGAATGCTACTGCAGAGGATGAGAAGGAGAAAACTGAGGTGCGATAGGGAGGGGGCTGGATCTAATGGATAAGGGTTTTGGGAATGGAGAAGAGAGGCTGCGAGTGGGAGAAGAAGAAGGAGAAAATAGGGCCGGGGTGGGGTGGGGTTGTCGGTAATTTCTTGAAGATGGTAGTGGGGATTTGAAGAACTTCAAAATATGCAGAAATTTGAATCACACAGCAGCTGCAGATCCCCTCTTAGAGAACCCACGACTCCAGTCCTTGCACCCTCAAAACTCAAATTTTATTAAAATCAGTATTTTACAAGCTAGAGAAGCTTTATAAGGCTACATGAATGAACTCACACTAGGACTCAATTAGAAGGTGATTCTAACTTGGACTTTATCTAGACTTTTACTTTAACAAGGACTTGGTCAAAACTTCTCCTAGGATGGTCCGAATTACGAAATAAGATTAGATCTAGACTCCTTGTAAAAAATGTACAGAACTAAGGGAATTCCCCCTCTAACTGTGACTCCTATCCTAACTAGGACTCTTCAATAACTTGACCAAGACAAATCCAAACTCAAAAACGGGAGTAGATTTGGAATCCTACTAACATGACCTAGCTTGACTTCAACTGAAGTAAAATAAATTAAAAATTGGCCATTAGTCTTTGTGCAATCTCCTATAGGACTTGGGCTGTTGGGCTATCCCCCTAGGCCCTATTTCAGCTAGTGGGGAACTTTCCAAGGGTTAGCCCCTTTAGTTACATCAGAGAAGGGGGGGAGAGAGAAGAGATTTACCCAAGTTTGGACTATGATGCCAATTAATGGGGGACAAAATAGAGAAGAACAAGGTTAAAGAAGATAGGGGAAGAAGGGAAATTCTGAGAAGAATCAGACTTGAAGAAGGCCAAGAGAGAGAAGAATACTCATAAGAAGAAGAGACGGGAAGCTGCAAACGTACAAAGTTAAGGCTTCGGTTCATCTTTTTTCCTTTAGTTTTTTAATAAGCTGATTATAAGTGTTTAAATAAAGAAAGAAATAGAGACCTATTTCAAAAAGAAAAAACTAAATTAGGACTCTTGGCAATTGAAAACTAAAACTGATCGTATCATTACTTAGCAATTTAGAACTAACTAAAATGGACCCAATACATCACAATCAAATTAGGTATCTAATTGCATCATTACCTAATAAAATCCTACATTATCTTCAAAACTCCCACACAAAATAGCATCTCCTATTTTTATGTCCTCATATGCTAGACTTGGGGCCCACCAAATAGAAGTAATTTATCTCCTTGCAAGCTGGACTTAGAGCCCACCAAATACGAGGAGTTATCTCCTAGGTTACTGCTCATGTTACTGTGGCATGAAGGGTCACTTCCGGTTGTGCTGCATCAACCTTTATAACTTAAGTTAGGCAGAATTTATACTAATTAAATTAATTTTGTATTTAGCCTAGATACTGATGTTTTGAACCCATAAAATAGGCCCCTAATCTCACAAATGTATTAACAAAGGCTCGCCACCCATATCCATCAACGTAGATTGATTTCAAATGAAAATAGATTAACTCAATGCTGGATCTGCATCAACTCTCCCCCAACCTTGGGAAACTTTGTTCTCGAGATGTGTTCAATTCCAGGAGTTTTCTTGGAAAACACTATGGAAGTCTTCAATTCTAGGAGTTTTCTCTCCAAAGAACCTCGATAGCATGACAAATTCGAGATGCTTATGCTCAAAATCAGCACCCATGCCCTTGGGACTTCTCCAATCACAACTTCTATTGGTATTGTTTTCTTGATCATGTCTTTTTAAACCTTTGTAATACCACCTCCAGCATTATTCTGCTTCTCTCCAAAGATTTAAGGCACCCCACACTAGCAACTATCTTTTAGGAGTACGTTGTAAATTGGTAATTGACTTTTAGGAGTAAATTTAAAATAAAAAAAATTCTAGAAATCATAAAAATAACAAAAAAATATTAAAAGGGGGAAAAAAAGAGACTATATTCCAAGGATAGTTTAGGTAACTTATATTAAAATATTGGTTGGGCGGGATGAATTGCACTAAATTAGGGAATTGGTAATTTTTTTTTTTCAAAAAAACAATCTGTTAGAGTAAAACTTTTTTTAAACACAGAGTAAACTTTTTTTAAAAACACCTTATCAAATAAATCTTTTTCAAAATCAATAGATCAAGGAAATTTGCCCTTAATTTTTGAAATTTTATAAAAAACTATAGTTTTTTTTTTTCTTTTATAGGTTCAAAAAGTGGCAAACTAACAGCGAACTCAGCTTCCCAGCTTCATCTGCCATTCTCAAGTTGAGAATCTCAATCAATTGGCAGAGGAAGAATTGTCGAGGAATGTGTAGAAATCGTTTGCAGAAGAAACAATAGAAGAATCGCAGAGAAGTTGGAGCATTACTATCTACAATGTCAAACAAAAGGATCATAGCCCAAGCCACCCAGAGATGTGAAGCCCAAGAGTGTACAGAAATCGTTTGCAGAAGGGTCATATGAAGAAAATTTGCAGAAGAAAAAAGAATAAGAGAGGTTAACCCTAAACTTGTTTGCAAGGAAAATAGATGGATTTTACTTTTTTTCTCATGTTGTTATTAACTAGGCCGAATTATACGCATATAATTCAGTTCCGCCAAAATTAATCGTGAATTTATACATATGGGCATAAATCAAGAATTTTACCGAATCAACGGGGAAAATGTGGATTCGGGCAAATAAATTGTATTATTTGGATTTATCGACTAATTCGCAACTTATTCACAAAAATAGTAACTACACTCAAGACTACATCAGCCTTTTTTTCATTGAGCATAAAAATGCAATAATTTTTTTTTCTCCCGATAATAATTACGTCATTATCAAACAACCAAAGTCTTCATAAAAGTACATCTTTGAATTTCATGGAGACAACATTGCACCATACTTCCTCTTAATAGAACTTCAGCTTAAGGGGTACTAGATATCTCCTAATCACCTCTAATTTGTTACTATTCAACAGATATACTTTATAAGGCTTAGGATATTTTTTAGTAATCAAACCAAGCTTTTTAACGAAAGATCGTAATATGACATTGGCACAACTACAACTATCAACAACTACACGGGTGTTGCAGCCATTGATTCTCATTCTAGTGTAGCAAATGTTATCCCTTCTCCAGTCTTCACCTTGTATCTCTGAAACTTGGATCTTGGAAACCGCACAAATCTAATGGTGATAATCCAAGTTGTCCTCTTCAGCATATTCATCACCAATTGATTCTAGTAGCCATAGGATAAAGACTTCATTTTCTTTCTCATCTCCCATGGTGATTGGTTATTTGATGTAGTCTCAATTAAACAAGGGTCAACTCCTCCTAGATATTTAAGAAAACCAACTCATATGGGGGGATGGATTTGATTTGAGGGGGAAAAAGGTTATGTTCGGGCTCTTTGTTTAAAATTCATACACCATTAAATGATATTCAGGGTCACAAGTTAACTTAGTCCATCCCATAAAAGGTATGGGATAAATTCCTTGATATGGGAAACCAAGGTTTATAGATATGGATAAATTCCTTGAGATGGGAAACTAGGGTTTATAGGTCTTAAATAGATTGAAACTTGGAGAGTATGTAGTAACTATATAGAAAAATGATCCCCCCCCCCCCCCCAAGTTTGTTAAATTTGGATGGTAAAATTTTAACATATAAGGGGTTCTTGTTTTGGGGTTTATTGGGAGCATGAAAGTTCAAGAAAATAATTACATCTTGAAATTGGATGGTAATAAAGGGGTAAAACTAGGATAAGTGATGTGAGTACACAAAAAAGCCTAGCAAAAACCCTAAGAGGGGTCCTATGATGGATCCAAGAAGCCCCCATGAGCTGGCCGAATACCTTTCGAGCAGCATTTTGGGCATTTTAAGCCCTCAATTCTCCTCTAAAATTAAATTAGGAACAATTTGCAGAATTTAGTTTAATCAGTTTGAGTCATGTTTGGATTTGTTTTGAGTATTTTATTTTGAGTTGAAGCTGTTTGAATGAGTCACAGTTAGTAGTTGAGATAAGATAAGGTTCTTTATCTTATCTGGATAAGATTCCAGTTTGAATTGTAATTAGATCCAATCAATTAAGAAGATCACAGTCTGAGTCTTTATTTTCAGGCTATAAATAGCTTTTTCATGTAAGTTATTTTCAGATTTGATGAGTTAAGAATTTGAATGAGAAATTGCCTTAGTCAGTGGCAGAGTACCTTTGAGGGGCAAACTACAGTTGTTCAGTCCTGCATTCAAGCTTTGAAGCTTCAATCATCAAGTCCAGCGGCCATTCTCAAGTTCCTAGCCACCCCAAGTAAGCCACAGCCATTCCCCAACCCTCCTCCCCTCCACGCAAGCCCCTCCCCTGCCTTGCGCAACCTTCCCCAGCCCTACCCCTTTGTTTGACCTAAGAAACCACACCACCCCCATCACAACTCACCTCTGCCGCTTCCCCTTCAATCTCCAGCAACCCCAGTCCCTTCCTCAAATCCTAAGAGACCCTCCCCCTTCCTCACAGCTTCCAAATCCCAACCCCATTAGGATTCCCCTATCCCCTGCTCTGTTTTAACCCATTCTCCCCCCCCCCCACTTGAATCACAGAAGTCTCCAGAACCAATCCCTACTCTTAGTTTCTCCAAAACAGTCCTATTCCCCTAAGTTCTAAAAAACCTGCACTTCAACTTCTTCCTTGAGTTTGCAGAAATTTCAGAATTTCCCAGAAAGCTGAATTTAATTAGGTTTTCTCAGTTAGATCTTATTATAGTTAAAGGAACAACAGTAGAAGACAGTTCTGATCTGCAAAACCAGCAAGCCTAGGCCTCCCCCCACTCCAGCCAAAACCCTAGTTTGCCCTAAAATTCAAATTTCAAATCTGAGTTTCAAGGACCAATAAAATTCAGATCTGAAAATCATTCCCATCAGGCTTGGACTGTTAGGAAAACCCTAGAAAACCCCTCTATCCTAGGCTGGAATTTCCTGGGCAGCTAGGGAAATTACAGTTTTACCCCTAGCCCTAGATCCGTGGTTACATCAGAAGGATCTAAGATCGGTGGGCTGATATACCTAAAGTGTTGGATAAATCTAACAATTAGAGTGCTGCAGCTATGGCCTCAAATTTTAGGTGTCTAGTAAAAGCAAGTATCCAAGCTTGAATTTACCATAAACCTAAATTGTTCTCCAGTCTTGGAGCTTCAAAGTTGAACAAGCATAGTTGCTGCAGCAGCAACAAGAAATACTCAAAGAGAATCTTTACAATCAGATCAAAGTTGGGTCCCTCCCCATTGAGTTGAAGGGCTTCTTTATACAAATAAGCTAGAGGTCTAATCTAACTTAAACTTCCAATTGAACTCTTAACTCAAATTGGGAAACGGAGATAGTAACTAATTGACTTATTCTAAAACACTTAAAATTCAAATCAAAACCTTATAACTTATGTTAAGCAGAATTCACATTAATTAAAGCAACTAATTAAGGGTCTGTTTGGTTACATGAGTTTGGAGATTTCAAATCTATGGAGTCATAATTCATAAAATTAACTGTTTGGTTAACCTGAATTTGTGGAATGAAGTCTGTGAATTCATCCTGAAAAACTATTAGGTCGACGTGATTTTTGTGAATGTGCAAATGTTTAGCGTTTTTATATTGGGGTTGAAATCTCTGGATTTTACTCCATACCTATAAATCTACAGATTCACGTTTTTAGAGTAAAAAGATGAATCTCTAGATTTCATAAATCCAGGGATTTTCACAACCAAACAGGTATAAATCTCGCATTCATGAATCCAGATATTTGGATTCATGTAACCAAACAGGCCCTAAACTATTTTCATACTTAGGCTAGACACTGAACTTTTGGCCACAAAATAGGCCCATGACCCCACAAATGTATTAAACAAAGGCCCAACACCAATATTTATCAACCCTAGGTTGATTTCAAATGAAAATAAGCCAATTCGGTGCTGAGTCTACATCAATATGCCAGTCGCCTTCCTCAAAATCTTAAAACCCTAAAGGTTTACTTTCTGAGTTGAGATCCTAAAAAGTAGGGTCCTAGTTGAACCTCTTCAATCTATAGCTACACCATGGGTCTTCTATATTTTAACTAGATACTAAGATTTATTTTCCTGTTTCAAATTTTATTTCAGTTAGAAGTCCTCATTCTGTCCAACCGGAAGTCCCAGTTTCAGCTAGTATTTAATTCCCAGTCCACAGAGGAGTTTAGATGTAAAACTATATACCAACAGCCCCATCGGTTGGGAGCAATTCAGATTGAACAGTATCTGCTTCAACCCTGCTGTGTGTTTGTTTGAAAATTGTCTAATCATAAATAGGTGGACTGGCTCTTCAATGAGAAACCTCCAATTGCCTAGAATCCTTGGTGACTAACATCCAAGTTGGTCTCTATTAGGGTTTTTAGCAATATTCAAGATCCTACTGTAGCTGAGGGTAGAGCATTTGAATCTCCCCTCCAGCTCCCCCTCAACCAACGACAAGGTCCACCAATAAAGGTAAGTTTAAGTCCTACACCTAATCCCCCTTTTTCGTCACCTTAGTTTTTAATTTTCTTGAAAAATCAGGCTACCTAGACCCTAAAAAAGGAAAATTCTACACTTTCCACTTTAGCCATTCGAATCCAGCCAAACTTGGAGATCCTAATTAACAAGATTCGCTCCATATTTTAGCCCATTCTGACAACCCTAAAATCCATCAGTTACTAGATTGCAGCCCTAATTCTTGACCTAAAAGTAAAGGATTCTCGAAGCTTCATAACCAACCATCCGAATCTGCTCAACTTTGAGCATCTTCCACGTCATAGAACCTCCAATTCTCACACATCATGTAACTTCCCAATCACCTAAATTTGGAAACAGTTGATCCCATCTCTAATGCCAACACCAATTCAATGCAATGTGTCTTCACTATAAGATCACATATGAGACTAAGAAGTGACCACCCCTATACACCACAATCATACCTAACCAAACCTAACATATTTTGTCCCGTAACTCGGTTCTTAACAAGATCTTAGAAGAATAAACTCTAGCTGACTACCTATCAATCTAGGTCTATGTTACCAAATACTAAATGATAGGGTCAAAAATTCAGCAAAGGACAGCAAGCATTTTATTATGTTATATATTTTTTAGGGATAACCATAAGGAAATTTGATCCTTCCTACTGTGATTTGGCACATGTTGCTCAAAACATATCAAAGAGCTTTCTTGAGGGTGCCACCATATGACATGGCAGTAAAGGAAAAGGAGCTTTGATGACTTAAAATGAGATATAGCTGTAGTATACAGTTGCTTCTGTTGAGCCTATAATGTATGCTGAAAACAAATTAACATCCTGATGAACGGGTCTATCAGTCCACCTCCATTATACTTCTTACCAATGAATTATAAAGGTTACAAAGCTACCGTCCAAAAATCTCCTTCTGGACGTAAATACCTTTTTTCGGTACTGCATCCTTGTCTCAAGCAACAATAACTATGTTCCTACTTGATTAGAGTCGTCTTGTTTCTGAGGTTCTATTTTCCTTAGTTCTAACTTATCGTTGTTTTTTTTTTCTTCCACAGTTCATAACCAAAAGTTTGGGCATCTGCTTTGGCAATTGATAAAACTGAGGAAATGGTCATGTGGAAAAGTTATTGGGTTGCCCAATAAAACGTTCAGGATGACCAGTAATATTATTGTTTCTTCAGAGAACTGAACTTCACGAGATCAAAATTATAAATACAACTCTAAAATGAAGGGTAAAAGATAACAGAGAGAATCTACAGTCTTCGGAATAAAAATCATAGGGGGGGCAACAATCCATTAAGTTCTTAATCTTCAAGGTGCAGCAGCTTTACAATAATCCCTCACTCGTCTACCAACCATTAGTTCTCCTAACCAACCAGTAACCAGTAAAGATATGGGTAGTCTTAGTTTAGACAAATCCTCTCTTTTATATGGGATAAGGACGTAAAAACACAGGTGGACTTAGCAGCACAAATACAACATCGTCCCTTAAAGCATCCAAGTCCTAGTAAATAAATTAAGCAATCTTTTATCGTTTCGAGAGAGTTTCAACTCAAATAGGCTAGGGTAACAACTCACGCTCACGACTAGCTAAAACCTTCATATTCCTAGAAAGCCTAAGTTCAGCTCAAAACCCTAAAGCTACCCATCAAACATGAGGAACACTAAACCCTAATTCCGCCCTCCCGCTTCACAAGCCAGCTACCATACCCTGTTCAATGTCTTGGCAATAGAACATCTCCAAGACAGTAATGCGCACGAAATTTCTCAAACCCAGAACCCAAAACAATAAGCAACATACCAGAAGCTATTGAGAGGTTATTAGACGCGATAAAATCAGGATCTTTGAAGCAACTCACCACTACTGTCGGAAAGTCCGTAGTCCATAGCCTGGTTCCACTAACCAGATAATCAACCTGACAAAATGCACCCCCAAAACCTACCCCGAACGCCAAAATAGCCGAGGTAAGAATGAGAACTCTTCAGGAATAAAAGCTGTGATCGAGCATGGCCAAATGTTATCGATCTCCTTCTACATTCTTCTTGGTACGAACTCCCAATAACCTATAGAGCTCCCAAACGACGATTCGAACGAGATTGCGGTGACGAAGAGAGAGATTTCTCGTGCAACAGTATAAAAATTGAAGTTGAAACACCGAGCGACGGGAGAAAAATAGCGAGACCGACCAGAGTAAGGTCAGGGCAGCGCGAGGGAATGCGACGAAAAAAACCCGGACTTGAAATCTGATTTATAGCAACTCGTTTTTTTAATTCGTTATAATTGGTTTTGATGTCCGCCCCCTGTCTCCTCACTTTAAATAGTTTCAGCTACGGGCGCGATCTAGGGCTTTATGAATTAAGCGTCCGTACATTTCCAAGTTGAAAATCGGGTCCCTTGGCTTTAAGTCTTTAACTGCAGTCTATGTTGGATTCTTCTTCACTCTAGGTTGGGGGTGATGATGAATAATACAGATCTTCGGTGTCCGGGCAGGGTATGCATGGACTTTATGTGCATAATTGTCATGCGTAACAATACGAGCTATCAAATCCAAATCTCAATCGGAATTTCAGATCTTACGATTCGAAATTTTGAATGACGATCCTTCGAATTTAATGCACATAACTGAAGCAATTTCAGGGTACACATCCATCTAGCCGCCCTGTTGGATGAATAATATGAGGAGGTACACCCTACTTAGACACAGAGTATCTAGACTTGTGGATTATATGGGCCGGCTTATGACTACATAATTTGGTTTGCATCAAATTGTGGAACTTAATTTTTGTATCTATTGACATTAGAACATGGCTTTGGTTTTCACCACGTTTATGGATATTAGGCTCCTCCCTTTGAATGATAAATATATTTTCAGCCTTAGGAAAGCGTCCGTCCATCCATCCATCCAAGCCTTTGGATGGGCACGCATAGTCTGTGCAAGTACCAAACAGTCATGTATCGCCCATCCAATGGCCTAGGTGGATAGGCGGATGCTCTTTTTGGGCAGATAGGATGTATATTCAGATTTCGGATCAGCTCCTCTGACGGGGAGCACTTTGTGCTCCCCGACGGGTTCCCGACCACACAAAACAGTGGGGCCTACGATGAAAAATACTTTTTGGAAAAAACAAAAAATAAAATAAAATTTCATCCGTTGGCCCCACTATTTTGTGTGGTCGGGAACCGTCGAGGAGCACAGAGTGCTCTCTCTCCCGACGGGGTGAGGATCCGGATTCGAAAGAAGTTCACAATTTTTGAATGAGTTATGTATAGAAACTACACAAGTGCACGTGGCTAAATCTCATACTCGTTGAGAGAATCCTTTCAATAAGAAAATATAAACTCTGCCAAAGGTGGTATGTTAAAGCGGTTAAAGATCCAACTTCCCTATGGGAGGTCTTGGGTTCGCACCCACTCGGCGGCATTAATATAAAAAAGCTCCCTTTACGATGTAAATCGTGGTACGCGCAAGTTGACCCGGATGAACCTCATATCCAAAAAAAAATATATATATATATATATATATATATATATATATATATATATATATAATATATATATATATATATATAAACTCCACATGCGACGTAACATTGTCAATACTTAAACGAGCAATGGGAAAGTTGATAGAAATTTGTTTTCTTTTTCTTTTTGCAAAGTATAAAAAGCAAAATAAAAATCAAGGTTTGAAAGAAAAACATTCTTGAGAGTTGAGTTCGCATCGTTGAAACTCCATGCCGTCTTATGTTTTTTTTTTTTAAAGCTTCGATGCCTTAATTATGCTTTTTGTTTAGTTACAAATTCTACACTAAATTGAGTTCCTCACACTTGTATCCATCATTTTCAATTAGTATTTAATTAAATATCATCATGAATTCAGGTAAATTTATCTTACAAACAATTTTTTTTTCTTACAAACATATTTGATATATTTTTACTTATACTTTACACCAAATAAAATAACTTTTTTATATTGCAGTATAAGACTAATAATAATCTTATGTGGTCGTTTGGATAATTATTTTTTTTGTTTGTGTGGTGAAAATAGCTTGGAATACCATCCTAATTGTTTTTTGATAAAATTAACATCACATCAATAGCCGTTTTGAGAAAACATGTGTAAGGCCTCGCTAATTGTATCATTTGCTATAATGATGCTAAGGATAATGAGCATTTGTTCTTCTATTGCCATTTATCTAGTTCTCTATGGAGAAATGTCCTTGTTTCTATTTGACCTCGCTCCCATCGCTGCTTTGTGTTTTATCATAATTGGTATTGGGTAGAGTAACTTTTAAAGTTTGTTATTCTTTTGTCATTTCTCTAGCTCTCTATGGAGAAATGTCCAGGCCTCGCTCCAATCGCTGCTTTGTGTTTGATCATGACTGGTATTGGGTATTGAATAACTTTTCAAGTACCTATATTTGTGATTGGATTGGTAGTCTTTAATTGGTGCCATGGTCTACCGTCCGTGGTTGGAGCTTATGAGATTATGTTGAACTTTCAAATCTCGCTCTCTTTATTCAATTTGGGATGCTATTCATTTGATGTATCATCTAAGATTATATATATAATCCATTCCCCGGTTGTTGATTTCCCAATAAACAAACTCATTGTTGTATGGGGGTACAATTCCCAATTCCATTATTCTATCTAATCATTTTCAATTTGGAATTTTCTTGTAGTTAGGTGTTTCATTTGTTTTAATTTAATTATCTATTCATTAAAAAGGAAAGAAAAAACTATGTAAAGCTTACACAGTTGAAATACGAGAAAGGTAATCTCATACCATATTACTATTATGGAAACACAAACTAAAAGAGACGACTACATCTTCTTACCTAAAAATATCCCTACTCATTCACTTGATAAACATAATTAAACGATGTCAACAAATGTAATTTTACATTTTACAAATTTAATAAGCACGAATTGAAATAATATTAATCACTTCTTCTTCTTCTTCTTTGATTATTATTATTGTTTTTTCCATAATTAATAATTTCAATTTAGAATTTCAATTCGTAGCAAATCTAACCCTTTGTGTTCTAAAATAAATATTTTATCTTAGACCTAATGCTTCTCTCTCCTTCACTGAAAAACCTTTCGTCAACTTAAGAAAATAATCATGAAAATCTTTACAAAATGCTTTTTCGATCTTCTTTGTCTATCACAATTTCCATGCATTGGTTAGCATTGTCATTGACTCCGGATTATCTAAAATAAAATATTCATTTACGACTCACTATTTTTATCAATTTATAATCCTTCAATCTTCCTTTATTCAATCTATATATTTATATATTATTATAAAGTAAGAAAAAAAAATGTAACTTCCAAAATTCCATCATTTATCTTTCCTTTGAGAATTGAGAACATTATAACATGCTTCACCAAACCAAGACCTTCATCCAGCAAGAACAATACGAATATACATACAACGATGATCGTGGTGTGTTTATAACAAATGCCATCCTACCTCATGTGATAAATTTTTTGTAATTTATCTTGAAATCAATGATTATTCTACTGCTAGCCCAAACAATAACTTTAAGTTATTATCGTCACCTTTACGAAGAGAAGCCTTGAAACATTGTCATCATTGATTCCATCAGACCATCACCAACTTTGCCATGAAATAATAGAAGCTGTTATCACTGAACTCTTTCACAAACTCATATAAACCACATAAAAGAGAGTAGATGGAATCTATGGCAGGGTTGAGAATAAACTTAACAGCTTCACATTTACTAAAATTAGGTCTTTAGATTTGCTTTTCATTTTTGTATTCTTAAAACATAAAAGATTAATCTATAAAACATGTTTATTTTAACTTATTCCTGATAAACATTATTATAATATAAAAATATTTACGGGTAGCTCGTAAACTTTACATAGGTCAAGGCGTCAAGCTTAACTGCTCAAGAACCATGGTATCTTATTGACCTTTGATTTCCGCATAATATGAAATTATTAAAGGGTAGATCATATCCCAATTTTAAAATATGATGTGAGCTACCTTTTTTGCCCTTTTTGGAATTGAGGTTTATCCAGCATCATCGGGGGATAACTTTTTGTTAGCACGGTTATATTAGGGCTTTTTCTTTTTTTATTCTTCTTATTTTCATCACCGTTAAAGATTCCAATCAGAGATCTCGATTACTTCTGTAGTCTCGGCCGGGCCGGAATGGCATTGGTCAGATATTGGCTTTTCCAAACATGGTCCCACTGTCTGAGCGGTTAGGATCCCGAGCCAATAGGGATGCTCTCGTAGAGCGCAGCAGCCTATCATTTCACTGCAACAATGGCCACCTGCAAAGACCAATCGCATGTTTATCGTCTTCTATGACCCTGTGGTTCTGATCTGTTTGACCGACAGAGAAAATGGACTTCGGGGTTAGTAACGTACGTACCCAAACAACGGTGGAAAGTAGAGAAAGGGAAAAAAGAGAGTGAACGATGCTAGCTCATTTATCAAAACCTCTACCAAGTTCTTCGCGCTTCTTTTCTGCCGCCTTCTCTTCGCTACCACCGAAGCTATTACCTCGTGTTACTCCGGCGATTTTTCGCCGATATCGATCGAGATCTGCTATTTCAATGGATTCTTCTTCTGCAACTGACGCTAATTTGTCGGTTGAGTCGGTCACTGAAAATCTTAGAAACCAGAGTCTAGGTGAAAACAAGCCTCGGTTGAATCTCGAAGATCTTAATTGGGACCATTCATTCGTCAGAGAATTGCCTGGGGATTCCAGAACAGATTTGATCCCTCGACAGGTAAGAAGTGCCTTTGCTTTTTTATTTTTTTAAAGTCTTATTTACTTTATTTATTTGGAATTAGTAGATCATGAATCGATTCATCGGTCTTGATTTATGATCAATGGAATTATTTGATTGAGAAATGAAATCGCTACCAGAGCGAAGTTATTATTTTTAAGTTTTTGGCCCCTACCGTATAGAATCCCCTCCCGGGGAAATCATACTCTAGCTACTCCTTGGATCCTTCTGTTAGTTGAATATTTTTTCCCCAGTGGTTACGGGAGGGAGAGGGATTATTAAATATGTCCTAAGTAATTTACTTTCACGATGGTTGGCAACATAGTTTTATGTTCTTGTAGTTCTGCTTGAGAGGTTCATACTGGGAGATGGGGAAAAAAGAATCATGGCTTTACTAATGGTCGTTGGGAGTCTGGATGTGCTTGAGAAGTCTTCTGTTGTTATTTAGTTACTCTATTGTATGAAGTTTTTAGATAGGTCACCCTGTGAATGCTACGTGCAATGCCTGTCCCGGTCTCTGTTAGTTGAGTTGGATACGATTGGTCTGATAATAAATTATGTGCACCGAAACTGAGTGCCTGGTTGGAAGTCAGATGCTGTCCTAATGAGCTGTTGGTAAGACTAGTGGTTTTTTGGCTTCCATGATTCTGTGGTTATAATTTATTTATTTATTTTGGGGTAAAGAAGGATATTCATGAGAAAACGGGGGTGTGTACAGCCTTTAGCCACTGTAATGCAGAAGTCGAGCTCATTGGAAGAGGGTTTTTTCTTATACTCCCCTGTTTTTCTCTGGATTGTTAATCCATTCGAAATGCTATCGAATGACCCTTCTGATTGCCCCAGAGGAATGGACTTGTATGTGTTACGAGAGAAGCAAGCTGAATAGCAATGGAACTTTCAGTCATTGAAACATTTCTATGATGGAG
This sequence comes from Hakea prostrata, assembly GCF_041222555.1. NCBI lineage: Eukaryota > Viridiplantae > Streptophyta > Magnoliopsida > Proteales > Proteaceae > Hakea > Hakea prostrata. The sequence continues at coordinate 49,000,670 of NC_142609.1, read as the reverse complement.
TCACTAAGTTATCCTTTGGTTATGTCTTGTAAGAAAAATAGTGCCGCTTCTACTCATGTTTGAGGGTGCATTCAGGATCTTTAGAGAATTAGTAATTGGGCCACATTCCATTTACTTTAGGAAGGAATATGTAAATTAGAGGCTTCTAACTGTTATAACCACACTTACGGCTAAATTTCTTTTGGTTTCTTGTTTTTGCAGCATTAGTTTTTAGCTTCTTCTTTATTTAAGTCTTTTATTTACTATGCACTTAAATTCTGTTTGCTTTTAACTTCTGCTGGGAACTACTCATTTGATGTTCATTTAGGATACTCCCCTGGACTATGAGGTAGGCTTGATGCCATATCTTGCTTACTTAGATCCAGCTGTGCAGTAAAGTGCTTACCTGGGGTGCTGATCGTATTTTTTTTCTGAAATCTGCAAAGTTCATAGAACCAGCAGACATGTCTACCTTTACCCCCTGAGGCTGGAATTTTGGTCTGAAGTTGATCAATCGGAGGCCTACAAATACTTTAGTTTCTTCAATATCTACAGCTTATTTAATACTAATCTAATCTCACATAGGGTATCTCTTTTAGTAGTGCAAGGTTTTGCTTAACCTGACTTGTGGTAACCCAAAGGCTTGAGTTGGTTTTATGTCTGTCCTGCATTGCTTGGTTATTCTCATTGTCTATCATGGATTACTTCTGATACCAAGCTGGTGTAGACCTCAGAGGAGCCTGCTACTGTTAGCTTCATTGAGAAATAACTAGAAGAATATGAAGAAGGGGGAAGCGGAAGGGGAAAATTAGACTCACACGATCAGTCAATCACACACACAGCTTCAGCAGCAAACTTCGATATTCAAACTCAGAAACTGAGAGTTCCTCCTATAATTAGCGATTACAAGAATAAATAGGCAATAAGCGACGCATAAAAATAAAAACTTCTCCAAAACAGAAACTAGCTGACATAGGCAACTGCCATACTTAGCTAATGCTGAGAAAGATGTGCCTACTCACTTGTTACTACCTGAGCAACTATAGTAGTTGGAACAAGGAATAAATAAGCTAATACTTTTCTTCCCCCTGTTGAAATAAATAAACTGATACTAATATTACTAATTCCAGCCTTTCTCAGACCAGAAAACTAGTTAAGGCCCAGCACTTGGTGTGGGTTTCCAGAGTGAATTGTGTTGGTGCAGCCAGTCTTAAGAAGTACTGCATCATTACTAGTCTTCTTATGTTTTCTTGGAGTAATTGTTGTTTTAAATTGGATTTATGCATGACAAGCCTAGAGACTATGAATTACTCAATAGACCGGATAATTGAGTTTTTTTTAACATGATCCCCCCAACTTCGCACCGAAACTAGTGAAGCCCCCCTCCCCCCCCCCCCCCCCCCCAAAAAAAAAAAACCCCCAAAGGAAAAAAAAAAGAAAGAAAGAGAAAAGAAAGAAAGAAAGAAAGAAAGAAAGAAAGAGGCAAACCTTACAAGAAGGCCCCCATGTTAGGCACTATAAGGACTGCTTATTCATAATGATTGAGATTCAGAATATTTTTTATATGATCAAAATACCCCTTATGGGTTAAAATGACCATAATGCCCCTTAACTTAGGTTCTATATCCAAACCCATCTTCTTCCTTTCTTTCTTCTACCACCGGACAGAACTCAACCTCCCACGCTGCTTCGCCTAAACCTCCACCGTAGATGCACCACAATTGATCCAGTTGTGTGAATCATTTATGCAGAACTGGGCAGCTTGAAGAAGTAGTAGCTGCTCTTGATTCCATTGCTAAACTTGGGTCAGGGTGCAAATTAAAGTGGCCTGAGTCTATTTGAACTGTTTGAAATTTATTACTGCTGGAATCAGGGCGATGTCTGCCATCAAAATGTGATTGTGAGGTAAAAGGAGGAGGTCTAAATCAGGTGATTTTTGGAAGTAGCAGATCACGAATGTGAAGCTACGCAAGAGACCTAACCAAGCTCGATCTTGATGGAGGGGACTGAGCTTTTACTTCCTTGCATTAGGATTTTATGGATCTCTAGCTTGGATCTCTTTCTAAGATCTTCTTCTCTCAGATCCTTCTTCGGTTCTGGGCTGTAGGGAAGGGAAGGAGATAGAAGGTAGAAGAAAGGAACAAGGCAACTGTTTCTTCTTGCATGCTTCTTATTGTCTTGTTCTGGCGTTGAAAGCAGCCTAAAAATTTGAATGTTAAGCTCTGTTTGCTCAGCTAAAAGACACTGTTGCAAAAGTACTATAAATAATGAGTGAGCCGTAATCAAATCTTAAATCCTACTTTTGTGTAGTGGTTTTTGATAGATTTCGATAAATCTGTGGTAGTTTTTGGGAATTGAAGAGAGTATTTCATATTAGGTTTTAAAATTCATTTATTGAGTCAGGGTAAAATGGTAATCTCCCCTCAACTGTTAACAGCCAAGTGATGGTGTTAACCGTGGGGGACCTTTTTGTAGGTTTGCCAAGTGTGTTTTTTGTTTTTGTTTTGGGGGGGGGGGGGGGTTGGGGGTTGGGGGTGGGGTGGGGTTCACTAGTTTCGGTGCAAAGTCCTGGGTTGGGGGGTGGGGTCGGTTCATGTAAAAACTCTTGAAGTTCTTCTGTTATCTCATAACTCAACTACATGTCTATCTTTTACTCAGGTACTACATGCTTGTTATACGAAAGTGTCCCCATCTGCTGAAGTGGAGAACCCTCAGCTTGTTGCATGGTCAGAATCAGTTGCTGAGTTGCTTGATCTTGATTCTAAAGAGTGAGCATCTTGTTTGTTGGAAGTTCAAGTCTCGCTAACTACTATTACTCTACATAGCAGTGTCAAAATTTATCACAATCTTCTTATGGCTGGCAAATAGATAAACTTGCCATGTTATGGCTATGCACTTGAATTTTTGTTCATTCAAGACAGATTTGCATTCTGTGCTGGCAACTCCATGTATTCTAGCAGAGTTAATAGCAATAAACAACTCTCTTATATTGATTATGGGTGATCAATTTTCCATTGAGTTTTGTAAAATTTTGTTTCTTTGTGAAATAATGCATCATTAACAATAAGACTAACTGTGACATACTGGCACACGCTGGGGTTTCAGATTTGGAAGACCAGATTTCCCTCTTATATTCTCAGGGGCATCTCCTCTGGTGGGAGGGTAAGTTTCAGAACTTGTATTTACTTTCCCATTGGACAATTCCATTATTTTTAGACTACTTCGGCTATGCATTACATCTCCACTTTTGAAGGTTGCCTTATGCCCAATGCTATGGAGGACATCAATTTGGCATGTGGGCTGGTCAGTTGGGTGATGGTCGTGCAATTACTATAGGGGAGCTTCTGAGTTCTCGAGGTGAGAGGTGGGACCTGCAGCTCAAAGGTGCTGGTAAGACTCCATACAGTAGGTTTGCAGATGGCCTAGCGGTACTGCGTAGTAGCGTCCGAGAGTTCCTCTGCAGTGAAGCAATGCACAGCTTGGGAATCCCAACAACCCGTGCGCTTTGTCTTGTCACAACTGGAAAATTGGTAACCAGAGACATGTTCTA